>NC_035439.2:33921645-34556144 GCF_002127325.2 Helianthus annuus | reverse complement strand
TTTTCCTGATTCACTTTGTTGTCCATCTGAATTTTAAACATTTTCCAATTTATTAATATTATAAAATAATATTTAATGCAACCAATCACATAACACACATATTGATCAAAAACGTCGAATATTGCGACTTACTCTTTCTTATATATAGTATGCATCTAATACAAACTGATACTGGAATTGGAAATTACAATACTATTAGGCATCAGTAGCTATTGTCTATATATATATATATATATATATATATATATATATATATATATATTTCAAACATACACTCATATCATACATATTATTATTATTATTATTATTATTATTATTATTATTATTATTATTATTATTATTATTATTATTACCTCCACCATCACTGATATGGGTTCATCCAGAACTCCATATTACGCTCGTCATACTTCCAGACGAGTCGTTCTCCAACCTGTCTCATCCTCTCGCTACTTTCTAAAATCTCTTCACCGAAAATTCTAAGTTCTTGCACATTTTCTGCACTCATTGGGGGTGCAGGTGTTGGGACTGGGTTTGGGAACTGGGGCATGGGCTCCTGGTACGGGTATGGATTCTCTAGAATTTCTCTAATCTATTGATCATTATCATAACAAGGATCTAGAGGGTCCAAGTTTGGGTAAGCTGCTAGGTTTGGCATAGGTTCGTCTTCTGGTATTGGGTAACGTTGCTGGTAATCCCTATGGTCATCAAACCTCGAGTCGTAGTTTGGGTCTAAGGGATTAGGTGCTGGCACTCTAGGTATCTCTTCTGGGTTAAAATCATGCATTTGAACTTGGTTTTATGGGTTGACTTCTATCTCCATTGGTTGGGTGGGAAACAAGGGTAATGGTTGGGGTGCTATCAGCTGCTCCAGGTTAGGGTCTGCTGTTGTAGTCGCTAAAATGTGGAAATTTGCTAGACTCCTATTTAACATATCCTGGGCATGGGCATCTGTCTCTCTCTTAGCGGCTGCTAAAACACGTTGCTGCTGTAACTTTTTCATTCTCTTCCTACGTTCATGCGCTCCTCTACTGAACCATCCTCTCTTTTTAGAAGGGAATGGCCCTTCAGACTGAGCCTTAAACACAAATATCCCTTCTTCATTGTCAGTTGAATACCCTGAGAGGGTAGGCTGTGAAGAGGTGCCTTCGCTCCTAGGTGAGCTGGACAACTGACGGTAGGCGTCGGAAGGTCCTTGATCGCTCATTCTGTAAACTAACAAATAATCAAATAACACACAACAATAAAATACTGATATGCACGTAGTTCCTTAGAAAATTTCCTAACAATCCGAATAATATATTGGTGTTAGCAGAACACTTCTGTGGCTGAATCAGTGGCTTAGCTCTGATACCACATTCTGTCACAACCCCCTTCCCCTAAGTATCCGGGAACGGGCGGTCGAGGCCAGTTTCAGTGGTATCGGTGTTTATCATTTTGGCAGCTGAAATTCCATCAGGACTGTAGTTAGGAAATATTTTATCAGAGTAAAATACCACACTTTCATAATATTAAACACGTGGGAAAATCCCAAGTTTTAAGCACACACATTTTCATAGGAATAAATCCTATTTTATTTAATAAAACATCTATTTTATTTTAGGTAACTTTATAGCCACTTTTCCAAGCCTTCAGTGCTGTCCAGCTGGCTTCTAATTGGCTTTCACATTTTGTTACCTGAAACACATTTAAAAACATTTTGTTAGTAGGAAATACTGGTGAGTGAATCTCAGTTTAATCAAGTTAAGTAAAAACCATTGTACAGTATTGAGGGCGGTCGCGCAATTACATTTGTTTCCATCTACTTTAATTACCACCTACGGTACTGTCAACCCGACATGTGGTCATGTTACTACTCACAATGTAGTAACAAAATTTGAATACAAAACCCCAACATACCGATGATAATTGTAGAATACAAATACTCAATCACTATTTAATATAATGTTAATCATGTGAGGTTTTGTAAAAACAGTTTGCAAAAAGGAGATTACTCACATTTCTGTCTTAGGGTTTCCTTTCTGGTTTCCTGGTGATTATCTATTAAATACACAAACGCACACATGTTAGTATAATAACCCAATAGTTACATTAGTAATACCCTCCCCGAGATGGCATTCCAACGACTACGTCGGGTAGAACCTCGACAGCCGTTACGGAACCCTGGATCAATCGGGCAGCGTATCTAATACGTAACCGGGGTTATAATACTTACAACGGGACAGAACTTCGCTATTTTAGGGGGGTATAATACCCGCTATTATAATTGCTATTCATAATATTAAGAGAGAGATCGAGATTTGGTGCGAATTGTGAACTGAGGCCGATAACCTCTATTTATAGTGTCTGATCGACACCTCCTCGCGGCCCACGTAAACCACACAAGGGTCCTTCGCGGCCCGCGACATAGGGGGTAGGGCCTTGCTATGACTGGTCATCACTTATAGGCTCGACACGCTTGCGACACGTGGTGGCTCCGGGCTGCGCCTCTTGTCCTATCGCTCGCGGCCCGTGTAAGACCAAGCCTAGGTCTTCGTGGCCCGCCACAGACTAATAAAAATCTTTTTTAATTAATTTTAATAAATTTAAAGGTATTCAGGGCCCATTTTTGCATACAAGGTGTATTTTAGGACGTATTGGGATGTTTTAATTATTTTTAGGGTGTCGGAAAATTTTAGGAGGGTTGTTATATAAAGCCTACCAAGTTCAGCTACAAACATTTCATCTCTTGCAATCCTAAGCCTTTCACGGGCAGTGATGGGGTGACCGCAATGATTGAGTGGTTTGACAGCATCGAGGTTACCTTCATTAACAGCGAGTGCCCAGATCATCTAAAGACTAGGAGTGCAACCAGAATGTTACAAGGCTGAGCGTTGGAGTGGTAGTCTAATGAGAGAAACATCCGTTCGAATGAAAAAGCCTATGCTCTTCCATGGACCGAGGTGCGTGAACTAATGATGCTTGAATTCTGCCCTTCCCATGAACAATTGAAGCTTGAAGAAGAGTTCTGGCACTTGAAGCGGATTGGTGATGATAATCTGGCTTATACTACTCGTTTCAAGCAGCTCAGCTTGATCGTTCCACACTTGGTTTCTACTCCTAAGCGCATGATGTAACACCCCGTGTTACGAAAGTCAAAGTCAACATCAAAGGAATAAAATATTGCTAATTGCGATCTGTCACTCCTTGCATAACTATTGGTTGTACGTCATTGACTTGTAGTCGAATCTTTTTATTTAATCACTTTAGTTGTATTATGTGGAGTATCTATTAATAATCGAGGTTTAATCGACGTTTATTGCATGTTTTATCGCTTTATCGCTAATCGCATCGCAATCGCATTCGCAACTTGATTGATAGGTTCTGTATATTGTTTTACATGTGTGTGCTACTTATGTGTTGCTTGTGCATGTTTACTTTATGTTTGTGGTGATTTATCGAAATGCAATCGCAACTCTATCGCAACGCAACTTAATCGCAAACGCTAAACGCAAGTTATTTAGGATGATTGTATGTAAGATATAGTATTTGTGTGATTATCATTAATCTATCGCATCGCTTAATCGACACTCGCTTAAACGCATCGCAACGCTTGAAATGCAAAACGAAACGCCGAAACTCTCAACTCGTCGGACCACTACGATCGAATGATCGTTCGATCGAATGGCCGTCCAATAGGATTGCCATCCGATCGAAGTGTCATCCGATCGGTGGGCTATCCGACACTTGCACTCCTCTTTCCTCTTTTGGAAACCTATAAATACCCCTGTCACATCATCAACATTGGTGTGACAGCTCTCTCTCGTTCGATCAGCGTTCCAGACCTTCTTTCTCTCGATTTCTCGCGATTCTTGTAAGTTTTCAACCTAAACCTTGTACTTCTATGATCTGCACACACTTCTTCATCATTTTCACCTTTGAATCTTAACTTTTAACCATGAAATCAGCGGATTTGAGGTGTTCTAGGGTGATGTCATCATGGAGTTCTTATGAACTTCAAGTGTTGACCTCATTCCACCAAGAATAACTCAGATCTGAAGTATTTCCACACGATTTCACAACATTTTCGCATAGATCTGAACATTTTCAGAGTTAAAAGGATTGAAAGAAGCTTTTCCAACCTTCTTTCAACTCTTTTACACTCAATGCACTCAAAACCGATAGAATCGGAGCTCTTTCAGGTTTTTAATTAATTTTAATAAATTTAAAGGTATTCAGGGCCCGTTTTTGCATACAGGGTGTATTTTAGGACGTATTGGGATGTTTTAATTATTTTTAGGGTGTCGGAATATTTTAGGAGGGTTGTTATATAAAGCCTACCAAATTCAGCTACAAACATTTCATCTCTTGCAATCCTAAGCCTTTCACTGGTAGTGATGGGGTGACCGCAATGCTCGAGTGGTTTGACAGGATCGAGGTTACCTTCATTAACAGCGAGTGCCCAGATCATCTAAAGACTAGGAGTGCAATGGGAATGTTTCAAGGCAGAGCGTTGGAGTGGTGGTCTAATGAGAGAAACATCCGTTCGAATGAAAAAGCCTATGCTCTTCTATGGACCGAGGTGTGTGAACTAATGATGCTTGAATTCTGCCCTCCCCATGAACAATTGAAGCTTGAAGAAGAGTTCTGGCACTTGAAGTAGATTGGTGATGATAATCTGGCTTATACTACTCGTTTCAAGCAGCTCAGTTTGATCATTCCTCACTTTGTTTCTACTCCTAAGCGCATGATGTAACACCCCGTGTTACGAAAGTCAAAGTCAACGTCAAAGGAAGAAAAGATTGCTAATTGCGATCTGTCACTCCTTGCTTAACTATTGGTTGTAGTCATTGACTTGTAATCGAATCTTTTTATTTAATCACTTTAGTTGTATTATGTGGAGTATCTATTAATAATCGAGGTTTAGTCGACGTTTATCGCATGTTTTATCGCTAATCGCATCGCAATCGCATTCATAACTTGATTGATAGGTTCTGTATATTGTTTTACGTGTGTGTGTGCTACTTATGTGTTGCTTGTGCATGTTTACTTTATGTTTGTGGTGATTTATCGAAATGTAATCGCAACTCTATCGCAACGCAACTTAATCGCAAACGCTAAACGCAAGTTATTTAGGATGATTGTATGTTAGATATAGTATTTGTGTGATTATCGTTAATCTATCGCATCGCTTAATCGACACTCGCTTAAACGCATCGCAAAGCTCGAAACGCCGAAACTCAACTCGTCGGACCACTTCGATCGAATGACTGTTCGATTGAATGGTCGTCCGATCGGATTGCCATCCGATCGAAGTGTCATCCGATAGGTGGGCCATCCGACACTTGCACTCCTCTTTCCTCTTTTGGCAACCTACAAATACCCCTGTCAAATCATCAACAGTGATGTGACAGCTCTCTCTCGTTCGACCAGCGTTCCAGACCTTCTTTCTCTCGATTTCTCGTGATTCTTGTAAGTTTTCAATCTAAACCTTGTACTTCTATGATCTACACACACTTCGACATCATTTTCACCTTTGAATCTTAACTTTTAACCGTGAAATCAGCAGATTTGAGGTGTTCTAGGGTGATGTCATCATGGAGTTCTTGTGAACTTCAAGTGTTGACCTCATTCCACCAAGAATAACTCAGATCTGAAGTATTTCCACACGATTTCACAACATTTTTGCATAGATCTAAACATTTTTAGAGTTAAAAGGATTGAAAGAAGCTTTTCCAACCTTCTTTCAACTCTTTTACACTCAATGCACTCAAAACCGATAGAATCGGAGCTCATTCAGGTCTTCTACTCATTTCTTTGTGAAGCATCGGTCTGAGATTTGGTTTCTATCAAAGAGACAACCGGTTTTGGATTTAAACATGAACACTCGTCACGAACCAGTAAACTGATCGGATTTGGGTGATTCCTGTTCGATCGGACGACTTGGGACTTGACGAGGTTCCGTTGTTTAGTACGTTGTCATACCGTCTCGAGCAAACCTCAAAACTTTTAAAACTTAGCAAAATAATCAAGTTTCAAGATGATCAGGTCGTTGGGATGGATTGCCGTTCGATCGGATTGCACTTGATTCCCACACTTAAACATTTTTTTCAAATTTTCAAAGATCTGAACGTCGAGCGGATTGACGTCCGATCGGATTGCATCCGATCGAACGACAATCCGATCGGTTGGCATTTGGATCTCCAAAATTTAACATTTTCATAATTTTCAAAGATCATTTGTTTCTAACGGATTGCCATCCGATCAAATGACCATCCTGTTGTGAACTTGTTCTCAACTGAAATGTCTCGCCCATCGGATTGCGATCCAATCGAACGACCGCTCGATCGATCGACCTGAAGGGTGGAGATACTTTTCTGTTTTCAAAATGCTACAACGAAAACTTCAAATCCATCATACACAAACACATCCTTACAAAACAAATGTCAATCCGACCGAATGGCCATCCGATCGGATAACCATCCAAATGGATTGACATCCGATCGAATGACCATCCTATCGGATTGAAATCCGATCGGATTACCATTCGTGGTCAGCCTTTTGTTTCCTTTCTTGCTCTTGGGGATGTTTTCAAGGGGTCGGGCATATCACGTTTATTCCTTTTCTTTGTATTTATGTTGGTTTTTGCTGTATATTTGTTCTTTTTTCTCGTTTGAGCTCATTTGGTCCTGTAAATTCAAAAGGAAGACAAAAGCACGCTTTTTCCAACATTAGTACTAAAAAGGGTTAGTTTTATGCCTTATTTGATGTAATTTATATGTTGCATTTTACACACATCAAAACCCCCACACTTGAATCTTTTCTTGTCCTCAAGCAAAACTCTTTTAAGTCCATTTTACGCATTAGTCAAGTTTTAAATTTATAAAACACAATATTCTACTAACACTAAACACACACTTGGGCAAGTGCACCCATCGGGAGCGTAGTATAGCATTGGTAAGATACTGAGGTCGTCCAAGGACACAAAAGCTTTTAGTACCGGTTTATCCTCAACGTCTAATCAAGCTACAATTTTTGAGAAAAATGTCTTAAACATGAAAAATAAAACTAAAAATGCAGAAATAAAAATAAAGTAAAAACAGATAGACAAGATGAATCACTTGGATCCAACTCGCATTTAATGTATCCTTTGATGATTTTCGCACTTTGGCACTTTTTAAGAGATTATCTTAGTTATAGTAGTAGGCCCTTCTTTTGAAGGTGACGTTACCCTCAACCCAGTGGTTTGAGTCAGCAAGGATACAATCCCAAAGGGTCGGAATATTGAAAGCTAATTAATTAAATTATTAATGCGAAAAGTGGTAGGCCCCTCTCTTGAAGGTGACGTTACCCTCGGCTAAGTGGTTTGAGTCAGCAGGGATACAATCCCAAGTAGCCGGTTTAATGTATTAATAGTAGTTTACATATGAGGGAGTCAAGCCATTCGCACCCCCGCCATCCAATACCAGTGGGTATTGAAGGAGGTCCTAGTAAACTTGACACAGGTCCTTGCAGGATTTATACACTGAACAAGGCAAGAACTGTAAAACCCTAAAGGATCTTTAAATGATATCAACGTTAACTTGTGTAAGTGCGGAAACCACACACAAGCGGATTCAAGAAAACTATAAAGTAAAATAAACACAATAAGTAAATCAAAACACTTTCTTGCATTCACCTTTGAACCGATGACTGATACAAGACAAGCACAGGATCTCGAGTAGCCTCTGACCTTCAACCAACTGATCAACCCTCTAAACATTATGAGGGTTTACTTATATACTAACTGGAATGGGTCGAGACCATCCCTAGGCCCACTCGAGATCACCTAAAACCCATTACATATATGCGACCCAAACTAACTTGTTAAACATTACAAGACCAACCCAAAACCTTAGTATCTCTCTATGTATAAACCTCAAGGTTCCAACAATCTCCCCCTAGGTTTATGCATAGAGAGTCTTGAGACCTCAACTATCACGAGCACCACCCAGACGATCTTTGAGCCCACCAAATCCTTTTGTGCGAATGTGAATGGCTGAAGCAACAGCTGCAATCCATCCTTTAGCAATTTCTTCATATTTTTCAGTAGCTCTAATTTGATTCTGGGCTAACACCTCTAGATCTTCATAAGCAAGATTCAGTAAATCAACTTGATCCACCAAGCGGAAATTCACATCATCATCACAAACAATCACTGCCTGCCCTAGACGCTCATCATAAGTCCAAAAATGCAAAGACTTTAAAGCGCCTTTTGGAATCTTTCTTACTAAAGGAATCACCTTCTCCTTGTCAGTTGCGGGCCAGTGAACAATCTTCATTCGCTTGTTTGTGTATGGATCTCAAATGCCTTTAGCTGGTTTAACAAGAGACTCTGCAGTATGCATAGAAGGAAAACCACGAAGAACCTCCCTCTTCAATCTCTCGTAAAACAAATAACCACGACCTCTAGGCTTATCATCCACAGAAGGTGAATTAGACAAGTTCGTCAAATCAACCTTTGTAAACGTCTGAAACTGAGCTGGAGTCTTGTACCATTCAACAGGACCAACCTTTCTCTTTATCCACCATCTTTTACAGTAATGATCAAATCCCCAGCTAACCACACCAGATCTATTTCCAACTTTATCATAGAGAGTTTCACCAACATCCATTAAATGATGAGTTGCTTGAGCATCATCATCATCAGGATTAAGATTCTTGTTCTTCAATATAATAAACTCCCTTTTCTTCTTAATTCTCTCAGCCTTTTCCTTTTCTACAACTGGATCAATCACCCTTTCAAAGTATTTTTCCATAGCAGCACTACGTTCAGCATCATCTCTATCAAAGGCTTTTCTTCTGTTCTCTACATCTGTTGGATCAGAAAATTCATTCCCAAATTTCTTCTCCAACTTTCCACGTAAATCATACACTATATTGAACAACAAACTGACATCTCCTTGAAGTTGTTCAATCTGTTGATCTTTCTTCACTATAGTATCTTCAAGTTGGACAATCTTGGCGTCTTTATGAATAGAATCTTGCTCAAGCACAACCATTCGTCTCTTCATCTTCCTCATGCTAATAAACTCATCCTCATCACTTGAATCATCATCAAATGGCATTCTCAACGGCTCTTCAGGTCTCTTACCACTTGAACTGCTGGGCATGTCATGAATAACTCTAGAAGGACCTGCAGAGTCAGAGATACCGAGTGGCATAGCATCAACAACAGAATCAGAACCAACATTTGTAACTTGAACATCAGCAGTGGTGGTTTCTAATACAGTTCTTTGAGCATCAGCGTTAAACTCAAAGATATCTTCAGTAGAGGTGGTGGTATCAGTGACATTTTTCTCAAAATCGAAGTCATATAAACCATCATCATCTTCAGCAGCGCACACAGGTTGATCTTTGTTTTGCTCAACATACATTCCGAGTCGAGGATCCCTCCCTTTCCACTTCAAAGGCAATGAATCAGGATCCTTTGGGTTCTCATTAGGCTCTTCATTTGATACTGTAAGATTGGAAGGAGGATTTCCCATCTTATCAGTCACAGACTTTAACAGCAGAGCCAAATTTTCAGCAGTAATCACAGACGGAACAGTAGAAATAGCAGCATCAGCTTCTTTTTCAGGAGGAAGCTCTTCATCATCTCCCGAATCACACATAATCTCTATGCCCTCATCGTCAGAGTTGATTGTTAAAATCTCTGTCTCAGGCTCATCATCAACAGCACCCTGAACATCATGCTCTTCAGCAACCATTGCATTTACAGGAACGGGTTGTACTATTACCGGATCAGCAACTACATCCTCAGTCTCAGCAAACTGACCAAATTTCTCCAGTGGAATTAAACCTTCAAACTTCTTTTCAGTACCCTTTTTTGGAGTGAGTGCTCCAAAGCAAGCAGGACCCATAGGCTTCAACTCCAAAGTATCTCCAGATCTCACCAAATCTGGATAACGAACATTAAGAATCATCTGCAAGAATCTTGGATAAATCAAAAACTTGTCCTTTCGAACTCCTGTCACATTTCTCTTCATGCCTTCGAATATGTACTTCGAGTAATTAAAAGGTTCATTGGTTATTAGACAGGTAAGAGCAGTAGACTGAGTAATGTTCAATTGATCAGTGCCTCCTCGATTTTCTGTCATGCAAAGAATAAACATGTGCACTAACAGGCGCCAATAAGGATGCACAAATTTCTTCACTAACGATGGATACTTTCCCTCATAACTTAATCTTGGTAGAATCGCTTCCACAGTTCCTGCTGGAAGCTCAATAGGATCAGTTTCCTGGTCGTTGAACTGTAGCACCTCTCTTATCATCTGCTCAGTCACAGTAATGGTTTTCTTTTGTATCTCAGCAATTAAAGCTCCTTTGCCTTCTGCTCCAAGGGCATCAAAACTTGCAGTCTTCCAAAAATCTTGAATTAGACTCTCGTAGACAACAGGATTCTCTCTCAGTGCATGAACAAGTCGGCAACTATTCAACCCTTTAATCAGCGATGTATATAATCTCTTGTGCTTCTCTGGAGGAGCAGCCAAGTATCCAGCTTGATTATGTGTAGAAATAAACTTCAAATCCATATCTACACACAACAGAAACATTAAGCCCATATGGATTTTTATCTTGATGAAATTTATTAACAAGACAAATCATATCAACAGTCAATACCACTGGTCAACATTCAACAAGTTGGTCATTGATCAACAACTCAGATTGCAAAAATCGTCAATATGCTGTCACTCTAGACCATAATGTTTCGAGTCGAGACCGTGAGGTTTCGAGTCGAGACCTGAGTCGAGACAATAAAAATCACTCGAGACTATCGTGTTTTTTACTCGAGACTGATATGACACCGACTCGAGACCTCAGTCGAGACTGATGAGTTTGCGACTCGCAAACACAGATCTCGAGTCCCTGAGATAAATCCTTCAATCTAAGTCGAGACCTCCCAAACTCCTTTTGATCTGTTACAATTTGGATCAAAAACCAAAAACACTTTCAAAATTCTTTGAAGACCAAAACATGTCCAACTTTAGGGTTCATGAGCATCTTCAAACATTCATATGATGGTCAAACAATCTTCATCAAACCTTCAAGAAATCCTGCAAAACTTCAATTGAAACATTACTAAATTCATCAAACTACCTTCAACAGCAAGTCGAGACCGGAGTAATCGTCGGAAAAACAAAGAAGTCGCCGGAGAAAGAGAGAGTTTTTGAGGGTAACAGTGATTTGTTTCGAGAGCACAATGAGGTCTCGAGTCGAGACTCCTTTAAATAATCCAAATCTGTGGGTCGGGCCTTTAACACATTTGGGCCGAGACCACAGTCTCTAATCGAGACTACACATCAGTCTAAAATTGGATTTAAAAATTTTAATTATATCAGCAATCCAATTAAAATTCAAATTTTTTTAATATAACCCTTCAACTTCCTGAGCATGTTATTATGAAAACAAAAACCTACAAACAAAAATTAAATAATATCGAAATATTATTTACAAAAATAAAATAAGGAAATATCATAATTGCTCAGGGATCAAATCACAGGTTTCGGGCTTGACCACACTTATCAACACTGATCTACTTCTCGAATGATCTAGACAATTGCTAGTATACTTGTCCACCTAAACTCATCTCCCCAGACCTTTACCATAAAACTGCCTGTTACTAATATTTATCATATTTTAATTTATTAAACAATGAACACCCAAACAAATACTAATCAATTTCCCGGAATTATATATACAACACACTTTATCATGCAAGTAGCTTCCCTACCACATATTTCACAAGTCCAATCTAGATCTCTGAAATTTTAACTGGGAATAGATTGAGAAGAGAACAGAATAGATCTTAAGCAGAGATGGTATAATATACAGATCAAATGAGTTTTTCTCAGTTTGATATAGGTTTCTTGGGTTTCTTTTGGGCACTTGAGGGCCTCTTTCGGGTGTCTAATTGATCTACAGTGCGACAACATACAGCTAGGGCAGCATGTATCTGGATGCAGCAGAAGCTGACGTTGCCTAGCACCTCCAGGTCAGCAGAGGAGGTACACGACTTTTTCAGAGAAAATTTTAGAGTCAGACCAAAATTGTGTGTATCGGGACAACATACAAACATTCAAATAGAAATGAACTAATTCCAAGTGATTTTCTTTCCTGAGGTCATGTATTAATTTAGTTCTGAACAGAAACAGTCAATGCTTCCAGTCTTAAGGATAGAGCCTACCAACACATCATACTAGAGTCAAACTATTTCGATATTGGTCTTACATGAGTCAGCCCTTGACCATAATGTGAAAATTCATTTCATTTCCCAGTCATGCAATGTTTCTTTTTGGATTTTTTTAATTTTCTTAAATGTTTTTGTATTTATTTATTTATTTTTTTTTAGAAATTTTCCCCCCTAAATTTGTGCATAAATAAAAACTACCTAAGAATAGAAAAGTTTATGAACAAATTTACTTAAACAAATAACCATGCTTAGTCGGTATACCGGATCATTTTCAGTAAATCAACAAGCACTTTGAATTTTGAGCTGCTGACAGGTTTAGTAAACAAATCGGCAGCATTTGCATCTGTATCGATTTGCTCCAGTTTAATAAGACCTCTGTCAAAGCAGTCTCTAATAAAATGAACTTTTGTGTCAATGTGCTTGGTTTTGGAGTGAAAAACAGGATTTTTAACAATTTGAATGGCAGCATCATTATCACAGTAAATAGTAGTATTGAGATAAGTCATACCGTAGTCCTGCAATTGATGTTGCATCCACACCACTTGAGAGCAAGATGCAGAGGCGGTAACATACTCAGCTTCAGCTGTGGAAATCGCCACCGTTTGTTGTTTCTTGCATTGCCAAGAAATGAGCCTGTCACCCAGAAGTTGACATCCAGCTGATGTAGATTTCCTGTCACTATCAGTGCCTCCAAAGTTGCTATCAGAAAATGCAAACAGATCAAAATTGGAATCCCTCGGATACCACAGACCAAACCTAGGTCGGCCTTTAAAGTACCGAAAGATTCGTTTAACAGCAGTGAGATGAGAAGTTTTAGGATTAGCCTGATATCTCGCGCAGTTGCAGACAGCAAACATAATGTCTGGACGGCTTGCTGTCAGATACATCAACGACCCAATCATAGATCGATAAAGACGTTGATCAACAGGGGATCCTTCTTCATCTTCAGTCAACAACGGTCTCTCTGCCATTGGTGTCTCAGCCGATTTTGCATCTGCAAGCTTAAATTTCGCTAGCACATCATCCACATACTTCCCTTGATGAATGAGAATGCCTTGAGAATTTTGTTTGACTTGTAGACCCAGAAAAAGTGTCATTTCCCCAAGAGCACTCATCTCAAACTTCTTTTTCATAACTCTCTCAAACTCCTTGCAAAGCTCCTCACTTGTGGATCCGAAGATAATATCATCGACATAGATTTGAACCAAGATCTGATCCTTGCCCACTTTCTTGATAAACAGAGTCTGGTCTATCGTGCCACGTGTGTACCCATGAGCCAGAAGATGCTCAGTTAGAGTTGCATACCAAGCTCGTGGTGCTTGGTGCAATCCATATAACGCGTTGTCAAGCTTGTAGGCATATTCTGGATAATCTGGATGAATGAAACCTGGTGGCTGCTCAACAAAAATTTCTTCCTTCACATCTCCATAGAGAAACGCTGTCTTGACGTCCATCTGATACACAGTGAACCCCATATACGACGCGTAAGCTAAGAAGATCCGAATGGCTTCAAGTCGGGCAACCGGAGCATACACTTCATCATAATCCAGACCCTCTATTTGTCACAAACCCTGAACCACCAAACGATCTTTATTTTGAACAATAACCCCTGCAGAATCTTGCTTGTTTCTGAATACCCATCTGGTTCCGATCTTGCGCTTTCCTTTCGGCAACTCGACAAGTTTCCATACTCCAAGCTTCTCAAACTGGTTCAGCCCTTCATGCATAGCATCTACCCAACCTGGTTCCTGCAAAGCTATATCAACAGTTTTAGGTTTTATTTGTGAGATGTAGCAAGAGTATAAACATGTGTTGATGGTCCCTGATTGGCTCCTGGTTAAAACTCCAGCATTTACAGGACCAATCACATTTCCTATAGGGTGATTTCGTTGGACACTCGTAGGAATTGTGTAACACCTCGAAAATTCCTATCCATTGAAATAAGGACACGTGTCATGAGAGACAGACGTGTCAGGAAACCGGATCAAATAAAAGATGTATGATAGGATTTTTAATAAAAAGGGTGTCATGTTACTAAAATACCTCTGAACGACCCAAGGGCGTCATGTTATTAAAATACCTCTGAACGACCCAGATTTATAAATCCCAAGATCCTTAAATCATTTGATAAACATCGTCTATGCTAACCGGTTGTTTCCAAATAAATAAAGTTCCATCTTCTATATGGACTTCGGATTTGACAGGATTATTACTACTGGAAATGCTGAATAAAATCCTTGTAAAAGGGAATCAAAGATAGTTTATTAAATTGTCCAACTAATATGAGAATCCAAGACTTGTTCTTGGTAACTCCATCAAATTAAGCATGCCATAAGAATCCAAGGTATCAATGTTCATGCAAGCATGCAAAACCTGAAATGGTGGACCCTACACCGCAGTAAAAGCCTGATGTTTCGGCACTTCAAAGTTGCATGGTCAAGACTTAGAAGTTTTAAAATTTTTGTCCTCTGACCATCGGTTACGGACCGCAAGGCCCCAGGCTTACGGTCCGTAAGGAGGGTACCTGGGCGTTTTCAGCAAAGGTCGGTTACGGACCGTAGCCATTTCAGCATACGGTCCGCAAGAGGTGCTTACGGACCGCAAGGCCTTACGCTTACGGTCCGTAAGGCTGTCGCTGGCAGCAGATTTTGGACAGCTGCCTGTTCAGCCCGTTACACCGACTTAAAAGGATGGTTTTCGAAATCAGGGGCTTGCTAGGCAGTATTTAGCCTATTAGGGCCACTTGGGTTGATCTTGTAACCATTCTAGGCTAGCTTGGCATGATCTTGGACCTTGTAGTTCACTATATAAGAGTATGAAGTTGTAACCATTTCCTCTTTTCTGGACAACATCAAGTTCTCATTAAATCCCTAACCCTTCTTAGGACTCTTGTAAGTGTCCTTAACTTCTTTTAAGTTGTTTTAGCTTAGTTAATTAGCTAAAAGTCAAACCATCGTAATTAAGGTTTGACTTCGTGATTAATTAAAATATACTCAGTCAAATCATGAATTAAAAGTACCTTTAAGTAGGTAATTACGTGGGTAACAAACCCTTAAAAGGGTATTTCCAGATTCCCACTCTAACTATGTTAATTGTCGAGTCAAAGCTTATTGTAAAAAGTCAACAGAAAGGTTATTTGCGAATTAATGCATAATTAGCAATATAGGTTACATACAATCTGTTTGATCATTAAAATAACTTGGTAATTAATGTAAGAACATGTTCCAACATGTTCAACTCGACAATTTTCAGTTTAGGCTCGGTTTGGAACCGAAAGTCGCAAAGTTTGACTTCTGCTTTGACTTTCAGTTCTGACCCGTTTAAGCCAAGATTAGGATTGCCTTAGAGCTTCTTTTGAACCTATTTACATGTTAGTATAACTCTCTGAGATTATACAACTTGGTTCATTGGATATCCTATTCACATGCATGTTTCCGTTAATCGCTTATATGTTGACCATTATGCCTATTTGACCTTAAAACATGATTTTTGAAAATGTAAAAGGGTAGCCACCTTAGCTACTGATTTATAAACTTGCACCCAAAATTTGAAGTCAGTTTGAGGTCTAGATTAAGAGTTATGCTCAATAGCGTAATTAAGAGCTTCTTTGATAATTAAATGGCGTAAATTATGTATAGCCTATCAAAACCCAAATTTTTATACCAAAATTTTTACCCACTGTTATAAAATAATATTTTGGGATTTTTGGTGATTTTTATTTATTTTTAGGCTGAGCATAACTTAGTATTCTAGGATTAATTCGGTTTATGCCAGTTTTGCCCTTTTTAGCCATAAAATGAGTTTTACAAATCCTTTTGACCTCAAACCAATTTCTACTGATTTGTTATGATAAATAAATTATTTTGAGCCTTCTGGAATATTAAAAATATCAGCTTTTTACAGAAAACCCGGAAATGGCTCCAAATCGCCTTTTAGGCATTTTAACGCATAAGTGTGCACTAGAACCTTATTAAGCTTAAGGGTTTGAACCTACTGATGTAATCAAGGAATTTTTATATTTTAAACAGTAAGCAAATGTTTTGAACTCAGAATTCCAGAATTGACCTTTTAGGCACATGTGAAATTACCAAAATGCCCCTACGGTGCATAGTAAAGTTAAAGATAATAAATTTCACATAAATTTGATACCCTACTGTTATAACATAGTAAATTAAGTATATTTACTAATTTAATCAGACCTGTAACTCAGGTTCTCATTTTAACCCTTTTACACCTTATAAAATGACCAAAACGCCCTTATGAGGCATAGTTTTGGTTTAAAATCATTTGGGGCATAATGGAAGGTATCATTCTGATATCACAACATATTTTAAGCATATTGACTTCAGAAACTTGTATTTGACTCTTATGGTTACTCATTACGCATCATACGCGTTCGGATCGGCTTATGTGACTAGTTTGGCCATTTTAGCCGAAACGGGTCAAACCATATCTTTTTGGTCTCAAAATCCAGAATGTGATAATGTTACCCATATAAAACAAGTGTGCAAGCTTGTTGGGACAAAACCACATTCTAAAACGGTCTTCACCTTATTGTGCGTGTAAAACCGTAATCTTTATATAAAACTAACCGGTCTAAGCTTAAGACCCGTTAGGATTCTAATAGGTTATTAAAACCTTAATTTCCAGATCTAGGAGCCCAGTAAAAGCTACGTGCACTCGTTATATTTGGTTTATACTTTGCTCAGGTAAATACCTTTAACTTATTTTCCCTATACGGGCTTGGGGTACGGTATATAAAATACCGCTTGGTCGGGGAATTAACCTTAACCGGTCTTGGTTATGTGCAGTCAAATTAACCCGTTTGAAAATGCTGTTTTGTTTGTTTAACGCCTTTGGGGGCTTAATGACCATGTCCCGGATATCCTTGGCATCATTCAAAGAATGGCCACGACCTTAGCACTCGGGTGTAGGTGTACACCCGTAGTGTTGTACAACATGTATAATCGTCGGTACGAGAGAAGTCTCGCGGCGGATTTATATTAAGTGGTGTGTCTATTAATCTTTAACACGGCATGACCCGGGCTACCGAACGCAAAACGAACATGTAATTCTTTTACAAGATTATTAAGCAAATAATTATCCCAAGTTATAAAAAGTTTTATGCCACAAGCATTTAAATCAGTTTTAAACATTTTCAAAATGAGTCAGTTAAATTGTATTTACCAGTGTAAACTGACGTATTTTCCAAAAAGACTAAGTGCAGGTACTACGCGTAATAGGCTGGTCACTCCTTAAGCATCCATAGAAGTCTCGCAAGCTTAGGATGCATGAAATCTGTTGAAATGAAGTTTCCTTTTTATTTGATTCTGCCTGTGGATTCTATTTCGACATTTGTGATACTCGAATATTACAATAATTTAAGTTGAAATAAATCTATCTTTGCTTCCGCTGTGCATTATAATTTGTGTTGTTTGACTATGATGATATCAACTACGTCACGTTAATCCCCCACCGGGCCCACCGGTGACACGTGGAAATTAGGGGTGTGACAAATTGCCATGTCAGGTACGGTCTCGTCTTCAGTAGAAGCATTTTGATTATCATCAATGGTGTCGCTAGTCTCCCCCTCATCAGGTGCTACAGTATGATGAACTAAAGGAGTTGTAACTACGCAGTCTTCAGGAATAGATTCAGGAAATAGTACAGATCCTGGTCCATTAGAAGTAGCACCGCGTGATGAAACATCTTTAGGGGATTGATGAGACATTTGTTGAGGCGTAGGTTGTCGAGTGAAAACCATTCCCGGTGGGTCAATGGTATGATTTCTTGAACTTCCTTCAGCCTGTTCTTCTTCTTCGGTATCACCAAAGGACAGCGGTTGTTTGGGCATAGACACACCTGCAGCTGTAGAGACACTTGACAAAATGTTAAATGATTTAAATAATTCAGCATAATCATATAACCAATCTGGTCCAACTCTAGCGTCCGTAGCATTTTCTTCTAGCCATTCAATGTTGCACGACTCGACGACCCTTTTAGTTACCTTGTTGTATACTCTATAGGCTGAACCTTTAGCATATCCAACAAAGTAACACTTGTCCCCTTTGACTTCAAACTTTCCATTAGCGTCCATAAGTAGTAACACACATGGACAACCAAAGATGCGAAAGTGTGAAACCGAAGGTTTACGTCCTTCCAGAATCTCATAAGGAGTTTTCATATGACGTTTGTTTACTAAAGCATGATTCTGGACGTAACAGGTCGTGCTAACAGCTTCAGCCCAGAAGAAACTAGGAAGCTTCGAATCGGCCAGCATAGTACACGCAGCCTCTATAAGAGTACGATTTCGTCTTTCAGCCACTCCATTTTGTTGTGGAGTTCGTGGTGCACTATACTGTTGATCAATTCCCTTTTCAGCACAGAATGTATCCATGGTGACATTTTTGAATTCCGTCCCATTGTCTGATCGAATAGCCTTCACTTTCGTATTGGCTTGATTTTCCACCAGAGTAATAAATTGTTTGATCAAACCCGCAGCCTCACTCTTGTGACTTAGAAAGTACACCCAGGTGTAGCGTGAATAATCATCGACTATCACTAGACAATAAGCCTTCTTGCCAATACTTAACACATTCACAGGACCAAATAGATCCATATGAAGTAATTTAAGCACAGCTTTGGTTGAGGGTGTAGGCTTGGATTTATGAGGCTTCCGATGAGTTTTTCCCTTTGCACAAGCAACACAGTTTTCTACCAACATAAAATCTTTGATTGGTAGATCACGGACCAGTTGACCTTTGGCAAGTCGATTCAAGTTCTTCATATTCACATATCCAAGGCGACGATGCCACAATAGACCATCATGTTCTGAAATCTTCGAAAATAGACAAGTAACTTCTTCACACGGCTTCTTGTTCATATCAATGACATAAGCATTTCCCCGTCTCTCAGCTGTCATCAAAAACCAATCTTTAGGAATGACAATCCCTGGCTTCAATACGTAACATCCTTTCTTTGTAAAATGAACTTAATTTCCTCGATCACAAATTTGTGAAATGCTTAACAGATTATGTTTCAGTTCTGGGACATAATTCACATTTTCGAAGCTTAAAACACCGTTTTTCACTGTTCCTTTCAACGTGATTCTTCCTGATTCTCCTCCCGCAAAAGAGACATATCCACCGTCAAATTCTTTTACATTGACCAGTTGAGACAAGTCTCCTGTCATATGCCTGGAACAGCCACTATCCATGTACCAGAGGCGCACGGTAGTCCTCCAGAGCTGTTCCTGCACGATTAGCGGGATTAGTTAGATTTAGGAACCCAGCCCATAGTGGATCTGGGTTTCCCTTGTGCATCAAAGTAAGTAACTCTCTGCCACACCAAATTATCTTTATTTAAAAATTTTGAAGGATTTTTAATGGCAGAGTTTTGATGAGATGTAGGAGACGAATTGGATTGCTTGGCCTTATCTTTAGGTTTCCAATGCTTATTTGACCATTTAGAATTATAGTTAGCAAACGCTTTGTATTGATTTTTTCGAAAATCCTTTTGTTGATTTTGATTTCTACGTTTGGCTGCATTCCAATCTTGATCAGAACGTTTAGCCTTACGATAGTTATTCCTCATTGTCTTAGACTTTTCAGTCGTCACTGACTCTGAATAACGATATCGGTTTGGCTTGACTTTCTGATTTTGTGCATATTTATTTTTAGACTACACACTTGGGAGATGAACACAATTTCTGGCGATGTGTCCAGCAACTCCACAATTGAAACATGTTTGACGTTTCAATGTGTGGAAGTTTTGATGCTTCATAGCAGATGCGGGTCTCTTGGGTCTAGAGGATTGAGCTTGCTTGTTTTGTTTTGTTTGACTAGCTTGTGCCTTTTCTGAGCATTTAGATACCTGCTCATCAGAAATAGCACCAGCACAAATATGAGATTCAGATGGAGTAGATTTATCTTTATTGAAAGTTTTATCAGAACCATCAGATTTCATTTGAATTTTCTCTTCAGAAATACTTTCTTACAATTTTTCATTTTTAATTACCACATCTTTCTTTTGAAAATCAGATTCAATTTTAATCTCAGATGATGTTGAAATTTCATCAATACATGCTTCATCAACACATGCATCATCTGAGTTTGATAATGGTTCCTTTTCAACCTTGGTTTCCAATGGGGTCCCACTCGGTTCAACATTAGGGACTTCCACTGATACCGATTCAGAAGAAGAATCAGAACACTGCTGATTTTCTTGAGAGGAAGGTTCAGTGGTTTCACTGAATGTATCCAGAGGGACCTCACCTGTCACACTGTCATTAGTTGAAAAGTTAGAAACATTAGTATCACAATTGTCAACTACTGAAAAACATCCATCATGACACGCATTATTCAAAGATTCATCACAAGCATTCAAAGTTTTGCCCAAAACATCAGGCCCAACAGAAGACGAAACGTAACTATGAAACGAGTTCAGAAACGATTGACCAAACACACAACCAGAATCAGTTTTATCAAAAGTAGATTTAGAAAAATCAGAATTTAAAGGTTGTTCATTCCCAAACATATCTTCCCATCTCACTTCAGGTACTTTATCTGCACATGATGAAGAAGCGTTAGGATCAAATGTACCCTTAGACGTAAAATGAATTGGTTGAACCACCTGTTTCTCCACAGGTTTACCATTAATTGATAACTTTCCGTTTTTGGGTCCATAGGTCATTTTACTTTCATTTATCATTTCCTCCTCAGTCATAGGCAAGTAAGTGTAATTGTCATTATAAGGAGGAGGAGCCTGATTATAGCCTAATCCCAGTCCTTTCTTTTTCTTGTATGCAAGCTGTTGATCACACAAGTTTTTGACTAGTTTGCTGGAAGAATCTAACTTTTTAATATTGAGTTCATTTATTTGATATCTTTCTCTGATATCTTCCAGTTCCTTAGTCAAAATGCATACTTTCTCTTGAGCTTCGAAAAAATGGGTTGTTTTTACACTCACATCATCCTTAAGTTGGATGATGTCTTTTCGCTGAGCTTCAAATTTTTTCTTTAAAAAGTTTTTCATTGTTAGCTAGAGTGAAATTTTTTTCTTTTAAGATCATTATAATCTCCAATTAGCTCAGCGTTGTGTATTCTATAGGCTTCTACCAGTTCTCTACATTCAGGAGTACAGAAGACAGAAAGTACCTCTTCTTTGGTGAGACCTTTGACTGGAGCTAATAGAATCTGGGTCATGAAAGCAAGGTTTTCAGCTGAAGTCTCTTCCTCAGGTGCAGTAGTCTCATCCTCAGATACAGAAGCTAGATCATTTGAGGTCATGAAGGCAATGTTGTTTGAATCAGCTTGATTCTCTAGAGCTGAGATGTTTAGTCGCTCAATTTCAGAAGTCCAATCAAAGTTGATACCAGGTTGAACCACCAAGGCTTGAGCTAATCCCTAGGGTTGAGGACTTCCACCTGTAATAGCATCAGTAGTCACAAGAGCTCTTTCTCGATTAGGGGTAACAAGTTGGGCTGGAGTTTGTTGGGCTGGAGTTTGTTCCTGATTGACATTCGGCTTGTTACAGTTTCTTGCCAAATGTCCTGGTTCATGACAATTGTAGCAACGTAGCTCAAATGGCATTTTTGTGGGTCCAGTAAAGGTAAGATTTTGTCATTTGTTTCTTCTAGTTTTTCTCACAAAATTTTTGGCTCTAAATGCTGCCATAGCCATTTACCAGGTAATGTCCATTTCTTCTACATGTTCGGGATGAATTTGATCTAAGTCATCCATAGAGAACTTTGGAGGACCAAGTTTACCTACAGCAAAAGCATTCAAGCAATTTATGACAGAAGCAGTTATATCAAGATTTTCTTTTGACTGATGAGAGAAGAAGGCAATCATCTCGTTTTACGCAGAGGGAGTTGACGAAGCAACAGTAGTAGCATTAGCAGGTGGTGATGCAGCAGCAGCAGCAGGTGCTGTAGTTCCAGAGTAGTAAGCATTTGGGGTGGTAGGAGCAGCTTTAGCGGAAGCAGAGTTGCTGAACATTTGAAAACCAGTGTGAGACACAAGAGCTATGTTGGTTGATGCAGAAGGTGTTGCAGTGAATCCAGCGGCCAACATGTTGTTCTTGTGATTTATCTCTCTGTTTATCGTCTAACTCGCATGCTTTAATGTGAGAAATCATTTCAGATAAACTACATCTTGCTAGATCCTTGGTTTTCTTGATCATAGCGACATGATGGTCCCAACTTTTAGGTAGAGCATTTAGAAGCTGTCTATTGGTTGAAGCATTTGTCGTGTGTATTTCTTCCATCTGCATCTGGGTAACCAACTTGACAAATCTCTGAATTTGATTATCAACAGTCTCTCCATATATATGATTAAAATTGTTGAAATTTTGGCTCAGCAGATTTCTACGACTCTCTTTCATATCCTCATTACCTTCAAAGACATCTATTAATGATTCCCATAATTCCTTTGCAGATTTGCAAGTGCGAAAACCAATAGCAATGTCTGGTCCCAAAGCCATAGTCAGATAAGAGAACGCCATATCATCTTCCTCAACAATTTTGTGGTCTTCTTCAGTATATCGATCAAAAGGCTTCTTCACTTTCACACCAGCTTCAGTTCCACTCTCCATCATGATTTCTCTTGGGCCTCTCAAAATACTTCGCCAAATTTCTGCATCTTTGACCTTAACGTGTTTTTCGAAGCGCCACTTCCATTCAGGGAAGTCGTTTCCATCCAACAGCCTAGGTACACGAGTGGTGGTTCCAATGATGGAATCTAGTTCTTGAAGTTTAGACATAGCTGCCAAGTTGACATTCTGGTTACTTGAAGTCATGGTTACTTAATTAATAAATTAATTTACTGATTAATTAAATTTTAAAGTCCAACAGTCCAGAATTCAAAGTTCAAAAGACGTTGCAAAAGTCGTTGCGAGTCGAGACGATGAGTCGAGACTGATGTTGCGAGTCCAGAATGACAGCTCGAGGCCACAGTAGTTGCGAGTCGAGACAAAACAAACTTTCCACTCGAGACAAAAGATTTCTATACTCGAGACCACAGCAGTTGCGAGTCGAGACCAAACAAGCTTTCCACTCGAGACACAAAGTTTCTATACTCGAGACCACAGCAGTTGCGAGTCGAGACAAAGTTGACTTTGAATCGAGACCCTGCAAAATAGATTTGTGAGATAACAGTAACCGCGATCCCTGATTTTCAGCAGCTTCCAAAAATTCAAAGATGTAAAATCTTTGAAGTTTTATCTTCAACAAACGTCCGATAATTCAGCAAACACCTTTGATATGAATCACAAACCAAAATCAGCAACTTTAATCAATATTTGCGAAGAACAATCAGAATCCGAACACACTGAACAAACTGAAATTCTGTAAAACACACTTGCAAACAGGATCAGTAACCGGTAATGCTTTCTTGAATCCAAGTGATATCAAAACTGAACCAAGACTTGGTTTCTTGGCTCTGATACCAATTGTAAAACCCTAAAGGATCTTTCAATGATATCAACGTTAACTTGTGTAAGTGCGGAAACCAAACACAAGCGGATTCAAGAAAACTATAAAGTAAAATAAACACAATAAGTAAATCAAAATACTTTCTTGCATTCACCTTTGAACCGATGACTGATACAAGATAAGCACAGGATCTCGAGTAGCCTCTGACCTTCAACCAACTGATCAACCCTCTAAACATAATGAGGGTTTACTTATTTACTAACTGGAATGGGTCGAGACCATCCCTAGGCCCACTCGAGATCACCTTAAACCCATTACATATATGCGACCCAAACTAACTTGTTAAACATTACAAGACCAACCCAAAACTTTAGTATCTCTCTATGTATAAACCTCAAGGTTCCAACAAGAACCTTACTAAACCATTCCCTTAACCCTCGACCAGGTAGCCAACATATCTCTATATAGACCGTAGAGATATGAATGGTGTAAATCTTTTACTTTATATAGACAGTAAAGTAATGCCAAGACACCACGGACAAATGATAAAGAAGTTTCACCTTCAACATAAGAAACTAGTTATTAAAGTCATTAATAAAAAAACCAAATAAAAAGTGAGAAAAGATTAAAAATCAAAAGTAATACATTAAAGACTTGGCTTCACCAAGTGATGTAAGAGACTTAGGCAAACTTGGCCTTTGATTGTCAAGAACTCTTACTATCAATATTGGATCACGAGACTACTACACACTCTAAAGGTGGATGATGGATGATGGTGGTGGGTGTTGGTGGTGTAGTGGTGGTGGAGTGGTGGCAAAGTGGGAGAGTAGTGGTTTGCCAATGGATGCCTTTAAAGTGAGCCAAGCACCCCTATTTATAGCCTGAACAGAAGCCCGGCCACGGCCCCGTGTCCAGCGGACACGCCCCCTTGGCCATCCCTTTTCTCTTCCTTCATTAATTGCTTTTGTCAGCATTGGGCTCCACACGGCCCGTGTTCGCTGGGCACGGCCCCGTGGGCAGAAGCGTATCTGTACTACCAAGATTTTGCAAGATTCTGCGAATCTTAGCGTTGACCACGCCCCGTGATGAGATGGGCACGCCCCCGTGGTGGGCGTAGAAGCTTCCACAACTTTGTCCTTTCTGCAGACTCCTGACCACGCCCCCGTGTCCAGTGGGCACGAGCCGGGGTCAGCCTTCTGTTTCTTGGTTTTGCTCTTGGAGATGTTGTCGAGGGATCGGGCATGTCACGTTTATTCCTTTTCTTTGTATTTATGTTGGTTTTTGCTGTATATTAGTTCCTTTTGCTCGTTTGAGCTCATTTGGTCCTGTAAATTCAAAAGGAAGACAAAAGCACGCTTTTTTCCAACATTAGTACTAAAAAGGGTTAGTTTTATGCCTTATTTGATGTAATTTATATGTTGTATTTTACACACATCAAGAAACATAAATTGCGTTAAAGCATAAACGAAGTCGAATTTACACTGACATGTACCTGAAAATAAAAAAAAACATAATAAATTAGTTTTAGGCTAAAGTTAAAACTTTAGAAATTTGAAGGGGCCTAAGTGATACTTACAAATTTAGATGGTTACTTTTGACATTATAGCAAAGTTTGGGGTGATTCTTACGTCACAATGGTATAGCCGAAGATCAATAAAAAGTTATGTCGTAAACACGACAATATATTGGAAAACTAAAAATATATTATTATTTAATCCAACTCAGTTTTGAATAGAATATGATAACACAACCGGATGAATTGAAAAAACCAAAGCAGCTAACAAAGACCAATCATGTGTCAATGGTAAACACTATTCATAAGGTTTGTTTTTTAATAGTATGATAATTAACGTTAAAACATAGACCAACTCATTTTCAACCGGTATGTAAAAATATAAAAGTTCCTTATTTATATGTTTGGTAATGGTAATTACATAATAGCTAACGAGTATATTAAAAAAGAAACTAAAAGCAGTGAAAAAAAACAAATTGAAAAGAAAAGGTGAAAGACATAAAAAGAGAAATGGAAACAAAAATCGAAGGAGAGTTCGAGAGTACTTTGGGTTTCAAAGACATTCAACCTAACCACCCACCGGACCATTCTAATTGTTGTATTTAGAACCTTTAGTATATAATTGGTTTCGGTCGGTGGTTTTGATGTAACAGCTAATGACCATGCAATTTTAAGAATATTGTATAATTGTTTTATTAATTATTATATTTTTAATACAATGTAATTTATAAACACGAATCATAAGCAATCAATAACTTTATAAGTCTGTTTACACATTCATAGCCTATGATTAAGTATATGAAAGTTTATAACTATTCTTATAGCGAAGACATTTAATATGCCATTCATTTGGTATGATTTTAAGTATTTATTAATCATAAATAGTAATTACTATAACTAACTTTCTTAAGCCCGGAAAGTAATTCAGGGTGATAATCTAGTATATATATACACACACACACACATGTCTTGGGTTACAAGATTTGTTAGTTAAGTTTTGGGCTAGCGTAGAGAAGCCGCATACATGTGTGCTAATCTTTTTCTATGTTATTTGTTGTAAAATCCACTTGATTGTTACCGGTTGACTAGTTCTGTGATTATCTTTGCGTGTCTGTCCGTTACTTTGCTTCTTTCGTACAAGTGTAGACTAATTGAATAATTTAGATTAAAAAAATATATCTTAAAAGAGCTTTGACTTTTTGTTTGTTCGAGGTCTTCGAAAACGTTGAGGCGGCCTGCTTTGAAGGATTAATTACGGTAAACCAATTTGGTTTCATGCAAGGAAGGTCGACTATGGAAGCGATACATATTCTAAGAAGATTTATGAAAAAGTATAGAGAGAAGAAACGAGATCTATATATGGTCTTCATTGACCTAAAAAAGGCATATGACAGTGTACCATGCAAACTAATCTGGGATAGTTTGGAAGGTAAGGGGTTCCAGGGAAGTACATAGACATAATTATTTATATGTATGATAGGACTAAAACTAGTGTTCGAGCACCTATTAGGGATACCGCTTCTTTTCTTGTGGAGGTAGGGCTTCATAAGGGGTCTGCACTGAGCCCGTTTCTTTTTGTTGTTGTTCTAGATGAGTTATCCAGGTCGATTCAGGAGCCAGGCCATAGTGCAAGCTCTTTGTTGATGATATTGTGTTAGTGGCTGAGACTAAACAAAGCCTAAATGCGAGGGTGGAGGAGTGGCGAGCAGCTTTAGAGGACAATGGTTTAAGGATTAGTCGCTCTAAGACTGAGTACCTTTGTTGTGACTTCAATGATGCTCGCGACAACGACGACACTCAGATCACCATTGAGGGTGAGGTAGTCCAGCAGGCAACTAGTTTCAAGTTTTTAGGATTTTTTGTCAGAGGGATGGGGAGATTGATAGGGACGTAGCTCATCGCATCTAGGCTGGCTGGGTAGGTGGAGAGCCGCCCTAGGGTGTTGTGCGACAAGTGGTTTCCAACTAAATTTATCACAGCCCCCGACCCCACCCTGGGCGGGAGCCGTGAACAGTTAGGTGGTACCGGTGTTTATTAAATACGCAGCGGAAAAATTTTCATCAGGATCGTAGTTAGAAAAAATTCAGAGTTTGTAAAACACCATATTTTTAATGTTAAACAACTGGGATAAAACGCATATTACAAACAAAGGTTTTTATAAAGATAAACTCTATTTTGACAAAACATAATTTCCTTTCTTTAATCTGGTGACATAGCCACTTTATTTTAAGTCTTCAATGCTTCATAACATGCTCCTTTACTTTCACAGTAAGTTACCTGAAACGCGTTTAAAAACATTTGATCAGCATGAAATATTGGTGAGTTCATTCATTGATATTAAAACACATTCTTATAATTACAGCCTTTTGTTTATAACTTACCAAACTACTATTGGCTAACTCATTGTCCAATAGTAAAGAAACTATTTTAAATAGTATTCGTCACTCGGTGGCAGTTCCTGTGACTGTGGTCATATCACTCATTGGCTAACCCATTGTCCAATAGTGATGCATAACAAGTAATGTACACAAAACCCCACATACTGACAGTAGTTTCCCAGTAAGAATACAAAGACTTAATCACTGTAACTATAACTGAAAAACATTTAGGGTTTTGCAAAGCAATTTGGTAAAAAGAAAGAATGACTCACTTTGCAGATTTAGGGTTTATTACTATACCTTCCTGGTGTTAAGCCTGAGTTCCTAATAAAAACACAATGCAACACGTATCAGTGCATCAACCCAAATCATACTTTAACGATACATCATGAGATCAAAACCCCAACGTAGTTAACAAAGTATAGCGTTATCCAGGTAGCACTTTGACATCCGTTGCTGGGTTTCAGATCGATCGGACAGGGTATCGAATCAGTGATCCAAGTTAAAACACTTACAACGGGGCAGAGGTTCATAGATTTAGGGGTATAGTGCAAATAACAAAAGAACGAGAGAGTTTCCATTTGCGAAATTGAATTGAAAATGGTGTAGAAAGTTCAGTCCCACGCTGCTGTATTTATAGCCCAACTGGGTTTCTCCCGCACGTCAAGGATGGAGACAAGGATTCTCCTGCGTGTCGCCAGAAGGGTCGGCCTGGCTTTGACTACCACATGTCCAACGTAAGTCTAACATGTGGCGCGATGTCGTGACACGTGTCCCTGGCCACCTTTTTGTCCAATCATGCGTTTTCCTCGATTTCTGTGCTGATACTTATCGCATATGCTAGGGTCTTGATCCCAAAAGGTTTAGCTTTTAATTATCAGTCTAATAAGGTTACTTTTGTACGGGTTGGTTCATCAACCGTCAAGTTTTCTTAACCACTAAATTGGGTATATAAGTTTCGTCGTGCGCACTTCTGGCTTTGATTACGGTTATCGTCGAGAATATTTTTGAGGGTTGTTACAAAATTAAAGGGGAAATTTTATAGGATTGCAGTTAGACCTGCTATGTTATATGGGATAGAGTGTTGGGCCATCAAGAAGACAAAGGCACGTAAAATGGAGGTAGCTGAAATGAGGATGATGAGGTGGATGTGTGGCCACACAAGGTTAGACCGGTTAAGAAATGAGGTATTTAGGGATATGTTAGGTGTCACACCCTGGCTTTGCGGAAGCGTGGTTAATTTGGTGTGACTTCTTAATACCATAGCTTAATCATAACAAGCTATATGAATTAAAAATATGCAAGATCATCCATTAAAATTAAAAATAAAAATATCGGAACATTGTCTTAACGGGTTAACACCCAACAACCATAAACTTGTCTAAACATTACAAATTCAAACAGAAACATGAATTCAAGGACTGTGACTTGTCCAGGTAAGAGTCACATTCCCCGAACCCTGGATGACCTTGGTGCCTAATGCAGCGGAAAACAAGCCATACCGCGCCAGATCGTTAGTTTCCTGAAATACATGTAAGTTGAAAAATCAACAATAATGTTGAGCGAGTTCATGCGATAGTGAGTAAATAAACCTTTATCTTTATCAAAAACCTGGTATGTAGCAAATAAGGAAAAAGAGATCACCAATGGTTTGCAAGGCCATTGATATGTGTGAAATGCAAGTAGGAAGGCTCAAACCTAGCAAATTTATGCGTCGGGAACAAAGTCATCCCAAGGTCCGTTATGCTGGACCTGGGACTGGGCTCGCTACACCCAAATAGATCTACCGCTCCTGCCCCTCGGTCCTACCCTGAGGATTAATGACCTCAAGTTTCCGCCTACCCATTCACATGATCTAGAAAGTAACCCTCCTTACGCTAATCATACCGTGTAATAAGTAATCATAATCATTGTAACATGTATTTCACCCCCGCAGTTAAAACTGAAAATAGTTAAGAGAAAAGGGGGACATGAACTCACAGTCAGTGCGTCGCTAAATCAAGCACTCCAAATGTCCGAAAGCTGTGCAACGACCTACATGTGCTAATTCTATTAGACGGATGGCCGTGCTTTAGCTTTATAGTTTAATTTTCGGGAAACAGTTAGACAACCGTTCCTTGTATATATTTGGTAGTTAATCTCCTTCCCAAGGATGGGGGAATTAATACATGCGCGTTTATAATATTAAGTCTCACTTAATATATTTTTACTTCTCATTCCAAGATATAAATATCTTTCTCAAAAATATTATATTTTCTCTACACATAATATTTTCCAAAAATAATACGTTGACAACATACTCGTTTATGAATATTTTCGTATTACGCGTAAGTTACGTTTTGGCGAGTAAGTGGTAATAGTAATTACCGTTGTAACTTATATGTTTGTCGTGTAAGTGTTTGCATTATTGTGGGTTCGTCAAAGTTTGTAAATATTATTTTTACTCTAAAAATAATATTTATATATTTTCACAAAATAATCATAAACAGTGTGGTGAAAAATATATTTATCGAATAAATATTTATCACGTTTAGTTTTTGTGAAAATCCCACCTCCAATTATTTAATAAATAAAGTCTTGGCGAAATGTATTTTGAAAACATTTCAAAATAGTTTAACACTTGCAAATAATTCTAAGTGTTAGATTTTAGAAAAATTTCGCCAGAGTTTCCCCTGTAACTGGAGGTGGCCACGCTTTCAAGCGTATCATTTTCTTTTACAAAATCATTCCAACACTTCTTTAAATCAACCAATCAATTTCCGATACTTCAAACTAGTTTCAACACATCAAACTTGTAGACTAGTATGTAAAATCGCATTATTACATGAACTTGTAGTTTTTCCGAAAGTCATAGTGTAGATCACCTTATATTTAGTGGATCTATGTATAAAATAGTTTAGTCTTGTAAAAACCCCGTTTTTAGAACAAATCATCCTTTACAACTTCCCGACAACTTTTATAAAAATTGTTACTTTGTCGGATCTTTCGTTTCACAAGTGTTTATACACTTGTAGTTTGTAAAAATCATATTTGTTAACATGTCACCCAACTTTTATAAAACATGATTTTCTCGACACTTGGTTCTACGAATATACCACTTGTACATACGTAGATCGGCTCGTTTTAAATACTATTTTACAAGTCAAAATACTTTTACACAAGTTCATGTTTCTCGTGTGGTGGAGTTTCACCTTTTAACCCTCGTACCGACAGAAACAAGCTTATGTCAAGATCTATGATCTTAACAAAGTCGGGTTAAACGATGATAAGAGCCACCACATCGTAGATCGGGCCTCAATAATCAACATATTCAAATACTACAACTTTTACACATGTTATGAGCTTTTAACCAACAATATTCGAGTTTTAGTAGACTTTATAGATTCAAAACGCATGATTCCGACTTTTAACCGTTAAAAATCATATTAACCACTTTAGATACGATCGAGAGTGAGTTTTAAACATTATACCTCTAGCTCGGGGCTAGGGAAGAATCTAGTCGAAAATGGCGTGGATAAAAGCAAAGAAACGAGGTCCTTCAACTTCCGCTTGCTTCAAGGTTCCTTATACGTGATCCGTAAGCCTTGTGTGTGCTTGAAATGTATTGATCAAGAGCCGACAATGGATGGATGGTGGAGGGGGGTTACGGCCGAGAGTGGGAGGAGAGGAGAGAGTGGGTGTTGGTGATATGTGTGGTGTGATAATCTTGTGTGTGAGTGTGTGTATTTATAGGCAAAACTTTGATCATCGTCCAACGGTTACTATGTTCTCTTGATATTGGACACAAATAATATAAAAATATCAAAGGTGTACCCTCTTGTCTCTCTAGTTGGCCGATTCCATTGAGGGGGGGGGGTATCCGGTTCGTTTCCAATCATTCAGTTAGTGATTAGTTATGTTAATAGGTTAACTTTAGAGATTAACCCCGTTAGTTGCATGATGCGTTATAAAGCGGGTGTTAAGGTAATCAGGGACCCTAACTGGCTCAGAAAAAGGCTAACAATATTTCTGACAATATTTTTATGTTCCGGGTATTGTCCGGTTGTTCGGTTGGATAGTAATCCGTTAAAGTGCTTAAGTAATCCTTTAAGCGTCGTAAATAATATTTTTAGCGACACAATTTATTCTGCAAAGTGTCAGGAATATTTCCTTATGTTTTGGCACTTTATTAATTTGCTAGAAGCTAGTATGTTGATAAAAGTGCTGTGTTTCGTGCTTAGAGTACGTTTTAGGCACATCCAATCATTACATCTTATTCCTAGAGACGCAGTTTAACAACCCTTGTATCCCTACACACACACTGGGTGTAGTAAAATATTTCTGGCTCATACAGGCCTTTAGAGGCAGTGTTTGCCTGATGCCGGCTATATCAGCATGTTCAATAGGTTATCCGTTCAAATGCTACTGTGCTTTTGTGCATCATGTTTGTGTCACTAGAGTTCAGTAAGTAAATAATGTAGTGACGGAAATCAAAGTATGATGCAGATATGTACATGTATCAACAGTCAAGTAGCAGTTTATCAGTAATCTCAGTCAAGCACAGTAATTAAGCAGCAATTAATAGTTAATTAAGTCGTACGGATACCTGGTTTAGTGAGGGTTGTCACATTCTCCCCCCGTTAGAAAAATTTCGTCCCGAAATTTTAAGTTCTGCTTGTAGAAGCAGGGTTCTCAGGAAATAAGTGGGGGTATTTCTCTTTCATTCGGTCCTCACGCTCCCAGGTGAATTCAGGACCATGTCTAGCATTCCAACGAACTTTGACGAGCTTGACACTGCTCCGGCGGGTCTTGTTTACTTTTCAATCCGTGACCTCGACAGGTTCTTCAACGAAGTGGAGCGTGTCATCAACATGAATTTCGTCGGTAGGAATGGCAACGTTATCTTGAGTTGGACTTCTCTTTAGATTGGATACATGAAATGTATCGTGGACACCATTCAGTTCGGCAGGTAGGTCCAACTTGTAAGCTACTAACCCGATTTTCTCCAAGATCTTGAATGGTCCAATATACCTCGGGTTCAACTTTCCACGTTTCCCAAATCGTGCCACACCCTTCCAGGGTGATACCTTCAACAAAACCATCTCACCAACCTCAAACTCTAGAGGTTTCCTGCTTCGATCCGCGTAGGCTTTCTGCCTGTCACGAGCCGCGCTGATACGGTCTCGGATTTGCGCGATCTTATCTGTGGTTTCCTGTACCATTTCAGGACCAACCAATTGTCTATCACCTGCGTCAGCCCAACAAAGCGGCGATCTGCACTTGCGCCCATATAAAGCTTCAAACGGCGCGGCACCAATACTGGTGTGGTAGCTGTTGTTGTATGAAAACTCAACCAGGGGTAAATGCTTATCCCAGCTACCGCCCAAATCCATCACACATGCTCTCAGCATGTCTTCTAATGTCTGAATCGTCCGCTCGCTTTGACCGTCGGTCTGTGGGTGAAACGCAGTGCTCAGATTCAACTTGGAGCCAAAAGCTTCCTGGAAGGATTGCCATATCCTTGACACGAACCTTCTGTCTCTATCAGAGATAATCGAGAGTGGTACTCCATGGCGCGTAACAATCTCTCTCATGTAAATCTCAGCCAATTTACTCGTATTATCCTTCTCGCGGATAGGTAAGAAGTGTGCTGACTTCGTTAAGCGATCCACTATCACCCAGATAGTGTCATGGCCTTTTGGCGTTCTTGGCAACTTTGTAATAAAATCCATGGAGATTTGTTCCCACTTCCACTGGGGAATTTTTGGTTGCTGCAGAAGTCCCGAAGGCTTCTGGTATTCCGCCTTAACTTTGGCGCAAGTTAAACATTTTCTCACGTAAATAGCAACATCGCCTTTCATCCTAGGCCACCAGTAATAATCCTTAAGATCCTGGTACATCTTAACCGCTCCAGGGTGGATAGAGTACCGTGACTTGTGAGCTTCATCAAAAATAACCTTCCTTAAACCACCAAACAAAGGAACCCAAATCCTTTTCTCAAAACACAACGTTCCTTCCCTGTTTGGCACCAATATCTTCTCCATCCCACGGAGATATTCTTCCTCAAGGTTTCCCTCCTTGAGAGCTTCCTTCTGTGCTGCACGAATGCGCGAGGAAAGGTCGGTTTGAATTATCATTTCCATAGCCCTAACCCTTATGGGCTTGATTCTCTCTTTACAACTTAGGGCATCAGCGACCACATTCGCCTTCCCTGGATGATACTTGATCTCGCAGTCGTAATCGTTCAACAACTCGACCCATCACCTTTGCCTCATATTCAACTCCTTCTGGTTGAATATATGCCGGAGGCTCTTGTGATCTGTGAAGATCGTACACTTTGTACCGTAAAGGTAGTGTCTCCAGATCTTTAAGGCAAAAACCACTGCACCTAGCTCCAAATCGTGTGTGGTATAGTTCTTTTCATGCACCTTCAGTTGGCGTGATGCGTAGGCGATAACCTTTTGACGTTGCATCAACACACAACCCAATCCTTGACGCGATGCGTCGCAGTATACCACAAAATCATCAGTGCCTTCTGGTAGAGCTAAGATTGGCGCGTTACAAAGCTTATCTTTCAATATCTGAAACGCTTCATCCTGTTTGATTCCCCAATCAAACTTCTTATCCTTCTGCGTGAGGAGTGTCAACGGTTGAGCGATCTTTGAAAAGTTCTCGATGAACCTTCGATAATATCCAGCCAAACCCAAGAATTGCCGAATCTCGGTTGGCGTCTTTGGCGTTTCCCAATCCTTGATCGCCTCGATCTTGGTTGGATCCACGTGGATTCCATCTCCGTTCACCACGTGCCCAAGGAATTGCACTTCCCTTAGCCAAAACTCGCACTTAGAGAATTTGGCGTACAACTGTTCTTTCTTCAGCAGCTCCAGAATGGCTCTAAGATGCTGCTCGTGCTCAGCCTTCGTATTTGAATAAATCAAAATATCATCGATGAATACGATCACGAACTTATCCAAGTACGGCTTACAAACTCGATTCATCAGATCCATGAACACAGCAGGTGCGTTTGTCAACCCAAACGGCATAACGAGGAACTCGTAGTGTCCATATCGAGTTCTGAAGGCTGTCTTTGGGATACTCTCCTCTTGTATCCGTAGTTGATGATATCCAGATCGAAGATCGATCTTTGAGTAGAAACTTGAACCTTGAAGTTGGTCAAACAGATCATCGATTCTTGGCAAAGGATACCTATTCTTGATCGTCAGCTTGTTCAACTCTCTGTAATCAATACACATGCGGAAACTGCCGTCTTTCTTCTTCACAAACAAAACTGGAGCTCCCCAAGGCGAGAAGCTCGGTCGGATAAATCCCTTGTCTAACAACTCTTGAAGTTGTGTCGACAGTTCTTGCATCTCAGACGGAGCAAGTCTGTAGGGTGCCTTAGCCACAGGCGCGACGCCTGGAACTAAGTCGATGCGAAACTCCACTTGCCTCTGAGGCGGCAAGCCAGGCAAGTCTTCTGGAAAGACTTCTGGGTATTCCCTCACGACAGGGATGTCTTCGATCCTCAGCTCAGTAGCCTTTTTATCCACAATGTGTGCTAGAAAAGCAACACATTCTTTCCGCAACCACTTTCTTGCTTTCAAGTAGTTGATAATCCGCAACGGCGTCTCACGCTTCTCTCCATGAACAACAATGGTCTCACCATCTTCGATCGGAATACGAATTATCTTCTCGTGACAAACTATCTCTGCTTTGTTACTCGATAACCAATCCATCCCTACTACCACATCGAAGCTTCCCAACTGGACTGGTAGTAGATCGAGAGCAAACTCACGTTCTCCCAATTCAATCACACCACCTCGAATCACTTCATTGGCTTCTACCAACTTCCCATTTGCTAATTCGATCGAGTACGGAATATCTAACTTACTAGCAGCTAAACCAAGCATGTTTCTAAATTCTAGCGATACGAAGCTATAATCGGCACCAGTATCAAACAAAACGGATGCATAGCGTTGGCTTACAGGGAACGTACCAGTGACAACATTGGGATCCTGGCGCGCTTCCCTGGCTTCCATGTTAAAAACTCTTCCGCGTGCCTGGTTTAATTCTGGGCAATTCCTCTTGTAATGCCCCACATCACCGCAGTTAAAACATCCGGGTCTCTGCCCGTTCCCACCATTGTTTCCAGCTTGATGGTTTCCCTGGTTCCGATTCATGGCGCCCGCTTGGTTAGCCTGATTGGCACGGTTTCCATCACCTCCGTGGTTTCCTTGTGGGCGGTTTCCATCGCCACGATTGTTCTTATTCCCATATCCTCCTTGGCCTCCCCGGCCAGCAGTGGCCCAACAAGTCTCCTTCAGGTGGCCAGCCTTTCCACATGCTTCACAAACTTTTATCCCACAACGACCAGAGTGATGTCGTTGGCATGAGTTGCACTTGGGCTGTGCACCCATATATCCCTTACTTTTCTTTCTACCACCAGCTGAATTTTGAGCTGGCGCATTCGATTCCCCTTTCTTAACCACCATCCCGGTGCCCTGCTTGAAATTCGAGAATTTTCGCTTGTTACCACCTGAAGACTCCACATGAGTCTCTTTCTTCTTCGGCTCGACTTCATCAAACTTGTTCAACCGAATTGCCTCTTCGGTGAGAGCCACACTCAAATCAATGGCTTCAGTGATTGTCGCTGGTTTGGAAGAGGTCACCATACTAATGATTTAAGGAGCTAGTCCCCAAATGAAACGTTCAATTCTCTTGAACTCTGGTGTAACCATATATGGTACCACATGCGACAAGTCGTGGAACCTCTGGACATATTCAGCTATCTTTGAACCTTCCATTTTCAGGTGCCAGAATTCGGTCTCTAACCTCTGGATTTCCGCGCGAGAACAGTACTTCTTGCGCATGAGTTCTTTTAGTTCAGCCCAGGTCAGTGCGTAAGCAGCAGCTTCGCCAAGTGTCTGGACTTGTAGATTCCACCAGGATAGGGCTCCATCCACAAATAGCCCTGAGATATAAGTGACTTGTTGATCTAGCGCGCATTTGCTCATCTTCTAAAGATGTGTACGTTGGTCAGGCCATAGTAAACATACGAATATAGTAATAGTAATAGCACATAACATCTCATGTTATCAATATATCACACACAACATCCCATGTTACGATCATTATACACACAACATCCCATGTCCCAACATCCCATGTCACAAGTATTATATACACAACATCCCATGTCCCAACATCCCATGTCACAAGTATTATATACACAACATCCCATGTCACAAAAATATAAATAAGCAATCAAGTGAATCAGATATGGTGAGAATACCGCGATTGCTATATATATCGAGACCATAATGTAGTAAGTGTGGCATACAACCATCAATCAAATAGGGGCTACATCACCCCTGTACAAAACTATATCATATCAGTATCACATACATCAGGTACATCAAATAAGTATCAACAAAAGTCAGTAACATCAGGTGGTCTCCAAAAGGCTGTGCAGTCACAATCGCTGTCGTCTCACCAACGTCTACCTCTATAGCACCGATGAGCTCTATGCGGACGGGGGTGGAGGAGGGGGAAAGTGAGTGTAGAGTAAGCGGCGTAGATGAAGCCAGTCCTCCTCCATCGCCTGCTGAGTGTGAATAACAAAAGCGATCTGTTGCTCCAAAGTCAGAAGTCGGGCAGCGAAGTCCGGGGGTAATGATCGAAACGGCTGAAAAGGTGAGGATGTCTGACCATGACATGGACCTAGTGATAGCTAAGCTCTCTCGAGCTCCTGGAGTCGCTGCGTATGGGACTCATGCTGATGGACATAGGACATCAAGACGTCCTCTATGGTGTGCCCCATATGGAATGGATGATATGGATCAGTGGGTGGCATCGGAGAGGAAGATGACCAAAGCAGTGGCGTGCTGGTGGGATCGAATGGTGCTGCATGAACAGGTGAAACAGAAGATGGAACAGATGTCATCTGGGGCACGAAAGGAATAGACATCGGTATGTGCCCAAAAGGGTGGGCTGAAGAGCCCTCTCCAGGCCTCGCTGGAGGTATAATCTGAGGGATCGGAAAGGTGAAATCATCGGATCGTGTCACTGGGATCTGAAATGAGAAATCAGCATGATGTGCATCAGTGTGATGTGGGGGAAACAGTGGAACATCCTCGTCAGCAGGTATCCAACCGTGCTGAGCGTCCTCATCGGGTGGATCCAGGTGATCAGCAAACAGAGCGTGCTCAGGCTCGAGGGGAACAGGATCAAATGGAGCAATGACAGGGTCAACTGGTGCAACATGCTCAACTGGGTGGTCAATAGGGATATCAGCAATCAAAGGGGGATCAACAAAAGGTGGATCAACAACAGGATCATCAGCTATAACATGGTCGTCAACAATCAAAGGAATGTCCACAAGATGGTCACCAACAGGTGGGTCTGCTAATATGGGCTCATCAGGAACGCCGGTATGTACCAGGTCATGCTCATGCACAGGATCTAGAGCAACTGCCTGCTCTGGGGCCAAGGCAGGCTCTGGGTCATCAAAAGCCATATCAAAATCAAACTCTGGATCAAAGGGATCAACAGGATCAACGGGATCAACGGGGTCCTCCATATGTTGGTCCATAGGAATGTACTCAATATCGTGGTCAGGATCAAATCCTGGAGGAGAAACGGGATCAGAATCCTCAATGTCGTCGTGCTCGAACACAAAGCTCGGAATGGGTGCGGCAGAAGATGCCTGATTGGGGTCCGAGTCGTGTACAAAATGCTGCGTGCTCACCTTGTGAGATGGTGCAGATGCCACAGACTCAAAGGAGTCTGGGACGGGCGAATGGGCAGGCGAGTCCTCAACAGGAGCACCAGTGATCATCAAAAGATCGCCAGCGGGAAGAGGGGCTGCATCAGGAATCTCATCCTCGAAAGGCTCGTCCTCAAAGAGATCAATATCGCCGTCAGCCTCGGCGTCGGGTAGCAAGTCGTATGCTGGATATGAAGCAAGGGGTATGGGAGCTGGAATCGCTACCAAGGGAAGATACTCAGCAGGTGGGTCATCGATATGCTTATCAGCGCCATCGGGTAGAGCGAGGGGCTGGAAGTCATCATCATCGGTGCTGGTGAAGTCGGAGGTATGCACCTCGTGCTCTGAAGACACAATGTCGTCCGATACTATGGGTAAAGGTCCGGTGGTATCTGAATCACCCGTGGCTGACTCCCTAGTCCCACTAGCCAATTCGCCCAGCCTCCCAGACTGATTTCCTAGTCCCACTAGCCAATTTTCCCAGCATCCCAGACTGACTCCCTAGTCCCACTAGACAACTACCTCGATCCAGTAGATCGAGCCTCGGCCTCCCAGACCGAGCCTCAGTCTCTCAGACCGAGCCTCAGCCTCCCAGACTGAGCCTAAAAATAATAAATAAAATGTGCTCAACATTTGTTTATAAAAACGTTTTGGATCTGGACTTAAGTGGTATGCAGTAAAAATGTTTTCGTGAGAGCCCTAGTGATCATAGTCTAGACTCCAGAAGGAATCCTAGTTCGCTATGATCAGAGCTCTGATACCAAGCTGTCACACCCTGGCTTTGCGGAAGCGTGGTTAATTTGGTGTGACTTCTTAATACCATAGCTTAATCATAACAAGCTATATGAATTAAAAATATGCAAGATCATCCATTAAAATTAAAAATAAAAATATCGGAACATTGTCTTAACGGGTTAACACCCAACAACCATAAGCTTGTCTAAACATTACAAATTCAAACAGAAATATGAATTCAAGGACTGTGACTTGTCCAGGTAAGAGTCACATTTCCCGAACCCTGGATGACCTTGGTGCCTAATGCAGCGGAAAACAAGCCATACCGCGCCAGATCGTTAGTTTCCTGAAATACATGTAAGTTGAAAAATCAACAATAATGTTGAGCGAGTTCATGCGATAGTGAGTAAATAAACCTTTATCTTTATCAAAAACCTGGTATGTAGCAAATAAGGAAAAAGAGATCACCAATGGTTTGCAAGGCCATTGATATGTGTGAAATGCAAGTAGGAAGGCTCAAACCTAGCAAATTTATGCGTCGGGAACAAAGTCATCCCAAGGTCCGTTATGCTGGACCTGGGACTGGGCTCGCTACACCCAAATAGATCTACCGCTCCTGCCCCTCGGTCCTACCCTGAGGATTAATGACCTCAAGTTTCTGCCTACCCATTCACATGATCTAGAAAGTAACCCTCCTTACGCTAATCATACCGTGTAATAAGTAATCATAATCATTGTAACATGTATTTCACCCCCGCAGTTAAAACTGAAAATAGTTAAGAGAAAAGGGGGACATGAACTCACAGTCAGTGCGTCGCTAAATCAAGCACTCCAAATGTCCGAAAGCTGTGCAACGACCTACATGTGCTAATTCTATTAGACGGATGGCCGTGCTTTAGCTTTATAGTTTAATTTTCGGGAAACAGTTAGACAACCGTTCCTTGTATATATTTGGTAGTTAATCTCCTTCCCAAGGATGGGGGAATTAATACATGCGCGTTTATAATATTAAGTCTCACTTAATATATTTTTACTTCTCATTCCAAAATATAAATATCTTTCTCAAAAATATTATATTTTCTCTACACATAATATTTTCCAAAAATAATACGTTGACAACATACTCGTTTATGAATATTTTCGTATTACGCGTAAGTTACGTTTTGGCGAGTAAGTGGTAATAGTAATTACCGTTGTAACTTATATGTTTGTCGTGTAAGTGTTTGCATGATTGTGGGTTCGTCAAAGTTTGTAAATATTATTTTTACTCTAAAAATAATATTTATATATTTTCACAAAATAATCATAAACAGTGTGGTGAAAAATATATTTATTGAATAAATATTTATCACGTTTAGTTTTTTGTGAAAATCCCACCTCCGATTATTTAATAAATAAAGTCTTGGCGAAATGTATTTTGAAAACATTTCAAAATAGTTTAACACTTGCAAATAATTCTAAGTGTTAGATTTTAGAAAAATTTCGCCAGAGTTTCCCCTGTAACTGGAGGTGGCCACGCTTTCAAGCGTATCATTTTCTTTTACAAAATCATTCCAACACTTCTTTAAATCAACCAATCAATTTCCGATACTTCAAACTAGTTTCAACAAATCAAACTTGTAGACTAGTATGTAAAATCGCATTATTACATGAACTTGTAGTTTTTCCGAAAGTCATAGTGTAGATCACCTTATATTTAGTGGATCTATGTATAAAATAGTTTAGTCTTGTAAAAACCCCGTTTTTAGAACAAATCATCCTTTACAACTTCCCGACAACTTTTATAAAAATTGTTACTTTGTCGGATCTTTCGTTTCACAAGTGTTTATACACTTGTAGTTTGTAAAAATAATATTTGTTAACATGTCACCCAACTTTTATAAAACATGATTTTCTCGACACTTGGTTCTACGAATATACCACTTGTACATACGTAGATCAGCTCGTTTTAAATACTATTTTACAAGTCAAAATACTTTTACACAAGTTCATGTTTCTCGTGTGGTGGAGTTTCACCTTTTAACCCTCGTACCGACAGAAACAAGCTTATGTCAAGATCTATGATCTTAACAAAGTCGGGTTAAACGATGATAAGAGCCACCACATCGTAGATTGGACCTCAATAATCAACATATTCAAATACTACAACTTTTACACATGTTATGAGCTTTTAACCAACAATATTCGAGTTTTAGTAGACTTTATAGATTCAAAACGCATGATTCCGACTTTTAACCGTTAAAAATCATATTAACCACTTTAGATACGATCGAGAGTGAGTTTTAAACATTATACCTCTAGCTCGGGGCTAGGGAAGAATCTAGTCGAAAATGGCGTGGATAAAAGCAAAGAAACGAGGTCCTTCAACTTCCGCTTGCTTCAAGGTTCCTTATACGTGATCCGTAAGCCTTGTGTGTGCTTGAAATGTATTGATCAAGAGCCGACAATGGATGGATGGTGGAGGGGGGTTACGGCCGAGAGTGGGAGGAGAGGAGAGAGTGGGTGTTGGTGATTTGTGTGGTGTGATAATCTTGTGTGTGAGTGTGTGTATTTATAGGCAAAACTTTGATCATCGTCCAACAGTTACTATGTTCTCTTGATATTGGACACAAATAATATAAAAATATCAAAGGTGTACCCTCTTGTCTCTCTAGTTGGCCGATTCCATTGAGGGGGGGGGGGGGGGTATCCGGTTCGTTTCCAATCATTCAGTTAGTGATTAGTTATGTTAATAGGTTAACTTTAGAGATTAACCCCGTTAGTTGCATGATGCGTTATAAAGCGGGTGTTAAGGTAATCAGGGACCCTAACTGGCTCAGAAAAAGGCTAACAATATTTCTGACAATATTTTTATGTTCCGGGTATTGTCCGGTTGTTCGGTTGGATAGTAATCCGTTAAAGTGCTTAAGTAATCCTTTAAGCGTCGTAAATAATATTTTTAGCGACACAATTTATTCTGCAAAGTGTCAGGAATATTTCCTTATGTTTTGGCACTTTATTAATTTGCTAGAAGCTAGTATGTTGATAAAAGTGCTGTGTTTCGTGCTTAGAGTACGTTTTAGGCACATCCAATCATTACATCTTATTCCTAGAGACGCAGTTTAACAACCCTTGTATCCCTACACACACACTGGGTGTAGTAAAATATTTCTGGCTCATACAGGCCTTTAGAGGCAGTGTTTGCCTGATGTCGGCTATATCAGCATGTTCAATAGGTTATCCGTTCAAATGCTACTGTGCTTTTGTGCATCATGTTTGTGTCACTAGAGTTCAGTAAGTAAATAATGTAGTGACGGAAATCAAAGTATGATGCAGATATGTACATGTATCAACAGTCAAGTAGCAGTTTATCAGTAATCTCAGTCAAGCACAGTAATTAAGCAGCAATTAATAGTTAATTAAGTCGTACGGATACCTGGTTTAGTGAGGGTTGTCACATTCTCCCCCCGTTAGAAAAATTTCGTCCCGAAATTTTAAGTTCTGCTTGTAGAAGCAGGGTTCTCAGGAAATAAGTGGGGGTATTTCTCTTTCATTCGGTCCTCACGCTCCCAGGTGAATTCAGGACCATGTCTAGCATTCCAACGAACTTTGACGAGCTTGACACTGCTCCGGCGGGTCTTGTTTACTTTTCAATCCGTGACCTCGACAGGTTCTTCAACGAAGTGGAGCGTGTCATCAACATGAATTTCGTCGGTAGGAATGGCAACGTTATCTTGAGTTGGACTTCTCTTTAGATTGGATACATGAAATGTATCGTGGACACCATTCAGTTCGGCAGGTAGGTCCAACTTGTAAGCTACTAACCCGATTTTCTCCAAGATCTTGAATGGTCCAATATACCTCGGGTTCAACTTTCCACGTTTCCCAAATCGTGCCACACCCTTCCAGGGTGATACCTTCAACAAAACCATCTCACCAACCTCAAACTCTAGAGGTTTCCTGCTTCGATCCGCGTAGGCTTTCTGCCTGTCACGAGCCGCGCTGATACGGTCTCGGATTTGCGCGATCTTATCTGTGGTTTCCTGTACCATTTCAGGACCAACCAATTGTCTATCACCTGCGTCAGCCCAACAAAGCGGCGATCTGCACTTGCGCCCATATAAAGCTTCAAACGGCGCGGCACCAATACTGGTGTGGTAGCTGTTGTTGTATGAAAACTCAACCAGGGGTAAATGCTTATCCCAGCTACCGCCCAAATCCATCACACATGCTCTCAGCATGTCTTCTAATGTCTGAATCGTCCGCTCGCTTTGACCGTCGGTCTGTGGGTGAAACGCAGTGCTCAGATTCAACTTGGAGCCAAAAGCTTCCTGGAAGGATTGCCATATCCTTGACACGAACCTTCTGTCTCTATCAGAGATAATCGAGAGTGGTACTCCATGGCGCGTAACAATCTCTCTCATGTAAATCTCAGCCAATTTACTCGTATTATCCTTCTCGCGGATAGGTAAGAAGTGTGCTGACTTCGTTAAGCGATCCACTATCACCCAGATAGTGTCATGGCCTTTTGGCGTTCTTGGCAACTTTGTAATAAAATCCATGGAGATTTGTTCCCACTTCCACTGGGGAATTTTTGGTTGCTGCAGAAGTCCCGAAGGCTTCTGGTATTCCGCCTTAACTTTGGCGCAAGTTAAACATTTTCTCACGTAAATAGCAACATCGCCTTTCATCCTAGGCCACCAGTAATAATCCTTAAGATCCTGGTACATCTTAACCGCTCCAGGGTGGATAGAGTACCGTGACTTGTGAGCTTCATCAAAAATAACCTTCCTTAAACCACCAAACAAAGGAACCCAAATCCTTTTCTCAAAACACAACGTTCCTTCCCTGTTTGGCACCAATATCTTCTCCATCCCACGGAGATATTCTTCCTCAAGGTTTCCCTCCTTGAGAGCTTCCTTCTGTGCTGCACGAATGCGCGAGGAAAGGTCGGTTTGAATTATCATTTCCATAGCCCTAACCCTTATGGGCTTGATTCTCTCTTTACAACTTAGGGCATCAGCGACCACATTCGCCTACCCTGGATGATACTTGATCTCGCAGTCGTAATCGTTCAACAACTCGACCCATCGCCTTTGCCTCATATTCAACTCCTTCTGGTTGAATATATGCTGGAGGCTCTTGTGATCTGTGAAGATCGTACACTTTGTACCGTAAAGGTAGTGTCTCCAGATCTTTAAGGCAAAAACCACTGCACCTAGCTCCAAATCGTGTGTGGTATAGTTCTTTTCATGCACCTTCAGTTGGCGTGATGCGTAGGCGATAACCTTTTGACGTTGCATCAACACACAACCCAATCCTTGACGCGATGCGTCGCAGTATACCACAAAATCATCAGTGCCTTCTGGTAGAGCTAAGATTGGCGCGTTACAAAGCTTATCTTTCAATATCTGAAACGCTTCATCCTGTTTGATTCCCCAATCAAACTTCTTATCCTTCTGCGTGAGGAGTGTCAACGGTTGAGCGATCTTTGAAAAGTTCTCGATGAACCTTCGATAATAGCCAGCCAAACCCAAGAATTGCCGAATCTCGGTTGGCGTCTTTGGCGTTTCCCAATCCTTGATCGCCTCGATCTTGGTTGGATCCACGTGGATTCCATCTCCGTTCACCACGTGCCCAAGGAATTGCACTTCCCTTAGCCAAAACTCGCACTTAGAGAATTTGGCGTACAACTGTTCTTTCTTCAGCAGCTCCAGAATGGCTCTAAGATGCTGCTCGTGCTCAGCCTTCGTCTTTGAATAAATCAAAATATCATCGATGAATACGATCACGAACTTATCCAAGTACGGCTTACAAACTCGATTCATCAGATCCATGAACACAGCAGGTGCGTTTGTCAACCCAAACGGCATAACGAGGAACTCGTAGTGTCCATATCGAGTTCTGAAGGCTGTCTTTGGGATACTCTCCTCTTGTATCCGTAGTTGATGATATCCAGATCGAAGATCGATCTTTGAGTAGAAACTTGAACCTTGAAGTTGGTCAAACAGATCATCGATTCTTGGCAAAGGATACCTATTCTTGATCGTCAGCTTGTTCAACTCTCTGTAATCAATACACATGCGGAAACTGCCGTCTTTCTTCTTCACAAACAAAACTGGAGCTCCCCAAGGCGAGAAGCTCGGTCGGATAAATCCCTTGTCTAACAACTCTTGAAGTTGTGTCGACAGTTCTTGCATCTCAGACGGAGCAAGTCTGTAGGGTGCCTTAGCCACAGGCGCGGCGCCTGGAACTAAGTCGATGCGAAACTCCACTTGCCTCTGAGGCGGCAAGCCAGGCAAGTCTTCTGGAAAGACTTCTGGGTATTCCCTCACGACAGGGATGTCTTCGATCCTCGGCTCAGTAGCCTTTTTATCCACAATGTGTGCTAGAAAAGCAACACATTCTTTCCGCAACCACTTTCTTGCTTTCAAGTAGTTGATAATCCGCAACGGCGTCTCACGCTTCTCTCCATGAACAACAATGGTCTCACCATCTTCGATCGGAATACGAATTATCTTCTCGTGACAAACTATCTCTGCTTTGTTACTCGATAACCAATCCATCCCTACTACCACATCGAAGCTTCCCAATTGGACTGGTAGTAGATCGAGAGCAAACTCACGTTCTCCCAATTCAATCACACCACCTCGAATCACTTCATTGGCTTCTACCAACTTCCCATTTGCTAATTCGATCGAGTACGGAATATCTAACTTACTAGCAGCTAAACCAAGCATGTTTCTAAATTCTAGCGATACGAAGCTATAATCGGCACCAGTATCAAACAAAACGGATGCATAGCGTTGGCTTACAGGGAACGTACCAGTGACAACATTGGGATCCTGGCGCGCTTCCCTGGCTTCCATGTTAAAAACTCTTCCGCGTGCCTGGTTTAATTCTGGGCAATTCCTCTTGTAATGCCCCACATCACCGCAGTTAAAACATCCGGGTCTCTGCCCGTTCCCACCATTGTTTCCAGCTTGATGGTTTCCCTGGTTCCGATTCATGGCGCCCGCTTGGTTAGCCTGATTGGCACGGTTTCCATCACCTCCGTGGTTTCCTTGTGGGCGGTTTCCATCGCCACGATTGTTCTTATTCCCATATCCTCCTTGGCCTCCCCGGCCAGCAGTGGCCCAACAAGTCTCCTTCAGGTGGCCAGCCTTTCCACATGCTTCACAAACTTTTATCCCACAACGACCAGAGTGATGTCGTTGGCATGAGTTGCACTTGGGCTGTGCACCCATATATCCCTTACTTTTCTTTCTACCACCAGCTGAATTTTGAGCTGGCGCATTCGATTCCCCTTTCTTAACCACCATCCCGGTGCCCTGCTTGAAATTCGAGAATTTTCGCTTGTTACCACCTGAAGACTCCACATGAGTCTCTTTCTTCTTCGGCTCGACTTCATCAAACTTGTTCAACCGAATTGCCTCTTCGGTGAGAGCCACACTCAAATCAATGGCTTCAGTGATTGTCGCTGGTTTGGAAGAGGTCACCATACTAATGATTTGAGGAGCTAGTCCCCAAATGAAACGTTCAATTCTCTTGAACTCTGGTGTAACCATATATGGTACCACATGCGACAAGTCGTGGAACCTCTGGACATATTCAGCTATCTTTGAACCTTCCATTTTCAGGTGCCAGAATTCGGTCTCTAACCTCTGGATTTCCGCGCGAGAACAGTACTTCTTGCGCATGAGTTCTTTTAGTTCAGCCCAGGTCAGTGCGTAAGCAGCAGCTTCGCCAAGTGTCTGGACTTGTAGATTCCACCAGGATAGGGCTCCATCCACAAATAGCCCTGAGATATAAGTGACTTGTTGATCTAGCGCGCATTTGCTCATGCGAAGTACGGACTCGGTTTTCTCAGCCCAGCGAACGAAAGAGACAGCACCTCCTGTGCCATCGAAGTTTACGGGCTTACAGTCCAAGAATTGTTTGTAGGTGCACCCATGAGGTGGATTGTTGTTGTTGCCCGTGTTGCCAGAGTTGCTTCCACTCATTCCTCCTTGAGAGGCAGCATATTGAGCAATAGAAGAAGCAATGACTTGCTGTAGTTCGTCCTGAGTAGTAGGCATTGGCTGAGGTTGACGTCTTGGCGCCATCTTCTAACGATGTGTACGTTGGTCAGGCCATAGTAAACATACGAATATAGTAATAGTAATAGCACATAACATCTCATGTTATCAATATATCACACACAACATCCCATGTTACGATCATTATACACACAACATCCCATGTCCCAACATCCCATGTCACAAGTATTATATACACAACATCCCATGTTGTTGGTGCACTTATGTCTGTACTTTGTCTGTATTCGGTCTGTATATAAACGATGTCCAAAGTTAGTCTGAAAGTTGACCAAGTCAACTATCCTCCTAGTTTGACTTGGCCAATATGTTGTAATGTAAAGTGTCTGAGTCGAAGGATAAGGGATCGAAGGATGATGTGGATCCTTCGATCCCCACGAAAGATATGCTTCGAACTATGGAACTCGAAAGATTACCTTTCGAGGTTCTTGCTGATCCTTCGATAGCTTTGTATTCGAAAGATGATCCTTCGGATCATCTATCGGATCCTTCGACCAGACCTGCTGTGTATGGGTATAAATACCCATGCAGTGTGTTGGTTTCAGTAGACACAAGAGAGACACAAGGGATACACCAAGAGAGAGCATATCCGAGAGATAGAGAGGATACTCTGCTGAAAACACACACACATACACTTTGAGAGTTTGCAAACTGATTGTAAACATTGTGCTTGTAACCGGAACCTTCATACGTATTAATACAGTAGTGTTAATCGGTGAATCTTGTGTGTTTGTGTTTGTACTTGCTTCATCCCGGTTTGCTCGCTAGCTTGGATTCCACACTCGCTAGTGAGTTTGTATAACAAGGTTTAGGTTTGTTCTCGATCCTCCGAGAAAAAGGGACCTACAAGTGGTATCAGAGCTTGGCTCTTTACCTTGTTTAAAACCGGGTTGTTCAAGTTCTTGGTGTGTTTCAACACTTGGTTTAGCACCCGTTTTTGGTGGTTTTCTTGCTTGTTTAAACTGAAAAACGGTTTCTAAACCTTCGGGAGTGTTCAAGGTTGGGTTGGGTAACTTAAAAACTTGTTTTTTAAGTGTCTTGGAAAATTCCGGCCATATCTCCGGTGTGTTTCCGGTGACCAGATCTTGTTGATAAGGTTGCCATTTTTGGTAGTGTTTTTGAAAGTCAAATAGTTGGTGGAAAAGTTATTGGCAGACCATATCCTTTCTGCCGAAAGTACTTCACCAACCCATCACCTTTTCACCAACCTGTCACGTCTGTGTCAGTGTGTCAGTGAGCTTCCGAAAGATATCTTTCGACTTCGAAAGATCATCTATCGATCAGAGACAGCTCGAAAGATTATCATCCTTCGAGTAGTCCTTCGAAGTCTAAGCATTATCTTTCGCGTTTGGAATCTTTTCGAAAGATTGGTTGTCCGAAAGATAAGGATTCATCTCGAAAGATAAGGATCTTTCAGTGTGAATCTTTCGAGATCAGTATTCGAAAGATAAAGATCTTTCGAACTGTGAATCTTTCGTGATAATTGGTCGAAAGATAAGGATCCTTCATTGTGAATCTTTCGAAGACTTTGCTCGAAACTCAACAGTAATATTTCGATCACTGTTGATCCTTCGAACTAGTCTTGATCTTTCGAACAGATTGTATCTTTCAATTCCTATTTGTTTGCACTTAACAGTTTGTGGTTGTGAAGGTTCTCAATTATTATTTGATCAAAATGAGCTGTACAAGTCCTTGGGATTGGAGTACGGATTCACAACCAGATCTAAAACAGATGTCGATGGCTGAGTATATGACGAGTACCATACCTAAACAACAACAGTCAATAAGTTCAAGTCAATGGGCAATGGTGTCGAATCAAAATCAAAACATGCATAATCTTTTGGTAGCGGGAGGGGAAGGATATGCAGCTACTAGAAAGACACGCCAGGATCTGTTGAAAAAGAAATTCGAATCATTTCATTTCTTAGAAAATGAAACTCTAAATGATATGACTACTCGTTATTATCATTTGATGTGTGAAATGTGTTATTCTGGTGTTCGTACATCCCAACAGGAAATGGTAGCACGGTTTGCTGATGCTCTACCTCCAAAGTGGAGCCCATTCATAGAGTTTTTAAAGCATACGGGCGTTTTAGATGCTGTCAATGTTAATATCTATGAATTCATTCAGAAGTTGGAGCAAAAGAACGAAGTGGAAATTCGAAAAGCCAAAAGGATAACACCTACTCAAAGCACGGAAGTGTATTTGCCTGGTTTTGGTCCTTCAGCTAGTTCTAGTTTTGTTGAGCAACCGAAGCTTCAAACGGAGTTTGAATCCAATACCAGTTCTTCTCCGTGTCCACAGTTCAATCAAACCCAAGTACAAGCCCAAGTTTCCACAACACAGCCTCAACTTGATCCAAGTGTCGATTGTGGTCCGGTCATACAGTTGGGAAACGGTGATCAAACAAGAACTGCTTTCTATGCTGAAATTGTCAAAAATGTCAATGATGATGAACCTTCGGGAAATGATGACAGTTCAGGATATAGTGGCAGCTCGGATGAAGAATCAGGTTTAAATGAAGAATCAGATTTAAACGAAAGAACTGATTCTGAAGCTGAAGCTGATAACTTGTCGGATGATGCCAAGGAGACAAAAGTTCAAAAATCTGACTTGATCAAGAAAGATGATGTTACATCGAGCGAAATGGAGAAGATTCTCACTGAAGATGGATCTTTCTCTTCTCAGACTGCCTTTGTGGATAATGTCACAGATTCTACAAGGCAGGTTCAAGCTAAAACTCCTAGCATATGTAGTGATTGTGCCGATATGAAACTTAAATGTGATGAATTGAAACGTGAATCTGAAACGATTCATAGTCACAATCAAAGTTTGGTTATTGAACTGTCCAAGTGCAGAGAGGCAAACATGGTGTTAACTCAAAACGAAAAGGATTTTAAATCTGTAATTGAAACCCTAAAGAAAAGTGTTTCCGAATTGAACAAAGTTGTTTATCATAAACAAGTTAGTATTAACGATTATATTAATCTTGTTGAGGAAACCAAAAAGGAGTTAGCCATTGCCAAATGCGAGCATGATGCTATCAAGCAAAAGTTGGAGAGTTATTCTAACTCCCGATTTGTGCTCGATCACATCATAGACGTTCAAAAACTAAAAGGTAATGTGAAAGGTGTAGGGTATAAGGCGTGTCCACCCCCCTTGATGAACAACTATACCAAGATGCCCGATGAAGAGGAAATGCCTCGGTATGAACCCAGTGTGCCTCTTAACGTTGAGGAATTTGCTACTGGGCTAGGGTTCAAACCGGACAATTCATCGGAGGGCTCATCTGATGACAAAGAAAAGTCATCATATGCTTCAAATCAAAGTCCTCCAACTATTGAGGAATGTGATTCTTCAGATGATGAATCAGATGTGAATGACCAGGATGAATCACTTGATGAGGCGAAAGGAGTAGAAATTCCAATTGAGAATCATATTCTTTGTGATCCTCCTACTCATGTCATGCAACCTGTTGCCAAGAAAGTGATAAATCCTGTCAAAGATGTCAAGAATGACAAAGAAAGTGTGTTTGCTGTTGAAAGCAATAATTTGTTGTACACTTTGGTCGGAGATGTTAAAATTTATTCAAACAATGATTTTCCAATTAAAAATGTCAATCCATCCTTGATTGATAAAGTTTTTGAAGATAACTCAAGCAAGTTTTTGGGAAAGACGATCACTGGAGTTACTGTAACTCAATGTGATCCAATTCCAAAGGCTGAAATCAGAAAACAATTTGGAAATCAGAAATCACCGACAAAGCAACAACCAATTGCTTTTAAGGGTAAACAACAACAACGAGCTCCAAAGCCAAAGGCTAAGGTTGAATCAAAAGGAGCTCATTACAAGAAGAAAGCAAAAGATGTTAAATTTGTAGCATCAAAGGGTACGGATAAAATTGAGACTTTTGAAAACAAATCAAACACCGATTTTGTACAAAAAGTCAAGATTTTGAAACGAAATAGCGATAACAATTACACCCAACACACAAACGGGTGTGATGAAAGAGCAAGTACCTCAGATTCTACAGGTTCGACATCTGCTAGTCGAACAAATTCTCCTAAGTTTGTTGAAAGGAGAACTTGCTTCAAATGTGGGAAGTTTGGGCACATCATTAAAGACTGCACAAACTCGCCCAAACCAAATTTTGTTGAAAGAACCCCCACTGAACGAGGTCACTCACAACGTCGTCCTGTTTCTCCAAAACATGATAAACGCACTATTAAAGAACAAGAAACAAAACAACGACGTAAAAATGTAAAGGTGATCGAAAAGGCTTTAAAACCGGAAACGGCGGCTAAAAGGAAACCGAGTTTGTCACAACCATTAAAACCAGAAATTGTACATAATACACAATCTGGTAAACAAAAACAAAAATCTGGTAAACAAAAACAAACTTGGAAGCCTAAATCAGGTGAAAGTTCAGGGGGAGGTGTTGTGATTGAAAATTATCAGGAAATTGAAATTACATTTCTTGATTCTCAGGGGCAACCCAAGTCTATGAAGGCTTGGGTCCCACTCTCCAACTAATCTCTGAGTGAGTGTGCAGGAAGTTCCAGGAGGAACTATCGATAGTCATAAGATTGTTGATAGTGGAATGTCCTTGCACAAGTTAGGCGACAGAAGAAATTGTTGCCTTTGATGGAGAGGAAAAGAAAAGAGGAAATATCTGATAAAAGAAATTGGAAGTTGCAAAATTCGACCAAATGAAGAACGTGCCAAAAATTTGGTCATTATGGTTTTTGATCGGGTCCTCAGGAACGAATGAAGTGAAATGTGTGCCGATGCCTTTTGCATGGATTGAACATCCGCACACCATTTCTGAAAGAGAAAGTCAAAGACCTTCGCTGGTACAATGTGGAAGACAAGCCGGACCCGGAGGTTTATGATCTTGTTGCTGTCAAGAGATTATTCAGTAGCTATGAAATCGACCTTGAAGTCCACACCGGGTGGATATCCAGTTTGGGAGAATGCTCAGATTCCTTGCAATGCACGAAATAGTTGCAGGATATGGTTTTTAACATTTCTAATCTCTCCTATACTTGTTGATTCTTAAGCTGCTTTATGAATTACTTTCATCTCATACAGCACTCTTTGGCCTGACACGTTGATCTCAAATATCACCTCACACGTGATTGTTTCATTGTGAAACTCGTCAATGTTGTCATGGTCCGCACCGCTTACCGACATGCCAACTGATTTCTCCAAAATTCAATTAAATCTTTCCTGATTAAAATTAATTTTGGTAAACGGCATTAAGGTCAAGCAAGAGTAAACCAACATCGGAAAATCATTTTTGTAAATATCTTTGTGTGTTTTTAAATTTGTCTTAGTTTATTGATTTTAGGGGGAGTAAATCCGAAAATCTGAAAATCCAAAAACATCGAAAAATTTCAAAAACACAAAAACAATAGAAAAACAAAAATGAGTTTCCTGGCAAGCAAAAGAGAAAATGATAGTACATCAGTGGTCTATCCAAACCTCTTTAAACCTTAAATGCAAAACGATAAGCAGCTCTATATAAGATGTATCGGTAGGCTCACAATCATTTTAAAGTGTGCAGGGTGATATAAATCTTAATCGACTGAAGACCAGGTGGGAACCATTCATTGGCATATGGTCTTAGTACCGAAATTTCGTTTGATAGATTGCCGAGGTTCTGAGATATTCGGTCTTTATGCTGCTTATCATCTGGGTATCATGGTTGCTTCTATAAATAGACTAAGTCTAAGATCTTCCATGATACTATACATACGTGTACATATTACATACTGCATTCGACCTCAATAAGTGATAAACAATCACATGTCCCTTCAAATAAGTGATAAAATATCACATTTATCCGGGTGTCAAGTTCGTCTCTCTGCTGTACGGAAGTACTGACCTGTTCACGGACTTGCACCTGTGCCCTCATGCATATGAAAATCAAGTTCCTCATCAATAAGTGATTATATCACATAGGGCTTGTTTTCAAATCAAAATAAGTGAGTATCTCACATTTTATATGGTCAAACAGATGATAATCAGTATACTCATCGGTAAGATGAACTCTCGTGCATACCTTGATACGGGAATGTGTCGTGATGTGGATGAACACCGGTCGGTAAGTATAAATCATACCTTAACGTATCCCCTCGCCATGATTACATCTGATAAGTTGAGCTTAAGTGGACAACAATACCGATAATTGTTATAGGATGCTTATCTTAATGTTAACTAACTGAACAACAAGAGTGTTTTGGCATGACCGTACACTGATATGATTCTCTTACCCTCGAAACTCGCAAAAAGAATGTCTGTAAATATTTATTTACTGCTTAACTTTTATTGTTTTCTGTTAAACAGTTTCGTCGTTTGGTGCATATCAGCACGACATTAGCGGTGATGTCGTTTGATAACACTCAAAGGATTTTAAATTGTTGTCTTTTAATTTCAAAAATACCAAAAAGATTTTAGGTATGTTTTAATATAAACTTTATAAAAGCCAAAAAGATTTTCTTTCTACTTTATTTTCGATCGTACGATGTTGGAACTCGAATCTTCGTTGCCTGAAACCTGACTGAAAACCGAATTGACTAAATCTTCATAAACGGTCGAAATTTGCAAGTTTTGAAAGTTAAAGGCTAAAATTGACAAATTTATTAAACTTTCAAACTGTCGGACGGTGTTTGATTATGACATGGTCATTAGTGTGTCTTTTGGTTATACTAACTATATTCCAAGCAGTTGTTCTCATTACGTGTTTAGATTTCTTGCATGTGCAGATTCTAAAGGCTAGGAGAACATGGTCGATGACAAGCTTTGGAATAAAGACACAACGTGAAGGCACTCAACTGATGAAGATGATCGAGTTGCCGCTGGCCATCATCAACACCACAAGGATCTCACTTCATAAAGTTAAAGTATTTCACGAGCATAACTCAAGGGGGAGCTTATGTTAAGGGGGAGTTTGTCAACACACTTCCTACATGATACGGGTAGTTTGTTGATACACTCTCTGCTTTCAAGACGTGAAGACTTTGAAGATCCTCCGACATTGAAGACTTGAAAGGACATCAGAGTTTTGGTAACTCAAAGACCAAAGACCGTCGAAGTTCGAGACGAGTCTACAACTATAGAAGATAAAGACAAAGCTACAGCCAAGGGGGAGTTTGTTGGTGCACTTATGTCTGTACTTTGTCTGTATTCGGTCTGTATATAAACGATGTCCAAAGTTAGTCTGAAAGTTGACCAAGTCAACTATCCTCCTAGTTTGACTTGGCCAATATGTTGTAATGTAAAGTGTCTGAGTCGAAGGATAAGGGATCGAAGGATGATGTGGATCCTTCGATCCCCACGAAAGATATGCTTCGAACTATGGAACTCGAAAGATTACCTTTCGAGGTTCTTGCTGATCCTTCGATAGCTTTGTATTCGAAAGATGATCCTTCGGATCATCTATCGGATCCTTCGACCAGACCTGCTGTGTATGGGTATAAATACCCATGCAGTGTGTTGGTTTCAGTAGACACAAGAGAGACACAAGGGATACACCAAGAGAGAGCATATCCGAGAGATAGAGAGGATACTCTGCTGAAAACACACACACATACACTTTGAGAGTTTGCAAACTGATTGTAAACATTGTGCTTGTAACCGGAACCTTCATACGTATTAATACAGTAGTGTTAATCGGTGAATCTTGTGTGTTTGTGTTTGTACTTGCTTCATCCCGGTTTGCTCGCTAGCTTGGATTCCGCACTCGCTAGTGAGTTTGTATAACAAGGTTTAGGTTTGTTCTCGATCCTCCGAGAAAAAGGGACCTACACATGTCCCAACATCCCATGTCACAAGTATTATATACACAACATCCCATGTCACAAAAATATAAATAAGCAATCAAGTGAATCAGATATGGTGAGAATACCGCGATTGCTATATATATCGAGACCATAATGTAGTAAGTGTGGCATACAACCATCAATCAAATAGGGGCTACATCACCCCTGTACAAAACTATATCATATCAGTATCACATACATTAGGTACATCAAATAAGTATCAACAAAAGTCAGTAACATCAGGTGGTCTCCAAAAGGCTGTGCAGTCACAATCGCTGTCGTCTCACCAACGTCTACCTCTATAGCACCGATGAGCTCTATGCGGACGGGGGTGGAGGAGGGGGAAAGTGAGTGTAGAGTAAGCGGCGTAGATGAAGCCAGTCCTCCTCCATCGCCTGCTGAGTGTGAATAACAGAAGCGATCTGCTGCTCCAAAGTCAGAAGTCGGGCAGCGAAGTCCGGGGGTAATGATCGAAACGGCTGAAAAGGTGAGGATGTCTGACCATGACATGGACCTAGTGATAGCTAAGTTCTCTCGAGCTCCTGGAGTCGCTGCGTATGGGACTCATGCTGATGGACAAAGGACATCAAGACGTCCTCTATGGTGTGCCCCATATGGAATGGATGATATGGATCAGTGGGTGGCATCGGAGAGGAAGATGACCAAAGCAGTGGCGTGCTGGTGGGATCGAATGGTGCTGCATGAACAGGTGAAACAGAAGATGGAACAGATGTCATCTGGGGCACGAAAGGAATAGACATCGGTATGTGCCCAAAAGGGTGGGCTGAAGAGCCCTCTCCAGGCCTCGCTGGAGGTATAATCTGAGGGATCGGAAAGGTGAAATCATCGGATCGTGTCACAGGGATCTGAAATGAGAAATCAGCATGATGTGCATCAGTGTGATGTGGGGGAAACGGTGGAACATCCTCGTCAGCAGGTATCCAACCGTGCTGAGCGTCCTCATCGGGTGGATCCAGGTGATCAGCAAACAGAGCGTGCTCAGGCTCGAGGGGAACAGGATCAAATGGAGCAATGACAGGGTCAACTGGTGCAACATGCTCAACTGGGTGGTCAATAGGGATATCAGCAATCAAAGGGGGATCAACAAAAGGTGGATCAACAACAGGATCATCAGCTATAACATGGTCGTCAACAATCAAAGGAATGTCCACAAGATGGTCACCAACAGGTGGGTCTGCTAATATGGGCTCATCAGGAACGCCGGTATGTACCAGGTCATGCTCATGCACAGGATCTAGAGCAACTGCCTGCTCTGGGGCCAAGGCAGGCTCTGGGTCATCAAAAGCCATATCAAAATCAAACTCTGGATCAAAGGGATCAACAGGATCAACGGGATCAACGGGGTCCTCCATATGTTGGTCCATAGGAATGTACTCAATATCGTGGTCAGGATCAAATCCTGGAGGAGAAACGGGATCAGAATCCTCAATGTCGTCGTGCTCGAACACAAAGCTCGGAATGGGTGCGGCAGAAGATGCCTGATCGGGGTCCGAGTCGTGTACAAAATGCTGCGTGCTCACCTTGTGAGATGGTGCAGATGCCACAGACTCAAAGGAGTCTGGGACGGGCGAATGGGCAGGCGAGTCCTCAACAGGAGCACCAGTGATCATCAAAAGATCGCCAGCGGGAAGAGGGGCTGCATCAGGAATCTCATCCTCGAAAGGCTCGTCCTCAAAGAGATCAATATCGTCGTCAGCCTCGGCGTCGGGTAGCAAGTCGTATGCTGGATATGAAGCAAGGGGTATGGGAGCTGGAATCGCTACCAAGGGAAGATACTCAGCAGGTGGGTCATCGATATGCTCATCAGCGCCATCGGGCAGAGCGAGGGGCTGGAAGTCATCATCATCGGTGCTGGTGAAGTCGGAGGTATGCACCTCATGTTCTGAAGACACAATGTCGTCCGATACTATGGGTAAAGGTCCGGTGGTATCTGAATCACCCGTGGCTGACTCCCTAGTCCCACTAGCCAATTCTCCCAGCCTCCCAGACTGATTTCCTAGTCCCACTAGCCAATTTTCCTAGCCTCCCAGACTGACTCCCTAGTCCCACTAGACAACTACCTCGATCCAGTAGATCGAGCCTCGGCCTCCCAGACCGAGCCTCAGTCTCTCAGACCGAGCCTCAGCCTCCCAGACTGAGCCTAAAAATAATAAATAAAATGTGCTCAACATTTGTTTATAAAAACGTTTTGGATCTGGACTTAAGTGGTATGCAGTAAAAATGTTTTCGTGAGAGCCCTAGTGATCATAGTCTAGACTCAAGAAGGAATCCTAGTTCGCTATGATCAGAGCTCTGATACCAAGCTGTCACACCCTGGCTTTGCGGAAGCGTGGTTAATTTGGTGTGACTTCTTAATACCATAGCTTAATCATAACAAGCTATATGAATTAAAAATATGCAAGATCATCCATTAAAATTAAAAATAAAAATATCGGAACATTGTCTTAACGGGTTAACACCCAACAACCATAAACTTGTCTAAACATTACAAATTCAAACAGGAACATGAATTCAAGGACTGTGACTTGTCCAGGTAAGAGTCACATTCCCCGAACCCTGGATGACCTTGGTGCCTAATGCAGCGGAAAACAAGCCATACCGCGCCAGATCATTAGGTTCCTGAAATACATGTAAGTTGAAAAATCAACAATAATGTTGAGCGAGTTCATGCGATAGTGAGTAAATAAACCTTTATCTTTATCAAAAACCTGGTATGTAGCAAATAAGGAAAAAGAGATCACCAATGGTTTGCAAGGCCATTGATATGTGTGAAATGCAAGTAGGAAGGCTCAAACCTAGCAAATTTATGCGTCGGGAACAAAGTCATCCCAAGGTCCGTTATGCTGGACCTGGGACTGGGCTCGCTACACCCAAATAGATCTACCGCTCCTGCCCCTCGGTCCTACCCTGAGGATTAATGACCACAAGTTTCCGCCTACCCATTCACATGATCTAGAAAGTAACCCTCCTTACGCTAATCATACCGTGTAATAAGTAATCATAATCATTGTAACATGTATTTCACCCCCGCAGTTAAAACTGAAAATAGTTAAGAGAAAAGGGGGACATGAACTCACAGTCAGTGCGTCGCTAAATCAAGCACTCCAAATGTCCGAAAGCTGTGCAACGACCTACATGTGCTAATTCTATTAGACGGATGGCCGTGCTTTAGCTTTATAGTTTAATTTTCGGGAAACAGTTAGACAACCGTTCCTTGTATATATTTGGTAGTTAATCTCCTTCCCAAGGATGGGGGAATTAATACATGCGCGTTTATAATATTAAGTCTCACTTAATATATTTTTACTTCTCATTCCAAAATATAAATATCTTTCTCAAAAGTATTATATTTTCTCTACACATAATATTTTCCAAAAATAATACGTTGACAACATACTCGTTTATGAATATTTCCGTATTACGCGTAAGTTACGTTTTGGCGAGTAAGTGGTAATAGTAATTACCGTTGTAACTTATATGTTTGTCGTGTAAGTGTTTGCATGATTGTGGGTTCGTCAAAGTTTGTAAATATTATTTTTACTCTAAAAATAATATTTATATATGTTCACAAAATAATCATAAACAGTGTGGTGAAAAATATATTTATCGAATAAATATTTATCACGTTTAGTTTTTGTGAAAATCCCACCTCCGATTATTTAATAAATAAAGTCTTGGCGAAATGTATTTTGAAAACATTTCAAAATAGTTTAACACTTGCAAATAATTCTAAGTGTTAGATTTTAGAAAAATTTCGCCAGAGTTTCCCCTGTAACTGGAGGTGGCCACGCTTTCAAGCGTATCATTTTCTTTTACAAAATCATTCCAACACTTCTTTAAATCAACCAATCAATTTCCGATACTTCAAACTAGTTTCAACACGTCAAACTTGTAGACTAGTATGTAAAATCGCATTATTACATGAACTTGTAGTTTTTCCGAAAGTCATAGTGTAGATCACCTTATATTTAGTGGATCTATGTATAAAATAGTTTAGTCTTGTAAAAACCCCGTTTTTAGAACAAATCATCCTTTACAACTTCCCGACAACTTTTATAAAAATTGTTACTTTGTCGGATCTTTCGTTTCACAAGTGTTTATACACTTGTAGTTTGTAAAAATAATATTTGTTAACATGTCACCCAACTTTTATAAAACATGATTTTCTCGACACTTGGTTCTACGAATATACCACTACCGACAGAAACAAGCTTATGTCAAGATCTATGATCTTAACAAAGTCGGGTTATGTAACAATTGTGCTTGTAATCATTGTAAACAGTTCAATTATCAATAAAATAATGTAATTTGATACCAATGTTTGTTTCATTGTGTTTTACAATTTTCATGTTTTGACTTTTATTCAATTCCAAACTCTACATCGCTTTCTGGAGAGTTATACGCTAACTAGTGCGTAAACGTACTCAGTTTAATGCGACAAATACTCCGGAACATCAACATATACTCAACGTACCTTAAATAACCTATACATAACTTAGAAATAAGTTTTGAAGGCTTTGGTATAGCAAAAACAAGTTAATTCGCTTACAGGGACTAAACTTGACAAACTGCGAAAGTATGCCAATTTGAACTGTAACGAACATTCCGGGACATGTCCATAAGTTAAACATACCATAAATATCCTTTACATAGCTTAGAAATAGGCTTTGAGAGGTTTGGTATGCTAAAACAAACTTTTGGATCATTCAGGGACTAAAAGTGTCAAAAAGTGCCTAAGTTTGCACTTTCGCGCATAACTTACGTTCTGAATACATCCGGACATCCAAAAATTTATGTAAGCATCCTTATATTATGCCTTAGTGTTTGGCATGAGAAAAATCCATTCGTCGCGTCATTTGGATCGTCTTTCACGCTTATGCGCATTCCGTCGTAATTAAGCGAACATCGCGATCGTACGGCCAAACGAACCGACATCCGACATATTTTTGGGCATGTTTCATGTCCACAATGTTTAGGCATCATTTTAGGGCCTTAAAGATGGCTTTACAGGTCTTAGAAGGGCTGGAAATAGCTTAAACATGCAACAGGGACCAAAAGTGTAAATTCTGCAAGTGGTGCAGATCAGAGGGGCCAGGCGGCCCGCGTATGGATTGCCCAAAACATGAGGCGGGCCGCGTGAACATGTCTGACAGAAGATTTTGCATTTAATGCAGAATCTGGCCTTTCGTTCGATCAAAGGGCGATGCCTTTTCACCCAAATGAAGGGCCAAGGGTCAAGTTCACTGAATCTAACCCCTGGACACATGTACGCATGAGATCAAGGCACGATATTCGATAAAACGATCCTAACGGTTCCACCTTTCCTATAAATACCCCCCCCCATTTGAGTAAAAACCCACAAAATCAGATCTAAAGCTCTAAGTTGAAACCATTGTTTCATACCTGAGCTATTTGGTCTTGATTAGCACTCGGGGACCCTCCGTAAGTCTTCTTTCGCTCTTTTATTCGCTTTTCGAGTCCGAAAGTCAACGTTTTGTTAACTTTCTGCATTGACCAGCTTATGGTCGATGCGAAGTTCATGGAACTTCATAACGTGAGCGTGATCACGATGGTTATGGTCCATAGTGACCATATCTACTGATCACCACGTTATCTAGGCTCAGTGACGAGTCGTAGTTTCGGCCAAAATGTGCATCCTTGCGTGTTTTGTAACCAAACTACTCGTGGGCATCAAAGCCGTTTGTTTTGATGCCAAACCTGTTTTCAAACTTAGTTAAGCATGTTCTAACATGCTTAGCTCGTCACTTTTAGTTTAGTGCTTATATAGGGTCGTAAGGTAAGCGATCTAAACCATCGCTTATCCTTTCGAACCCGACCCATTTGGTCGGTCATTAGGACCTGACCAAACACATTAGGTGACCATAGCTATAACCTTCCGAGGTTATACCTTGTGGTCACGATGTTAGGCGTTCCGAACGCGTTCTACGCGAACGACGCGTAAGGTGGCATAAGCTACCTAAACGGGTCGTGATGGACCGTAAGCACTTAGGTTAAGTTTCATTTTAGTATGTAGGCTTTGTTAAACCATATTACACGAGTCTCCATACTCGTTTGGTTTTCGAACCCGCGTACCGTCCGATCCTTCCGATTTTGGTCCGGTATATTAATATAGCTACCTATTAGGTACCGTTTGATATCCCGTGACCTCTAGCATTATCTGGTTATTATACAAGGAATTCAAAGCAATCTCAGGTGAGTACATAGAACCCCATCTTTTACTGTTTTCCAAACTGTTTTGGGGTGAAACACATGTGCCTATCTGTTACTTTCATGCTTTCCATGCTTTCACATCGTATATCTGCTATGCTCATTAGTACATTATAGTACATGATTTCATTACATTTTATGCTACGTATGCCCATTGTGTGCGTACTTAGTACATTTGATTCACATTACATTTCTGTTACATATGTTTACTCAGCATATGGACACATTTGATTTACATGAACATTTCTGTTGCATATGTTTACTCAGCATATGGACACATTGATTTACATGAACATTTCTGTTGCATATGTTTACTCAGCATATGGACACATTGATTTACATAAACATTTCTGTTGCATATGTTTACTCAGCATATGGACACATTGATTTACATGAACATTTCTGCTTCGTATGTTTACTTAGCATACTTAGTACAATTGTTTACATCACATGCCTTCATTTTGTTATGACATTTGGTTTGTTTAACATGGGACAATACATTCATTAACATTGATCACGCCGTTCGTTAGTAGGTAGTGGTACCATAGGAATTGACAACTCCCGTTTCTAAAGTCCTGGGTTTGATAGGACTGGAAGGAATGACCGAATTCGATATACATAACTTAGATAAACCATTAATTTGTTTAAGGGTTTATCGCCGCAGTCTCAAGGCTTGGATGTATGCATAGTTTACAATACCGCATAAATGTTATTATCAATTGAGCATGCATTTTTCCGCAGAACATAACGTTGATTTAAACCACATTTTACTTCAACGGTTTGTTTTGTGCATATGGTTTAAGTTGATACATTTCGCTTACCATACATGATACATTTTGGGATTACACATTACATGATTTACATTGAACATAAACACGTCGACATTGACATATACATTTGGTGGTTTACACTTGAACATAAACATTTGACATGATTTACAATAACACTTGACATTTGGTTTACACATGAACAATTTACATGGTGGATTGGTTTGGGTAAATGATTTAAGTAACGTGGCGTATGTAATATGATACAAACATGGTGGATACGCCGCTGGTACTTCCTATATATAAATGTTTGTATAATATTACATATCGTGGCGTTATCTAAGTCATTTCAGTTTAGACACATTACACTTTACATAAGTAACATCTTCTTCACAAGACATTATTTTCACAAACAACTTATTTTATTCAACTCATTTCACTTGGTTATTCATTTAACCTTGCACTTATTTATACATATCCTTTGACGTTATCGGTTTTCAAATGGTTTACAAAGCAAGACATATTACAAGGTTCATGACTGACTGTTATTAAACATTCTTTAAACACAAGTCATGAACCCCATTTTCACAAAACCTATGTATCTCACAGGCATTTTTATGCTGACGTACCTACTTTCACATGTGTTTTCAGGAGCTATTCCATAGGACGATGATCATGACACTAGGGCGGACCTGTGCCTTAGAGCCTAAAAATGAAGTTTGAACTAGCTTAATTATGTTTTGAATATCCGTACTTTCTTTCCAAGACAATGTAACACCTTTGTTTATAAATAAAATACAACTTGTATGCCATGGTCATGAAACAATTTAATTCTGTCCACGACACTCCCCGGTGTTTCCGCCGCGATTGCATGTTATACGCGGCCGGGGTGTGACAGAAGAGTTGGTATCAGAGCCAATGGTTATAGGGAACTAGGTTATTAGTAATGCTTTGACCTAGACTATAACTTTCTAGGACCCTAACACAAGTTATCTTGTGTTTAGAGTTTAAAACATGCACATCACCTATCCTTAGGTGATAACCACAACGGGAACTTCGGTTCCGAATCCGCTTTGAAAATGAATCATCTGTTCTAGGATGATTGATTACTAGGTTTTGAACCCTCTGTTATAAGGTTTTGAACCCTCTGTTATATGGTTTTGAACCTCTTTGGATTTCAAAAATCCCGTCAAAGTTTTGGGTTAATAGTGTGAACACATGCGAACTGGAAGAGTGAATGCCTGTACCCTGGGTTTTCTGTCTAAGGCTAGAGTGTTCGTACAAATCCACATAATCGGACCGGTCACTCTTACCTGAGAACTCTTGGGGTGAGTGTTCACTTATAGGCGAGCATGTCTTCGCGATACACTAATCCTGACCCATTTACTTTGACTAGACATTTCACGTCGCATATTTACTTTGCGATGCATAACCGCCATCTTTGCTTTTGATTGCTTTTGCTTCATCTCATTCTCTTCATCCAGTCATCTCACTCGTTTCATTTCATGTTTTTCTCTTCTAGAATGCCTCCTCGACGCGACAACCAGATAGCTACTGCCGAGCTGGCGGAGATTATTGCGCAGCAGATGGCTGCTCAATTTCCGAATCTCTTTGCCCAATGGAACCAGGCCAACAACAACAATGGTACATGCAAATACAAGGATTTTAACCAGGCTAAGCCACTCAAGTTTAGTGGTTCTGAAGGAGCAACTGGGCTTCTTCAGTGGTTCGAGGGCATCGAGAACACTTTTCGCCATGTGCAGTGTCCGGATAATCGCAAGGTCGAGTTTTCTTCGAGCGTGTTTCAGAAGAGGGCTCTTACATGGTGGAATGGGGTTATGAGAGATCAAGGTGCAGAAGTTGCTCTAGCTCAGACATGGGCTCAACTGAGAGCTCTTATGATGAGGGAGTTTTGTCCTCGTCATGAACAACGAGCGTTGGAGAAGGAATTTGATGTGTTGAGGCAAGATAGTGGCGAGCACAGGGCTTATACAGATAGGTTTGAGGAGCTGAGTCTTCTTTGCCCGACTATGGTTACCCCACTCGATAAGGCCATCGAAAGATACATCGACGGCCTACCTGACTCAGTACAAGATATCCTTACTGGTAGCAACCCTACCACACTCCGTCAGGCAATCGAGTTATCAGCGACACTGACTGAGTCGCAGATTCGAAAGAATAAACTACACAGGAAGGGTGACAAGGGCAAGAAGCAGTCGGCTGACAAGGAGGATAGTAAGAAAGGTCAGAACAAGAAGGGAAAGGACTCTGGTTCCTCAAGGGGGTCAAGGAAGCGTAAGGCTTCCCAAAATTTTGCTGTGACTGCCCAAGCTAACCAGGCAGCTCCCAACCAGCCTCCAGCGAAGAAACCCTATTCAGGAAGTGCACCTTTGTGCAATCGATGCAACAGTCACCACCAGCCACAATATCAGTGCCGTTTCTGTACTAACTGTGGGTAATCGGGTCATCTTGCCGATGTTTGTCGGTTTGCTCAGAATCACGCAGTCCAGAACCCTGCTCAACAGGTTGCTCAACAACAGGGTCAGGCTGCACGACCAAACTACCCACCAGGTGCATGTTATAATTGTGGGGATTCAAGCTGTAGATGGTTCCCAGTTGCTTGTTTCCTTTCTTCCATTGCTTCACTTCATAATCATAAGGAGACTAGGTTATTCTCATTCCTGCTTCAGTCATCAATGCAGGCGGTTAGACTCTTGCTATAGATTAGGGGCTCTATCGTGCTATTCTAGACATAGGTAGGCGGCAAAGACAAGGGATCTCTCTCACCCGGTCTGCCTCCATAGCAAAAAAGTCTCGTGAAAAAGATAAGTGTAGAAAACCAATAAAAGAACCATGATGAGAAAATTCCAGCGTACGAGTAGAGGTTGTAGAAAAGTGAAAAAGAAAAAGAAAACAAAAAAGATCAGTATCATAGTACGTCGTCCTTCCCTGAAATGGAACTTTCATGCTGGAGCAAGAACTAGCATGAAAGTCGATCTATTACAACCAGCGTGGTTGTTCGTATTTCATTTTATTCTTCCAAGCCCTTCTTTCTTAGAAAGGCACTCACTGAGTTACTTACGGAATCTCAAATCTTGAGGCTGATTACGGCCCCTTTGATGAAAGGTAAGCGCTTTGGCTGGCTACCTAGAATAGAAAGATCCTTCACTGCACACTTTAGATATCTGTTTCCATCCAATCAAAGACGGCGAAGCGCCTCTAATCTAAAGGCCAAAGAGTGCTCTTTGCGCTACTACGCATCCTTACTCATAGTATAGTGCAAGTTAGGTTTGGGTATAGCAGGACTTGAACCTGCGACCATTAGGTTAAAAGCCCAATGCTCTACCAACTGAGCTATACACCCCAAAAAAGATGTAGTAGTAAATAAGGATTGGTGCGGAAAATCAAAGACAGAAATCGGTGTCCAAGACTAGTCAACCAGAACCAGAATGCAAACCAGAATCCGGCACCGGCTCGAGGACGAGTCTTCAACATGAATGCACAAGAAGCACAAGCAGACAACGAGGTGGTGAACGGTACGTTCTTTATTAATAATCAACCAGCATCTGTTCTTTTCGATTCGGGTGCCGACAAGAGCTTTGTGTCATTGTCTTTTGAGACAATGCTTCGCGTGTCTAGAACGAAACTAGGTAAACCTTTGACAGTAGAGGTTGCCAGTGGTGAACCCATTGTTCTAAATTCTGTTCTGCGCAACTGCCAGTTGAACCTTAACGACCATATTTTTCCTATTGACCTCACACCAATGCAACTTGGAAGCTTCGATGTTATTGTGGGAATGGATTGGTTATCTAAGCATCGCGCAGAGATAGTATGTTCTGAGAAGATTGTTCGTATACCGCTGTCGACAGGCGAGATCCTACAAGTTCGTGGTGAGAAGCCTGCCGGTGGTCTCAAACTCATGTCTTGTTTTAAAACACGGAAGTATCTGCGAAAGCACTATGTGGCTTTCTTAGCACATGTTACAGCAGATAAAGGCAAGGGTAAGTCTATTTCAGATATTCCTGTCGTTCGGGATTATTCCGAAGTATTCCCTGAAGACTTACCTGGTCTACCTCCAGCACGCCAAGTCGAGTTCCGTATTGATCTCGTACCTGGTACAAATCCCGTTGCCAGAGCTCCATATCGTCTTGCACCGTCCGAGATGCAAGAGTTGTCTAAACAGCTGCAGGAACTCTCCGACAAAGGTTTTATCCGTCCTAGCTTTTCACCCTGGGGTGCTCCCGTTCTCTTTGTAAAGAAGAAGGATGGATCTTTTAGGATGTGTATCGATTATCGTGAGCTTAACAAGCTTACCATCAAGAATCGATATCCCCTACCTCGCATTGATGATCTCTTCGATCAATTACAAGGCGCATCTTACTTTTCAAAGATTGATCTACGATCTGGATATCATCAGCTTCGTGTACATGAAGAAGACATTCCCAAGACAGCGTTCCGTACTCGTTATGGACATTACGAGTTCACAGTCATGCCATTCGGTTTGACTAATGCTCCTGCTGTTTTCATGGACTTAATGAATAGGGTCTGCAAGCCTTATTTAGATAAGTTCATCATTGTTTTCATTGACGACATTTTGATATATTCTAAGTCGCGAGCTGATCATGAGCAACATCTCCGTCTTACTTTGGAACTCCTAAAGAAAGAACAACTTTTCGCCAAATTCTCCAAGTGTGAATTCTGGCTTAAAGAGGTTCAATTCTTGGGACATATTGTCAACGAACAAGGTATTCATGTAGATCCCTCCAAGATCAGTGCGATTAAGGATTGGGATACACCTACTACCCCTACTGAAGTTCGTTCTTTTCTTGGTCTAGCGGGTTATTACCGCCGCTTCATAGAAAATTTCTCAAAGATTGCAGTTCCTCTAACTGCTCTAACTCAGAAGAACAAGCCATTTGATTGGGGAGTCAAACAAGAGGAAGCGTTTCAGACTTTGAAACAAAAGCTTTGCGACGCGCCTGTCCTAATATTGCCTGAGGGCAACGATGATTTCGTCGTTTATTGCGACGCATCTAAATTAGGTCTTGGTTGCGTCCTGATGCAAAGAAACAAAGTCATAGCATACGCATCAAGGCAGTTGAAGATACATGAGAAAAACTACACCACTCATGATCTTGAGTTGGGTGCAGTTGTCTTCGCTCTCAAAATCTGGAGACACTATTTGTACGGCACAAAATGTGTGGTTTTCACAGACCACAAAAGTCTTCAACATATCTTCAATCAAAAGAAACTCAACATGAGGCAAAGACGTTGGGTTGAACTTCTAAATGACTACGACTGCGAGATCCGCTACCATCCTGGTAAGGCGAATGTCGTAGCCGATGCATTGAGTCGCAAGGAACGTACTAAGCTTCATTGTGTACGTGTCCAATCTGTTATTCAAACTGATATCCAAGCCCGTATTTCTCAGGCTCAACAAGCTTGTGTTTCACAAGGTTTGATGGATAAGGAATTTCCTTATCACATAACTCCTGCCCTAGAACTGAAGGACAATGGATCATATTATTTCATGGACCGCTTGTGGGTCCCAAGCCAAGATAATCTTCGTACTTTGCTTATGAATGAAGCCCATAAGTCTCGTTATTCTATTCATCCTGGCTCAGATAAGATGTATAAGGATCTTCGTATTCAGTATTGGTGGCCTGGTATGAAGAAAGACATTGCCTTATACGTATCCAAATGCCTTACTTGCCTTAAGGTTAAGGCTGAACATCAGCGTCCTTCCGGATTATTGGAGCAACCGGAGATCCCAGTTTGGAAATGGGAAAACATTACTATGGATCTCATTACTAAACTCCCGCGCACAAAGAAAGGTCACGATGCCATTTGGGTAGTCGTTGATCGTCTTACCAAATCAGCGCATTTCTTGCCAATCCGTGAGGATTTTTCGGCTGACAAACTTGCTCAAATCTACGTGGATGAAATTGTAGCTAGACATGGTGTTCCTTTGAGCATCATTTCTGACAGAGATGCTCGTTTCACTTCTCACTTTTGGAGAACCATGCAATCTGCTATGGGGTCCCAACTTAATCTGAGCACAGCTTATCATCCGCAAACGGATGGTCAATCTGAAAGAACAATCCAGACACTGGAGGATATGCTTAGAGCTTGTGTGATCGATTTTGGTGGTAGTTGGGATTCACATCTTCCATTGATTGAATTCTCTTACAACAACAGTTATCACTCCAGCATCAACATGGCTCCTTTCGAGGCTCTCTATGGTCGAAAATGTCGTTCACCAGTCTGCTGGAATGAGATCGGTGAGGCTCAACTTACTGGACCTGCCCTCATTTTAGAGACGACAGAAAAGGTAAAGAAAGTTCGTGATAACCTTCAGACAGCTAGAAGCCGTCAAAAGAGTTACGCGGACCTAAAACGCAAGCCCTTGGATTTTCAAGTCGGTGATCGTGTATTACTTAAGGTCTCACCTTGGAAAGGTGTGATCAGATTCGGAAAGAAAGGAAAACTTGCACCTAGATACGTTGGACCATTCAAGATCGTCGAAAGAATCGGTAAGGTAGCCTACAGACTTGAGTTACCTATTGAACTTGGAAATGTTCATCCAACCTTTCACGTATCCAATCTCAAGAGGTGTTTAGCTGATGAAAACCTCCACATACCGCTTGACGAAATTCGTGTTGATAAAACACTGAAGTTTGTTGAGAAACCGGTAGAAATCATGGAACGTGAAGTCAAGTGGCTTAAACGCAAGCGCATTCCTTTGGTCAAGGTTCGTTGGGAATCTAAACGTGGACCCGAGTTTACTTGGGAACGTGAAGACCAAATGAAGGCAAAATATCCGCATCTTTTTCCATCAGTTTCCTCTAAATAAATTTCGGGACGAAATTTCCACAAGTAGGGGAGACTGTAACAATTGTGCTTGTAATCATTGTAAACAGTTCAATTATCAATAAAATAATGTAATTTGATACCAATGTTTGTTTCATTGTGTTTTACAATTTTCATGTTTTGACTTTTATTCAATTCCAAACTCTACATCGCTTTCTGGAGAGTTATACGCTAACTAGTGCGTAATGTTGGAACCTGAAGGTTTATTCATGTAGGTGAATATAGTACAGGGGTTACAAGGGTTGTTTTTGTTATTTCTTTATATATGTTTTGGGCCGATTTGGATGTTATAGGGCCGACTCGCAACCCATTAGTAATAGGGCTTATGTTTCGGTCCTAGTGTCTAGTATATATACACACCTCAACCTTAGGGTTGAAGTTGTTGATAGTGGAACCGGTTGCGAGTCCCTGTGGTTATTCTTGTATCAGTCTACGTTCACTGTTGAATGCAAGAATATTTGGTTTGTGATTTCGATTACTTTCACTATCTTTGATTATTATTGTTGTTTAATCTTGAATCGTCTTGTGACTGAATTCCGCGCTTTCACAAGATATCATTGATATCATTGATTGATCCTGCAAGGGTTTTACAATTGGTATCAGAGCCAAGAAACCATTCTTGGTTCGGTTTTGATATCAATCGGATTCAAGGTTAAACTAATATTACTAACCGGTTTTTTTGTGGTGATTGTTTTGCAGTGAAAGAAATCGAATATACTGATCTGTTCTTGGTATTTTTGTTAGAAAAATTACTGATTTGGATCGTATAATTTTCAGAAATCTGTTTGCTGATTTTTCGGAGCTGATTGAAGAAAATTCAAAGATTTCAAATCTTTGAATTTTGGAAGTGCTGAAAATCCGGGATTCCGAGTCAACAGTTCTTATCACTTATCTGTTTTGCAGGTCTCGACTCGCAACCACAGAGGTCTCGGCTTGTCCTGTTTTCATCTCGACTCGCAACAACAGAGGTCTCGGCTTGTCCTGTTTTGGTCTCGACTCGCAACGATTGTGGGTCTCGAGTCAAGTCTCGAGCTGTGCTGTTTTAGTCTCGACTCGCAATCGGCTGGTCTCGACAAGTGGTGGGTGACTCGCAACGAATCAAGTCTCGAGTTATTTGTTTTTGGTCTCGACTCGAAACCGCGTTCTCGACTCGCAACGTCAAACATAAACTCGTGCTTTGGACTGTTGAACTGTTGATCTTTTGGACTGTTAAACTGTTGGACTGTTGGACCTTAATTAATTTAATTAATTAACTATAAGCAAACATGTCAACTGCTAATGACCTAGCTGTCACAAACGCTCAGCAAGAGTTGGACTCAAAAATTGGAACCAGCTCTCGTATTCCAAGGCTCTTAGATGCTAATGACTTTCCTGAATGGAAGTGGCGTTTTGAGCAACATATCAAGTTTAAGGAGCCCAAGCTTTGGAGGGTCATTGAAAGAGGCCCTAGAGAAATCATGTATGAGAGGGAGACGAACCCTGGAGTCAAAGTCAAGAAACCTCGTGCTGAATATACTGACGAAGACTACGCTATTGTCGAAGAAGATAATCGAGCAATCGGATACTTGACCATGGGACTGGGGTCAGACATTGCTATGGGATTTCGCACTTGCAAATCAGCCAAAGAACTGTGGGAAGCATTGATCGATGTGTACGAAGGGAATGAAGACATGAGGGAAAGCAGAAGGAACCTGTTGAGGCAAAACTTCAATAATTTCAACTACGTATATGGGGAAACCATTGAGAATCAGATTCAGCGTTTCTCAAAGATCATTACTCAAATGGATCTAGAAGAAATACTTCCTTCAAAGGCTGCTCAGAATCGTCAACTTCTGAATGCCTTGCCTAAGAGTTGGGATAATCACGTTGCTATGATCAAGCGGACCAAAGATCTCGCAAGATGCACCTTGACCGAAATGATTTCACACATCAAAGCATGTGAGCTTGATGACAAGCAACGGGAGAATAATCACAAGTCCAGTTTGTTAGCCGCAGGCATTTCTGTTTCTTCCACCAATCCAAGCAATGACAACACTGCACTGATTTCACAGAATGGATCGAAAAAGGCTACCTCTGGGTCAACCACTACTGTGCATTACTCTAGCTCAAGCTCCTCATCGCCTGCAGCAAAAATCGCCACACCTTCTTCAGCAAAATCTGAGCTCATCGCCTTCTTTTCTCAGCAATCGAAAGAGAATCTGGAGGTCGCTGCTTCTGTGATAAATTGTTTGAATGCTTTTGTTGCAGGTAAAATACAACCTCCAAGCTGGTCGTTGAATGATCTATTTCAGTATCATCCTGAAGATGTGGAGGAGATGGACATCACCTGGCAAATGGCAATGGCAGCATTCAGAGCACAAAGATTTGCACATAAGACTGGCAGAAATAGATGGGGCTCTTCTTTCTCAAACTCTGCAAATGTTCCAATGAAGTTACGCTGCTACAACTGCCATGAGCAAGGTCATTTGGCAAGAAACTGTCCTAAGCCCAACAACAACAACAAAGACTTTACTCTTGCGCATCCTGCTCCTCCAAACCCTGAAAGGGCTCTTGCGACGACAAACGATTCAACTGTTGCTGGTGAAGGAACTCAGAGTTCAGCCCTTGTTGTTCAACCAAGTGCAGATTTCAATTGGGATGATGAAATTCAACGTCTGAACATCTCTCAACCAGAAATCCAGAGTGCTGCTCAAAACATAGCATTCATGACTTCAGATGAAAAGGACTCTTCGCCAGATGCTGAGCCTCAAGCTGAGAACTTTGCATTCATGACCAAAATCATGTCAGCTCCTGTTCATGGACTCACTGCTGAAGAGGTACGTTCTATTTTCTGTACTACTGAATGCAGAGAAAGAGTTGAGGCTTATAGAATACATAATGCTGAACTTATTCAAGATTATCAAGATCTTAAGAATAAAAACTTTACTTTGGCCAAAAATGAAAAACTTTACAAAGAAAAAATTGAGGCCCAAAGAAAAGATATAGTTCAGCTAAAAGAAGACCTCAGTGCTAAAAACTGTAATTTCCTAGATGCTCTAGCCACAATTAGCGACCTGACCAAAGAATTAGAGGACTTGAAAGTCAAATATCAGATAAATGAAATCAATATTAAAAAATTTGACACCTCTAGTAATTTGGTCAAGAACATTTGTGACATACAACTAGAGTATAAAGAAAAGAAAGGGGCTGGATTGGGATACACAAAAACTCCTCCTCCATACAATCATAACTACACTTATATGCCTTTCACGGAAGAGGAGTTACTCAATGAGGGCAAGATAACTTACGGTCCAAAAACCGATAAGTCATCGATCAACAACAAATCTGTTGATAAACAACCAGGTCATTCAATGAATTTTGTCTCAAAAGGAAATGTTGATCCTAACCAGTCGTTTGCTTGTGCAGAAAAAGTTGATGTGAAATGTGAAGAGACACTTGGGGGAGAACAAGTTTTAAATTCTGATTCACAAAAACCTTGTTTTGATGAAAATAATCCTGATCTTATTTTGGGACAAAGTATTTTTAGCATGTTACTTTCTTTAGCTGGTAATGGGCCTGATGTTTTGGGCAAGACTGATGATGTTTGTGTTGAAACTGTGAACATTAATTCTGGTGATGAATTTTCTTCGGTTAATAATTGTGAATGTGATGGTTCTAATATGTCAGATGATAGTGTTGCAGGTGAGGTCCCTCAGGATACATTCAGTGAAACCACTGACACTTCTTCTCAAGAAAATCACGAATGTCCTGATTCTTCTTCTGAATCGGTCTCAGTGGGAGTCCCTAATGCTGAATCTTGTGGGACCCCATTGGAAACCGTTGATACACATGTTGAAGAAGCATGTGTTAGTGAAATTTCAAATGCTTCTGAAATTGAAACTGAATCAAAAATCATCGACAAAGAATTAAATGGTAATTTGAACGTAAAATCTTCAACAGATGTTTTACCAAATAAAACTGATCTCAAATCGTCAGATTTTCAAGGAAAAGGTAATCACAGTAAGAAAGTCGTGTCTGAATCGCAACATACATCACATGCTTGTGAAACGTCGAATCAGGTGAACCCAGATCGCTCTAAACGAAAGTCAGCAAAAATCGCCAAACCTGAAAAGCAAAGCAGGAACAATTTTCAGAAAAACCCGAAACTCCACACGTTGAAACGACAAACTTGTTTCAACTGTGGAATTGCGGGACATATTGCACGAAATTGTGTCCATCCCCCAAAGAAGTCATCTGAGCACAAAGGTTTCAAAAATCAGAAGGATAGATCAAATCGAACTAGTTGTTCTAAGCCCATGAATGTCACAAACACAGAGGCAATGAAGAATAACAGTCGAAGGACCAAGCCTTCTGATTTAGACTGGAATGCAGCCAAACGAAGAAACCAACAGAATCAAAAAAATTTTCAAAGACACAAACAAAATGTTTTTGATAATTATTGTTCTAACTGGTCCTATCAACACTGGAAACCAAAGGTAAAGGCTGCCCAGTCGAACATGAGTGCAAATCCTTTTGTCAACAGAGATAAATCAAAATTTTTGAATAAAGATTATCTGATTTGGCAAAAAGTAACGTACATTGATGCATATGGAAAACCCAGATCCACTATGGGCTGGGTTCCCAAATCTAACTAATCTCGCAAATCGTGCAGGAACAGCTATGGAGGACTACCGTGCGCCTCTGGTACATGGATAGTGGTTGTTCCAGGCATATGACAGGGGACTTGACTCAGCTGGTCAATGTAAAAGAATTTGACGGGGGTTATGTCTCTTTTGCGGGAGGAGAATCTGGTAGAATCACACTGAAGGGAACAGTGAAAAACGGTGTCTTAAGCTTCGAAAATGTGAATTATGTTCCTGAACTGAAACACAATTTGTTGAGCATTTCGCAAATTTGTGACCGAGGAAATTCGGTGCATTTTACAAAAAAGGGATGTTATGTTTTGAAGCCAGGGATTGTCATTCCTGAAGATTGGTTTTTAATGACTGCCGAGAGAAAAGGAAACGCTTATGTTATCGATATGAACAAGAAGCCGTGTGAAGAGATCACTTGCTTGTTTTCAAAGATATCAGAACATGATGGTCTATTGTGGCATCGTCGTCTCGGACATGTGAACATGAAAAACTTAAATCGTCTTGCCAAAGGTCAGCTTGTACGCGATCTGCCAATTAAAGATTTTATGTTGGTAGAGAAGTGTGTTGCCTGCGCTAAAGGCAAAGCTCATCGAAAGCCGCACAAATCTAAATCCGCACCCTCAACCAAGGCTGTTCTTGAGTTACTTCATATGGACCTTTTTGGGCCCGTGAATGTTTTAAGCATTGGCAAGAAGGCATATTGTCTCGTGATAGTTGATAACTATTCACGATACACCTGGGTGTATTTTCTAAGTCACAAGAGTGAGGCAGCAGTTTTGATCAAACAATTCATCACCTTGGTGGAAAATCAAGCTAGTAAAAGGGTTAAGGCAATTCGATCAGATAATGGGACAGAATTCAAAAACGTTACCATGAATTCTTTCTGTGCAGAGAAGGGAACTGATCCACAGTACAGTGCTCCTCGTACTCCACAACAGAACGGTGTTGCTGAAAGGCGCAATCGTACTCTTATAGAGGCTGCACGTACTATGATGGCTGACTCCAAGCTTCCTAGTTTCTTCTGGGCTGAAGCTGTTAGCACGGCCTGTTATGTCCAGAATCATGCTTTAGTAAATAAACGTCACATGAAAACTCCTTATGAGATTCTGGAAGGAAACAAACCTTCGGTTTCACACTTTCGTATCTTTGGTTGTCCATGTGTGTTATTACTAATGGACACTAATGGAAAGTTTGAAGTCAAAGGAGACGACTGTTACTTTGTTGGATACTCTAAAGGCTCAGCTTATAGAGTGTACAACAAAGTAACCAAAAAGGTCGTTGAGTCGTGCAACATTGAATGGCTAGAGGAAAACTCTACGGATGCTAGAGTCGGCCCAGATTGGTTATATGATTATGCTACTTTGTTTAAATCTTTTAACGTGTTGCCAAGTGTTTCTACAGGTGTAGGAACGTCGATGCCGCATCAACCACTGTCATTTGGTGACACTGAGGAAGAAGAACAATCCGTAAGCGAATCAAAAAGCCACACTGTTGATCCCCCGGGGATAGTTTTTACTCCTCACCCTTCACCACAACAGGTGTCCCATCACTCCCCTGAAGGTACTTCAACAAGTGGTGCTTCACCCAGTGTTTCAGGATCTTCACTGTTTCCTGATCCTATTCCGGAGGATTGCTCTGTCACTACTCCATTCATCCATCACTCTACAGTACCTAATGAGGGGGAGTCTAGCCACACCATTTCTGAAGATCAAAATGCAGCTTCCGAAGACGCGATAGCTCCAGACATAGCCATACCTACAAGTGTCCAGCGAAATCATCCTATAGAGAATGTGATTGGCCCTGTGAATGCAGGGGTCATGACCAGGAGTCAATCTGGAGTCATCAATACTTGTTTATACTCTTGTTATCTTTCTCAGATTGAACCTAAATCTGTTGATATAGCTTTGCAGGAACCAGGATGGGTAGATGCAATGCACGAAGAACTGAACCAATTTGAGAAGCTTGGAGTATGGAAACTTGTCAAGTTGCCAGAGGGAAAGCGTAAACTTGGAACAAGATGGGTTTTTCGAAACAAGCAAGATTCTGCTGGGGTCATTGTTCGCAACAAGGCAAGGCTGGTAGTTCAGGGATTTAAACAGATTGAAGGTCTGGACTATGATGAAGTATATGCTCCGGTTGCACGACTAGAAGCCATCCGGATCTTCTTAGCTTACGCGTCTTACATGGGATTCACTGTTTATCAGATGGATGTCAAAACCGCGTTTCTCTATGGAGACGTGAAGGAAGAAATTTTTGTCGAACAACCACCAGGGTTTGTGCATCCAGATTATCCTGACTACGCTTACAAGCTGGACAAGGCATTGTACGGATTACACCAAGCTCCTCGAGCCTGGTATGCCACTTTAACTGAGCATCTTCTGGCTCACGGGTATACACGTGGCACTATAGACCAGACTCTGTTTATCAAGAAGGTGGGAAGTGATCAAATCCTGGTTCAGATTTATGTCGATGATATCATTTTCGGATCTACGAGCGAGGACCTTTGCAAGGAATTCGAGAGGGTTATGAAGAAGAAGTTTGAAATGAGTGCTCTTGGAGAAATGACATTGTTTCTGGGATTGCAAGTCAAACAGAGTTCGCAAGGGATTCTTATCCATCAAGGGAAGTATGTGGATGATGTACTGGCGAAATTCAAGTTTACGGATGCAAAGCCTGCTGAAACACCAATGGCAGAGAGGCCACTATTGACTGAAGATGAAGAAGGAGAGTCTGTAAATCAACGTCAATACAGGTCTATGATCGGGTCATTGATGTATCTCACAGCCAGCCGTCCGGATATCATGTTTGCTGTCTGCAACTGTGCACGCTATCAGGCTAATCCTAAAACTTCTCATCTTACTGCTGTTAAAAGGATCTTTCGGTATCTTAAAGGCCGACCTCGGTTTGGCCTGTGGTATCCGAGGGATTCCAATTTTGACTTGTTTGCTTTCTCTGACAGCAATTTTGGAGGTACTGATAGTGACAGGAAATCTACATCTGCGGGATGCCAATTCTTGGGTGATCGGCTCATCTCTTGGCAATGCAAGAAACAACAAACAGTGGCGATATCCACAGCTGAAGCTGAGTATGTTGCTGCTTCTGCTTCTTGCTCTCAAGTGGTGTGGATGCAACATCAATTGCAGGATTATGGTTTGACTTATCTTAACACTACTATTTACTGCGATAATGATGCTGCAATTCAAATTGTTCGGAATCCTGTCTTTCACTCCAAAACCAAGCACATTGATATTAAAGTCCATTTTATCCGAGACTGCTTTGACAGAGGCCTTATCACTCTTGAACAAATCGACACAGATGCAAATGCGGCCGATTTGTTCACCAAGCCTGTCAGCAGCTCGAAATTCAGAGTGCTTGTGGATTTTCTGAAAATGATCCGTTTTACTGACTGAGCATGTTTTTGTTTCGTAAGTAAATTTGTTCATAAAGTTTTTCTATTCGTAGGTAGTTTTTTATTTATGCACAAATTTAGGGGGAGAAAAATTCAAAAAGCCAAAAACATTAAAAAAAATCGAAAATACAAAAACATTAAAAAAAATAAAAATAAAAAAGAGAGAAGAAGGGGAAAAGCAAGCGTCGCAATGATTGGGAAATGAAATGAATTTTCACATTATGGTCAAGGGCTGACTCATGTAAGACCAGTATCGAAATAGTTTGACTCTAGTATGATGTGTTGGTAGGCTCTATCCTTAAGATTGGAAACAATAGCTGTTTCTGTTCAGAACTAAACTAGTACATGACCTCAGAAAAGAAAATCACTTGGAATAAGCTCATGTCTATTTGAATGTTTGTATGTTTTTCCCGATACACACAATTTTGATCTGATTCTGAAATCTTATCTGAAAAAGTCGTGTACCTCCTCTGCTGCATCCAGATACATGCTGACCTGGAGGTGCTAGGCAACGTCAGCTTCTGCTGCATCCAGATACATGCTGACCTAGCTGTACGTTGTCGATCTGTAGATCAATTAACACCCGAAAGAGGCCCTCTAGTGCCCAAAAGAAACCCAATAAACCTATATCAAATTGAGAAAACTCATTTGATCTGTATATTATACCATCTCAACCTAAGATCTATTATGTTCTCCTCTCAATCTATTCCCAGTTAAGATTTCAGAAATTTGGATTGGACTTGTGAAATATGTGGTAGGGAAACTGCTTGCATGATAGAGTGAGCTGTGCATAATTCCAGGATTTGATTAGTATTTGTTTGGGTGCTCATTATTAAAAATATCAAAACATGATAAAATGAGATACAGGCAGTTATATGGAAAAGATCTAGGGAGATGAGTTTAAGAGGACAAATATACTGGCAATCGTCTAGATCATCCTCTAGTAGATCAGTGTTGATAAGTGAAGTCAAGCCCGAAACCCCGTGATTTGATCCCTGAGTAATCTTTGTTGTTTTCCTACTTTGTTTATAAATAATGTATATTTAATTATTTATTTTTGGTTTTAGGTTTTTCAACAAATCTTGCTCAGAAAGTTTGAATGGATTATAAATTAAATGTGTTGATAAATGGTTTTTAACTTGATTAAATCTGATTTAAAAAAATTGTTTATGAAAATCCATTGAAAATATCTCGGTCCAACGAGCCCAATGTTTGGCCCAAGCCCATTTGATGGGCTGATGTATAAAAGAAAGGTCTCGAGTCGAGACCTCATAACTCACTCGAAATCTTCAAGGTTTTTCTCTCAAGAATTCCGGCGAAAACCCTTTGCTCTCCGGTCTCGACTCATAGTCTTTCCGGTCTCGACTCATAAGTCTCCGGTCTCGATTCATATTTTTGAAGGTACTTTGATGATCTGCTTGAAGTTTTGCAGGTCTGATGATGATAAGTTGAAGATTTGAAGAAATTGAAGAACCCTAAAAATTAACATAATCTGGTCTTCAAAGCTTTTTGATGGTGTTATGGGGTTTTGATCCAAAATGTTTGAAAGTCAAAGTGTGCATGGATAAGGACTCGAGACTGTTGGTTGCGAGTCGCAACCTTATCATCACTACTCGAGATCTGTTGTCTCGACTCATGGTCTCGACTCATGGTCTCGACTCGTGGTCTCGACTCGTGGTCTCGACTCGTGGTCTCGACTCATGGTCTCGACTCATGGTTCAACTGTGACATTGGTTGCGACTCAAAACTTCTGATTGCGATTCGTGATCTCGAGTCAAAAACATCTTGTTTGGAGTTGATTTTTGATAATTGATAATTGTGTATGTTTGTGACACACTTTTGGTTTGTGCAGATAATGGATTTGAAGTTTATAGCAACTCATAATCAGGCAGGATTTTTGGCACCTCCTCCATAGAAACATCGGAGATTATACTCTTCGCTCATGAAAGGTTTAAACAGCTGCCGTATTGTTCATGCATTACGAGACAATCCAGTCATTTATGAAGGTCTCATTCAAGATTTCTGGAAGAATGCGAGGATCGAGGTGGTTGGAGGAAAGGGAGTTATTGTGTCTGAAATTCAGAAGATCACGATTACAATAACAGAGCAGATGATTCGTGAGGTGTTGCAGTTTAATGATCAAGACTCGGATTCAATTGAGGTTCCAGCTGGTACAGTTGAGGCTATTCTACCCAGACTCAGTTATGAAGGCAAATATCCCCCTCTGGTCAAGAAGTTTGTGCATCCGTACTGGAGGTTATTAGTGCACATGTTTCTTTTGTGCATATCTGAGAATCGGGGAGGCACTGATCAGTTGAATAGTACACAGACTGCTGCTTTGGTATGTGTAATAACAAATGAGCCGTTCAACTATTCGAAGTATGTTTTGGAGGCAATGAAAAGAAATGTTCTGGGAGTCAGAAAGGATAAGTTTCTCATGTATCCAAGGTTTATACAGATGATCCTCAATGCAAGTTATCCGCAGTTGGTGAAAACTGGAAACACATTGGAGTTAAAACCAATGGGTCCCGCATGTTTTGGTGCGCTTACTTCAAAGAAGAGTACGGAAAGGAAGTTTGAAGGAAAAATTCCCTTAGAGAAGTTTGGTCAGTTCGCTGAAACTGAAGATGTTGCTGCTGAACCAGTCATAGATCAACCAATTCAAGCTAATGTTGGACCTGCTGTTGCTATAGTTGCTGAAGAGCATGATGTTCAAAGAGGATCTGAGAATGAGCTTGTGAATATTGATTCAGATGAGGAAGGTGTTGAGATTTCGTTTGATTCTGATGTGGATATGGAGCTTCCTCCTGAAGCTGGAGTTTCTGATACTGTTTCAACTGCCCCACCTGTGATTTCTACTGAAGTTTTGGCTCAGTTATTAAAGACAGTGACTGAAAAGATGGGAAAGCCTCCTTCTGATCTTTCAGTTCCAAATGAAGAGTCAAGTGAACGCCCAAAGGATCTTGATTCCCTTCCAGTTAAGCGGAAAAGGAGGGATCCTCGGCTCGGTATGTATGTTGAGAAGAACAAAGATCAATCCTTGAACACTGATGAAGATGATGAGGATCTGTATGATTTTGATTTTGAGAAGAGTGTTGCTGATGCTACCAACCCCTCCACAGATACTTTTGAGGGTCTGTTTGATGTTGATACTCAAAGAACTGATATGGAAACCACTGATGTTACTGTTGAAGTTCAAGCTGCAAGTGTTGCTTCAGAGCCTGCTGGTGATGTATTGCTGGGTGCTTCTGATTCTGCCGGCCCCTCCAATGTTGCTCATGATGTGCCGAGCAGTTCTAGTGGTAAAAGGCCTGAGGAACCGTTGAGAATGCCGTTTGATGATGATTCTAGTGATGAAGATGAATTTATTAGTATGAGAGAGATGAAGAGAAGATTGGTTGTTGTTGAACAAGATTCGATTCACAAAGAAGCAAAGATCATCCAACTTGAAGATGTCATAGTAAAGAAGGATCAACAGATTGAGCAATTGCAAGGAGATGTGAGTTTGTTATTCTCCATGGTCTATGATTTACGTGGTAAGCTTGAGAAAAAGTTTGGACAGGAGTTTTCTGATCCAACAGATGTTGAGAACCGAAAGAAGGCCTTTGAAGAAGATAATGCTGAAAAGAATGCTGCGATGGAGAAATATTTTGAAAGAGTTACTGATCCAGAAGCAGCGAAAGCAAAGGCAGAAAGAATTAAAAGAAAAAGAGAGTTGGTGATTTTGAAAAACAAGAATCTGAATCCAGATGATGTTGATGCTCAGGCTTCTCATCATATGATGGATGTTGGTGAGACTTTGTATGATAAAGTTGGCAATCGCTCGGGAGTGGTAAGCTGGGGTTATGACCATGACAGACATAGGTGGTGGATCAAGAGAAAAGTTGGTCCGGTGGAGTGGTACAAACATCCTGGCCAGTTTCAATCGTTTACAAAGGTTGATCTGACAGAATTATCTAATGCTCCTTATGTTGATGATAACCCTGGAGGTCCTGGACACATATTTTTCGAAAGGTTGAAGAGGGAAGTTCAACATAACTTTCCATCGATGCGCACTGCTGACTCAATTGTTAAACCTCTTAAGGGTGTCCGGGATTCATTTACCAAAAAGCGCATGAAAGTAGTGCACTGGCCGGTAACAGACAAAGAGAAGGTGATACCGTTGGTCAAGAAGATTCCACAAGGTGCTCTGAAGTCTCTGCATTTTTGGGCTTATGATGAACGTCTTGGTCAGGCTGTGTTCGTCTGTGATGGTGATGTCAGCTTCCGTTTAGTTGATCAAGTGGATGTGTTAAACATTGCTCTTGAAGATTTGGAGGTCTTAGCTCAAAATCAGATTCGAGCAACTGAAAAGTATGAAGATATCGCGAAGGGTTGGACTGCCGCTGTTGCGTCCGCTATTCACATTCGCAAAGTTGGATTTGGTGGTTTTCAAGATCGTTTGGGAGGTAGTAGCAACACTTGAAGAATCAAGAACCTGCATGCATAAACCTAGGGGGAGATTGTTGGAACCTGAAAGTTTATTCATGCAGGTGAATATAGTACAGGGGTTACAAGGGTTGTTTTTGTTATTTCTTTATATATGTTTTGGGCCGATTTGGATGTTATAGGGCCGACTCGCAACCCATTAGTAATAGGGCTTATGTTTCGGTCCTAGTGTCTAGTATATATACACACCTCAACCTTAGGGTTGAAGTTGTTGATAGTGGAACCGGTTGCGAGTCCCTGTGGTTATTCTTGTATCAGTCTACGTTCACTGTTGAATGCAAGAATATTTGGTTTGTGATTTCGATTACTTTCACTATCTTTGATTATTATTGTTGTTTAATCTTGAATCGTCTTGTGACTGAATTCCGCGCTTTCACAAGATATCATTGATATCATTGATTGATCCTGCAAGGGTTTTACACGTAAACGTACTCAGTTTAATGCGACAAATACTCCGGAACATCAACATATACTCAACGTACCTTAAATAACCTATACATAACTTAGAAATAAGTTTTGAAGGCTTTGGTATAGCAAAAACAAGTTAATTCGCTTACAGGGACTAAACTTGACAAACTGCGAAAGTATGCCAATTTGAACTGTAACGAACATTCCGGGACATGTCCATAAGTTAAACATACCATAAATATCCTTTACATAGCTTAGAAATAGGCTTTGAGAGGTTTGGTATGCTAAAACAAACTTTTGGATCATTCAGGGACTAAAAGTGTCAAAAAGTGCCTAAGTTTGCACTTTCGCGCATAACTTACGTTCTGAATACATCCGGACATCCAAAAATTTATGTAAGCATCCTTATATTATGCCTTAGTGTTTGGCATGAGAAAAATCCATTCGTCGCGTCATTTGGATCGTCTTTCACGCTTATGCGCATTCCGTCATAATTAAGCGAACATCGCGATCGTACGGCCAAACGAACCGATATCCGACATATTTTTGGGCATGTTTCATGTCCACAATGTTTAGGCATCATTTTAGGGCCTTAAAGATGGCTTTACAGGTCTTAGAAGGGCTGGAAATAGCTTAAACACGCAACAGGGACCAAAAGTGTAAATTCTGCAAGTGGTGCAGATCAGAGGGGCCAGGCGGCCCGCGTAAGGATTGCCCAAAACATGAGGCGGCCCGCGTGAACATGTCTGACAGAAGATTTTGCATTTAATGCAGAATCTGGCCTTTCGTTCGATCAAAGCGCGATGCCTTTTCACCCAAATGAAGGGCCAAGGGTCAAGTTCACTGAATCTAACCCCTGGACACATGTACGCATGAGATCAAGGCACGATATTCGATAAAACGATCCTAACGGCTCCACCTTTCCTATAAATACCCCCCCCCCATTTGAGTAAAAACCCACAAAATCAGATCTAAAGCTCTAAGTTGAAACCATTGTTTCATACCTGAGCTATTTGGTCTTGATTAGCACTCGGGGACCCTCCGTAAGTCTTCTTTCGCTCTTTTATTCGCTTTTCGAGTCCGAAAGTCAACGTTTTGTTGACTTTCTGCATTGACCAGCTTATGGTCGATGCGAAGTTCATGGAACTTCATAACGTGAGCGTGATCACGATGGTTATGGTCCATAGTGACCATATCTACTGATCACCACGTTATCTAGGCTCAGTGACGAGTCGTAGTTTCGGCCAAAATGTGCATCCTTGCGTGTTTTGTAACCAAACTACTCGTGGGCATCAAAGCCGTTTGTTTTGATGCCAAACCTGTTTTCAAACTTAGTTAAGCATGTTCTAACATGCTTAGCTCGTCACTTTTAGTTTAGTGCTTATATAGGGTCGTAAGGTAAGCGATCTAAACCATCGCTTATCCTTTCGAACCCGACCCATTTGGTCGGTCATTAGGACCTGACCAAACACATTAGGTGACCATAGCTATAACCTTCCAAGGTTATACCTTGTGGTCACGATGTTAGGCGTTCCGAACGCGTTCTACGCGAACGACGCGTAAGGTGGCATAAGCTACCTAAACGGGTCGTGATGGACCGTAAGCACTTAGGTTAAGTTTCATTTTAGTATGTAGGCTTTGTTAAACCATATTACACGAGTCTCCATACTCGTTTGGTTTTCGAACCCGCGTACCGTCCGATCCTTCCGATTTTGGTCCGGTATATTAATATAGCTACCTATTAGGTACCGTTTGATATCCCGTGACCTCTAGCATTATCTGGTTATTATACAAGGAATTCAAAGCAATCTCAGGTGAGTACATAGAACCCCATCTTTTACTGTTTTCCAAACTGTTTTGGGGTGAAACACATGTGCCTATCTGTTACTTTCATGCTTTCCATGCTTTCACATCGTATATCTGCTATGCTCATTAGTACATTATAGTACATGATTTCATTACATTTTATGCTACGTATGCCCATTGTGTGCGTACTTAGTACATTTGATTCACATTACATTTCTGTTACATATGTTTACTCAGCATATGGACACATTTGATTTACATGAACATTTCTGTTGCATATGTTTACTCAGCATATGGACACATTGATTTACATGAACATTTCTGTTGCATATGTTTACTCAGCATATGGACACATTGATTTACATAAACATTTCTGTTGCATATGTTTACTCAGCATATGGACACATTGATTTACATGAACATTTCTGCTTCGTATGTTTACTTAGCATACTTAGTACAATTGTTTACATCACATGCCTTCATTTTGTTATGACATTTGGTTTGTTTAACATGGGACAATACATTCATTAACATTGATCACGCCGTTCGTTAGTAGGTAGTGGTACCATAGGAATTGACAACTCCCGTTTCTGAAGTCCTGGGTTTGATAGGACTGGAAGGAATGACCGAATTCGATATACATAACTTAGATAAACCATTAATTTGTTTAAGGGTTTATCGCCGCAGTCTCAAGGCTTGGATGTATGCATAGTTTACAATACCGCATAAATGTTATTATCAATTGAGCATGCATTTTTCCGCAGAACATAACGTTGATTTAAACCACATTTTACTTCAACGGTTTGTTTTGTGCATATGGTTTAAGTTGATACATTTCGCTTACCATACATGATACATTTTGGGATTACACATTACATGATTTACATTGAACATAAACACGTCGACATTGACATATACATTTGGTGGTTTACACTTGAACATAAACATTTGACATGATTTACAATAACACTTGACATTTGGTTTACACATGAACAATTTACATGGTGGATTGGTTTGGGTAAATGATTTAAGTAACGTGGCGTATGTAATATGATACAAACATGGTGGATACGCCGCTGGTACTTCCTATATATAAATGTTTGTATAATATTACATATCGTGGCGTTATCTAAGTCATTTCAGTTTAGACACATTACACTTTACATAAGTAACATCTTCTTCACAAGACATTATTTTCACAAACAACTTATTTTATTCAACTCATTTCACTTGGTTATTCATTTAACCTTGCACTTATTTATACATATCCTTTGACGTTATCGGTTTTCAAATGGTTTACAAAGCAAGACATATTACAAGGTTCATGACTGACTGTTATTAAACATTCTTTAAACACAAGTCATGAACCCCATTTTCACAAAACCTATGTATCTCACAGGCATTTTTATGCTGACGTACCTACTTTCACATGTGTTTTCAGGAGCTATTCCATAGGACGATGATCATGACACTAGGGCGGACCTGTGCCTTAGAGCCTAAAAATGAAGTTTGAACTAGCTTAATTATGTTTTGAATATCCGTACTTTCTTTCCAAGACAATGTAACACCTTTGTTTATAAATAAAATACAACTTGTATTCCATGGTCATGAAACAATTTAATTCTGTCCACGACACTCCCCGGCGTTTCCGCCGCGATTGCATGTTATACGCGGCCGGGGTGTGACAGGTTAAACGATGATAAGAGCCACCACATCGTAGATCGGACCTCAATAATCAACATATTCAAATACTACAACTTTTACACATGTTATGAGCTTTTAACCAACATTATTCGAGTTTTAGTAGACTTTATAGATTCAAAACGCATGATTCCGACTTTTAACCGTTAAAAATCATATTAACCACTTTAGATACGATCGAGAGTGAGTTTTAAACATTATACCTCTAGCTCGGGGCTAGGGAAGAATCTAGTCGAAAATGGCGTGGATAAAAGCAAAGAAACGAGGTCCTTCAACTTCCGCTTGCTTCAAGGTTCCTTATACGTGATCCGTAAGCCTTGTGTGTGCTTGAAATGTATTGATCAAGAGCCGACAATGGATGGATGGTGGAGGGGGGTTACGGCCGAGAGTGGGAGGAGAGGAGAGAGTGGGTGTTGGTGATTTGTGTGGTGTGATAATCTTGTGTGTGAGTGTGTGTATTTATAGGCAAAACTTTGATCATCGTCCAACGGTTACTATGTTCTCTTGATATTGGACACAAATAATATAAAAATATCAAAGGTGTACCCTCTTGTCTCTCTAGTTGGCCGATTCCATTGAGGGGGGGGGGTATCTGGTTCGTTTCCAATCATTCAGTTAGTGATTAGTTATGTTAATAGGTTAACTTTAGAGATTAACCCCGTTAGTTGCATGATGCGTTATAAAGCGGGTGTTAAGGTAATCAGGGACCCTAACTGGCTCAGAAAAAGGCTAACAATATTTCTGACAATATTTTTATGTTCCGGGTATTGTCCGGTTGTTCGGTTGGATAGTAATCCGTTAAAGTGCTTAAGTAATCCTTTAAGCGTCGTAAATAATATTTTTAGCGACACAATTTATTCTGCAAAGTGTCAGGAATATTTCCTTATGTTTTGGCACTTTATTAATTTGCTAGAAGCTAGTATGTTGATAAAAGTGCTGTGTTTCGTGCTTAGAGTACGTTTTAGGCACATCCAATCATTACATCTTATTCCTAGAGACGCAGTTTAACAACCCTTGTATCCCTACACACACACTGGGTGTAGTAAAATATTTCTGGCTCATACAGGCCTTTAGAGGCAGTGTTTGCCTGATGCCGCCTATATCAGCATGTTCAATAGGTTATCCGTTCAAATGCTACTGTGCTTTTGTGCATCATGTTTGTGTCACTAGAGTTCAGTAAGTAAATAATGTAGTGATGGAAATCAAAGTATGATGCAGATATGTACATGTATCAACAGTCAAGTAGCAGTTTATCAGTAATCTCAGTCAAGCACAGTAATTAAGCAGCAATTAATAGTTAATTAAGTCGTACGGATACCTGGTTTAGTGAGGGTTGTCACATTAGGAGTGGCTAGTATTTCAGATAAGATAATGGATGAGATACTGAGATGGTTTGGGCATGTGAGGATGAGGCAGGCGACAACGCCTGTTCGAGTAGTGGAAAGCATCACTATCGAGGGGATGAGGAATAGCGGACGACCAAAAATGATTTGGGACGAACAAATTAGACAAGATTTGCTAGAAGGTCATGGAAGCGTATGATTAAGATTAATGACTTTTAGTGGAAGATACAGTTTTGCCTTAGCATTTAGATGTTTGTACATTTTAGGTGGACTTGGCATGTGATTGTTACTTGGCATGTCTATATGTTGTATGTCAGATTATCCATGTTCCTATTTTTACTATGTTACTATTTCATCAACCCTTTTGTATGTTCATACACTTCAGGTGGACTTGACATATTATAAATTTTCATGTTTTTGCTATGTTACTCTTTCATCACTCTTTTTATATTACCTATTTATTTAGTTTTATTTGTTGCTTGGTTTTCTGTTTTGAGCTGTGGGTCTCTCTGGAAGCAGCCTCTCTATCCTTAGGGATGGGTGTAAGGTCTGCCTACATCCCACCCTCCCCAAACACCTTACAAATAGTTTTACTATTTTTGGGATTTACTGGGTATGGTTGTTGTTGTTGTTGTTTGTAATTACGTTATGTGAAATGTAAAAATAATAACTAGCCAAGTTTTTTTTTACAGTAAACTGCAATATTATACCCTGGTGATTTGTGGCGCTAACAACTTTACACCGATTTTGAATTTTTTGTTGCCTTATACCCTGGGTATGTTTAATTGGACAATGTTACACCCTTCCGCTTAACATCGTTTAAGTTGACCAGTTGTGACTAGCGGTCAAGGGGGATATAGGATGTTTCCTTCGGTTTACTTAGTCCCTCAATAACAAACCCTCCCTTATTATCGCCATTTCCTTATTACACCCTTGTCTTCACACATACAATTCATGTTTCTCTCTCAGACCTCTTCGGGGAACCATGCCTTTCAGAACCATGTGGAACAACCTTCTCTAAGCTGTACATGGTATTTCAAAACCTTTTAAGGCGTTTATGTTAGCATTTAGTCATTGAGGGCTGAAGAAACACGGAACTAATTTTAAGGTTAATTAGTTTGGTTTATGTTTCAAACATGAGGGTTAATCTTCTTAAACTTTCCTGAGCTTCGATTTGATCCGTCTGTCCTGCAAAACAGCAACATCGTTAGCTTGTTAACAGGGGAATATGGGGGTTTCCCTTTTAACCAGACTCCGGCGTAAGAATAAGAACTGCTTTGAGGAAATAAATATGTGTTAAGAGTGAGAGAAGAGAGAATGGAATGTTTAACCTGTGCCTGAGGGTCTCTATTTATAGCCGGAGAGGTGTAAGAGGAGATGGGCGGATGGGCCTTGGGCCGGAAGACGACAAACATGGAATATCCTCCTTGTCTCACTGGTCTAGACCGTTAGTGTCTTCTAGAAGATCTCCGATGCTGGCGCACCATGATTGGAGCCACGTGTCCCAGTTGCCGGCCTTGTTGTCCCTCTGCCATCAGCAAGTAAGTGGAGAGCATGGGGCAGGTGTCGCCGCCTCTTGATTGGTGCCACGTAGGCGTCCTTGTGTACTCTCTGTCTCCTGCACGTTAGTCGATCGTGGAGCACGATAGAGCACAGCCTGGTAGGCGCTGATTGGCTCATTCTTCTGCCACTTGTACCTTGTGTACTCTATGAAGTGGCCTTGCGCCGTAACTCCTGCGCGACTCTTGTTGTGCATGTAACTGGCCCGCGTAGGGTTGTAGGAGCTGAAGGCTCTTATCCAGAACACTAAGTATGAAAGCTGATGTTATCACTTGCTTGGACCTCGCGCGAGGCTAGGTTCTGCTTGAGTAACTCGCGCGAGTCTAAAGGTTCATCAGCTTGCTGAGTAAGGAGTATGGTCTAGCGCGCAACCTAAATGGTCTGCGCGGCTTTTTGGGACCATGCCCCTTCATGGGGTCTTTGATTTAATCGATTTCTTCGCGTCTGATCATAGTATTATCGATCTATTATACTTTCGGGTCTTTGACTATAAGAATGTCGTTTTATTGTTCATCTAAACAAGGGTATACTGTTTTATCTTGGAACGAGGGTTTCGGTACTGAAATCAAAGATATAAGGAACCGAATTAAAGGGTCTTGATACCAATTTCACTGAATTGTTCTTATAATCTGTTCATTTTGATCGTATTATGATGTTTTCGAACACTTGGCACTTAGTTGGATCGATTCTGTTGATGTCGGGCAGTAGGATTGAAGGATGATGTTTTTCAGTTGTTGTTAGAATGATGGTTCCACAGTTGACTTGTTAGTAAACCTTGAAGTTTTTGTGTTTTCATAATCTATGAAATTATGTTTTAACCAACAATGTCCAACCTAATAGATCATTGAAAATTTAACTAGTGTAGTTAACTGTATCTTTGTTATTGTAGAGTACAATGTGCTTATAAACTGTATCATGTTTTTGTAGAGTACAATGTGCTTATAAACTGTATCATGTTTTTGTAGAGTACAATGTGCTTAAATATAATCATCGACTAGGGCATTATTATTTTAACTATGTGTCATTTGGAATGTTTCATTGGCCAATGTATGTACAATCGAATTGGTAATTAGGCATGAATTACACGTTCGACTTTGCGTGGTCAATGTTGAAGGGTTATTTGACTTTCCATGGTCAAACATTTAAGGTGGGAATTTATAACAGGTTTGCAGGGATTAAAATGTATAGGTTTTACAAAACACAGGGTGTAAAAAGAAAGGGTATAATTTTCTTTTCGCATCAGAGGATAAGGCGTTTACTTATTAAAAAAGAAAGGGTATACCTGCCTTTTAACGTCACAACTAACAGATATGTGATCGCAACTAACAGTGGGGTGTAACATTGATCCAATTAAACATACCATGGGTGTAAGGCAGCAAAAAAAAATCAAAATGGGTGTAAAGTTGTCAGGGACACCAATCGTCAGGGTGTAATATTGCAGTTTTTGCTTTGTTTTTTTAATAAAAGGGGAAAACCCGAAGATATATTTATATCTAGTTAAAAGTCAAATTTGATAAAGTCTAGAAAATAAAAATTTCCGTAATCAAATAGGAATATAGGATGGTGTAAAAGCTAACCAACAGAAAATTTGATCAATAACCATTATTGGTAATGGCAAAGTAGGAAATAATGAGGGAAAGGTAGATAGGAGACCGGAGTGAGCTCTGACTCTGCATGAGTCGAGACACAGCCTATGAATGTCAAGCCACCGCACCACTGATTAATGACCCGACATTTTTTCTGTTTCATTTTCCAACATAACTAGTTATAAAAACACTTGCCGCGTTACGACGAACTTATTTTATTATTTAGTTTATGTTTATATGTGTTTGAAATCATTACGAGCGTATTGCACACAGAACCACTGACAAGAATAAAAAGAAAATGTAGAAAAAAACACTAAAAAATAACCGAAAGAAAATCAACTAAAAAAGTTGTATGGTAATGATGTTGTTCGGTAGAAACCAGTAGTCAGAGATGAGCAAATAGTAATGGGTACCGGTACCGAATTTCCTGAACTGAAAGAACCTAAGTACCGGTTCGGTACTGACGTTTGGCGTTCCTGGTACCGGTTCGCTACCGGTTTTTAGCTTCATATACTGATACCCCAACCGGGGTATCAGTTGGCACCGAGCTCATCCCTACCCCTGAAACTAAAAAAAAGTTGTACGATACCGTTGTTATTCGTACGGTACCTGTGATCAGGGATGAGAAAATGGTACCGGGTAGCAGTACCAAACTTATCGAACCAAAAGACTATCAAACTCAATCCGGTATCGATTTTTGGCGTTTTATGTATCAGGCTGGTGCTGGTTTTTACCTTGATGTACCGAGAACGAACTGGTATTTTCGATACAAGTACTGGTTGACACCAAAGTTATAAGCTTAAAAAGTAAAGAAAATAACAATTTTATAATATTAAAACTTTATTATATTATAGTATTTTAGAAACATTGTTCATTCCGTTTCCTTTTTAATATATAGACAATATTTTCACAAATAGTTTTTTTAGCGGCCAACACCAGATCGGGATACACTCGCTCATGGTCGTCTCCGAAAATCATAAAAAAAATTTTTGGCCCTGTTCGAGATAGAAAATTTGGGCCCTATTCGCAAATCTTCATATAATATAAACTCATCAATCATTCAATCAAATATATAAATACTGAAACGGGAAGCATAATTTCTAAATATTAACCAAAAACATTCATTCAATCACACGAAGTTTTATAGTATATGAAATCAGAATCACACAAATTAATATGTTATGAAATCAAAAACGTATGACATCAAAAACATATGAAATAAAAATGACAAAAACATATGATCGACGTTTTGTTTCCAGTTTCCCTCGTCCCAATTCTCTGTGCGATATACTATATTGCCTATGACAGTGCGACGTTTTGGTTTCCTTTCCCTGATCTACCAAACCTTTATTTTTGTTTAGACTAGTCACTTGGACTTGTTAATTAAGCCATTTTTTAAAACTTTTAAACAGACCCTTATTTAAAAAACTTTGGGTCTTTTAGCAGGCTTTTATTTATACAAACATCCAGAATACTTTTAAATATATATATATATATATATATAATTTAAAAAATTTTCAGGCCCTATATTGATTTGGGCCCTGATCGCAGGCACCTCCTGCACCCCGTGATAGACGGCCCTGCACTCGCTTTCCGAACCAAGGAAAACCCTCACCTAGGGCCGAAGCCGTGGACACTCACCTAAAGGCACGACAGTGCGATGAGATAAAACCCACTCAGTTCAAGGATCGAAATAGTGTTCGCCGCCTACTCGCCTAGTCTCTCATCATCACCAGGTACCGCAACTCGCCCGAAGGCACGACAGTGCGATGAGGTAAAACCCACTCAGTTCAAGGATCGAACTAGTGATCGCCGCCTACTCGCCTAGTCTTCCATCCTCACTAGGTGCCGCAAAAACTAAATGTTGAGGGCATGAATTGAACCTGAGTCACTTGTAACACCAGGTCTCTCCCTTACTACTCAACCACTAGCTCATTGGCTTTTCATAAATAGTTATATCTTTAAAAAATAGTTAAACGCCATTTTAGTCCCTGTGGTTTGGAGTTTAGTCCAAAGGTTTCATTTTTCTCCTGTGGGTCCAAAAAAATTTCACCGTTGTCATTTTAGTCCACTAGGTTAACTTCATCCATTTATTCTATTAATGAGAAGGGCAATTTGGTCATGTAATTCTGTTAACTAGAAGGGCAATTCGGCCATATAAAATGACTGAATTGCCCTTCTCGTTAACATAAAAAATGGATAAAGTTAACCCAGTGGACTAAAATGGCAACGGTGAAACCTTTTTGGAATCACAGGCGAAAAATGAAACCTTTGGACTAAACTGACAAAATGGTTCAAACCACAGGGACTAAAATGGCATTTAACTCTAAAAAATATAGTAAATACAAGTTTTGTCCTTTATGTTTGTTCCAAATTTCAGGCGTTGTCCTTTACCTTTAAAATTGACAACTTTTGTACTTAATGTTTGAAAATGTTGCACGTTATGTCCTTTAGGGCAACCCCAGTTATAATTTTCAGTTAAGTTATGTCATGTGCACTACACATGAGGGTAGAACGGTCATTTCACCTCCCCACTTGTCTTTCCCCATTTTAATACCCTAGTTTACTTCATTTTCAACCTTATTAACAATTCGCTAATATCATACATCTCAACAGAACTCATCCTACTTCCAGCAGCTGCAAACATAGTATGCCTTGATCCACCACCAGCCACAATTATCCTATTCGAATTTGGAACAACCACACACGCAAAGCTCCCACGGGCCGAAATCATCGGGAAAATAGACTCCCAACTGTTTGTGCTGAAATCAAATCTGAAATGGAACATATGAAAGAATTAAAGCTGCTAGATCGTCTGGTAGACCTGGAATTAGGGTTAGGGTTAGGGTTAAGGTTAGATTGTTGCTCAACAATGAGTTGGTGAGATTGTTCATCATCATCACATCACACTACAATAAATCAATACAGATTGTAAGATTTTATTACAAAATGAAAGTTAAACAAAGTTTTAGACGTAATAGTATTGATATATAAAAATACGTATTTGAGGTGCAAAGTTTAAAATCGACCAGAGGAAATTGTGAAGTGTACAAATGGGTGAATATATGAGAAATAATATATTAATATTGGAGAATATGAGGAGGTGGTGTCGGCATGATGATCGGAAGGCGGTGGTGTAACTGTTGATGAAGCTTCGGGTGAGGGTAAGGGTAAGGGTGAAGGTCGGGATTAGTTTGTGACATTTGTGCTTGTAATCATTGTGAACAATTCAGTTATCAATGAAATAAAGTCATTTGATCCCAATGTTTTTTTGTTTATGTTTGATGTTTTTTCATGTTTTGGTTTTTATTCAATTTCAATCTCTATCGCTTTCTGGAGAATTATACGCAAACTGGTGCGTAAACATACTCAGTTTATCGCGACAAATACTCCGAAACATCAATTTATGCTTAACATACCTTAAATAACCTTTACATAACTTAGAAATAAGTTTTGAAGGCTTTGGTATGGCAAAATCTAGTTTATTCGCTTACAGGGACTAAAATTGACAAACTGCGAAAATATGCCAATTTGAACTGTAACGAACATTCCGGAACATAGCCATAAGTTAAACACACCTTAAATATCCTGTACATAGCTTAGAAATAGGCTTTGAGGGGTTCGGTGTGCTAAAATAAACTTTATGCTCATTCAGGGACTAAAAGCGTCAAAAAGTGCATAAGTTTGCATTTTCGCGCATAACTTACATTCTGAATACATCCGGGCATCCAAAAATTTATGTGATCATTAAAATATTATGTTTTGGTGATTGGCTTGTTAAAAATCCATTCGTCGCACAATTTGGACCGTTTTTGCGTCCGTTACGACTTCCGTCGTAATTAACCGAACAACGCAATCGTACGGCCAAACGAACCGACATACGACATATTTTTGAGCATGTTTCATGTTCCCTATACTTTAACATCCTTGTATAGCTTAAAAATGGGTTTGACGGGTGTTAGAAGTGCCAAAACACGACTATACGCGCACAGGGACCTAAACTGCCAAAACTGAAATTTATCTGATCTGCAGGGTCCTTACGGACCGTATGGACCTGCTTATGGTCCGTAAGCAACCCCCAGACAGCAGAAATGCATTCCAGCTATTTCCAGCTGTTACCCACCTTAAGCACATGGTTTTTGGGTTACTATGGGCTGGTTTGTGTGCCCATCAAGGTGCCAAATCAGAATGTGGCAAGTGTACGGCTTAGATCGTGCCCCCTTCTCCAAGAAACGATCCTAACGGTTGTGCCATGCCTATATATACGCCCACTCTTTTCATTCATTTCCCACATTTGATCTGAGTTTTTCTCTAGGTGGTTGTGTTTGTACACTTCCTACCTGAGATTACTTGGAATCAAATCTTGCGGGGACCCGTTGTAAGTATTCTTTCGCGTTTTTCGTTCGTTTTAGCGTTAAAGTCAAACTGTGTTTGACTTTCTACATTGACCATTTTATGGTCAACGCGAAGTTCGTTTGAACTTCATAACGTGAGCGTAATCACGATGGTTATAGTCCCTAGTGACTATACCTACTGATTACCACGTTATCTAGGCTCAGTGACGAGTCGTAGTTTCGGCCAAAATGCGTTTTCTCGCGTATTTTGTAACCAAACTACTCTAGGGTATTAAAACCGTTTGTTTTAATACCAAACCTGTTTTCTAACTTTACTAAACATGTTATAGCATGTTTAGCACGTCGCTTTTAGATTTGTGCTTGTTTAGGGTCGTAAAGGTAAGCGATCTAATCAATCGCTTATACTTTCGAACACGACCCATTTGGTCGATCTTTAGGATCCGACCAAACATATTAGGTGACCATAGTGTATAGGGGATAACCTTCCGAGGTTATACCTTATGGTCACATCGTTTAAGTAGTTGTATGATAAGTAGTTCTCATGCCTTAGGAAAATTACCAAAATACCCTTTTTGCGCCAAAATTCATTTTAAGCCTATGTAACATAACTTTTGACATATAAACTGATTTGGCAACAATATTAAACATGTTAAGGCATATCTTGCTTGTCATAGGACTAGTTAGGCATTCTGAACGCGTTTTACGCGGACGACGCGTTAAAGTAGCATAAGCTACCTAAACGGGTCGTAATGGGTCAAAAGCACTTAGGATAGGTTTCATTTTAGTATGTAGGCTTTGTTAAACCATATTACATAAGTTCCCACACTTATTTGGTTTACAAACTCTCGTACTATCCGATCCTCCAATAGGTCCGTTTATTAATGTAGATACCTATATTAGGTGCCGTTTGATTCCGTGATCTTCTAGCTTGCTTGGTGGATATCTAAAGTCTATTAAGAAATCTCAAGTGAGTACATAGTACCCCTCTTTTACTGTTTTCCAAACATTTTGGGGTGAAACACATGTGCCTACTTGTTACTTTCATGCTTTCCATGTTTTCTTATCATATGCTTGTTATGTTCAATAGTACACATATAGTACATGCTTTCATTGTGTTTTTGCTATGTATGTCCATAATGTGTGCATACTTAGTACGTCGTTTTACATGACATTTTATGCTACGTATGTTCGTTTAGCGCATACTTAGTACATTGTTTTATATTATCTTTTTCACGCTATGTATGTTCATCATACTTAGTGCATTTGTTTTACATCACATGCTATGTATGTTCATCATGCTTAGTACATTTTCATCACATGCTTACATTTTGGGTATAACATTTGGTTTGTTTAAGTGGGACCATATATATTCATTAACTTTGATCATGCCGCTCGTTAGTAGGTAATGGTACCATAGGAATTGACAACTCCCGTTCCTGACATCCTAGGTATGTTTGGATGGAAGGAATGATCGAATTCGATTTAAACATAACACAGATAGACCTTTAATTTGTTTAAAGGTTTATCACCACAGTCGCAAGGCTTGAATGTATGCATTTACACAATACCGCATAAATGTCTGTATTCAGTATAGCATGCATTTCCACAAAACATAACATTGATTTAAACCAAGTTTTACTTCAATACATTGTTTTGTGCATTTTTACCTATGGTTTAGTTGATACATATTTCACTTGCCATACATGACATTTTGTTTACACATTACATGATAGATATTTGACATAGACATTTTCATATTATACACATTTCTTGGACAACATTTTGACATAAACATTTTAACATGGCTTTCACAAAGACATTTGACAAATGGTTTAGACATGGGAAATTTACATTGGTGGTTTGTTTGGGTAAGTGGTTTAAGTAACGAGACGTGTGTAATGTGATACAAGCATGGTGGATACGTCGCTGGTACTTCCTATATATAAGTGCTTGTATTGTATTACATGTCGTAGCGTTATTTAAATCATTCAATTTGGAATTATACATTTTTACAAATAACATATTTTTCACAAGACTTTGTTTTACAAAACAGTTTATTTTATACAACTTATTTCACTTGGTTATTCATTTAACCATACATTTTTCTTTTACTTATACATATCATCTGATTTTTATCGCTTTTCAAATGATTTACATGACAAAGCAACTTACAAGGTTCATGACTGAATTTTCTTAGACATTTTCTTAAACTTAAGTCATGAATCCTATTTTCACAAAACCTATGTATCTCACAGGCATTTTTATGCTGACGTACCTATTTTCACATGTGTTTCAGGAGCAAATGCAGAGGATGTTCGTGACACTCTAGGGTGGACTTGGGCCTTAGTGACATAAAATGGAGCTAGACTAGTTAAAACTTGTTATTTACTCTTTGTTTCGTTTTGTTGTAAGACAATGTAACTCTTTGTTTGATAAATAAAATTATAACTTTGTATGCCATGGTTGTGAAACAATAATTCTGTTACAACACTCCCCGACGTTTCTGCCACGATTTGATGTTTTACGTGGTCGGGGTGTGACAGAAGAGTTGGTATTAGAGCCAATGGTTATAGGGAATTAGGTTATTAGTAATGTTTTGACTTAGACTATAACCTTTCTAGGACCCCAACACAAGTTGTCTTGTGTTTAGATCTTAAAACATGCACTTCACCTATCCTTAGGTGATCACCAAAACAAGAACCCAATTTTCTGAAACGATTTTTGAAAAACAATCTTCTGTTTTCAAATGATTTATTATATGGTTTTGAACCCTTTTGATTTTTCAAATTAATTTTGAAAATTTATCATTTGTTTTTGAATGATTCTTTTGGGCCTTGTGCCTTCCAAGTTTTCAAAATCTCGTCAAAGTTTTGGGTTCTAAATAGTGTGAACACGTGCAAACTGGAAGGGTGAATGCTTGTACCCTGGGTTTTCTGTCTAAGGCTAGAGTGTTCGTACAAATCCACATAATCGAACCAGTCACTCTTACCTGGGAACTCTTGGGGTGAGTATTCACTTATAGGCAAGCATGTCTTCGCTAAGCATTATTTTTGGACCCATTTACTTTGATTAGTCACCGTGTGTCATTTGTTTGATTTGTGATACGAACAAATGACCACCATCCTTGCTTTTGTTGATTTTGTTTCATCTCGTTCTTTTCATCTAATCATCTCACTCGTTTCCTCTCATGTTTTCCTCTTTTTAGCATGCCTCCTCGTCGTGAAAACCCGTTGTCTAATGCCGAAATGGCAGATATTCTGGCACAGCACATGGCTGCCGCACTCCCAAACATTATCGCTCAGGTGAACCAAGCCAACAACAATCAAAATGCTCCTTGTAACTTCAAGAGCTTCAATTCGGCTAAACCACTCAAGTTCAGTGGTACCGAAGGGGTAACTGGGCTTCTTCAATGGTTCGAGAGCATTGAGAGTACATTTCGTCATGTTCTGTGTCCTGAGAACCGGAAGGTCGAGTTCGCTTCTAGCGTATTTCAGAAGAGGGCTTTGACATGGTGGAACGGGGTTATGAGAGACCGTGGTGCAGAAGTTGCTCTTGCACAAACATGGGCTGAACTGAGAACTCTTATGATGAGGGAGTTTTGTCCTCGTCATGAGCTGCGAAAATTGGAGAGGGAATTTGATGATCTGAAGCAGGAAAGTGGTGAGCACCGTATACAGACAGGTATGAGGAGTTAAGCTTACTTTGCCCGACAATGGTTACCCCACTCGACAAGGCTATCGAGAGGTACATCGATGGTCTACCTGACTCTGTGCAAGACATAGTTACTGGTAGTAATCCTACCACCGTCCGTCAGGCAATCGAGTTATCTGCGACGTTGACTGAGTCGCAGATTCGAAAGGGTAAGTTGCACAGAAAGGGTGACAAGAAGGGTAAGAAGCAGGAGTCTGATAAGAAGGATAGCAAGAAAGGTAAAAACAAGCAGGGTAAAGATTCGGGTTCTGCAAAGGGTTCTAGGAAGCGTAAGGCTTCCCAAAATTTTGCCGTCACTGCCCAACAGAACCAGGCAGCTCCCAATCAAACAGCGCAGCCTCCAGCAAAGAAGCGATATGAAGGGAATGCACCTTTGTGCAATAGGTGCAATAGTCACCATCATCAGCAGCTTCCGTGCCGTTTCTGTACCAACTGTGGGAAGTCTGGACATCTTGCAGAAGTTTTTCGTTCTGCCCGAAATCAGGTCGCTCAACAGGTAGCTCAACCACCTGTTCAACAGCAAGCTGCACGACCTCACTATCCTCCTGGCTCGTGCTTTAATTGTGGAGACCTGACCCATTATCGAAACCAGTGTCCAAGGCTGGTAAATGCGAATCCAATTCAAGCTCAGGCTCGTGGACGAGCTTTTAACATGAATGCACAAGAGGCGCAAGCAGACAATGATGTGGTGAACGGTACGTTCTTTGTTAATAATCAACCTGCGTCTGTTCTTTTTGATTCCGGGGCCGATAAAAGTTTTGTGTCTTTATCTTTCGAGCCTTTGCTTCGCGTGTCTAGAACAAAACTAGGTAAACCTTTGACAGTCGAAGTTGCGAGTGGTGAACCCATTGTTCTTGATTCTGTTCTTCGCAACTACCAGTTGAACCTTAATAACCATCTCGTTCCTATTGACCTCACGCCTATGCAACTTGGAAGCTTCGACATTATTGTGGGTATGGATTGGTTAGCCAAGCATCGCGCAGAGGTAGTTTGTTTTGAGAAGATTGTTCGTGTGCCGCTTTCGTCAGGTGAGATACTACAGGTTCATGGTGAGAAACCTGCTAGTAGCCTCAAGCTTATGTCTTGTTTTCAAGCTCGGAAGTATCTGCGAAAGAACTATGTGGCCTTCTTGGCACATCTTACAGCAGATAAGGGCCAAGGTAAGTCTATTCAAGATATCCCTGTTGTTCGGGATTATCCGGAACTGTTTCCTGAAGAGTTACCTGGTCTACCTCCAGCACGCCAAGTCGAGTTCCGTATTGATCTCGTACCTGGTGCAAATCCTATTGCCAGAGCTCCATATCGTCTTGCACCATCTGAGATGCAAGAGTTGTCTAAGCAACTTCAGGAGCTTTCTGACAAAGGTTTTATCCGTCCTAGTTTTTCTCCTTGGGGTGCTCCCGTTCTTTTTGTCAAGAAGAAGGATGGATCCTTCAGAATGTGTATCGATTATCGTGAGCTGAACAAGCTTACCATCAAGAATCGATATCCCCTACCTCGCATTGATGATCTCTTTGACCAGTTACAGGGTGCTACTTGCTTCTCGAAGATTGATCTTCGTTCTGGGTATCATCAACTTCGTGTGCATGAAGAGGATATTCCCAAGACAGCATTCTGCACTCGATATGGGCATTATCAGTTCACAGTCATGTCATTCGGTCTGACCAATGCTCCTGCTGTTTTCATGGACTTAATGAATAGGGTCTGCAAGCCTTATTTAGATAAGTTCATCATCGTTTTTATTAATGACATCTTGATTTACTCTAAGACGCAAGCTGATCATGAGCAACATCTTCGTCTTACTCTGGAACTCCTGAAGAAAGAACAACTTTTTACCAAATTCTCCAAGTGCGAATTTTGGCTTAAGGAAGTTCAATTTTTAGGACATATTTTCAACGAACAAGGTATTCATGTAGATCCCTCCAAGATCAGTGCGATTAAGGATTGGGATACGCCTACTACTCCTACTGAGGTTCGTTCCTTTCTTGGTCTTGCGGGTTATTACCGCCGCTTCATTGAGAACTTCTCAAAGATTGCAGTTCCTCTAACCGCTCTAACTCAGAAGAACAAACCCTTTGAATGGGGTTCTAAGCAAGAAGAAGCGTTTCAGACCTTGAAGCAAAAGCTTTGTGACGCACCTATTCTGACTTTGCCTGAAGGCAATGATGATTTCATCGTTTATTGTGATGCATCGAAATTGGGTCTTGGTTGTGTTCTGATGCAAAGGAACAAAGTCATAGCCTACGCATCAAGGCAGTTGAAAGTGTGACAACCCTCACCAAATCAGGTATCCATACGAATTAATTACTATCTAATTACTGCTTAATGACTGTGCCTGTTTGAAACTATAGATAAACTGCTACTTGAATTTTGATAAATACACATGCTTGCATCATACTTTGTTAACTGTCACTCCATTTACTTACACAAGAACTTTAGTGACAAACTTGATGCATAAAAAGCACAGTAGCACAATGAACGGATAACTCAGTAAACATGCTGACATAGCCAGCACCAGGCAGACACTGCCTCTAAGGCCTGTATGAGCCAGGAATAGTTTACTACACTAGTATAGAGTGTAGGAAGTTGAGGATTGTAGAACTACGTCAGTAGGTGATAGTTATAGTGACCGGATGTGCCTAAAACGTACCTTATGTACAAAATTCAGCACTTTAAATAAAAATTCAGCATTTAAGCAAACTAGTAAAGTGCAAAAACATGGGAAAATAATACTAGACACTTTCCAAAGTGTCGGGAATTCATTGTGTCGCTTAAATTAATAATAACGACACTTTAAAGCTTTGTTAAGCACTTTAACGGATCACTATCCAACCGAACAACCGGACTTTATCCGGAACATAAAAATATTATCATTGACATTGTTTTTCTTTTTCTGAGCCAGTTAGGGTCCCCGAATACCCTAACACCCGTTACAACTTACAACACACTAGTAACCGGTTTAACCTCCTAACTTAACATAACTAGACTTAGCTCATTCAGTTGAAATGGAACCGAATACCCCCCCCCCCTCCAACGAAATTGTCCCATGTGGGGACACCCCACTAACTTTTTGATTATAATAATCTTTCTTGCTTAATATCTTGGTGACACAAAACCCTTTGGGTATTTAGAAAGGTTTGGCCTATAAGTTTGAGCTTATGTCCATCATAACACTTCACAACACATAACACATCAACACTCCTCCCTCTCTCTCTCTCTAGATATCTCGGCCGAACACAACCATCTTCACCACACCATCTTTCGATTTCGATCTTGCAATTCCAAGCACATACAAAGGTGAAGGATCACGCACAAGGAAGCCCGGTGTTTACGGAATCGCAAGGACCTCTCTACGGCGCTATTAACCACTCATTTTTCGTCTAGTTTCTTCCCTAGCCTTGTGCTAGTTGTAAGTGCTTCTAAACAATCTCTTGTTCTTATTTAAGGTGGTTAATAAGAGGTTTAACGGATAAAAATCGAGAACACTAAAGATCAAAACTAAAAGACTTGAAAGTATGATGAACAAACCATAAATCTGAAATAAACAGACCATGATCTGCTGTAACGGACTCATGATCTGATTTTAATCATATTAGAAGGTTGGCGAACGTATGGGTGCGTTTTAGTAACAAATAACCTACAAACAGCATGCTGATTGCCTTTTTCAGCCGACTTTAACAGCCTGTAAACAGGTCATAACCTAACGAAAAATGTATTTTCTGAAGTCTAGGTTCCGGTGCTATGAAATACGGTTCTAATGGCACCGGAATCATAATTTTTGGACTTCGTTTACTATTTTTAAAGTGCCATTTTGTAACAGCAGCTAGAGCTGCATTTTTACAGCAGGAAATGAGTGTTACATTTTTAGTCATAACTTGAAACCTGTGTAGAGTTGGATCATGAAATTTTTACTGTAGATTACGACCGATGTATTTGTAATTCTCCCACTGGAATTTCATAAATTGGACTCTCGATGAACTTTAAATAAATTATTCCGCGGACTGTGGTCAGAAAGGGATAAATCTGATTTCAGCCTGGAAAATGATTTCCTATAAAATATTGGTGATGATTTGGACCCCGATATTTTTACACAATAATTACTGGTTCGTATAAGACATTCTATAAAAATTTGGGAATTTTTGGAATAAGATAACTATTTTATTAAAATACTCGAAAACGGCCCAGTTTTGTATATTAAGAACTGAAACGATATAAGTAGTGTTTTGCATGTCTGAATGACGGGTTGGTTAATTGAGAACTGATTGAATGATTTTACAAAAGAAAATGATACGCTTGTAAGCGTGGACACCTCCAGTTACAGAAGAAACTCTGGCGAAATTTTTCTAGAAATATAACACTTAGAAATATTTTTGGTGACAAGTGTTTATAACTATATTTTTAACTTGTTTTCAAAACGTAAATTTCGCCACCATTTTATTACAAAACTTCCAAGTGTCGGAGGTGGGATTTTCACAAATAAAACTTGATTAATATATATTTAGAACATATATTTTTCATAACAACACTTGTGAGATTTTTATGATTATTGTGTGAACTTCGTAAATATTATTTTTAGGGTAAAAATAATATTACTAGAATACACCGAATATTCACGGCTCCAAAATAATACGAATGCCTTCACAATGATTATTTAAGTTACACCGGCATTATTAATACCACCCGAACCTTACAATGTAACTTACGTAATTTCAGAAAATACCCATAAGTGTGTATTTTGACAAGGATATTATTTTGGAAAATTATATGGAATAAAATATAATATTTTTGAGAAAAATATTTATATTTTGGAGATAGAATGTTTTAGACAAATGAAATAAAATATATTTCATTAAGTGAGACTTAATAATGTATTTTGAAGTTAAACGAACGTACATGTATCAAAGCCCCCATCATTGGGAAGGAATATATTACCAAATAATTACGAAGTGTAATTACGAAATAGTTGCCTAACTATTTCTCAAGAACATTAAACCTTAAGCTAAGGCACGGCCGTCCGTCTAATAGAAGTTAGTACGTGTAGGTCGTCGCATAGCAGGTTGAGAGGGAGATACTTTTTAGAGACGCACTTTGGTGAGTTCATGTCCCCCTTTTCTCTTAACTGTTTTCAGTTTTCTAAACTGCGGTGGTGAAATACATGTTACTATGATTACAAGTACTTTTTACATGGTATGGTTAGCGTAAGGAGGGTTACTACTTAGATCATGTGAGTGGGTAGGCGCAACTTGAGGCCATTAATCCTCATTGTAGGACCGAGGGATAGTAGCGGTAGATCATTCTGGGTGTAGCGAGCCCAAACCCTGAGCCCGCTTAATGGACCAGGTGGTGACTTTGTACCCATCGCCAAATCTGCTAGGTTTGAGTCTTCCTACTGCACTTCACACATGTCATTGGCTTTGCAACCCAATGGTGATCTCTTTTTCCTTATTTGCTACATACCAGGGATTTTTATACAGACATTTTTACAACAGGTTATACATACCCACTTACACATGAACTCGCTCAACTTTATGTTGACTTTTCAAACTACATGTATTTCAGGAAACTAACGGATCTGGCACGGTATGCACGTATTTTCAAGCTGCGTTTGAATAAAGAAGTCATCCAGGGTTTAGAAGGTGTAACCTCTTCCTGGACGGGTTACATATCCCTAAACCTAGTATTGTTTTAAAGTCTTTTGATAAGTTTTTATGAACTCATTTAAATCAAGTCAAGGTTTGTAACTTATTTTGTGATTGTTGAAAATGGGACTTTCTAAACTTTATTATTGGATGAATATCACATGTTTTTATCGTATAACATTGTTATGATTGTTGCTATGGTATTAAGAAGTCACACCAATTAACCCACGCTTCCGCAAAGCCAGGGTGTGACAGCTTGGTATCAGAGCCTCGATCATAGTGAACTAGGATTCTTTCTCGAGTCTAGACTATGATCATCAGGGCTCTCACGAAAACATTTTTACATTGCATACCACTTAAGTCCAGAATCCAAAACGTTTTTACAAACAAAAGTTGAGCACATTTTTTTTAGTTATGGCTCAGTCTGGGAGGCTGAGGCTCGGTTTGGGAGGCCGAGGCTCGGTCTGAGAGGCTGAGGTAGTAGGCTAGTGGGACTAGGAGGCTCATTCTGAGAGGCTGAGGAAGGAGGCTAGTGGGACTAGGAAGAGCAGTCTGGGAGGCTGAGAGGCTAGTGGGACTAGGAAGAGCAGTCTGGGAGGCTGGGAGGCTAGTGGGACTAGGAAGAGCAGTCTGGGAGGCTGGGAGGCTAGTGGGACTAGGAAGAGCAGTCTGGGAGGCTGGGAGGCTAGTGGGACTAGGAAGATCAGTCTGGGAGGCTGGGAGGCTAGTGGGACTAGGAGAACTATTTGATTGGTTATTGTTGATTAATGTGCTTATGTGATTATATTATTTGTGCAAATGCGTGTTTGTATTACAGACGACCTGCCTTCATCCGGCCTTGGAGAGTCGGACACCACAGACCCCATGCCCATAGTATCAGACGACATAGCCCCATCAAAGCACGAGGTGTATAACTCAGCTACTACCGGCACGGACGATGATGATTTCCAGCCATTCGCGCTGCCCGATGCCGTGGCTGAGCCCGCTGATAGCCCTATCGCTGGGGAGTTGCCGCTCGCGGTGATCCCTGCCCCTGTAACCCTTGCCGCTTACCCTATTGTTGATATACCCTTGACGTAATCGCTGAAGACAACATCGACTTGTTTGATGAGGACCCACTCGAGGATGACTTGGAGGGTGAGGCCCTTATTGCTGCTGATGATCTCCTACTTCTTACTAATGTTCCTATGGAGGAGGCACCCATCCATTCACCTGCCCCCGAGACTCCTTTGAGTCTGTGGCATCTGCACCTTCACATGCGCTGGGAATGCAGCATCATTCGCATGACACGGACCCTGATATGGCATCATCCGCTGCACCTGCACCTGCCCCTAGCTTTGAGTTTGGTCATGACCTTGATGACGATTTGGATCCTGTTTTCCCAACGGGCTTTGATTCCGATCATGACATTGAGTTTATTCATTTAGATCAGCCCATGGAGGATCTTATAGCCCCTGTTGACCCTATGTTTGCTGATCCCGCTGATTTTGAGACGGAGTTTGATGATCCGGAGCCTGCTGTGGCCCCTGAGCCAGTAGTTGCTCCAGACCCCGCATTCGAGCATGACCCTATTCATATTGATGTACCCGTTGTTGCACCTTTGGTTGATGAGGTACCTGTTGCTGATGCCCTACTATTGTTAGCAGACCCTGTTTTCGCACCATCCATTGTGGGTCTACCTGTTGATGCTCCACCGTTGGTGGATGATCATGCTGCTATTGCTCACATTGATGCTCCTCATGTTGCTGAGATTCCTGCTGATCCTGTTGTTGCCCCTCTTACTGACCTAGTGCCTGTGCAGTTTGATCATGCACCTTTCGCGACCCATATAGATCCCCGATACGCGCACACTCGAAATGGGGGGATAGACGATGATGATGATTTCCCACCTTTCGTGTTTCCTGTTACACCCCCTGTGGCTCCTGTTTCAGCCCCTGTGAAGACCAACGCCCATTGCGCCATCATGCCTATCACTTCCTTTCAGGATATACCCGCACCCCGGAGAGATGCTCTAGGTCGGCACCAGTATAACGATCCTTTTTGCTACAGCAGCACTTTCCCCGACCTCACAGGCCGCACCGTTTGCTATCTTTACCTTAACACAGCCGGACGAGCCATTTCGATGATTCCTATTGTACACTGTGCTGGAGTTAGACCCTTGCCATCCCTCTCACTATGGAGGATGTACACAGGATGAGTGCTCCTGTAACATCAACTACAGCTTAAGGATATGAGTCGCAGAATGTTGGAGCTTGAGCTGACACCACGATCGGCAACTACAGATACAAAACATAACATAACCGAAAACAGGAGTTAAGTGTCTACATCACAAGACAGCATATTATCTAAAAGGTTTCTGTGAAACACCAAGCCCTCCACTTTGTCTTTCGCCAGCATGCAACGATCTGCCACGTACCTCAAGACCCCTTTTTGCGCGCTTGACCGTTATTATTACATCGTTCCCAGGATGCTGATGCTCGTTTCTTTACTATCAAGCAACAGACCAGCTAGTTACTTTAACGTATATCCTAGCTCAAGGAGGGATTCACGCATGTCGACAGTTTACTTTTCTTTCCTCCTCCACCTCAGTAACCAGTATAGTTGGTTTCTGGATTATGCGAATTGCATTACGCTTGGGTAAATACGCTAATGTAAGCCGGGATTTTGGAGGCTTTTGGGTACCACTTCGGACTACGTAATTTTGATGCAGCAAAATACTTGTTGGACAAGGGTAGGGTGACCCTGTGTCCCTTCTGATGCGACGCGTTTTGTGAGACACCGTGATTGTGGCCGGAGGATAATGAAAGCCCAATCAGCTCTAAACACGCGACAATACTTACGACTAATGACTAACGAAAAACACCGTCGCTATGTCCCTACTAAGCACGCTGTTGACCTACATATTTGTGTTATAACTATAATGCTACATGCTTACTTGCTACATTCCTATTTACAAGATGTGCAATACATGAGATAATATGTGACTGAATGTATAACGACTGCGTATATACGTATATGTAATACACCTAGGAGGTCTTATCCGTTGAATAGAGACTAATGTGCTCGCGTCCTTCACGAGACCTGACCTAACCGACCTTCTTCTAGGAAGATGTCGACTCAAGGGAACACCAATATCAACCACCCTCTACCTACAACAGAGGCGGAAATGCGACAGCACCTCTTACAGGCCATCGCACGGTACGAGGCCCATCGCTCCGATTGCAGCGGAGGTACCTCAGGAAATAACCCACCCAACAGCTGCACCTACAAGCAGTTCTTGGACCACAAACCTCGAGAGTTCGACGGCACCAGGGGTGCCTTAGCCTTCGTGCGCTGGGTTGAAAAGACAGATTCTGTCTTACGATTGAGCGAATGTGACCACGAACATCAAGTCAAGTATATAACTGGACTATTGGTGGATGAGGCTCTGTCATGATGGAACCATCAAATTCGGACAATGGGCGAGACCGCTGCGTATGCTATGACGTGGGACGAACTGAAAGATCTGATGCGTAAGAGATATTGCTCGAGGGCAGAAGTCCAGAAGTTGGAAACAGAACTGTGGAACTTGAAAATGGAAGGACCAAAGATAGCGGAGTATGTGCAGAGATTTAACGAATTATCACAAGATGCCTTACTCTTGGGGGCACCAGAGTTTAAGAGAATTGAACAGTTCATAAGGGGATTGGCACCTCAGATTCTAAGCCTGGTAACAGCATCAAAAGCATCAACGATCACTGAGGCTATCAACATAAGCATAACACTCATGGAAGAAGCAGTTAGACGAGGGGAATTTTCCACTGCGGAGGAGAAAAAGGAGACTGCATAAAGGCATCTGGGGATAACAAGAGAAGACTCGCAAATTTCAAGATGGTTACTCGGGTAAGTAACAAGAAGAAGGCCAAAAAGGGAAAAGATTACAAGGGTATCCTACCTAAGTGTGACAATTGTTTACGTTATCATGTCGGGCGATGCAAATATGGAAATTGTGGTAACTGTGGCAAGGTGGGACATGTTAAGGAAACTTGTTGGCAAAATACTGAACATAGTAATGGGGGCCAAGACGGTAGTGAGAATCACGAAGGGGACGACGACAATGATAATTGTCAAGGCAGAATGAGCAATAAACAGAAGCGTGCTCGAGGATGTTTAAACTGTGGAAGCAAAAAGCATTTAAGAAGATATTGCCCTAAAAACAATCAGGCGCAAGGATGAAAGCTCCCCACCGGAGCTAGGGAGACACGCCAGGGATCCAAGCATGGATATCGGTACGTCCCATATTACTCAATATTATGCATCTGTATTGCCAAATACTGTTGCAAATTTTACAATTCGCACTTCTAGTGTTCGAGAGCATAATTGGTTTAAGTAGCGAGTGAGTAGATAATCCAGTACCCATTAGAACTAGCTTAGGGGAAGCTAGTGGAAGCCAACGCAGTAACTAGAATCGGCACGATAGAACCCGGAGAGCGTAAGTTTACGCTAAATCTATTGCCAGTTGAGTTGGAGAAGCTTCAACGTGGAAATTGGATGTATTAGTTGCCAAGCGGTCGAACGGAGATTGATATCCGCACCTCGATGACGAATGAAGGATACGATCGTGACTCACAAAGCAGGACGCGCCACCGCAGATCACGAATTGTTTAAGGCACAAAAGTTGTGCGGGAAGAATGTGTTGTTTCCTGGCTCATGTCGGGGACAAGGGAGCCGAAGAACTAAAACTTAACGATACCCCCGTGATCGGAGTATACCCTGAAGTCTTCCTCGAAGACTTGCCAGAGTAATCTCCTGGACGACAAGTCGAATTTTTGCATCAATCTGATTCCAGGCCTCGCGCCTGTAGCCAAAGCACCACGAGCGACTTACACCTTCAGAAATGCAGGGATTGACAGTGAAGTTTTAGCAGTGGATAGAGAAGGAAGATAACAGACCAAAATGTTCCTTTTGGGTAACCCCATTTCTGCTCGTCAAGAAGAAGAATGATGATTTACAAATAAACATCAACTACCAGGAGCCGAATGAGCTAACACACGAGATTCGATGACTGTTACTAAGGGTTAACGAACCTCTTACATAACTGACTATGAGGACCCAACTACTACTACACGACTGATCGACGATCAAGTGTCGATAGCGGTGAAATTCAGGAAGAAAGCATACCAGGGCGAGATTGTGGGACAATGACTTGTTCTTAGACATAGACAAAGATGGTGTTTCCTACACAATGTACAAACTGGATCCACACGGGATGCGAAATCTGGAGAATCTAGAAAATTTATGTCTAGGACCTTTGGGAACCCAGGACGAAACTCGTAAGGGTTTTACTTAGAAACCGTATCTGTCAACTCAATCAAACGTCATTAACTTGACAAACTTGTCACTTCAGTTAACGAAACCGAAAGTACTTAAATTTGCTTCCATTGAAGTCTTCACTTTTACTTCTAACGAGTAGATATTGCATTTCTACTCCCCTCAAGTAGTTGCATCACCTTGATTTCCTTCGCTGAGAGCGAAGACACGTTTGTTTCGAATACTTGGACATTTCTTCAATATAGCAAATACATATTGCTTCGTCACTTGTAAACTTATACATAACCCATGCACCTTTTGCTATGCATGCGGTTTCATTTCGAATAAACGTTTCATTAAAGTTCAAATGTTACGTTGCTAAATCTAATTACTGGTTTGTGATTCAAATGACCTACGTATTGTCATTGTTGACTCCTTTGTTATCAAGTCAACACACGTGCTTGAAACCGCTTTCTTTCATGTTACATGTTTGCTATCATGCCAAGATTCCCTTGTTGATATGTACGATTATTGTTGGGTTACGTTGAAACTAAGTCCGATTGCTTGAACTTATCCAATTCACATGTGTGATTTGAGACGCCATATGATGTATTGAGACCATCATATTCTAATACTTTGGCACCGATCCTTTTGCTTCGGGTCATAGTAGACTTGTTTGATCTATGACTCCACTAAATCGTTGATTGATTTTGATACCTTGCGGTGATACTTTCATAGAATTGAAGCTTGCGCTAATTTGATTACGCCCTCATACCCGGATTTAATTGTTTATTGACTCGCTCTAAATCCGTTTGCTTATCACAATTAAATCGGTCTCAACACAATTGGGTGTTAAAACAATGGTACATAGATTCATTTCATAAGCCCCGTGTACCTCCTAACGGTTCTTTCATTGCCAATCAAATGCCTTGCGGTACTTGCTACTTTTTCATCTACAATCAAAACAGTGGCTCTTTAATGATTCCGTGTCCAACTGAAAACTTTATAGCATTGTGTAAATCAGTTCTTCAGGCTTGTTTCAGTACACTCTCATCTGATCACAAACACGGTGAACTTGTTCAATCACCGCAATTATGAAATTATGTCATTGCGACACCTTGTGGTGTCATTACAAACTTGTAGCTTGTGCTAATCATGGTCATCCGTTTCACACAAAACTACATCAACTATTGTCGACTTATCTTTTAAACATTTCTGATGCAACTACGAACCGTGATACACAAGATTCGTCTGTATTTCATTCAGCATACTTTCGAATTTTAAGAATGTCAAAACACTAAACTTTACCCTTCATCTACTCGGGAGTTGACAGATCAATTTACTATTATATTTGAGTTGTGGATTTTTGAAATTATATAGCGGGTGCTATGGTTTGTGAAAACTAGTTTGCATATTGCCACCGAACGTTTGAGAGTCTTTTTAGTCAAGGCTCCTCTTTGTGGAACCCCCCCTTACTAGCTGGTTTGCGCTAAATTATATGTCATTGTACCTTGACAACTAATGCTAAAAGCACACACCTTTTGACCCTAGGATTCGGGTTATTATATATTCTTTGACTCCCCAAATGTGAGTAATGTTGATTTGGATTGGAGATTATCTACCTCGATATTATGTGACGAAATCATAGAGGGTTAAGGTAGTACAAATTTCGAGGACGAAATTTCTTTAACGGGGGGAGAATGTGATAACCCTCACCAAATCAGGTATCCGTACGAATTAATTACTATCTAATTACTGCTTAATGACTGTGCTTGTTTGAAACTATGGATAAACTGCTACTTGAATTTTGATAAATACACATGCTTGCATCATACTTTGTTAATTGTCACTCCATTTACTTACACAAGAACTTTAGTGACAAACTTGATGCATAAAAGCACAGTAGCACAATGAACGGATAACCCAGTAAACGTGCTGACATAGCCAGCACCAGGCAGACACTGCCTCTAAGGCCTGTATGAGCCAGTAATAGTTTACTACACTAGTATAGAGTGTAGGAAGTTGAGGATTGTAGAACTGCGTCACTAGGTGATAGTTATAGTGACCGGATGTGCCTAAAACGTACCTTATGTACAAAATTCAGCACTTTAAATAAAAATTCAGCATTTAAGCAAACTAGTAAAGTGCAAAAACATGGGAAAATAATACTAGACACTTTCCAAAGTGTCGGGAATTCATTGTGTCGCTTAAATTAATAATAACGACACTTTAAAGCTTTGTTAAGCACTTTAACGGATCACTATCCAATCGAACAACCGGACTTTATCCGGAACATAAAAATATTATCATTGACATTGTTTTTCTTTTTCTGAGCCAGTTAGGGTCCCCGAATACCCTAACACCCGTTACAACTTACAACATACTAGTAACCGGTTTAACCTCCTAACTTAACATAACTAGACTTAGCTCATTCAGTTGAAATGGAACCGAATACCCCCCCCCCCAACGAAATTGTCCCATGTGGGGACACCCCAATAACTTTTTGATTATAATAATCTTTCTTGCTTAATATCTTGGTGACACAAAACCCTTTGGGTATTTAGAAAGGTTTGGCCTATAAGTTTGAGCTTTTGTCCATCGTAACACTTCACAACACATAAGACATCAACACTCCTCCCTCTCTCTCTCTAGATATCTCGGCCGAACACAACCATCTTTACCACACCATCTTTCGATTTCGATCTTGCAATTCCAAGCACATACAAAGGTGAAGTATCACGCACAAGGAAGCCCGGTGTTTACGGAATCGCAAGGACCTCTCTACGACGCTATTAACCACTCATTTTTCGTCTAGTTTCTTCCCTAGCCTTGTGCTAGTTGTAAGTGCTTCTAAACACTCTCTTGTTCTTATTTAAGGTGGTTAATAAGAGGTTTAACGGATAAAAATCGAGAACACTAAAGATCAAAACTAAAAGACTTGAAAGTATGATGAACAAACCATAAATCTGAAATAAACAGACCATGATCTGCTGTAACGGACTCATGATCTGATTTTAATCATATTAGAAGGTTGGCGAACGTATGGGTGCGTTTTAGTAACAAATAACCTACAAACAGCATGCTGATTGCCTTTTTCAGCCGACTTTAACAGCCTGTAAACAGGTCATAACCTAACGAAAAATGTATTTTCTGAAGTCTAGGTTCCGGTGCTATGAAATACGGTTCTAATGGCACTGGAATCATAATTTTTGGACTTCGTTTACTATTTTTAAAGTGCCATTTTGTAACAGCAGCTAGAGCTGCATTTTTACTGCAGAAAATGAGTGTTACATTTTTAGTCATAACTTGAAACCTGTGTAGAGTTGGATCATGAAATTTTTACTGTAGATTACCACCAATGTATTTGTAATTCTCCCACTGGAATTTCATAAATCGGACTCTCGATGAATTTTAAATAAATTATTCCGCGGACTGTGGTCAGAAAGGGATAAATCTGATTTCAGCCTGGAAAATGATTTCCTATAAAATATTGTTTATGATTTGGACCCCGATATTTTTACACAATAATTTTTGGTTCGTATAAGACATTCTATAAAAATTTGGGAATTTTTGGAATAAGATAACTATTTTATTAAAATACTCGAAAACAGCTCAGTTTTGTATATTAAGAATTGAAACGATATAAGTAGTGTTTTGCATGTCTGAATGACGGGTTGGTTAATTGAGAACTGATTGAATGATTTTACAAAAGAAAATGATACGCTTGTAAGCGTGGACACCTCCAGTTACAGAAGAAACTCTGGCGAAATTTTTCTAGAAATATAACACTTAGAAATATTATTGGTGACAAGTGTTTATAACTATATTTTTAACTTGTTTTCAAAACGTAAATTTCGCCACAATTTTATTACAAAACTTCCAAATGTCGGAGGTGGGATTTTCACAAATAAAACTTGATTAATATCTATTTAGAACATATATTTTTCATAACAACACTTGTGAGATTTTTATGATTATTGTGTGAACTTCGTAAATATTATTTTTAGGGTAAAAATAATATTACTAGAATACACCGAATATTCACGGCTCCAAAATAATACGAATGCCTTCACAATGATTATTTAAGTTACACCGGCATTATTAATACCACCCGAACCTTACAACGTAACTTACGTAATTTCAGAAAATACCCATAAGTGTGTATTTTGACAAGGATATTATTTTGAAAATTATATGGAATAAAATAAAATATTTTTGGGAAAAATATTTATATTTTGGAGATAGAATGTTTTAGACAAATGAAATAAAATATATTTCATTAAGTGAGACTTAACAATGTATTTCGAAGTTAAACGAACGCACATGTATTAAAGCCCCCATCCTTGGGAGGGAATATATTACCAAATAATTATGAAGTGTAATTACGAAATAGTTGCCTAACTATTTCTCAAGAACATTAAACCTTAAGCTAAGGCATGGCCGTCCGTCTAATAGAAGTTAGTACATGTAGGTCGTCGCACAGCAGGTTGACAGGGAGATACCTTTTAGAGACGCACTTCGGTGAGTTCATGTCCCCCTTTTCTTTTAACTGTTTTCAGTTTTCTAAACTGCGGGGGTGAAATACATGTTACTATGATTACAAGTACTTTTTACATGGTATGGTTAGCGTAAGGAGGGTTACTACTTAGATCATGTGAGTGGGTAGGCGCAACTTGAGGCCATTAATCCTCATTGTAGGACCGAGGGACAGTAGCGGTAGATCTATCTGGGTGTAGCGAGCCCAACCCCTGAGCCCGCTTAATGGACCAGGTGGTGACTTTGTACCCATCGCCAAATCTGCTAGGTTTGAGTCTTCCTACTGCACTTCACACATGTCATTGGCTTTGCAACCCAATGGTGATCTCTTTTTCCTTATTTGCTACATACCAGGGATTTTTATACAGACATTTTTACAACGGGTTATACATACCCACTTACACATGAACTCGCTTAACTTTATGTTGACTTTTCAAACTACATGTATTTCAGGAAACTAACGGATCTGGCACGGTATGCACGTATTTTCAAGCTGCGTTTGAATAAAGAAGTCATCCAGGGTTTAGAAGGTGTAACCTCTTCCTGGACGGGTTACATATCCCTAAACCTAGTATTGTTTTAAAGTCTTTTGATAAGTTTTTATGAACTCATTTAAATCAAGTCAAGGTTTGTAACTTATTTTGTGATTGTTGAAAATGGGATTTTCTAAACTTTATTATTGGATGAATATCACATGTTTTTATCATATAGCATTGTTATGATTGTTGCTATGGTATTAAGAAGTCACACCAATTAACCCACGCTTCCGCAAAGCCAGGGTGTGACAGAAAGTGCATGAGAGAAACTACACCACTCATGATCTTGAGTTGGGTGTAGTTGTTTTCGCTCTCAAAATCTGGAGACATTATTTGTACGGTACAAAATGTGTGGTTTTCACTGACCACAAAAGTCTTCAGCATATCTTCAATCAGAAAGAACTCAACATGAGGCAAAGACGTTGGGTCGAACTCCTAAACGACTATGATTGTGAAATTCGCTACCATCCTGGTAAAGCGAATGTTGTGGCTGACGCATTAAGTCGTAAGGAACGTATTAAGCTTCATTGTGTTCGTGTTCAATCTGATATTCAAGCTCAATCCGATATTCAAGCACGCGTTTCTCAGGCTCAACATGCTTGTGTTTCACAAGACTTGATGGGTAAGGAATTACCCTATCACATTAAGCCTGATCTTGTGCTGAAAGATGATGGATTATATTATTTCATGGATCGATTGTGGGTCCCAAGCCAAGATGATCTCCGCGCTTTGCTTATGGATGAGGCCCATAAGTCTCGTTATTCTATTCATCTTGGCTCAGACAAGATGTATAAGGATCTCCGTACTCGGTATTGGTGGCCTGGTATGAAGAAGGACATTGCTTTGTACGTTTCAAAGTGCCTTACTTGTCTTAAGGTTAAGGCAGAACACCAACATCCTTCTGGTCTTTTGGAGCAACCAGAGATCCCAGTTTGGAAATGGGAAAACATCGCTATGGATCTCATTACTAAACTTCCGCGCACTAAGAAAGGCCATGATGCCATCTGGGTAGTCGTTGATCGTCTTACTAAATCAGCGCATTTCTAGCCAATCTGTGAGGATTTTTCTGCTGAAAGGCTGGCTAAAATCTATGTGGATGAAATTGTATCTCGACATGGTGTTCCCTTGAACATTATTTCTGATAGAGATGCTCGCTTCTCTTCTCGTTTTTGGAGAACCATATAGTCTGCTATGGGGACCCAACTTAATCTGAGCACAGCATATCATCCACAAACAGATGGCCAAACTGAAAGAACAATCCAGACTTTGGAGGATATGCTTAGAGCTTGTGTGATCGACTTTGGTGGTAGTTGGGATTCACATCTTCCCTTGATTGAATTCTCCTACAACAACAGTTATCACTCCAGCATTAACATGGCTCCTTTCGAGGCTCTCTATGGTCGAAAATGTCGTTCACCAGTTTGCTGGAATGAAATAGGTGAGGCTCAGCTTACTGGACCTGACCTTATTCTGGAGACAACTAACAAGGTTAAGAAAGTTCGTGATAACCTTCAGACAGCTCGAAGCCGTCAAAAGAGTTACGCGGACCAACGACGCAAGCCCTTGGAATTTCAAGTCGGTGATCGTGTATTACTTAAGGTCTCACCTTGGAAAGGTGTGATTAGATTTGGAAAGAAATGAAAACTTGCACCTAGATATGTTGGACCATTCAAGATCGTCGAAAGAATCGGCAAGGTAGCCTACAGACTTGAATTACCTCCTGAACTTGGAAATGTTCATCCAACCTTCCACGTATCCAATCTCAAGAAGTGTGTCACACCCCCAAAATCCACCCTGCGGAGTATCACCGCTTGGAGGCGTGACGTGACCAGGATCGAGCCACCAATCTTATTGAACAACATAATTAAGTAAATAAAACCAAACACAATACGATTGGTAACCAAAAGGAAGTAAACCGATTTTAGGTTAACAGCGGAAGCATAAAACATAAGTTCAAAACATAAGTCCATAGTTCATAAGTTTAAAGTCCAAAACGTAGGTTTAATAAGTTCATAAAGTTTGTTTATTAAATACAGGACATATCAGTTCGCATCCCACAACGACCACCTCCATATGCAAGCTCCATAGCATCTAATGACCTGCAAAGCATGTAATAACGAGTCAACAACAAAGTTGAGTGAGTTCACGGTTGGTTGTCCATTTTAGAGTTGTTTCCAAAAACATAGTTTAATCTCATTCGGCTATCCAGTCGTGGGGGTTACCCCATAGTTCGAAAACGTTTATTAGTTAACCATCCCATGTCCACCTTCCCTGGCTATCCAGCCCGGCACTTTGGCCGTGGGGAGCTACCCCAGTATTTTAAACTACCAGACTCGTTTATCATATCGACTACTAACAAAAATCAATTGTGCCCTAGCGTCGGTGTTCTATCACCACCGACGTGCCATAGTCCATTAGTACACGCCCGTCCGACTGGCACGGGGTGAGGTTTGTTAAACCTAGTAGCGCTATTAACTAATGACCCGCTCGCCATAGCCTCGGCTATTAAGTCGATACAAAAAGGGAGGGACTTCGCTGATAGAGTTCTAGTCCAGTAAGTCTAACACGTCCCAACAGGACGAGGAATTTACATTCCTGAACACGTCTCAAAGGACGAGGAATCCCTATTCCTGTACCCATTCCCATTCCCACCGGGAATTTACCATGCTTTGTAGAAAAGTGTGAACTCACCTCGATTTGCTCGGTTAGATTCTCAATTATCGCTAACAGTCAAGGTCGGTCAATCACGTCCTAGTATGATTTACAGTTAGTCATTTAGTGTCTTACAAATAGCGCACAAAGTTCCTACACATATCTATCACATAGCAAGCATTACTTTAACCGTTTATGCCCGTATGTATACTTCCCATCCATTCCCTACTCATAAGCAAACATACGATAGTGCACGTAATACATATAACATGTTGGATCATTCACAGATAGCATTCTCGACATTTAGACATGCAATTTACAACTTATGTCTTTTCAGCATAAATATTCAAAACCAGGCTGTTTTCGGACATTTCAATAAAATAGTTAACTTATTGCAAAAATTCCCAGATTTTTACAGAACGACATAAACATTCCATATTTTATTGTGTAAAAATATCGGGGTCCAGTTCATTACCAATATTTTATAAAAATTCATTTTCCGGACTGAACTCAGATTTATATTTTTCTGACCACAGTCCACAAGATAATTTATTAAAAATTCATCGAGTGTCCGATTTACGAAATTCCAGTGGGGTAATTACAAATGCATCGGTTTTCATCTACTGTACAAATTTCATGGTCCGATTCATCACAAAACTCAGGTTATGACTGAAAGTATAACACCCATTTCTTGCTGTCAAAATTCAGCTTAAGTTGTTGTTACAAATCGACACTTTAAAAATAGTAAACGAAGTCCAAAAATTACGATTCCGGTGCCATTAGAACCGTATTTCATAATGAAATATTTTAGATTCCAAATATCGGTTTTTCGTTGAGTTTATGACATGTTTACAGCCTACTGAAGTTGGCTGTAAAACTTGGACAGAATTCTGTTTTTCGGTGTTTAACCTTCTAAATCGTGTTCGATCGATTTTGTTAACAAGTTTAGTTATCACAACAACATCAAACATCAATATTAACCAGTAAATTATCAAGAAATCAGCAAGAATCATATCCACACAAGATCTACATGATTTACACCACTAGTTACTCTTTAACCAACATGTTCAAGACTTTAGTGCAAGTTCTTTAGTGTTTCATAACTTTAATCATCAAATCACCTATTAACCACTTAAATAACATAAAGAATGATTGGATCTAAGTTCTTACCACTAGCTCAAGGCTAGGGAAGTTCGAGCGTAGAAAAGTGGTGGTTAATAGCGAATAGAGAAGGTCCTTCAACTTCCAAGAACACCGAGCTTCGTTGTGCACCTTCTAACACATGAATGGAACTCAAAATTGGATGAAGGTGATTGTGATATGGTGGAGATGGTGGCGGTTATGGGTGAGCCGAGAGGAGAGGGAGGAGAGTGAAAGAGATGGTGTGATCTTTGTGAAGTGATGGAATGATATGGATGATCTTGCAAAGATATAGCCCATACTTATAATCTTACATCCTAATATTTTGTTCACTCCATTAAGCAAACAATCAAATAAAATATCAAATAAAATCTATGAACAAGATATGAAGCATGTGGGGGAAATATTTTGTTCACTCCATTAAGCAAACAATCAAATAAAATATCAAATAAAATCTATGAACAAGATATGAAGCATGTGGGGGAAATATTTTGTTCACTCCATTAAGAAAACAATCAAATAAAATATCAAATAAAATCTATGAACAAGATATGAAGCATGTGGGGGAAATGGTCCTTGTGACCGAATTCGGTTAGGGGGGGGGGGGTTGGTTGCATATTTTGTAACTAATTGGTAAAGGTTAGTTAGGTTGTCAAGTATATACTTACATATATTAGTATATGTTGATATTTAGGGGTTGTTATGGCATACGGGGATCATGACTGGTCAAAAATAATAAAACAATGTATTTGACAAATATTTGGTGTCCCGGGTAATGTTCGGTTGTTCGGTTAAATACCGTTTCGTTAAAGTGTTTAATTATTCCGTAAGGCGTTTTATACATATATTTTTGTAACACTTTTAATTCCTAACACATAGGAAAATATTCAGGACCATTTAGTCAAGTTTTCTGCACAAGCCAAGTACGTTAACAAACACATGTAAGTATATCACAGTAATCAGAGAGCAGTTAAATGATTCAGCACAGTCATCAAGCCCTTTAATTATCATTAATAAATTGTACGGATTACATGAAATTTTGAGGGTTGTCACATTCTCCCCCTGTTAAGACAACTTCGTCCCGAAATTTAGCGCGTAGTTACTGAGGAAGCTAGTTAAGTTGCGTTGGTTTCCTGGTTTTCCTGGGGTGTCACATCATCCCCCCGTTGATTTGGAATTTCGTCCCGAAATTCTGCAGTAGCTTCAGCCTCGGTAGTGGTTGCGTTTTTCTTAAACAGTTGGGGGTACTTGAGTTTCATTTGGTCTTCTCGTTCCCAGGTATACTCTGGGCCACGACGAGCATTCCAACGAACTCGGACCAGAGGTATTCTGGTGTGCTTGAGAATCTTAACGTCTTGATCCGTAATCTCTACTGGTTCCTCGACGAATCGCAGCTGGTCGTCGATAGTGAGCTCCTTTAAGGGAACTATGAGGGTCTCATCTGACAGACACTTCTTCAGATTTGGCACGTGGAATACGTTGTGAACTCCGCTGAGTTCTTCGGGTAGATTTAACCTGTAGGCGACCTTGCCAATTCTCTCGGTGATTTCGAAGGGTCCAACGTATCGCGGGTTGAGCTTGCCCCATTTGCCAAATCGGACTACACCTTTCCAAGGTGAGACTTTGAGCAGCACTCGATCCCCAACCTGGAACTCGAGTGGCTTTCTTCGCTTATCGGCTTAGCTTTTCTGACGGTCACGAGCTGCCGCCATGCGTTGTCGTATCTGAGCAATCTTCTCGGTTGTATCTACCACAAGTTCTGGACCAGTGATTTGACTGTCACCAACTTCTGCCCAACAGAGAGGTGATCGGCATTTACGTCCGTACAATGCCTCGAATAGAGCAGCTTGGATGCTGGTGTGGTAGCTGTTGTTATATGAGAACTCCACTAGCGGAAGGTGTTTTTCCCAGCCATTGCCGAAGTCGATTACGCATGCCCTAAGCATGTCTTCGAGGGTTTGGATGGTGCGTTCAGATTGCCCATCCGTCTGTGGATGATAAGCGGTGCTCATATCTAAACGTGAGCCAAAAGACTTATGCATAGCTTGCCACAGTTCAGAGGTGAAACGCGCGTCACGATCAGAAATGATGGAGGTTGGCACTCCGTGCCTCGATACCACTTCTTTTAAGTAGATGTCTGCTAGAGTAGAAAACTTATCCGTTTATTTGATAGGCAGAAAATGTGCAGACTTGGTCAGTCGATCCACGATCACCCAAATGGTATCGTTTCCGCGTTGAGATCTGGGCAGACCAGTAACGAAATCCATGGAAATTTGCTCCCATTTCCATTTAGGTATCTCTAATTGTTGGAGTGGGCCTGATGGTTTCTGGTATTCGACCTTGACTCTCGCATAAGTCAAACATTTACTGACGTAGGTTGCTATGCTGGCTTTCATACCAGGCCACCAGTATGTAGTCTTGAGATCATGGTACATCTTGTCCGAACCAGGATGTACTGAGTAACGAGACTTATACGCTTCATCCATCACAAGCTCGCGCAAGTCTCCATACAGTGGAACCCAGATGCGTCCGTTAACATAGTAGGCGCCATTTTCCTTTTGTTCTAGCCGTTGCCTCGATCCTCTTAGGGACTCAGCTCTGATGTTCTCTGCCTTCAATGCTTCAACCTGAGCATCGCGAATCTGAGCGGGAAGGTTAGATTGGATGGTAAGCTGTAACGCACGTACCCGCCTAGGTATAGTATCCTTTCGACTGAGGGCGTCGGCCACAACATTGGCTTTGCCCGGATGATACTTGATTGCGCATTCATAATCGTTCAAGAGCTCGACCCATCGGCGTTGTCGCATATTCAATTCCTTTTGCTTGAAGATATGCTCGAGACTCATGTGATCGGTGTAAATGGTGCACTTGGTACCGTACAGGTAATGTCTCCATATCTTAAGCGCGAAAATAACTGCTCCTAGCTCCAGATCGTGAGTAGTGTAATTTCTTTCGTGAACCTTGAGTTGGTGTGATGTGTAGGCAATGACCTTGTCACCTTGCATCAACACGCAACCAAGTCCTTGGATGGAAGCATCGCAGTAAACCACAAAATCATCTGTGCCTTCAGGCAATGAGAGGATAGGTGCGCTACAAAGTCTCTCCTTTAAATGCTGAAATGCGGACTCCTGGGCATCACCCCAACGATAGGTGACACCTTTCTGAGTCAGTGAAGTGAGAGGCTGCGCAATCTTGGAGAAATCTCTGATAAACCTTCTGTAATATCCTGCCAAACCTAAGAATTGGCGGATCTCTGTTGGTGTGCGGGGTGCAGGCCAATTCTTGATCGATTCAACCTTAGATGGATCCACATGAATTCCATCCTTGTTTACCACATGGCCTAGAAAGTGGACTTTGCGAAGCTAGAAGTCACATTTTGAAAACTTGGCATCCCAACTGCTCTTTTCGAAGAAGTTCCAGCATAAGTCGTAGATGCTGCTCGTGTTCCTCCTGACTCTTAGAATAGATCAGGATATCGTCGATGAACACAATAACGAACTTATCCAGGTAAGGCTTGCACACTCGGTTCATGAGATCCATGAAGACCGCTGGTGCATTCGTCTGCCCGAATGGCATAACCAGAAACTCGTAATGGCCGTAACGAGTTCTGAATGCTGTTTTGGAGACGTCCTCATCTCGGACCCTTAGCTGATGGTATCCCAATCTCAAATCAATCTTGGAGTAATAGCTCGACCCTTGCAACTGGTCGAACAAGTCGTCAATACGTGGAAGAGGATAACGATTCTTCACAGTCACCTTGTTAAGCTCGCGATAGTCAATACACATTCTGAAGGTACCATCTTTCTTCTTTACGAACAAGACTGGAGCTCCCCAGGGCGAAGAGCTAGGACGTGTAAAACCCTTTTCCAAGAGTTCTTGTAGTTGTGTGGACAGTTCTTCAAGTTTTGTTGGTGTACTACGTCTATTGACTTCGTCTTGTATCTTGTAATAGGATAGGATAGGTTAGAATAACCAGTGCACGACGTTCGAGAAACGAGAACTGGTGAATTATCATGTTGGACCGCTTATATGAACAATGGTCATAAAAGCGATCCAAGCTATCTTGTCTGGACCGCTTTTGTGACATGTTCGTATAAGCGGTTCAAGATCTCTACAAATAGGTGCATGGTTGTTTCATTTGTAACGGCTCGGAACTTGTAACGAAGTGCTGCCGAATTGCTTCCAGGTTGTAAACATTATCAGAATCAATAAAGTGAAGCATTATATTTAGTTTGAGCATCTAATTCACTGATTCCGCCTTTGAATTGGAAAACGACTCTTCTGATCGACTCATTCAGGGTCAACGACGATCCAACAAGTGGTATCAGAGCTCAGGAAGAAGAGTTCAGCTCAAATTTGATCCGTTTTCTGTCTTCTACACCTTCTTTTTCGATTTAGACAAGTTTCCACGGTTAAAATCGGACGAATTTTTCACAGCATGTGTATTATTGGACGATAACAAACCCTAGAAAGTTTTAGATTGAAATTCGGACTAAAAATGGGTAAAACAGGCTAAAAACCTAGGATCGTGTTTTCGGACATTCAGGACCGCTCGAAAGGATTTGTTTGAACCGCTCGAAATTCGTGATTGGATTACCTGGATCGCTCGATCGATCATCGCCTGGACCGCTCATTCGTACAGTATTGAGTCTGGACCGCTCCAAAATTAGTCTGGACCGCTCCAAAAACTGCCTTGAATCGCTCGAACGAACGATATCTGGACCGCTTATAAGACAATCATGAACCGCTCGAGTGACAATTTCTGAACCGATCGAGTGATAATTTCTGAATCGCTCGTATGACATTTTCTGGTCCGCTCGATTGAATTTGTTTGGACCGCTTATAGATACATTGATTGGTTCGCTTATTTGACTGTTTTGGTCCACTCATCTGACTTGATCCGCTTATTTGGTCCAATCCAGTTTGCTCTTTTAGTCAAAGTTGTTGGTTCGCTTATCTGTCCAACCAGTTCCGCTTATTTGTCCAAATTGGTTTTCGCTCATACGATCAATTTGATTTCATTCAAGTGATATTGTTTGAACTGATTAAATTTGTTTGTTTGCTTCCAGTCATTGAATTTCAGGTAATTCACGAATATAAGAACATGGCAAAAGAAGAGCATGATGCCTGGTGGAGAAGAGACAGTGCAAGATGGGAGATTGGCAAGTTGTATGAACCATTTCAAGAAGCACAGAGAGCTAAGAGATGGAATGAAGAATTGGAGTGTTATTTGGATCCACAGGGGAATCCAGTGGTAGATCCGTCAAAAGTGGATTGTGATGCTGTAACCAATGTGTTTCCAAGTGAGCGTATTTTCAACACAAAAAGACTTTCTGATAAAAGCTATCTGCCAGATTTGATGAACAAGCTGAAAGAGGTCTTTGAAGCAAGTTTACCGAAGGTAGTAGAGATGAGAAAGAGAAAAGAAGAAGAATTGAAGAAGTGAAGGCTGATGCGAAGATTGCTGCTGAAAAGGAACAGAAATCTGAAGAGAAAGGAAAGGATGTAAAGAAAGAAGGAAAAGAGGAGAAGGCAGTGGTAGATCAGAAAGCTAAGAAAGAAGATTCGGTGCTGAAAGAGACTAAGATAAGAAAATCTTCTGACTCATTGAATGTTGATTTAGTTGATAAAAATGAAAACAAGTGCAGGAATTGCATAGTAGTGTGCAAAGCCTGTACAGAAAAAGATGACATCATAAAAATAAAAGATAATGAAATGAATAAGCTTGAAGATGTTTTAAAAATGAAATGTAAAGAAAGGATTGATACAGAGCAAAGTCTAAAATTAACAGTTGAGAAATTAACACAAAAATGTCATGATTTTGAAAAAGAAAATATGGTTTTGAAAGAAAAATGTGACACAAAATGTGTTGATTGCATTGAGAAAGAATCTAAGTTTCTAGAGTTACAAAAACAGTATGATTCTTTAAAATGGTCAAGTCAGAAAGTACAAGAAGCTTATGATACTTTGAAGAGCCAAGTCACAAGTTTTGATCAGAGATTGTCTGAAACTTTAACAACCAAAGAAATGTATGAAAGACAATTTAAAGAAAAGCAAATTGAATTAAACAAGCGTGTTGATGAAATTGCAAATCTTAAACAAGTCTTGGCTGAAAAAGAAAAGATTGTTACAAAACTTCAAAGTTATCATAACTCTTCGTACATTCTCGAACGTATTTTCAATATCAAACCAGATGACAAAGATACTAATAATTGTAAAAAGGGTATTGGTTCAGAGTTTCATCAGGTACCACCACCATTGAGAGACAATTATACTTTTTATGATGAGGAAAAGGTGGCAAAGGGTTTGAATATAGCTGACCAATTACCTGAAAGTATCGATGTGACTTACACCAAATCTGATGATGCTGATGATTCAGAGATGGTATGTAAGGTGGGTGATAGTGTTTTGAAAGGAAAGTCTGAATCACAGGATGAAGATGAAGGAAATCTTTATGATGGATATCTGAAAGACACGAAATCTGAGAAGAATTTGAATGATGATTCAAAAGGATTGGTTTATACCATGATTGGATCGGACAAACTATTCTTGGATGTGGTCTTCCCGATTCAGAATGTGATTTCAGAGAAAATTGACAAAGTTTTCAAGATGGTTGAAATTGAAAAGTCTGAAATGTCGAAGTTTGCTGGTAAAGGTTTCAAAGGGTCTTATAACAAACCTGGTTCTAAAAAGAAAAACATGAAGTCTGGTTTGGGGTATAAGAAGAAACATAATCAAAACAGAACTGAAAGGTCCAACTTTCAGACAAAAATGAATTTTGTTCAAGGAAAAAGTTTCACCGAAGAAGAAAAATTCAAAATTGGAAAACAATCTAATGCAGAGTTTGAGGATATGAAAAAGAAACAACAACAGGCGAAGGATGTTTCAAAGAAAGTGTGTTTTAAATGTGATCAAATTGGACATGTTGCACGAAAGTGTCCAAATCCAAAGTCTGTTGATGTTAAGACACAGAAATCTGAGAGTGTGAAACCGAGGTCAACCAGATTTGATTCGAGACAAACTTGGAGGTATACAACAAACAAGTTTGCCTCAAATCAAAATTGGAAATCAAACCCGAACAGGTTTAATTCTAGACAGACCTGGAATTTTCACACATCCAGAGTGAGAACATCATGGAGTCAGAAAACATCGGTTGGTGTGACAAAACCTCAAAAGATTTGGAAACCTAAAAATGCTGTTCAAACTCAAAAGGTTCAGAAAGAAACAAATTTTTACAAAAGAGGTACTCCGAAAGGTCAAGTGTGGTCTGTTAAGAAAAGTATTGATTTGATGAAAGATGAGAAACAGAAACAAAGTTGGAAACCAAAAACTGACACAATATGTTCAACTTCTGAGAAGAAAACGTCTGAGGTTTCAGATGTGGTTGCTTATGATGCAAATGTTCCACCGCTTAAGGCTGAAAATTTTAAAATTCAGGTTGCTAGAATCAAGGTTACACCTAAGGCTCCTGAGGCCTGGGTGGACACCATGTTTGATTAAGTGGTTGGAATTGCCCGAGCTTCCTGGATCGCGAAGCATGAATCGACATCTATCTTTATTGTTTGAAATTTTTATGACAAATTGTTTGTGTATTTGATAAAGTTTGAATGTGCAGGTGCTAAATGTTGATGAAGATTGTAAGAGTATTGCACGGGAAGAGGTTGAAGATCCCTGGTTTTGGTCAGACAGGGAGTTTGTTTGTTGTTTTGTATAAGTTTGTGTTGTGGTTGATGATTGCTGTTTGTTTATTGGTTGTTTGTTGGTTTGGATTGATGATTGTGATGTTTGATGTTAGTTTTCTTTGAATAAGTGGTGATGGACTATGCCGAAACCCTCACGGCGGAACAAGCATGATTACTATTACAGGTTGAAGAACGGTTTTCTAACTGTAAAAATCAATGGGTTGTAAATCATGGGGGTACGTTATATTTTCTGCAAAACAGAGCATGAGAAGCAGAAAATGGATGGCGAGACAAAGCTATCAGTATCGGTTTGTCAAATTTCTTTAATGGTTTTGCATTTTAGGGGGAGAAAATATTGTTAGAAAATACAAAAACATTAGAAAATTTGAAAAATACAAAAACAAGATAAAATCAAAAATTTGAGTGTTGTGTAAAAAGAGGAAATGATAGTACATCAGTAGACAGTTACAGTATGCTAAAGATATGTAATGATTAAACAGCATTAAGCAGTCTCACTGATGATATGTCGATAGGTTTTTATACATTTAGTAAGCTTTTTCGGGATATAAACCTAAATTCAAACTTACTTATTTTGTGGGGAACACTACTTGGATATATAGGTAACCCCTGAAATCTCGTTTGAAAGGTCTCGTATTCTGATATACTAGGTGTTTATACTCTATGATGTTTGGGGTATTATTCCGGGACTTCTGCTGAACGGTGGTTCTGACCTAGTCCCTGGCTAATACTTTATCCTGAAATGCTTGAAATATAGCATAAAGCCCTCAGCTGATTAGACAATAAAATTGATAATCAGTTGTTGTAGCTGAAAAGATTCTCTAAAGGGAACACACTGCAAAGTCGAAGCTGATATCTCTCTGCTGAACGGAAGTTCTGACCTGAGATCCCTCAGTTCTCGCATACCCTAATTTATGTACAGACATCATTGTAGTATTCTTACCTGTAAGACTGAATATTGGGATTCTGGATATGGGAGTATATTCAAGAGGTGGGACACATGAATGAGTTTAAGTCTTAAAACATCTAAATAGTATCCTGAATCAGTTGAAATTTGTATGAAAATTTAAATGGATCAGTATATCGACAATCTAAGTGAATTGTTTAATTCTGAATATGATTTAAAGCTTAACGGTACTTGTGACTAGTAAAAACTGATATGATCCTCTGATGCATACTCAAACAAAAATATTATTTGTAAATATGTTTGTATATATTTCTTTACAGCTTTATATTTTCAGAAAACACAAAAAGATTTTGATTTCTGCGTTATTTTCGATAAACCGATGTCTGAGTTGCTGAGTTTCAAAATCTAAGTATGCTGATTGTGTTTCTGAAAACAAAACGAGTTCATTAATTTGAAACTTGAAATTTCTTGGAAAATCTTCAAAGACATTTGTGATATCTTCAAGGTCATTAACTTGAACTTGAATGATAATTTGTGAGGAAATTGGATTCTTTATATTGCCATATCTGTTAAGTTTGTTGACAGGGGGAGTGTATTAGAGAACATGTTTAATGATTTTGAAAATATTGTTACTTATGAATGTTTGAGAATTACAGGAAAGATTCAGATTACGATCCCGAAGAGCTGAGTCTAAGGGGGAGTCTGAAGAAAAGTTGTAAGTGAGGAAGAGCTTGTAGCTAAAAAAGCAAGGTGATGATCTCTAAAAGCACGGAAGCTTGATGAGAGGGGGAGCCTACTGATGATGAAGTTGGCAAAGATGATCAAGACTGAAGAGGTGGCATAACAGAGAATGTTCACTGAAGACTTCGTCAATATCCGAGGGGGAGTCTGTTGGTGTACTACGTCTATTGACTTCGTCTTGTATCTTGTAATAGGATAGGATAGGTTTGAATAACCAGTGCACGAAGTTCGAGAAACGAGAACTGGTGAATTATCATGTTGGACCGCTTATATGAACAATGGTCATAAAAGCGATCCAAGCTATCTTGTCTGGACCGCTTTTGTGACATGTTCGTATAAGCGGTTCAAGATCTCTATAAATAGGTGCATGGTTGTTTCATTTGTAACGGCTCGGAACTTGTAACGAAGTGCTGCCGAATTGCTTCCAGGTTGTAAACATTATCAGAATCAATAAAGTGAAGCATTATATTTAGTTTGAGCATCTAATTCACTGATTCCGCCTTTGAATTGGAAAACGACTCTTCTGATCGACTCATTCAGGGTCAACGACGATCCAACAAGTTCTGATGGAGCTAGACGATATGGTGCTCGAGCTACTGGTGCTGCTCCAGGGGCTAGCTCGATTTGAAACTCAACTTGGCGATGAGGCGGAAGACCAGGTAATTCCTCAGGAAATACCTCGGGAAAATCGCGCACAATAGGGATGTCTTCAATTCTCTTCTCTTCCGTTGATGTGTCAGTAACGAGTGCTAGAATGGCAGTGTGGCCCTTTCGTAAACACTTCTGGGCCTTAAGGAAAGAGATGATGCCTTCGACAGCACCACTCTTGTCGCCACGAATCATGAGAGGTTCTTCACCAGAACGAGGAATGCGGACGATTTTCTCCTTACAAACAATCTCCGCTTGATGATGAGATAGCCAATCCATCCCAATAACAACGTCGAAACTACCCAGTGTGACAGGAATAAGATCGATAGAGAAAGTCTGACCAGCTAAGACGAGGTTACAACCTTTAACTATGTGTGTGGCTTCAAGACTTTTACCGTTAGCTAGTTCTACCGTGTGTTTGGTCTTTAGAAGTGTTGGAGTGCGCTTAAGCATTTGGCTAACTTTTACGGACACATAACTAATATCGGCACCCGAATCGAACAAAACAGTAACAAAGAAGTCGTCCAGAAGAAACTTACCCATCACAACGTTGGAATCGTTCCTTGCTTCTCTCTGACCAATCACGAACACCCGACCTTGGGTGCCATTTCCATTATTGTTACCTTCATTGTTGCCTCCGTTGTTGTTTCCATTGTGGTTCCCGTTTCTTTGGTTATTGTTCTGGTTTTGGTTCAGCTGGGGGCAGTTCCTCTTAAAGTGGCCTTCAGCGCCACATTGAAAGCATCCTTTGTTGTTACCTTGTTGTTGCCGCTGCTGGCGTTGATTGGGTGGGGCTTGCTGTTGCTGCCGGTTCTGATTCGCTGGATGCTGACTCCTGCAGTCCCTTGCAATGTGAACAGGCTTGTTGCATCGATGACAGTTGCCCTTACCACATGGCCCACTGTGGTGCAAGTTGCAGCGATTACATTTGGGGTGATTTCCCTTGTATCCACCCTGACCTTGATTCCCAGAAGACTGCTGACTGGGGCTCCTGTACTCATCTGTCTTCCGCTGCTGAGATTGAGCTGAAGCGGAACCCTTGCCCAGATTTCCATCCCACTTGTGCTTATTGTCGTTGGGAGCATCAGAAGTAGTGGCGCTAATACGCTTTGGCAACATGTTCTGTTCAACTGCCTGATCAGTGAGGCGATGAGCCAACTTAACGACTTGCTGTATAGTGCCAAGGTTAGCTGAGGTTACGTGGCTTTGAATTTCTGGCACCAAGCCCTTAAGGTACAGCTCAATGCGTTTGTAGGGAGGGTCCACCATAGTGGGGCACAGGATGGCCAGCTTGTTCGACCTCTTCGTGTATGCCTCGATCTCAGACCCCGTCATTTTCAAATTGAAAAACTCCACCTCCAGCTTGTGGATGTCGTCACGACTGCAGTACTCTTCTCTAATCAGTTCTTTGAAACCGTTCCACGGGATGGCATTAGCAACCGCCCACCCAAGCAGTTGAACCTGTGCTTTCCACCAGGTTAACGCAGCACCCTCGAGTGTTCCAGTAGCATACTTCACCCTGCGATCTTCAGGGCATTCACACATCTCGAAAACAGACTCGAGTTTCTCAAACCAGTGAAGAAGGGCTACTGCTCCTTCTGTGCCGCTGAAAGTGGTAGGTCGGCAGTCCATGAACGTCTTGAACGTGCACACAGGAGGTTGAGCATGTTGACCTCCTGCAGGAATGGCTGCGAGTGCCTCAGCAACTCGTTCGTTGATCAAAGCCGTCAACTGAGCTTGAGTGAGGTTGATACGTCCTCCGCGTCCGCTCATGATCTTCATAATGAAGCAACCTAAGTGAGGAAGTGTCGCGAAAGTGCATAAGTGTGGGACGACAGTAGAGAGTAAGCACACAAGTTTCAAATAGCAATTATCAAATTATCCAATGCACAGTGTGAACTATCTAATCGAAAGTATAACATATATCATACCACCTATGGTGTCGAGTCTTGCACGTGGAGCGATGCGTCGTTGTGGATCGTTGAGCACTGTACAGGTTATAGTCTGGTTTTATCAAAAATCTTTTCCCTTTTTAAAACCAAGTTCACTATAACCAATGGTTCTGATACCAATCTGTCACACCCCCAAAATCCACCCTGCGGAGTATCACCGCTTGGAGGCGTGACGTGACCAGGATCGAGCCACCAATCATATTGAACAACATAATTAAGTAAATAAAACCAAACACAATACGATTGGTAACCAAAAGGAAGTAAACCGATTTTAGGTTAACAGCGGAAGCATAAAACATAAGTTCAAAACATAAGTCCATAGTTCATAAGTTTAAAGTCCAAAATGTAGGTTTAATAAGTTCATAAAGTTTGTTTATTAAATACGGGACATATCAGTTCGCATCCCACAACGACCACCTCCATATGCAAGCTCCATAGCATCTAATGACCTGCAAAGCATGTAATAACGAGTCAACAACAAAGTTGAGTGAGTTCACGGTTGGTTGTCCATTTTAGAGTTGTTTCCAAAAACATAGTTTAATCTCATTCGGCTATCCAGCCGTGGGGGTTACCCCATAGTTCGAAAACGTTTATTAGTTAACCATCCCATGTCCACCTTCCCTGGCTATCCAGCCCGGCACTTTGGCCGTGGGGAGCTACCCCAGTATTTTAAACTACCAGACTCGTTTATCATATCGACTACTAACAAAAATCAATTGTGCCCTAGCGTCGGTGTTCTATCACCACCGACGTGCCATAGTCCATTAGTACACGCCCGTCCGACTGGCACGGTGTGAGGTTTGTTAAACCTAATAGCGCTATTAACTAATGACCCGCTCGCCATAGCCTCGGCTATTAAGTCGATACAAAAAGGGAGGGACTTCGCTGATAGAGTTCTAGTCCAGTAAGTCTAACACGTCCCAACAAGACGAGGAATTTACATTCCTGAACACGTCTCAAAGGACGAGGAATCCCTATTCCTGTACCCATTCCCATTCCCACCGGGAATTTACCATGCTTTGTAGAAAAGTGTGAACTCACCTCGGTTTGCTCGGTTAGATTCTCAATTATCGCTAACAGTCAAGGTCAGTCAATCACGTCCTAGTATGATTTACAGTTAGTCATTTAGTGTCTTACAAATAGCGCACAAAGTTCCTACACATATTTATCACATAGCAAGCATTACTTTAACCGTTTATGCCCGTATGTATACTTCCCATCCATTCCCTACTCATAAGCAAACATACGATAGTGCACGTAACACATATAACATGTTGGATCATTCACAGATAGCATACTCGACATTTAGACATGCAATTTACAACTTATGTCTTTTCAGCATAAATATTCAAAACCATGCTGTTTTCGGACATTTCAATAAAATAGTTAACTTATTCCAAAAATTCCCAGATTTTTACAGAACGTCATAAACATTCCATATTTTATTGTATAAAAATATCGGGGTCCGGTTCATTACCAATATTTTATAAAAATTCATTATCCGGACTGAACTCAGATTTATATTTTTCTGACCACAGTCCACGACATAATTTATTAAAAATTCATCGAGTGTCCGATTTACGAAATTCCAGTGGGGTAATTACAGATGCATCGGTTTTCATCTACTGTACAAATTTCATGGTCCGATTCATCACAAAACTCAGGTTATGACTGAAAGTATAACACCCATTTATTGCTGTCAAAATTCAGCTTAAGTTGTTGTTACAAATCGACACTTTAAAAATAGTAAACGAAGTCCAAAAATTACGATTCCGGTGCCATTAGAACCGTATTTCATAATGAAATATTTTAGATTCCAAATATCGGTTTTTCGTTGAGTTTATGACCTGTTTACAGCCTACTGAAGTTGGCTGTAAAACTTGGACAAAATTCTGTTTTTCGGTGTTTAACCTTCTAAATCGTGTTCGATCGATTCCGTTAACAAGTTTAGTGATCACAACAACATCAAACATCAATATTAACCAATAAATTATCAAGAAATTAGCAAGAATCGTATCCACACAAGATCTACATGATTTACACCACTAGTTACTCTTTAACCAACATGTTCAAGACTTTAGTGCAAGTTCTTTAGTGTTTCATAACTTTAATCATCAAATCACCTATTAACCACTTAAATAACATAAAGAATGATCGGATCTAAGTTCTTACCACTAGCTCAAGGCTAGGGAAGTTCGAGCGTAGAAAAGTGGTGGTTAATAGCGAATAGAGAAGGTCCTTCAACTTCCAAGAACACCGAGCTTCGTTGTGCACCTTCTAACACATGAATGGAACTCAAAATTGGATGAAGGTGGTTGGGATATGGTGGAGATGGTGGCGGTTATGGGTGAGCCGAGAGGAGAGGGAGGAGAGTGAAAGAGATGGTGTGATCTTTGTGAAGTGATGGAATGATATGGATGATCTTGCAAAGATATAGCCCATACTTATAATCTTACATCCTAATATTTTGTTCACTCCATTAAGCAAACAATCAAATAAAATATCAAATAAAATCTATGAACAAGATATGAAGCATGTGGGGGAAATATTTTGTTCACTCCATTAAGCAAACAATCAAATAAAATATCAAATAAAATCTATGAACAAGATATGAAGCATGTGGGGGAAATATTTTGTTCACTCCATTAAGCAAACAATCAAATAAAATATCAAATAAAATCTATGAACAAGATATGAAGCATGTGGGGGAAATGGTCCTTGTGACCGAATTCGGTTAGGGGGGGGGGGGGGTTGGTTGCAAATTTTGTAACTAATTGGTAAAGGTTAGTTAGGTTGTCAAGTATATACTTACATATATTAGTATATGTTGATATTTAGGGGGTGTTATGGCATACGGGGATCATGACTAGTCAAAAATAATAAAACAATGTATTTGACAAATATCTGGTGTCCCGGGTAATGTTCGGTTAAATACCGTTTCGTTAAAGTGTTTAATTATTCCGTAAGGCGTCTTATACATATATTTTTGTAACACTTTTAATTCCTAACACATAGGAAAATATTCAGGACCATTTAGTCAAGTTTTCTGCACAAGCCAAGTACGTTAACAAACACATGTAAGTATATCACAGTAATCAGAGAGCAGTTAAATGATTCAGCACAGTCATCAAGCCCTTTAATTATCATTAATAAATTGTACGGATTACATGAAATTTTGAGGGTTGTCACAAAGTGTTTAGCTGATGAGAACCTCCACATACCGCTCGACGAAATTCGTGTTGATAAAACACTACATTTTGTTGAGAAACCTGTGGAAATTATGGATCGTGAAGTCAAATGGCTTAAACGCAAGCGCATTCCGTTGGTTAAAGTTCGCTGGGAATCTAAACGTGGACCTGAGTTTACTTGGGAATGTGAAGATCAAATGAAAGCGAAGTATCCGCATCTTTTCCCACAAGTTTCCTCTAAACAAATTTCGGGACGAAATTTCCGCAAGTAGGGGAGACTGTGACATTTGTGCTTGTAATCATTGTGAACAATTCAGTTATCAATGAAATAAAGTCATTTGATCCCAATGTTTGTTTGTTTATGTTTGATGTTTTTTCATGTTTTGGTTTTTATTCAATTTCAATCTCTATCGCTTTCTGGAGAATTATACGCAAACTGGTGCGTAAACATACTCAGTTTATCGCGAAAAATACTCCGAAACATCAATTTATGCTTAACATACCTTAAATAACCTTTACATAACTTAGAAATAAGTTTTGAAGGCTTTGGTATGGGAAAATCTAGTTTATTCGCTTACAGGGACTAAAATTGACAAACTGCGAAAATATGCCAATCTGAACTGTAACGAACATTCCGGAACATAGCCATAAGTTAAACACACCTTAAATATCCTTTACATAGCTTAGAAATAGGCTTTGAGGGGTTCGGTGTGCTAAAATAAACTTTATGCTCATTCAGGGACTAAAAGCGTCAAAAAGTGCATAAGTTTGCATTTTCGCGCATAACTTACGTTCTGAATACATCCGAGCATCCAAAAATTTATGTAATCATTAAAATATTATGTTTTGGTGATTGGCTTTTTAAAAATTCATTCGTCGCACAATTTGGACCGTTTTTGCGTCCGTTACGACTTCCGTCGTAATTAACCGAACAACGCAATCGTACGGCCAAACGAACCGACATCCGGCATATTTTTGAGCATGTATCATGTTCCCTATACTTTAACATCCTTGTAGAGCTTAAAAATGGGTTTGACGGGTGTTAGAAGTGCCAAAACACGACTATACGCGCACAGGGACCTAAACTGCCAAAACTGAAATTTAGCTGATCTGCAGGGTCCTTACGGACCGTATGGACCTGCTTACGGTCTGTAAGCAACCCCCAGACAGCAGAAATGCATTCCAGCTATTTCTAGCTGTTACCCACCTTAAGCACATGGTTTTTGGGTTAGTATGGGCTGGTTTGTGTGCCCATCAAGGTGCCAAATCAGAATGTGGCAAGTGTACGGCTTAGGATCCGACCAAACATATTAGGTGACCATAGTGTATAGGGGATAACCTTCCGAGGTTATACCTTATGGTCACATCGTTTAAGTAGTTGTATGATAAGTAGTTCTCATGCCTTAGGAAAATTACCAAAATACCCTTTTTGCGCCAAAATTCATTTTAAGGACCTATGTAACATAACTTTTGACATATAAACTGATTTGGCAACAATATTAAACATGTTAAGGCATATCTTGCTTGTCATAGGACTAGTTAGGCATTCCGAACGCGTTTTACGCGGACGACGCGTTAAAGTAGCATAAGCTACCTAAACGGGTCGTAATGGGTCAAAAGCACTTAGGATAGGTTTCATTTTAGTATGTAGGCTTTGTTAAACCATATTACATAAGTTCCCACACTTATTTGGTTTACAAACCCTCGTACTATCCGATCCTCCAATAGGTCCGTTTATTAATGTAGATACCTATATTAGGTGCCGTTTGATTCCGCGATCTTCTAGCTTGCTTGGTGGATATATAAAGTCTATTAAGCAATCTCAAGTGAGTACATAGTACCCCTATTTTACTGTTTTCCAAATATTTTGGGGTGAAACACATGTGCCTACTTGTTACTTTCATGCTTTCCATGTTTTCATATCATATACTTGTTATGTTCAATAGTACACATATAGTACATGCTTTCATTGTGTTTTTGCTATGTATGTCCATTGCGTGCATACTTAGTACATCGTTTTACATGACATTTTATGCTACGTATGTTCGTTTAGCGCATCATTAGTACATTGTTTTATATTATCTTTTTCACGCTATGTATGTTCATCATACTTAGTGCATTTGTTTTACATCACATGCTATGTATGTTCATCATGCTTAGTACATTTTCATCACATGCTTACATTTTGGGTATAACATTTGGTTTGTTTAAGTGGGACCATATACATTCATTAACTTTGATCACGCCGCTCGTTAGTAGGTAATGGTACCATAGGAATTGACAACTCCCGTTCCTGACATCCTAGGTATGTTTGGATGGAAGGAATGACCGAATTCGATTTAAACATAACACAAATAGACCTTTAATTTGTTTAAGGGTTTATCACCACAGTCGCAAGGCTTGAATGTATGCATTTACACAAAACATAACATTGATTTAAACCAAGTTTTACTTCAATACATTGTTTTGTGCATTTTTACCTATGGTTTAGTTGATACATATTTCACTTGCCATACATGACATTTTGTTTACACATTACATGATAGATATTTGACATAGACATTTTGATATTGATATACACATTTCTTGGACAACATTTTGACATAAACATTTTAACATGGCTTTCACAAAGACATTTGACAAATGGTTTAGACATGGGCAATTTACATTGGTGGTTTGTTTGGGTAAGTGGTTTAAGTAACGAGACGTGTGTAATGTGATACAAGCATGGTGGATACGCCGCTGGTACTTCCTATATATAAGTGCTTGTATTGTATTACATGTCGTAGCGTTATTTAAATCATTCAATTTGGAATTATACATTTTTACAAATAACATATTTTTCACAAGACTTTGTTTTACAAAACAGTTTATTTTATACAACTTATTTCACTTGGTTATTCATTTAACCATACATTTTTCTTTTTCTTATACATATCATCTGATTTTTATGGCTTTTCAAATGATTTACAAAACAAAGCAACTTACAAGGTTCATGACTGAATTTTCTTAAACATTTTCTTAAACTTAAGTCATGAATCCTATTTTCACAAAACCTATGTATCTCACAGGCATTTTTATGCTGACGTACCTATTTTCACATGTGTTTCAGGAGCAAATGCATAGGATGTTCGTGACACTCTAGGGTGGACTTGGGCCTTAGTGACATAAAATGGAGCTAGACTAGTTAAAACTTGTTATGTACTCTTTGTTTCGTTTTGTTGTAAGACAATGTAACTCTTTGTTTGATAAATAAAATTATAACTTTGTATGCCATGGTTGTGAAACAATAATTCTGTTACAACACTCCCCGACGTTTCCGCCACGATTTGATGTTTTACGTGGTCGGGGTGTGACATAGGTAAGGTTGAAGATGAGGTAAATTAGGGTATTAAAAGGGGGAAAGATAAGTGGGGAGGTGAAATGACCATTCTACCCTCATGTGCAGTGCAAATGACATAACTGAAAATTGTAACTGGGTTTACCCTAAAGGATATAACGTGCAACATTTTCAAACATTAAGTACAAAAGTCATCAATTTTAAGGTAAAGGACAGCGCCTGAAATTTGGGACAAACATAAAGGACAAAACTTGTAATTTACTCTAAAAAATATATATGAAGGCAATCACCACAAAAAAAAAATTTTAACAGCCAACAAAATTATATTCATTAATAGAACTAACAACTTGGGCCATCTGTTGTTGTGGATGTGTGAACATGAACGAAAATTGAAAAGTGAGTGACACCTTAGTGTTATGTAATTATGAAAGGTATTCATATATACTCTCGCTCCATAAAAGGAGTGTAATGGTTATGTGAACACAGAAACAAAGATGTGGTGTATTTTAATTGTTTGAAAAAAAATAACATTTAAAATTTTCGTCTCTTTCTTAGTGACAACACTCATGCGGGTGCCCTCACGCCCTTGAGGGACGGGATGTCACTCCCTAACACCTCGCTCACGCCCATAAGACTGTGGGGTATGGTGGGGCGGGGTTGGACTTGGGTTGGGGCATTTGCCGACACGTGTAAAGGGAGCCCCCCCCCCCCCAACTTGGGTTGGGGTGCTCCCGTTCTCTTTGTCAAGAAGAAGGATGGATCTTTCAGGATATGTATCGATTATCGTGAGCTTAACAAGCTCACCATCAAGAATCGATATCCCCTACCTCACATCGATGATCTCTTTGATCAATTGCAGGGCGCTTCTTATTTTTCAAAGATTGATCTGCGATCTGGATATCATCAACTTCGTGTGCATGAAGAAGATATTCCCAAGACAGCGTTCCGCACTCGTTATGGGCATTATGAGTTCACAGTCATGCCATTCGGTTTGACTAATGCCCCTGCCGTTTTCATGGACTTGATGAATAGGGTCTGCAAGCCTTATTTGGATAAGTTCATCATCGTTTTCATTGATGACATCTTGATATATTCTAAGACGCGAGCTGATCATGAGCAACATCTTCGTCTTACTCTGGAACTCCTAAAGAAAGAGCAACTTTTCGCCAAATTCTCCAAGTGTGAATTCTGGCTTAAAGAAGTTCAATTCTTAGGACATATTGTCAACGAACAAGGTATTCATGTAGATCCCTCCAAGATCAGTGCGATTAAGGATTGGGATACGCCTACTACTCCTACTGAAGTTTATTCTTTTCTTGGTCTAGCGGGTTATTACCGCCGCTTCATTGAAAATTTCTCAAAGATTGTAGTTCCTCTAACTACTCTAACTCAGAAGAACAAGCCCTTTGATTGGGGATTCAAACAAGAAGAAGCTTTTCAAAACTTGAAGCACAAACTTTGCGACGCACCTGTTCTAACTTTGCCTGAGGGCAATGATGATTTCGTCGTTTACTGCGATGCATCTAAATTAGGTCTTGGCTGCGTCCTGATGCAAAGAAACAAAGTCATAGCATACGCATCGAGGCAGTTGAAGATACATGAGAAGAACTACACCACTCATGATCTTGAGTTGGGTGCAGTTGTCTTCGCTCTTAAGATCTGGAGACACTACTTGTACGGTACAAAATGTGTGGTTTTCACAGACCACAAAAGTCTTCAGCATATCTTCAATCAAAAAGAACTCAACATGAGGCAACGACGTTGGGTGGAGCTTCTAAACGACTATGACTGCGAAATTCGCTACCATCCTGGTAAGGCGAATGTCGTAGCCGATGCTTTGAGTCGCAAAGAACGTACTAAGCTTCATTGAGTTCGTGTTCAATCTGATATTCAAGCTCAATCCGATATCCAAGCCCGTATTTCTCAGGCTCAACAATCTTGTGTTTCACAAGGTTTGATGGATAAGGAATTTCCTTATCACATAACGCCTGCTCTTGAACTGAAGGACAATGGATCGTATTACTTCATGGACCGTTTGTGGGTCCCGAGCTAAGATAACCTCCGCACCTTGCTTATGGATGAAGCCCATAAGTCTCGTTATTCTATTCATCCTGCCTCAGATAAGATGTATAAGGATCTTCGTATTCAGTATTAGTGGCCTGGTATGAAGAAAGACATTGCCTTATATGTATCAAAATGCCTTACTTGTCTTAAGGTTAAGGCTGAACATCAGCGTCCTTCTGGTTTATTGGAGCAACCAGAGATCCCAGTTTGGAAATAGGAAAACATTACTATGGATCTCATTACTAAACTCCCACGCACAAAGAAAGGTCACGATGCCATCTGGGTAGTTGTTGACCGTCTTACTAAATCAGCGCATTTCTTGCCAATCCGTGAGGATTTTTCGGCTGACAAACTTGCTAAAATCTATGTGGATGAAATTGTAGCTCGACATGGTGTTCCTTTGGACATCATTTCTGACAGAGATGCTAGTTTCACTTCTCATTTTTCGAGAACCATGCAATCTGCTATGGGGACCCAACTTAATCTGAGCACAGCTTATCATCCGCAAACGGACGGTCAGTCTGAAAGAACAATCCAGACTCTGGAGGATATGTTTAGAGCTTGTGTGATCGATTTTGGTGGTAGTTGGGATTCACATCTTCCGTTGATTGAATTCTCCTACAACAACAGTTATCACTCCAGCATCAACATGGCTCCTTTCGAGGCTCTCTATGGTCGAAAATGTCGTTCACCAGTCTGCTGGAATGAGATCGGCGAGGCTCAGCTTACTGGACCTGCCCTCATCTTAGAGACAACATATAAGGTTAAGAAAGTTCGTGATAACCTTCAGACAGCTAGAAGCCGTCAAAAGAGTTACGCGGACCTAAAACGCAAGCCCTTGGATTTTCAAGTCGGTGATCGTGTATTACTTAAGGTCTCACCTTGGAAAGGTGTGATCAGATTTGGAAAGAAAGGAAAACTTGCACCTAGATACGTTGGACCATTCAAGATCGTCGAAAGAATCGGCAAGGTAGCCTACAGACTTGAGTTACCTCCTGAACTTGGAAATGTTCATCCAACCTTTCACGTGTCCAATCTCAAGAGGTGTTTAGCTGATGAGAACCTCCACATACCGCTTGACGAAATTCGTGTTGATAAAACACTGAAATTTGTTGAGAAACCGGTGGAAATCATGGAACGTGAAGTCAAGTGGCTTAAACGCAAGCGCATTCCTTTGGTCAAAGTTCGCTGGAACCTAAACGTGGACCCAAGTTTACTTGGGAACGCGAAGATCAAATGAAGGCGAAGTATCCGCATCTTTTTCCACGAGTTTCCTCTAAATAAATTTCGGGACGAAATTTCCACAAGTAGGGGAGACTGTAACATTTGTGCTTGAAATCATTGTGAACAGTTCAGTTATCAATAAAACAATGTTATTTGATCCCAATGTTTGTTTGTTTATGTTTTACATTTTCCATGTTTTGACTTTTGTTCGATTTTAAACTCTACATCGCTTTCTGGAGAATTATACGCAAACTGGTGCGTAAATGTACTCAGTTTAATGCGACAAATACTCCGGAACATCAACGTATACTTAACATACCTTAAATAACCTTTACATAACTTAGAAATAAGTTTTGAAGGCTTTGGTATGGCAAAATCAAGTTAATTCGCTTACAGGGACTAAATTTGACAAACTGCGAAAGCATGCCAATTTGAACTGTAACAGACATTCCGGAACATGACCATAAGTTAAACACACCTTAAATATCCTTTATATAGCTTAGAAATAGGCTTTGAGGTGTTCGGTGTGCTAAAATAAACTTTTGGGTCATTCAGGGACTAAAAGTGTCAAAAAGCGCATAAGTTTGCACTTTCGCGCATAACTTATGTTCTGAATTCATCCAGACATCCAAAAATTTATGTAAGCATCATTATATTATTCCTTAGTGTTTGGCATGAGAAAAATCCATTCGTCGCGTCATTTAGATCGTTTTTCACGCTTATGCGCATTCCGTCGTAATTAACCGAACATCGCGATCGTACGACCAAACGAACCGACATCCGGCATATTTTTAAGCATGTTTCATGTCCACAATGTTTAAGCATCATTTTAGGGCCTTAAAGATGGCTTAAAGGGCCTTAAACATGTCGGAAATGGCCTTAAACCACAACAGGGACCTAAACTGTCATTTTTGAAAGTTGTTTTCTGATCAGGACATCCAAGCGGCCCGCGTAAGCCCAGGGTGATCCTTTACGCGGCCCGCAACAGCCCTTCAGATCAGCAAAGGTCGTTTTAACTGTTGTAAACAGCCTTTCAGCCCTCCAAAGGGCAATGCCTCTTGCAAATCTCTGGGGTTGGGGTCACATTATGATACCACAACATTGCGACACTTGTACGGATGAGATTCGAGCACGTAAATCGATAAACGATCCTAACGGTCTTGCATATCCTATAAATACCCCCCCCCAATTCTTGTTTAAAACCTACAAATCTGATCTAAAAGCTCTAAGTTGATGCCATTGCTTCATACCTGAGCTCCTGGATCAAGATTAGCTTTCGGGGACCCTTCGTAAGTGTTCTTTCGTTCTTTTATCGCTTTTCAAGTCCGAAAGTCGAACTTTGTTTGACTTTCTGCATTGACCAGTTTATGGTCAATGCGAAGTTCATTTGAACTTCATAACGTGAGTGTGATCACGATGGTTATAGTCCATAGTGACTATACCTACTGATTACCATGTTATCTAGGCTCAGTGACGAGTCGTAGTTTCGGCCAAAATGCGCGTTCTTGCATATTTTGTAACCAAACTACTCATAGGTATCAAAACCGTTTGTTTTGATACCAAACATGTTTTCTAAACTTAGTTAAGCATCTTTTAACATGCTTAGCTCGTCACTTTTAGTTTAGTGCTTATATAGGGTCGTAAGGTAAGCAATCTAAACAATCGCTTATACTTTCAAACCCGACCCATTTGGTCGATCATTAGGATCCGACCGAACACATTAGGTGACCATAGTTGTATAGGGAATAACCTTTCGAGGTTATACCTTGTGGTCACGACGTTTATTTAGTTGTATGATAGGTAGTTTATATGCCTTAGGTAAATTTCCAAAATGCCCTTTTGACACCAAAATTCATTTTAAGCATATATAACATAACATTTGGTATCTAAACTGATTTGGCAACAATATTAGATATGTTAAGGCATATTTTACTTATCATAGGGCTAGTTAGGCATTCCAAACGCGTTTTACGCGAACGACGCGTTAAAGTAGCATAAGCTACCTAAACGGGTCGTAATGGGTCGTAAGCACTTAGGTTAGGTTTCATTTTGGTATGTAGGCTTTGTTAAACCATATTACACGAGTCTCCATACTCGCTTGGTTTACGAACCCTCATTCTATCCAATCCTCCGATTTAGGTCCGGTATATTAACATAGTTACCTATATTAGGTGCCGTTTGATATCCGTGATCTCTAGCATTATTTGGTTGTTACACAAGGATTACTAAGCAATCTCAGGTGAGTACATATACCCCTCTTTTACTGTTTTCAAACTGTTTTGGGGTGAAACACATGTGCCTACTTGTTACTTTCGTGCCTTTCATGCTTTCATATCATATGCTTGTTATGTTCATTAGTACATTATAGTACACGATTTTATTACATTTCATGCTATGTGTGTCCGTTGTGTGCATACTTAGTACATCGTTTTACATCACATTTCATGCTACGTATGTCCATTGTGTGCATACTTAGTACATTGTTTTACTTTACATTTCTGCTATGTATGTTGATTGATAGCATGCTAGCACTTTGATTTACATGACTTTTCTGCTTTGTATGTTAACTAAGCATACTTAGTACATTGTTTTCATATGACATGTATGCAACTGCTATAACATTTGATTTGCACAAACGGGACTTATATACGTTCATTAACATTAGCTCCGCCGCTCGGTAGTAAGTAGTGGTACCATAGGACTTGACAAATCCCATTCCTGACATCCCGGGTTTGTTTGGATGTAAGGAATGACTGAATCCGAAAACATTTCTTTTGATAACCTTGACTTAGGGTTATCCGACTGTCTCAAGGCTTGAATGTATGCGTTAACTTACCACATAAATGTTTGTATCAATGTAACATGCATTTACTTTGCAAAGTATAACTTTTTGATATATTCAAAATACTTTGTTTTGTACATTTCTACATTTGTATTATGTGATAATACTTTACTTACAATACATAACATATGTTACACATTACTTGACTACATTTAGACTTTTTAACATTTGACTTGGCTTATACGAGGACTTTTTAACAATTGGTTTAAACATGGACTTTATACATTGGTGGTTTGTTTAAGTGATTTAAGTAACGAGACGTGTGTAATATGATACAAGCATGGTGAATATGCCGTTGGTACATCCTATATATAAGTGTTTGTATGGTGTTACATATCGTAGCGTTATTTGAATCATTTCATTTAGACATATAACATTTTATACAAATAACATATCTTTCACAAGACATTGCTTTACAAACAACTTCTTTTATACAACTCATTCTACTTGGTTATTTATTTAACCATGTATTATTCTTTTATGTATACATATCATCTGATCTTATCGCTTTTCAAATGATTTACAAAACAAAACAATTTACAAGGTTCATGACTAAATTTTATTAAACATTTTCTTAAACTTAAGTCATGAATCCTAGTTTCACAAAGACCTATGTATCTCACAGGCATTTTTATGCTGACGTACCTATTTTCACATGTGTTTTCAGGAGCTTTTGCATAGGATGATGATCGTGACATTAGGGCGGACCTGTGCCTTAGAGACTTAAAATGAAGATAGAACTAGATTAATTATGTTCTGAACTCTTTATTTCCTGTTTTGAGACAATGTAACACTCTTGTTTGATAAATAAAATACAACTTTGTATGCCATGGTTGTGAAACAAATAATTCTGTTACAACACTCCCCGACGTTTCCGTCACGTTTGATTGCTCCACGTGGTCGGGGTGTGACATTCAGGGACCCTAACTGGCTCAGAAAAGAAAAACAGTGTCAATGACAATATTTTTATGTCCCGAGTTAAGTCCGGTTGTTTGGTTGGATACTGATCCGTTAAAGTGTCAAACAAAGCTTTAAAGTGTCTTTATTATTATTTTTAGTGACACAAAGAATTCCCGACACTTTGGAAAGTGTCTAGTATTATTTTCCCATGTTTTTGCACTTTACTAGTTAGCTAAAATGCTGAATTTTATATTAAAGTGCAGAATTTTGTGTTTAAAACATGTTTTAGGCACATCCGGTCACTATCACTAATACCTAGTGACACAGTTCTACAATCCTCACTTCCCTACACTTCCTACTAGTGTAGTAAACTATTTCCGGCTCATACTGGCCTTAGAGGCAGTGTCTAACTGGTGCTGGCTCAGAAAACAACTAGTAGACTATTGCGACTGATGTTGATATCCCCTTTTTATATTATACGGCAGTAGGTATTCTTCCATCATATCTCTCAGCCCAGACCACTCGCGTACATGACTGGCCCAAAAGAAAACAACTCATGCAGTTAATTTCTAGTCCACTGACCCAATCCTCTCTTTTATTTTAATCCTGTCGCTATCAACAGGGATTAATCCCTTCCTTTTCTCATGGAATCATGGACTTAACATATGTTATCTTAATAATTAATATCATTTGATCAATTTCCAACTCTCGTTGAAGTCCATAGCCCAATTTCTCAGTTGACTTTTAACACTTTTTTTAGTATTCGTTATGACCCCTCAAAATAGTTTTTATATTTTTCTTTGTAGTTCCCTCTTCCAGACCTTTGGTACATAGCTGCACATATAAAAATTACATAATGGATGAAGTAGAAATTTTATCATTTGATTTTAGTAACCCATTAAAGTGAAATTTAATATATTAAATTCTCATTTAATACTTGTATCTACGATTTTTTCCTTTCTTTTTTTTTATTCCTTTTTTTTTCTTTTTATAATTAAGTTAAGCAATTGAACTCATTTTCACTTAAAATCATTAACATTGTATGTGAAACAAATACGAGTAGAATTTAACGCAAACACCACTAAAGTTACTCAAAAGTGTAGGAATATTGATATAAAAAATGTGTATGTTTTAGACCACATCATATACATATATATAGAAACGGGATCAGGAGAAAACGGCAAAAGTGTGAGAACAGTGAGAACGCATCCTGGCCGAACACGTGGCGTAGGGCTTGATCAGGGACCGAGGGGTTTTTTTGTCTTTTTAGTATTCTTCTCCTTTCACGGTTTTCGCGTTTGACATGCTTCTTTATTTTTTGCGTGCAAGATAATTTTGGCGTTTTGTAGATTTATTAATTATTTGACGTTTATTGTTTTTTTCTCAGATTTCTTCTCTTTGAGTTAATTCTTTTTGTGTCACATAGTTAATATTTTGGCGTTATGCCCTTTTCCATGTTTTTTTGGCGTTTTGTATATTTTTGTTAATAATTCATTACCATAGATTAATATTTCAAAAAATTACAATAAGTCGAAAATCAAAATAATCTAATAGTCTTTCGTAGGTGGGATTATATCGGAGATGTACCCATCGCTTTGTTCTTCACTTTCTTCTGATTCTTCATCATCAAATTTCATTTTTTGCGTATAACGCCATTAGCTCGTCTCTTCTTTGCTGCAGCCTATTGAAGAATATTACTGCATCCTTGGATTTTGGATCGTTTGAAGGTGTTAAATCACAGAGTTGTTCAATGATAGATAGCAACCCTGCCTTCAACATTTCTTCCATTCATCTTGAATATTGCACCCCGTTTTTATAAGTTACTTCAAGTGTTCCTTCTTCCTCATGCAATACTCAACTGCTAAGTTTTGGTATTTGTGTATCTTCAATATCATCATCATCATCTTCTTCATTATCTTCTGCTGGAAACTTTCTCTCCAGTCTTTTTATTACAGTTCTTGTTCTTTCACAATCGTTGTCTCTTGGAACCCCAAGGGCCAGGATATCCTTTTGAATATTTTCATTCATTCCCATCATGACTTTTATTGTTCTTACCTTAACCCTTCTCCTGTCAGCGAACTTTATGATAAATCTTTTTCTTTCCTTTCAAACCTCCATGCAATAACCTTGGCCATTTTTTAATTTTTTTTTTTTGCGTTTTGGAGAATATGTGGCGTTTTAGTTTTTTTTGCGTGTTTGAACTTGGGTTCTGATGGTCTTCTTTTATATTGACTTTTTTTCCCGCGTATGTCAGATAATTATGGCGTTTTGAAAAAGATAAATAAATTTAATATAATAAATGTTAGTAATTAGGTTTTCCGTCGTTTCATTTTACTGTTTTTTGCAGTTTACCGTGTTTTGTTTTAAGACTCAGTTGTTTTAATGGTGTAACACGTCAAATCTTTTGACGGCTGTAATTATGGCGTTTTGTTTTCCAATGGCGGTTAGATAACTATTGGACTTCTTTTGTTTTATATTCTTTTGCACATTTTTTCACTCTTTTTTTATAATATTAGTTGTTCAATTTAATTTTATTATAGTTTGGTAGTTTATTGGGGGGCTTTTGTATGGCATTATGGCATTTTACACGTATTTGCTAATTTTGGCGTTTTATTATATTTTTCGTTATAGCATTAATATTATTTTGTTGTTTATTAACTGACATTACAAAACAAACAATAGACAAAGAAAATTAAAAAAAAAAGTAAAAAAAAAAAACAAAGTAGAAGAAATTTATTATTTTAAATCTTCAGTATCATCAGTCTCTTTTTTCTTTTGAAACTACAAGAAATGTGACAAATAAATGGCGTTTTGGGTTTGGCGTTGTTTATTTTCTTTGTTCATGTGTTGAATTGTCTTTGTTGATGTTTGAGTCATAGAGCGACCCCCTGTGGGTGGATGCTATCTGTCACTGGTATAGGTCTCTTCTTATCATCCAAACCTTCTTCAGGAACAAAGATGACAGTATGACATATGGGTGTCATCAGTCCCTCTTTTTTCAATTTTGTCCATCTCATGCAGCAAAATCTTTTCTTCACTCGCGTAAAAAATCATTAAATGAAGCTTGATGCAGAACTTTACTGAGGATCAAAGAAAAAGATGCTTGCTCTCGTTGTATTTTTTGGCGTTTTACATTGAGTTGTAAATTTTTTTAGCAACCCTTGTGTGATTTTTTGTGTTTTTTTTTTTGTATGATAAACGGAAGGTGGTGAGGCGTTTCTATTTATAGATTTTTTTTGGCGCGTAGGTTAGGCGGAATGTTATTTTTATAACACAAAATGTAAATAACATTTATTCGGATGTAAAGTTTGGCGTTATATATAATGGCGTTTTTGTAGCCAGAGAGCTTAAATAAAAACACAGAAAAAAGCACCCAGTGATAAAATTGGCGTTTTGTATTTATTTGGCCTTTTATTTTCAATGGCGTTTTATGTGAGGAATAGTTTTTTTTTTTTTACTTTTTTACCCTTAATGACGCGCATGCACGTAATAAAATTGGTGTTATTTACTAAAATGTCACCGCGCCAATCTAGTCCATAGATTGTTTTGATCGGACGATCCATAAGCGTTCTCTCCGTTCTCACACTTTTGAGCGTTTTCTCTAAATCTTGACCCTATATATATATATATATAGGACAAAGATTCGCTAGGAACCACCTTTTATTGCGAGAACCGTGAGAACCAATGTGAACACAACCAAAAATGCCTAAAATAGCTAAAAAACACACAATTTTTTTAATATTTTTTATAAGAAAATCGCTACTTTTAGTAGCAAAAAAGAAATTTTTTTTTAAAAAACAAAAAAAAAATTTTGCTACTAAAAGTAGCGATTTTAACATAAAAAATAGTTAAAAAAATATTTTTTTAGATTTTTTTTTAAGTTTTTAGATTTTTTTAGGTTTTTTGAGGGTTTAGTTTTTTGCATTTTAGCTTGAGGGGAAGGGGGTGGGGGGTTTAGGCTTTTGGGGGGTGGGGGAGGGGGGTTTAGGTTTTTTTTTTTTTTTTGGAGGGGGGGGGGAGGGGGTTAGGTTTTTTTTTAGGTTTTTTGGGGGTTTTAGTTTTTAGCATTTAGCTTGAGAGGGGGGGGGTTAGGTTTTTTTTGGAAGGGGGGGGGGGGGTTTAGGTTTTTTTCTTTTGGGGGGGGGGTGGGGGTTAGGTTTTTTTTAGCTATTTTAGGTTGTGTTCACATTGGTTCTCGCGGTTCTCGCAATAAAGGTGGTTCTCGCATGAACCTTACCATATATATATGGAGAGGATCACGAGAAAACTACATCTAAATGAGAAAACTAGAAATCTAACTAAAAAAACCTTAAAAAAAGCTAAAAATCATACCAATTTTTTTTTACAAAATTTTATAAAAAATCGTTATTTTTATATATAAAAAAATTTCAAAAAAAAATTGTTGTACTGCACATGTGCATTATATGTGTACTACACATGTGCATTATATCCGTAATAGTGCACATGTGCAATACAACCAAAAAAAAATATACATATAAAAAATAGCGATTTTTTGTAAAAAAAATGTAAAAAAAATGGTATGTTTTTTAGGCTATTTTAGTTAGTTTTTGGGTTTTCTCGTTTAAAGTAGTTTTCTCATGATCCATCCCCTATATATATATAGAGGAAGGTTAAAGTACATTACGGCTTAACGTACATCACGTACGACAGGTAATTACGCACGTTCATTTTAAAATCACGCACGTTATAACTCAAAAATCCAAAATCACTCACGTTGAAACACAATAATCACGCATATTGAAAACATTAATCACGCAAGTTATAGAACAAATTGTAACAACTGCCACTAAAATCAATAGTTAGGACAATAATTAGTTAATAAGGAAACCCTAATTAAGACACCCAATTAATTCTGCACTAGCCCTAAAATTTTCAGAATGATCGGAATCAGGATCAGGGCCCCTAAAACTCGAGGGGGGTAAACCCTAGTTGATAATTATCTAAATTCAAACATTGCAAACTTCTGATTGGTTGAAAATATTGATTCATGCAAGCTACTCCCGTGCATGGCAAGTCTAGGAACCATAGGTATCCCTTACGGACCGTAAGGGATCAGGCTTACGGTCCGTAAGCAAGGCCAAATTTTGGCTATAAATAGCCGACCTTGGCACTTAACTGTGGAACTTAAAACGACGTAAAATCTCTGTGTATACGTCGAGTTATAAGCAATTCAGTTCACCAAACACACACACGATCACGAGGTGCTGCCGCAATCAGGGTAATAACTCGATCGCTATTACGATTCAACGTCCGATCGATTATAACTATCCAACAATTGTCCGAGTGCTGCTCAAATTGAGCTTGTACTTTGTTATTCATTGTGATTTCGACTTGAATGTTTGAGTGCTGTTCGAATTCGGACTATGCTCTGTCATTCGTTGTGAATCCATTGAATTGTTAAGTATTGCACTTGATAATAGTTGTGAGGGTTTAATCTCGTGAATTGACGTAACTGCTGAATTAGTTACTAATCCCGTTTGTGTGTGCATTGTTATTTAAATTAGGTTAGAAGGCTAATCAGTAAAGCTTATACTCTGCTCGTAAATCTGCAATGTGAGTCATTCTTTTTTTATCAACTGTTTTACAAAATTCCAAATTATTTTCAAAGTTATAATTACAGGGATTAAGTCTATGTAATCACCAAATTACAGCCGGTATGTGGGGTTTTGTATACATTACTTATTTCCCGTCACACTTGGACAAACGGGTGGCCAAGGGGTGATCTGACCACAGTCACAGACACCATTGGACAAATGGGCTAGCCAATGGATGGTCGAGTGACAAATACTGTGGGTAGTTGGTTGATATCAGAAACATTGTAATTCCCCTTAATACTGTAGATTATAACAAATGTGTCGTTTTCAGTAAACTGAATGATTCACTTAGTATTTCCTTGCTGACAAAACCTTTTTCAAACATGTTTCAGGTGATATGGTATGAGCAAAGAAAGGTGCCATGGAGCACTCCCAGCTTAGAAAAGTGGCTCAATGTAAATAAATAAATGAACATGTTTTGAAAATAAAGATTTCCCTGAGAAATCACAGTATTGTAAATTTCGGGAATTTATCCCTAAGTTGTGAAACGAGCAGTTTAAATTATTAAAAAGATCCTGTTTTAAAAAGACTTCCGCTGTCGCCTAAACCAAATACCACGGGATTCCTGTCCCGCGGCTCCTGATACGGGTCAAATCGGGTCAGGGGCCGTGACAGGAAAAGGTGGTATCAGAGCCAGGTTTTAAGCTTACTGATTAAGCTCATTGTTCTAATTAAATTAAGTTTATCAAAAGTTTATTTGTCATTCTGTGAATATATGCTTATTAACTGATTAATTGTTAAAATTACAGTATGGGTAAACAAAAGATTTCTGCTATCTATCGCAAATTAGATAGTACACCTAAAGAACAGGGAACCTCTTCCTCCAAATCTCCCACCAAATTAGAAGAAGGAATCTTTGTCCGTAAGGCAAATTATGAAACCCACTTACACTGGAGAAAAGGAATTCAATCCTTAGAAAAGGTTAAGAGAAAAAGAAACCCCGAACCAAGAGAGTGAGGTTTAACCCAGAAATTCAGGAAATTAATAATAATCCACCAGGGGAAAATAACTTAGATGAAAAATGGGCAAATCTGTATCTGCTCGCCACTGTAGCAGAAAATGCAAATCTTTAAGCTTTAAACCTAGAAATAATTACTTCCTAGTAAATAAATAAATAGATCTGAATGTGCTCTGTTTGCTGTATGTTGTACAAATTGGTATGCAATAAAAATGTTTATTTGTTAAGCTTTGTTCCAAAAGTTTTAACTTAGCATTTTGTGCATTTTGCATATATGCCGTACAACATGAATGAGATGTCGGAAGCATTTCAGAATCTCAACCTCTATCCTGTGCCGATTGAAGTCTCCCACAACTTCACTGGTTACATTGCTGACATAGAGGAACCTCTGGAATTCCAAGCTCCACCGCTGGAAAAAGCCAAACCTAAAAGGAAGAGAAGATATGTAGGGTGGCGAAAAGTGCGCAGAAGGAAACCTAGGAGACTCCCTAAAATAGAAAATCCTGTGAGTGTGAGCAAGGGAAAAGAAATAGAAACCGGAGAAAGTTCCAAGCCAGCAGAAATAGGGATAGACCTAAAGCAAAAGGGAATAGAGATCGGAGAGAGCTCTAAACAGTCTGAGGAAACCACATTCCAGGACGAAATAGACCGCCTACTGGATAATTGTGATGTTCTAGAGCCTATCAACAATAATCTCTTCTCTTATCCTGCTACAGCCCAATTCCCAATAAACCTAGGACCAGTTATTCCAGACCCACTAGTTCACACCCGACCATTAGGCCAAATGGAGGAATGGTGGACCAATGACTGGCAATTCCAAAATATAATTAATAGTCCCTATAGTTTTCTCCCACAGTTTGATCCAGAACCTGTCCCTAATCCGCCAATGAGCTATGAAAATTTAGCCGAACTACGTCAGTTTGGTGAAGAACTGATAGGCACCGGGAATAGGATCAGGGAAATGGGGGAGCAGATTTCTTGGAAGTACGACGAGAGGGAGCGTCGTTACTGAAACTGCCAGTGAACCAAAAAGATAGGAGGGGTTTGGAAAAGTTTGTTTGTATTATAACTAAAATAGTAAAACTGATTCTGTAAAATGGGCAACAAAACACTGTAAGATAAAAAGTGTGTATTGAAGCAGGTATAATATATGAAACAAAACAGAAGTCGAGGCATCGACAATTTTGACTATGTTTGCATGTTATGCTGACCTATGTGTTTTTCTGTGTATGTATCTGTGATTTTGATATTAATAATTAGACACTAATAATTTCTAATTAGCAGATGGAAAACGCTAATAGTAAACCAGTTAATGAAGTAAATCAGTTTGAGCAAAATCAGGAAGATCAATATATAACTAGACAAGATATTGAACACTTTATTGCTCAAGGGATAGCCAATGCTATTCCAGAAATCGTGGCTGCTGTTCAGAAACCTGTCGAACCACAATTAATTCTAGTAAACGTATTCCGGAAGATAACGGCAATAACAACATAAATGGAGGCGGCAATCATGACGATCATGATCCGCATCAGGCCCCACTCCCTAAGAGAATGAAAGCTGCAACGCCTGGTTGCACTTACAAAGAATTTCTTGCCTATAAACCCACAGAATTTGCAGGTAATGAAGGGGCAACTGCAACACTGCGCTGGTTAGAGAAAACCGAGGCAGTAATTGCAATAAGTAAATGTGCTGAAGAAGATCAAGTGATGTATGCATCAAACTTGTTCAAAGAAGGGGCGTTAGAATGGTGGAACACGATGCTACAAGCAAAAGGAAGAAGGGTGGCTTATGCAATGAATTGGGAAGAATTTAAGAGTCTTCTCGAAAGAAAATTCTGTCCCGCATATGAGAAGGAACAAATGGCAAATAAGTTCCTGAGTCATTGTATGTTAGGTGTAGACTGTCGAGGATATACTTCGACATTCTTCGAATATGCGAGAGTGGTACCTTCCCTGGCTTCGCCAGAACCGGTACTTATTTCCCGTTATATTTGGGGATTAATCGGAGAAATCCGTAACATCGTTAAAGCTGCGAGACCACGCACGATTGACGATGCTGTGGAATTAGCTAATACCTTAACCGATGAATTAGTCCGCACCAGAGAAGAAGATCGCAAGAAGGAATTGGCTCAGAAGATTACCCAAGGATTCCGAGTAGGTAATAATAGCAATAAATTCAAGAAAAGAGGAACCGGGCAATACTCGTCACCTCCTTTCTGCCGAAATTGCAAAAAGAAACACTATGGACAGTGCAATATATTTTGCAACTTCTGCAAGGCGAAAGGACATCGGGAAGAAGACTGCAGAAGGAAAACAAAAGTTTGTTATAACTGCAGAGAAACAGGACATTTCTAGTCTGAATGCCCTAAGTTAGCTAAACCAGCAGACAGTAGAACTAAAACGACTGAAGGAACTACTAAGAAAAATGCTCGCGCATTCCAGCTGACCACTCAAGAAGCCGAACTCATTCCAGACGTGATAGCGTGTACGTTCTTAGTACATAACGTCTATGCAAAAGTATTATTTGATTCTGGTGCAAACCAAAGTTTCATTAATACTGCATTCTGCCAAGCTCTTAACTTACCTCTAAATACCCTTAGGCAGAACTTTTCTGTTGAAACGGCAGATGGAAATTCTGTCAACATGGATAAGGTTTTGCAAGAAGTAAAAATAGAATTGTTAGGTCATAAGTTTTCTGCAAACCTGTTACCTATGAATTTAGCCGGATTCGATGTAGTGTTAGGAATGGATTGGTTAATAGCCAACCATGCCCGAATCCTGTGTGATAAGAATTCCGTAGAAATCCGTACTCCCACAGGAGAAGTAATTCTAATTATAGGAGATAGACCTCGGAAGCCACTGAAATTCATTTCAGTAATGAAATTGGCTAGTTATTCAAGGAAACAAGAAATGGTGTATATGATTTCTGTAATCATTAACACTAAAAGTAAGGAACTCCAGGACATCCCTATAGTTTCAGAATACCCAGATGTTTTTCCTGAAGAATTACCTAGGGAAGTAGAGTTTAGAATTCATTTAATTCCAGGTACTGCACCAATAGCTAAGACACCTTATCGATTAGCACCTACTGAAATGCTAGAATTGAAAAAGCAATTAGATGAATTACTAAGCAAAGGATTTATACAACCTAGTTCATCCCCTTGGGGTGCACCAGTGTTGTTTGTGAAAAAGAAAGATGGATCGATGAGAATGTGTATCGATTATAGGGAATTGAATAAGGTTACAATTAAGAATCGATACCCATTACCTAGGATTGATGATCTTTTTGATCAATTGCAAGGAGCTAGGTATTTCTCTAAGATAGACTTAAGATCTGGATATCACCAGTTGAAAGTGCAAGAGGAGGACATACCTAAAACTGCTTTCAGAACTAGGTATGGTCATTATGAGTTTACAGTCATGCCCTTTGGATTAACAAATGCTCCAGCTGCATTTATGGACATGATGAATAGAATCTGTAAACCATACTTGGATAAATTTGTAATCGTGTTCATTGACGATATACTCATTTATTCCAAAAGTCAGGAGGAACATTGTGAGCACTTGCATACACTCTTAACTTTGTTAAGAAAGGAAAAGCTTTATGCCAAATTCTCGAAGTGCGAATTCTGGCTACAAGAAGTGCAATTTTTAGGTCATATGGTGAATCACGAAGGAATTCACGTAGATCCTACTAAAATAGAAGCAATCACGAATTGGAAAGCTCCACGAACGGCTATGGAAGTTAGAAGTTTTCTAGGCTTAGCTGGATATTATAGACGATTTATTAAAGATTTCTCTAGGGTAGCTGTACCTTTAACTAAGCTAACCTGTAAAGCCGTTAAGTTTGAATGGGGATCTAGACAAGAGGAAGCTTTTAGGATTCTAAAGCACAAATTGACAAATGCTCCAATTTTAGCTTTACCCGAAGGAACTGAGGATTTTGAAGTATACTGTGATGCTTCAAAATTAGGATATGGATGTGTGTTGATGCAACGCAAAAAGGTAATTGCGTATGCCTCTAGGCAATTGAAAAAGCACGAAGAAAATTATACAACTCATGATCTAGAGTTAGGAGCCATAATTTTTGCCCTTAAGATCTGGAGACATTATCTGTATGGAAGTAAGTTTACTGTCTATACGGACCATAAGAGTTTAAGGTATATATTTGGGCAAAAAGAGTTAAATATGAGGCAAAGAAGGTGGATGGAAATCTTAAGTGATTACGACTGTGATATTCAGTATCACGAAGGAAAGGCGAACGTAGTTGCCGACGCCTTAAGTCGTAAATATCATGAAAAGCAAAAGCGAGTCCGTGCTCTTAGGTTAAATCTACAATTAGATTTAATGGAACAAATAAAGGAAGTTCAAGGAACGGCAATCAAGGACGATGCCGAAGGAATGAAAGGTTACCTAAAGGAATTAGAACAAGGAAAAGATGGAATTTGGAGATTCCACAAGAAACGAATTTGGGTACCTAGGCAAGGAGAATTAAGAAATAAGATTTTAGAAGAATCTCATAAATCTAGGTATACTGTACATCCAGGAAATAATAAGATGTACCAGGATTTAAGAAATAATTTTTGGTGGATAAGAATGAAAAAGGATATAGCCGAATACGTATCTAAATGTTTAACCTGTTCACAAGATAAAGCCGAACATCAGAAACCTTCAGGACCACTACAACAGTTAGAAATGCCTGTATGGAAATGGGAACTCATAACTATGGATTTTGTTACTAAGTTACCCAGAACCAGAAAAGGTAATGATGCTATTTGGGTAATTGTGGATCGATTAACCAAATCAGCTCATTTTCTACCAATATAAGAAACCTTTAGCATGGAAAGGTTAGCCAAGTTGTATGTAGATGAAGTAGTATCCTTACATGGAGTCCCACTCTCCATTGTATCGGATAGAGATAGTCGTTTTACTTCCCGTTTCTGGACAAGTTTCCAAGAAGCAATGGGAACTCGACTCAATTTAAGTACCGCATATCATCCTCAAACAGATGGACAAAGTGAAAGGACGATACAAACCCTGGAAGACATGCTCCGAGCATGTGTAATTGACTTTGGTGGTAATTGGGATAGCCATTTACCATTAATTGAATTCTCCTATTACAATAGTTATCATTCAAGCATCGAAGCTGCTCCATTCGAAGCACTGTATGGACGCAAGTGCAGAACTCCCGTTTGTTGGGCAGAGATAGGAGAAAGCCAGTTATCAGGACCAGAGATTGTGCAAGAAACTACTGACAAGATATCATAAATCAAGGAAAGAATGAAGACTGCTAGAGATCGTCAGAAGAGTTATGCAGACAATCGCCGCAAGCCGTTAGAATTCCAAGTCGGAGACAAAGTACTATTAAAAGTATCTCCTTGGAAAGGAGTAATACGATTCGGTAAGAAAGGAAAACTGAGTCCCAGATATGTTGGACCATTCCCAGTAATCCAACGAATAGGACCAGTAGCTTATCGTTTACAACTACCAGAAGAATTAACTGGAGTACATGATGTGTTTCATGTATCCAATCTCAAGAAATGTCTATCAAACGAATCCCTGGTAGTACCTCTTCAAGATATAGAGGTAAATGAAAAGCTGAAATTCGTAGAAGATTGGAAGATTAAGTTTCTCAAACATAAACGACTGGTGTTGGTCAAAATCAAATGGGAATCCAAGAGAGGACCAGAATATACTTGGGAACTGGAATCAGAGATGAAGCGAAAGTATCCTCATCTATTTCAGTAAATCTCGAGGACGAGATTTTTCTTAAGATGGGGAGGATGTAACAACTGCCACTAAAATCAATAGTTAGGACAATAATTAGTTAATAAGGAAACCCTAATTAAGACACCCAATTAATTCTGCACTAGCCCTAAAATTTTCAGAATGATCGAAATCAGGATCAGGGCCCCTAAAACTCGAGAGGGGTAAACCCTAGTTGATAATTATCTAAATTCAAACGTTGCAAACTTCTGATTGGTTGAAAATATTGATTCATGCAAGCTACTCCCGTGCATGGCAAGTCTAGGAACCATAGGTATCCCTTACGGACCGTAAGGGATCAGGCTTACGGTCCGTAAGCAAGGCCAAATTTTGGCTATAAATAGCCGACCTTGGCACTTAACTGTGGAACTTAAAACGACGTAAAATCTCTGTGTATACGTCGAGTTATAAGCAATTCAGTTCACCAAACACACACACGATCACGAGGTGCTGCCGCAATCAGGGTAATAACTCGATCGCTATTACGATTCAACGTCCGAACGATTATAACTATCCAACAATTGTCCGAGTGCTGCTCAAATTGAGCTTGTACTTTGTTATTCATTGTGATTTCGACTTGAATGTTTGAGTGCTGTTCGAATTCGGACTATGCTCTGTCATTCGTTGTGAATCCATTGAATTGTTAAGTATTGCACTTGATAATAGTTGTGAGGGTTTAATCTCGTGAATTGACGTAACTGCTGAATTAGTTACTAATCCCGTTTGTGTGTGCATTGTTATTTAAATTAGGTTAGAAGGCTAATCAGTAAAGCTTATACTCTGCTCGTAAATCTGCAATGTGAGTCATTCTCTTTTTATCAACTGTTTTACAAAATTCCAAATTATTTTCAAAGTTGTAATTACAGGGATTAAGTCTATGTAATCACCAAATTACAGCCGGTATGTGGGGTTTTGTATACATTACTTATTTCCCGTCACACTTGGACAAACGGGTGGCCAAGGGGTGATCTGACCACAGTCACAGACACCATTGGACAAATGGGCTAGCCAATGGATGGTCGAGTGACAAATACTATGGGTAGTTGGTTGATATCAGAAACATTGTAATTCCCCTTAATACTGTAGATTATAACAAATGTGTCGTTTTCAGTAAACTGAATGATTCACTCAGTATTTCCCTGCTGACAAAACCTTTTTCAAACATGTTTCAGGTGATATGGTATGAGCAAAGAAAGGTGCCATGGAGCACTCCCAGCTTAGAAAAGTGGCTCAATGTAAATAAATAAATGAACATGTTTTGAAAATAAAGATTTCCCTGAGAAATCACAGTATTGTAAATTTCGGGAATTTATCCCTAAGTTGTGAAAAGAGCAGTTTAAATTATTAAAAAGATCCTATTTTAAAAAGACTTCCGCTGTCGCCTAAACCAAATACCACGAGATTCCTGTCCCGCGGCTCCTGATACGGGTCAAACCGGGTCGGGGGCCGTGACACAAATCACGCACGTTGTCGTACGTGAAGTACGTTAAGCCGTAATGTATATATATATATATATATATATATATGTATAGGGGAGGGTTATCTTGAGAATGCTAAATATTGCGAGAACCGTGAGAACGAATGAGAAAACCAATCAAAACCAATTTGTTTAAATACGAACCTCATTGTAATTAAGATACAACATTAAAAAAAGAATTTACAACATCAAATAATCCATTTATTCTCTCAAAATCACTCTTATTAGATTTTTTACACATGTGTAAATTTGTTAAATACAACAAATTTACACATGTGTAAATAAGAAAACTTACACGTGTAAATTTTCAATATTTACGAATACATGTAAATTTAAACGTGTTAATTAAAGTTCTAACATTGTATTCGAATAATAATGATAAGGTGTAAAAAGAAATTTTGAATTTGAAATGTTTTTGACCAAGTTTTTGTGGTTTTTTCATTCGTTCTCACGGTTCTCACGTTATTTAGCGTTCTTATTTAAACTCTCCCCTATATATATATATATATATATATATATATAGGGAAAGGTTTAAATGAGAACGCTAAATATTGCGAGAACCGTGAGAACAAATAAAAAAACCATGAGAACTTGGTCAAAAACAATTCAAATTCAAAATTTATTTTACACTTATCATTATTATTCGATTACAATGTTAGAAATTTAATTTACACGTTTAAATTTACGTGAATTCGTAATTAAACTTAATTTACACATGTGTAAGTTTGCCATTTACACATGTGTAAATTTGTTATATTTACACATGTATAAAAATTTTATTATGAGTGATTTTGAAAAAAGAGATGCATTATTTGATCTTGTAAATTCTTTTCTTGATGTTGTATTTTAATTATAATGAGATTCGTATTAAAAAGATTGGTTTTGATTGGGACCAAAAATTTTTTTCATAAACGTAGATGCGTGTATTATAAACACATTTGTAAAAAAAATAATTCAAAAAAAAATGTCGTGTGTGTAGTTTTGAGCACCACAAGTTTGTGTTTACAGGTACCGAAAATCCTACCGGAAAATTTACGGTAGTAAACACACACTTGTGGTGCTCAAAAACTTTTTTTTTTTGAATTTTTTTTACAAATGTGTTTATAATACACGCATCTACGTTTGTCAAAAAAAAAAAAATTTGGTACACCTCGCCCCGTACGGTGTAGTTCTCACGGTTCTTACAACTCGAGGTGGTTCTCATTTTAGCGGACCCCTATATATATATATATATATATATATATATATATATTAGACCGTCGGGATCAGGCGGTGTAACGGCCCATTTTTCGTAATCCCCCTGATTTAGAAAGCTTTTAATGTATTTCTATTTTCGGGAATTTGTAATCTTTCGTTATCGAATTTCGTTTCGTACCATTGTGAATCCAAGGCTTCGATCGTAATGAAATTAATCTTTTGTTTATACATGTTTATACATTGATATGTGCATTCGTTTGACACTTTGTGTGACAACTCGAATTCCCAAGATTTCTATTTCGCATCTATTGCACGTTCTTGTATTGCTTAGTTGATTGATTTCACAATTAATTGTTATGGAATTGTATGCGTTTAAATACAATGAAGTGTATTATGTGATTATGCATGGTTATGTATTACTTGTGAATGATTTGACAAATACTTAAATGTGGTGGTGAAACTGTAAATTGTATATCTTGTGCATGAAATATGTGATAGATAATTCCTTAGGGTGTTTTGTGCGAATAGTGAAACTTTAACAACTTAAAACCCTAATCTCTTTCACTAATCATTCCCTAATCATCACAAGAAACCAAAACACGTACTTTCACCTCCTCTAATCCTCTCTGCAACACCTTCTCATCATTCTTGGATCCACAAATTCTTTGGCATCAAGTTTGATTATCAATCCATCTAGAATCAAATCAAGGTAAGTGTTTGATCATTGTTTGTGATTAATTGTTGATTGATTGGTGCATGAAAACCCTAGTTCCTCATATTATACTCTGTGATTTTGGTTTGATGATGGATAATTGTGATTATGATGATGATTAACTGCGTAATTGATAGATTGTTCTTGAGATGATTACTGTTGCTTGACATCGATCAGTTGATTTTGATTCTGCCGTCACTGTGTATGATATTAGGGTTTGATAATATAGAACGTAACTGATTTGATATTCTTGATCCTGTGAAACGTATTGTTAATGTCTGAGTTTGTAACCTTTATGTGTATAAGAGTCTGAGTTTATTACTTGAATGTTACCCGAGTTTAATGCTTGAATGTTGCCTGAGTTTATACTTGATTGTGGACCGAGTTTGTATTGAATGCAAGTCCGAGTATGAGAAGCTCACAATAGTCCGACTTTAATCCTTAACTCATGTCCGAGTTTAATCAAGTAAACATGTCCGAGTTTGATGATGAGTGGTCATGTCCGAGTATTGTAACCCTCACTTAATGGTCCGAGTTTAAAGGATTGTCTTGGACCGAGCTTAATGATTGTCTTTGGACCGAGTTTAAGAGGATATGTTGGACCGAGTTTAATGTGAGGATCACCTTGTCCGAGTTTAAATAAGGCATGATGGTCCGAACTTAAAAGGGAACCATGTTGTCTGAGTTTAATTCCCTTCCCCTTGTCCGAGTTTTGAGATCAACACAAGGACCGACCTTATGTTTACATGTATGTCCGAGTTTGTGAGGGGGGGGGATACCCCTGTCCGAATTTAAAAGGGGGAGCCCCTTGGTCCGAATTTAATACTCTTGATTGATGTTCACTTTGAATCAATGAATTTCATGTTACATAATGTTAACCTGTTAAGCTGTGCATGACAACTTGTAAACCCCTGACTACGTTAAACTTGTAAGGTTTAATAACGATGCTAATATGATAAGTATGTTAACAGTGACCATTAGATTATTATACATGTAAGAGTAAACCGTGAAATCAGGGACGCTACGCATGAATTACGGGAATAGGATTGCCTGCTCACATGATGTATGATTCTACGTGAATGATCGTATGATATTGAATGCAGCTATATGATTCTACGTGCGTGAACATTCTATGTGATATCATCATGTACACAATAAACACACACAACACAATCGCTTGGATATCAAAGATGTGTAAACCCTAATTTGAATGCAAACACTTACATCGTATCATGTGCAACGCATCCTAGGTCGTGTGTTACGGACTTAGAGATTTATAAACCCTAGAAGCAATAACATACCGAGCAAACCAAGGTGAGTTCACACTCCTACTAAGGCATGGGATTCCCGGGTCGTGGGAATGGGATAAAGGTTACCATTGACTAAGAACGTATATATGCTTTTCCTAGACTATCACCTACCATGGTCCTCGGATGTCAGGACGGTTCCGTAGGTTAGGATAACACCTACGTGGTCATATGCCAATTACTGCCTCGGATGTCAGGCACGCACGTAAAACCTACGTGTACGCATTGCTTACTTCTATCCTCGGTACAAAGGATACGTACGTGAAACCCACGTACACCCCCGCGTCTCCTATCCTCGGTTATGAAGGATACGTACGTAAGACCTACGTACACCCCATACGCGCTACTGTTCTCGGAAGAAGAACAGGGATGATACGAGTACTTGATACGAATAGTCTAGTGGTCACATAACATGGGAAGCCCCCACCTATATAACTTACTATCGGCCCAGTAGAGCCACCCGTTACTTACTGTTACGCACTTACTTACTGTGAACTCGCTCAACTAGTTTGTTGATCATTCTGTTACATGCCTTGCAGGACCTTAGGTACTTATGGAGCTTGCACTGGAGAAGCGGGTCGTTGTGGGCAACGGATCATGAACACTATGTTTAACATTTCGAATATTTGAACTTATGGTTTACTTTGGGTTATTTACTTATGCTTCCGCTATTGATACTATGTTTGGTTTGGAACATCAATTGTATTGAATGAGGTTTTACGAACTATTTTATTTATATTATGCTATGTTCAATATGATTGATGGCTTGATCCTGGTCAGTCACGCTCCCAAGCGGTGATACTCCGCAGGTGGATTTTGGGGGTGTGACACTTTGATCATAATGGAATACTATTTTTTACATGCTTATACGTGTTGCAATGCTCGTGTTATACGTTACCAATCTCGAACGCATACGCACGACCGTTACTCGACATACTGATACTCATAATTTATACATGCTTGTTAACTATTAAATATGTGGTTAAATATTAATAATAATAATAATAATAGTAGTAGTAGTACTACTACTAATAATAATAATAGTAATAATAATAATAATAATAGTAATAATAATAATAATAATATCAATAATAATATCAATAATAATAATAATATCAATAATAATATCAATAATAATAATAATAATAATAATAATAATAATAATAATAATAATAAGAACAACAATATAATAATAATAATATAGAAAGAGATGGGGCTGTGGTCAGTAGCATAGGATAGCTTAGAGCTGTCTTTAAATTGTTTTTTTTATTATTATAACCTTCCACCACTAATGTCACATTTGATTAATAATCTAACATATTATAATAAGTAAAATACTTAATGTATAGAGTAAACTACCATTTTGGTCCTTGTGGTTTGGGCATTTTTGCCATTTTAGTATAAATCTCAAACTTTTTAAATCTAAGTCCTTGTGGTTCTACTTTTGTTGCCATTTTAGTTCAAAATCCAAAACCCCCCCTATTTTCACTATTACAACATATCTATTTTGTCTTTTTGTTCAGAGGCATTTTGGTCATTTAAAATTATTATAACATACCCCTCTTTCTCTATTCTCTATCTCTCAGATCTTCATCTTCTTCTCTCCCTCTCTCAGATCTTCACAAAACCCAGATATTACCCACTGCATCACTCTTGATCGATGTCGAAAGGTCGGTCAAAAAAACAAGTTTAAAATTTGGTTCTAAGTACCTTTACTAGCAAGGGTAAGTAGAGTCGTCTCCACAGGGAATATGTGGTTAGTGTTGATTGTAGAAACCTAGATTAACTAAAACTAAGAAAAACTATTGCTTTAATTGCGTTTTGAGATTTTTGATCGAGTATAATTAAGAATGTTATCAATTTTAAAGAAAAGCAACCCCCTTCGGATTTCCGGTTCAATGATTCACCCAAACCTGTTTAATTAGATAGATACCAAAAGGTTTTGTTAACGGTTTAATTTCATTGATAATCAAAGAGAAGTTTTTAATAATAACTTATGCAATCTAATTACCAAATCATAAGTGCCAAGAACCCACCCAATAACCAAACTACTCACAATGCAAGAAAACTGAATGCGAATGTTAAAAGATGAATAATTGCAACAGTCATAATTCTTTTAAACAAAACTAAACCACAAGTATTCTTCAAGTTATGAAAAACAATCCAAAAAACTAAATAAACAAGGTTTGAGTTTCACATACATGAACCATCCACCCGGAGGTGGTCACAAAAGAATCTAGCCACTCATAGTCATGATTTGATCTTCTTGGTTGTCTTGGATGTTTGATTGCATGAAAGATTGATGAAAATTGAGGTTGGGAACTCCAGAATTCGTCCTTAGGAAGTGGAAAATGGCTAGGGTTAGTGAGTATCTCGTTTGGGGTTGAAGATATCTTAAAATAAAGTGAAATCCTTAATTTCCGCGTGACTATCTGATGCCAGCGCAAGGTTGCGCCCCCCCTGGCACAAGGTTGCGCCCCTGACTTACTAGCATCTGTATTGCGTCAAAACTGCCACCAGGTTGTGCCAAGCTGGTTCCTTCTTGCGCCAAGTACTGGTTTCTCACCATTTTTCGCATTTTTCAACTCCCAACTTGTGTGTAAGCTTCTAACTGTGACAACCCTCACAATTACAGGTACTGTACAATTAATTAAATTTAATTATGTGCTTAATGACTGTGCTTGATTACAACTGACAATTTAAACCTCTTTATGATTTTTGTATCATACATACATATGCATCATATCTCATACTGTCACTCCATATATTACACACAAACATTAGTGACATACTTGATGCACAAAGCACAGTTAGCACACTGAACGGATAATTCAGAAAACATGCTGACAATGCCAGCACATGGACAGACTATGTTTTAAGGCCAGTATGAGCCAGGGATAAGGTACTACACTAGCATGGAATGTAGGGAAGTGAGGACCATAAAACTGCGTCACTAGGTGATAGTTGTAGTGCCGGGAAGTGCCTAAAACACACTTTAAGTGCAGAATTCTGCATTTATTAATAAAATTCAGCATTGTAACACACTAGTAAAGTGCAAAAATATGGCAGAATGGTCTTGTATACTTTCCTAAGTGCCGGGGATCAATTGTGTTACAAAAATATATATATAAGACACTTTAAGGAATAATTAAGCACTTTAACGGAACAGTATCTAACTGGATAACCGGACATTACCCGGGACACTAAATTTTTGCCAAACACATTGTTTATTTATTTCTTGGCTAGTCATGTTCCCCGAACACCCTAACACCCACTAAAAATCAAATAGCTAACATATATAAGTGTATACTTGAAATCTAACTAACAATTACCTATTAGTTACAAAATTTTACCCTTAACCCCCCCCCCTCCAACCGAATTCGGTCACCCCAAGGGGACCCACCATATTTTCACACCATGCCTTTCTTGATTTGTTGTATATTATAATAAGATTGTTGCTTGTTGAGTTAAACATCATATAGTAAAAATATCTATAAGTATGGCACCACCATCATTCCATGATTTCACTCACTCTCACTCTCTCCTCTCTCCCTCTTCTCGGCTCACTTGTGCCGCCCCCATCACCACCACAAAACCACCATCTTCATCCATTATTCAAGTTCCATTCAAGCTTGTAAGGTGATTCAAGGAAGTTGCAACTTGTGGAGCTTCAAAGGACTTTGTTTCTTGCTTTTTCACCATCATTTCTCATCATCTTCTTCACTAGAATCATCCCTAGCCTTTGTGCTAGTAGTAAGTTCCTTGTTACACTCTTGTTCATCTTGTTTCATAGTTAAAAGTTGTAGTAGGATGGTTACGTTCAAAACACTAAAGAACAAGAACACTAAGAAGATGAACATAAAACTTTACATGAAATTTTACATGAAAGTTACTTGATAAATGAAATGTTGATAGTATGATGTTGTAGTGAACATGTAGTTAATTTTATGATGATTCTTGATTGTGTGATGTTAATCACCATATGGATCTTGTTAAATAATATTTAGAAATATGATTTAACAAGAATAGAAAGTGGTTACGTGTTACATAAAACAACCACCTTCTAGTTTAACCATAAACTTGAATAAAAATGATTTTCTTAAAATATAAGTGAACAAGTTGATGGATGATCATGTTGATCCAAGTTCTACAAAAGATTTTTGTAAACAAACCAAGTTCAAGAAACGATCTCTAAAAGATTATGATTTTTACATACACTTACATATTTTTGGAAATGAAATAAGTGTGAAATTCTTTTATTTACAAGAAGAATTCAAGAGTTTTATTTTTGTAAAAATTGTTTACAAGTTGTAAACACTAAATTATTTTAAAAGAATGATTTTTAAAGAAATAAATACGCTTTGGAAGGTAACTAAGCCCACTAAAAGTTTTACCAAGTTACTACGCGTTTTTGAAATGTATCAAGTTCATGTTTAGTGTGTAACCCATATATTTTTGCCCTTGGTAATGTAAAGATTGATTGTTGATGATTGTTGATTGATTTTGAAAAGAAAATGATATGCTTAATAGCATGGACACCTCCGTTTTTAGGGGAAACTCTGGCGAAATTTTCTAAAAATTCCAAGACTTAGAAAATATTTTTCCAAGCGAGGTTACAAGTATATTTTATAACTTGTGTTACGAATATAAACTTCGCCATAATTTTTGTAACAAAATACAAGTGTCGGAGGTTGATCTTCTTAAATAAAAATGGATAAATATATATTTAGAATATATATTTTATGCTAAAACGCTTGTGTGATTATTTGGTTATTTTGTGAACTAGTTATATTATTTATGGCAAAATAATGTAACTTATCAAAATGCCATCACGTTTTATAATTCTGGAAATACTTTTATGAATATATTTTGGGAAAATATTATTTGGACACAAAGAATGAAAATATATTATTTTTGGAAAAAGTATATATATTTTGGGAATACATTAGTTTGACAAATGTGTTAAATATATTTTTCTAAGTGGAATTTAAAAATATATTATTTTCGGAACCACCAAAATACACGAATAAATACCCCCATCCTTGGGAAGGAAATACACATATAAAATACTTGAGAAGTATGAACAAGAAATAGTTGCCTAACTATTATTCCGAAATCCCAAAAATAAAACTTAAGTTAAAATAATTATTATTATTTTAACAAGAAGTTATGACTTGGAACAATAACAAAGTAACGTAACTCAAACCCGCAATACAAAATCAAGGCACGGCCCGTTCGTCTAATAGACATTAGTACATTTTAGGGGGTCGTATTTGTTGACGAGACAGGAGATTTGAGTACGATACAGGAGACGCACTTCAGTGAGTTCATGTTCCCCTTTTTCTTTTTAACTGTTTTCAGTTTTACAAACTTCGGGGGTGAAATACATGTTACAATTATACAGACATTTTTATACATGGTATGGTTAGCTTAAGGAGGGACTTTCATACACCGTTAGATCATGTGAGTGGGTAGGCGGCTACTAAAGGCCATTAATCCTCGTAGTAGGACCGAGGGACATGAGTGATAGATCTATTTAGGTGTAGCGAGCCCACACCCATGAGGCCGGGGCGGCCCATAGTGGTGACTTTGTCTTACAGCCGAGGCCCGGTACAAATTTGCTAGGTTTGAGTCTTCCTACATCACCTCACACATATCAATGGCCTTGCAAACCATTGGTGATCTCTTTTTATTCCTTATTGCTACATACCAGGGACTTTTATACATACATCGTTTACAAAGGATTATACATACTCACATAGACATGAACTTGCGCAACTTTTTGTTGATTTTTCAAACTACATGTATTTCAAGAAATTAGTGGATCTGACGGAGTATGCATTGTGTCAAGGCTGCGTAATGAATAAAGATGTCATCCGTGTTGTCGAGTTTAGGAGGTGGATCCCTTTCCTGGACGGGATACACAATTCTAAACTTGGGTTTTTGTTTACGTACTTTTGATGAGTCTTTGTGAACTCTGTTAATCTTGTCATGTTTGTAATTTACTTTATGTGTCGACATTTTCAAAACAATGATGTTGTGGTATTTTTAAACTTAATGAGTGGATGAACATCTTGTGTTTTATCATATAGCATTATTATGATTGTTGCTATGGTATTAAGAAGTCACACCAAAATAAACCCACGCTTCCGCAAAAGCCAGGGTGTGACAGCTTGGTATCAGAGCCTCGATCATAGCGAACTAGGATTCCTTCTTGAGTCTAGACTATGATCACTAGGGCTCTCACGAAAACATTTTTACATTGCATACACTAAACGTCCAGATCCAGGGCACAAACATTTTTACAAACAAAAGGCACAAATACACTTTTCAAAATTTATGGTTCAGTCTTAGAGACTGGGGGAGTTCAGCCTTAGAGGCTGGAGAGGTTCAGTCTTAGAGACTGAGGGGTTCAATCCTAGAGATTGGGGAGGTTTAGTCTTAGAGACTGGGAGATTGGTCTTAGAGACCAGGGATTTAGTCTTAGAGACTGGGAGGTTGGTCTTAGAGACCAGGGAGTTGGTCTTAGAGACCGGAGAGTTGGTCTTAGAGACCAGGGAGTTTAGTCTAAGAGACTGGGTGGGATAGTCTGGGGAAGACTAGGACGATTGCTTGCATTATTGAGACTTACATGTTTACTTGATTATATGTTGATATATGTGCATATGTGTGGTTGTGTTACAGACACTATGGCTTCTTCTTCCGATACTGGAGTATCAGATACATTAGACCCCATGGCGATTGTATCGGACAATGAGATACTATCCGAGGGAGAGGTTTACACGTCAGATACCACGAGCACGAATGATGATGATTTTCAGCCATTAGCTCTGCCCGACTTCGGGGATGAGGTTCAACCTGCTGATGGCATTCTAGCTGGGGATCCACCTCTTGCTGAGATCCCTGCTCCTGTTCCACTTGCCGCATTTCCCGTAGCGGATTTGCCACTCGATGTTGTGTCTGATGACGACATCGATCTTTTTGTTGAGGGTCCCCCTGAGGACGACCATGAGGGTGGGGCCCCGATTGCTGATGATGTCGCCATTCCTATTGCTGAGGTTCCTGCGGAGGAGGCTCCGTCTGATTCACCTGGTCCAGACTCGTCTAAGTCTGTGGCATCCGCTTCCTTGCACGACCGAGGCGTGCAGCACTACTCCCCTGGCGCTGACTCAGACATAGCGATGTCAGCTGCACCTGGTTCACCCCACGAGTTTGAGTTTGATTATGAGTTCGAGGACGAGTTTGATCCAGTTTTTCCTCCTAATTTTGTTCCCGATCACGAGATCGAGTTTATTCCTGTTGACCAGTCCTTGGAGGCACCAGTGGCTCCTATTGATCAGTTTCTTGATATACCTGCCGACTTTGATATGGACTTTGTCGACCCTGAGCCTGTCGTGGCACCAGAGCCTGTTATTGCTCCTGATCCTGTACCGGTGCACGACCCTATTCTTGTGGATGCACCAGCCCTTGCACCACCTATTGTTGATATTCCCGTTGTTGCACCACCAGTGGCGGATGTTCCTATTGCTGATGCACCCGCTCTAGCACCACCTGTTGTCGACCATGCACTATTTGCCACGCATGTCGACCCTCGATACGCCGACACCCACAACGGGTGGATCGACGATGATGATTATCCCCTGTTCGTGCTACCAGTCACTCCTCCTGTAGCACCTGTTTCCGCACCTATTGATGTTCTGTTTTCCACCCACACATCACTGATGTCCATCGCACCGACCTTCCTATCACATTCCTCCAGGATATTCCTCCACCTCGTCTTGGGGAGGGTTCGTCGAGGCAGCAGCCTGCTTTTGTTCCACCTGTATCATCATCTGTTCCGTTCATGTCCCAGTTCCCTCACACTACACCATCTTTTGTACCTTCGGGCGAGCCGTTTCTGTGGTCTATGCCCAATGTTATGCCGTTATCAGACCCGTATCACCCTTTCCATGTCGGATATTCCACTGAGGACATACTTGCATCCGTGCAGCTACAGCAGGATGCTCTGAGTCGTCGAGTCGGGGAGTTAGAGAGGACTCCACGTCCTCCCCCATGTCACTGTCAGACTCCTTTTGCCGCACCACACGCTCCCCTTCCGCTACCCCCTGATTCGGATGTTCGTTTCCTTACACCTGAGCAGCAGATTGCCTATTTGCTGCGCGTTATTCATGCCCTTGAGGAGGATTGGGTGCACATGCGCCGTTTGCTTTTCTCTTATCTTCCTCCTCCTCCTCCGCCATCAGCGTAGCTACATTTTGGTTTGGTGAAGGTAGATTGTTTTTGGTGAGAAAGTCGCAATTGGGCTAGCAGACAAAGACTTTTGGAAGACCACACTTTTGTATATGATTTGTGTAGACTAACTTGTATTTTTGGGGGTGATGTAACCCTATGATCTTATTTTGGATGTATGATGTACTGTAAAACATGTAAAACTATATTGTGGTCGTGATTAATGAAAGCTCAATGACAACGTTCTCACTACATGTTTTGTTGAATTATTTGTTTTATATTATAACATGGGATGTTATGTGTTATGAGGTTGATGGATATTATTATATATGCATAATTACTATACTTACTATGACCTGACCAATACGATAATCTTTTAGAAGATGCCTCCATGACGAAACGCACACCTGCCTACTACTGAGGCAGAACCCCAGGGACTAATTGCCGCAGCTATAGCACAGTATGCGGCCTCTCAAGCAGAAACAAGCAGGAATACTTCAATCAACAACAACAATAATAACAACCCACCTAATGGTAATGTTAAGTCGCTTGAGATACATTACGTTACATTTGGATACTTCTTACACGTCCACTAATACTGACTATTAACAATATTGCCTGTACAGGCTGCACCTACAAACAATTCCTTGACTGTAAGCCCTTAAATTTCGACGGCACTGGAGGCACTGTTGCATTCGTCAGATGGGCAGAAAAGACAGATTCTATTCTAAGGATGAGCAAGTGTGCTCCCGAGCAACAAGTTACATACATTTCAGGGCTTTATCTTGATGGTGCCCTATCATGGTGGAATCTGCAAGTGCAAACATTGGGAGAGGCGGCGGCATATGCGTTAACATGGAATGAGCTGAAGGAGCTGATGAGGAAGAAGTATTGTTCGCGGGTTGAGATACAAAAGCTAGAAACGGAATTCTGGAACCTAAAGATGGAAGGCCCAAAAATCGCTGAGTATGTTCAGAGGCTCCATGATCTTTCCCATGTGGTGCCGTACATGGTCACGCCCGAATTTAAACGCATTGAGCGCTTCATCTGGGGATTGGCACTCCAGATCATGAGCATGGTAACCACGTCCAAGCCTTCAACGATTACTGAAGCCATTGATCTCAGCGTGGCACTTACCGAAGAAGCCATTCGGTTGAACAAGTTCTCAGTTTCTGAACCAAAGAAAAAGGAGACACATGTCGAATCCTCAGGGGAGAACTGTAACACCTCTAAAATTTATGTCCAATAATGTACCGACACGTGTCATGGACTTAAAACGTGCAAAGGATTGATTTAGAGGAACTAAAGTTGACAAACAAGGAATCTACGTGTGTAAAAGGGTTCAAAATGTCAACAACAGATAAATATATCTTTCAATAACCCTACATGATGTTTATACCCTAAATGAATGAGTCATGGATCATACGAAGCTAATTGTGAAAGAAAGTGAGGAATTACAAACTACAGGGGTTAAATGTGTCAACATGTTTAAAGTATACCTCTGAGTGACCTTTTAGCAAACCCGAAGCTTTGTGATGATAAATTATACTCACTAGATTGTGTGATAAAAATTTCACAAGATTTCGATAAAGTATGAAAAAGTTATGACAATATTCGTATACGAGGGGTTAAAAGCGTCAATGTTGAAATTAAAGACTTTTCGGTGAACGTATGAATAACCGGGGAGTTAACAAAGTTGGTTTATAACTTGGAGTCCTTAAAAGTCAAGTTTGGGGGTTTAAAGTGCAAGAAATGAGCCTAAAACCATCTTTTGGAAGAACCAGGGACCATTTGTGCAATTTTTGAAACTTGGTGACCGGATCAGACCCTCATACCGGCCGTGTAAGGTGTGTAAGGATCCTTACGCGGGCCGCCTTAGCATGCCAGATGCAGAAATACTTCACAGGTGTCTTTACAGCCTGTTTAACCGACTTTGGAAGGTTGTTTTTGATACCTGGAGCTTGTTTGATGGTTTTAAAGGGTCTAGGGACACTTGGAATGATCCCATAACTTCTATAGGCTTGTGTGTAATGATCTAAGGGCATCAAGAAACCTATATAAAGGCCATAAGTTGTGTTCTTCATTTTCCCATTCACTTGGAAGTTCACAACTCACTTCTTGGAGGTTCCTGGAGCTCAAGCACCTTTCCTAGTGATCATTAGTCGTGCTTAGGACTATTGTAAGTATGCTTAACCTCCTTTAATTCAGTTTTGCTTAGTTTATTAGCGTATAGTCAAACCGTCGTAATTAAGATTTGACTTTGTCATTAATCTTAATCCCTTCAGTCAAAATTCAAATTGAAAGTACCTATGAGTTGGTAATTATGTGGGCAATAAACCCTTAAAAGGGTATTCTCTGATTCTCACTCTAACTAGGTCAATTGTCGAGTCAAACTTGATCTTAAAAAGTCAACAGGAAGCCTATTTTCAAATAAATGCACAATTAGCAATGTAAAGGCTATGCAACCTATTTTACCATTAATATAACTTGGTAATTAATGTAAGAACATGTCTAAACATGTTCAACTCGACAATTTTCAGTTTAGGCTCGGTTCGGGATCGAAAGTCGCATAGTTTGACTCATGCTTTGACTTTCAGTTCTGACCCGTTTGAGCATGGTTTAGGAATGCCTTAGAGCTTATTTGGGACCAGGTTTCATATAAGTCTAACCCTCTGTGATTATACAACTTGGTTCATTAGTTATCCGATTCATATGCATATTTCCGTTAAATGCCTAAATGTTGACTATTATGCCCTTATGACCTTAAAACGTGAATTTTGAAAATGTAAAATAGTAGAAACCTTAGGTACTGATTTATAAACTTGTTCCCAGAATTTGACATCAGTTTGAGGTCTAGATTAAGAGTTACGCTCAATAGCGTAATTAGAAAGCTTTTTAGTAATTAAATGGCGTAATTAGCATATAGCCTATCTAAACCCAAATTTTTGATACCAAACTTCTTACCCCCTGATGTAAAATAATATTTTGGGATTTTTGGATATTTTTATTTATTTTTAGGCTGATCATAACCTAGAGTTCTTAGCTTAATTCGGTAGTTGTCGGTTTTGCCCTTTTAAGCTATAAAATGAGTTTTACCAAACCTTTTGATACCAAACATTTTTCTACTAATCTAATATGATAAATAGAATATTATAATCCTTCTGGAATAGTAAAAATATCAGCTTTCCTTTAAGAACCCGGAAATAGCTCAAAATCGTCATTTTAAGCGTTCTTAAGCGTTTTAAACGCATAGTATGTATTAAAACCATATTAGACATATAAGACTTGATACCTACTGATGTTTTAAGTAAATTTTTATACTTTAGAAATAAGCAAAAGTTTTAAACTCTGATTTCCAGATTTGACCTTTAAACCTTAGGTGAAATTACCAAAATGCCCCTTCGGTGCATAGTATGGTTTAGAAATGATAAATTTCACATATAGGTTATACCCTACTGATATAACTTAGTAAATTAAGTATTTTTACTGATTTCATCAGACCCGAAACTCATAATTATATTTAAACTGTTTTATAATCTTTTAAATGACCAAAATACCCCTACGGGGCGTAATTTGAGTTTAAATTCATTTGGGGCATAATAGAAGGTATCTTACTGATGTCACAACATATTTAAGGCATATTAACTTAGGAAACTTGTATATGACTCTTGTGGCTACTCGTTACGCAGATTTCGCGTTCGGATTGGCTTATGTAACTAGTTTGCATATATTAGCCGAAACGGGTCAAACCATATCATTTTGGTCTCAAAATCTAGAATGTGTTTAAGTTACCCCTATTAAACAAGCATGCAAGCTTGTCGGGTCAAAACCACATTCTAAACCGGTCTTCGCTTTATCATGCGTTTGAACCGTGTCTTCCTTCTGAAAACTAACCGGTCTAAGTCTAGGCTTAATTAAAGACCCGTTAGGATTCTAATAGGTTATTTAAAAACCTTCTTTCCAGATTAGGAGCCCAGTAAAAGCTACGTGCACTTGCTGTATTTGATTTATACTTTGCTCAGGTAAATACTCTTAACTTATTTTCCCTATACGGGCTTGGGATACGGTACTATAAAAGTACTGCTTGGTCGGGTGTATGTAGTCATTTAAATCGTATTGTGATTGATGTATTTACATAACCTGATTGATATGTATTATTTGATGTATGGCCTTTGGGGGTTAAATGACCATGTCCCGGATATCCTTGGCATCATTCAAAGAAATGGCTACGACCTAAGCACGGGGTGTAGGCGTACACCTGACAGATGCATTATGTAAAAACTGGTATCCCACTTAAAGGAATCGACCTTGTGGGCATTATACCTGTGGCGTGTCAGTTAACTTAAGTCCGGCCTTACAACCGGCCCTAATGGACGACAAATGAGTAAAACTGTATACAAGATTATTTGAATAATTGTCCCAAGTTATAAAAATATTTTTGCCGAAGTGCATTCAAATCAATTTTCAAACTCTTTTCAAAATGAGTCAGTTAAGTTGTATTTACCAGTGTAAACTGACGTATTTTCCAAAAAGGCTAAGTGCAGGTACTAGACGAAATAGGCTGGCTACTCCAGGCATCATTACTCAAGTCTCGCAAGCTTTAGATGTCAAAGTCTGTTGAACAGTTTTCCTTTTTATTTGATCCGCCTGTGGATCTATTTCGACTGTTTTGTGATACTTAAACATTACAGATTATTCAGTTGAAATAAATCTATCTTTTGCTTCCGCTGTGCATTTATATGTTGTGTTGTTTGACTATGATGATATCAATTACGTCACGATGCTCCCCACTGGGCCCACCGGTGACACGTGGAATTTAGGGGTGTGATAGGTTGGTATCAGAGCCAACACTGAGTGAATTAAACACTAGCCTTTTGTGTTTAATCTCAGTTACACAATTGCACATTCTCGAGTCTAGACAAGAACATAGGACTAATCCTGGTTCATTATATTTTGTTTCCTTTGTTATTTTTCTGATTAGCCCTTGCATGGGCAAGTCAATTCAGTTAGAAGTCCCAATTAGGGCAACCATTCCTATTATAATATCATTTCTTTTTATAAGATCTACCATTATGATAAAATGGCAAAATCTAAAAGGATAAGACCTAGCCATGTGTCACCTTAAGACAGGGCCAAGATGTAGTTCCTCAACTAGATTCAGATCCTTGTTAACATCTCAATTTAGGATTGCTCTGCGTCTAAATATTAAAAAGAATCTTAAAGGTAAAACCTAGCCTAAATGTCGTTGCAGACATGGTCAAGATGGTAAAACCTATTCGAAAGATTCAACCCTTATTAACATTTGATATGTTATCATTAGTGACAAAGATGTGATTCGATAAAATCACATAAGTCATTCTTAAATTGGGCTATTCTAAAATCCCTTATTTATATAATCATCCCTTAAGGATGAAGTGCCCACGGGTTATAATTAACGTCCTCTGGGACTAAAGACAGTAGTAGCCTACAACTCCCTGTCAGGAAAAGGTAATGAACTTTGATTCAACTTTAATACCTCGATTCTGTAAAATCCTGGTTTAATAATTAAATATGTCTACGTGACTAGGCCTTTTTGTGCTATTATTAACTTATAATTTAGGGTTATGATAAAGATCCTGAATAATTATTAATTAAAATGTGTATTAAAAACCATGGTTAATAAATCGTTTAAAACGATAGAACTGTATAAGCTTCCATATAAACCTCGTCCTTATTTGATTTTATGTAGCAATTAAAGCTACATGGCTAGGTCGGAGGAAGTGAACAATCATCCCCTGGAAAACCACGATGATGATAGAGTTAATATAACCAGAGGAGAGCTCCATACCCTGATTGATACAGTTGTATCTAAAGCTGTAGAGGAGCAATTCAAGGAGTTTAGTGGAACTCATAGTAGAACTTCTTCAGTACCCCACTCTAAGTCTGTTCCTAAGACTCATTCCGAAGCTCACAGCAAGCCACCCTCTAAGAAAGATGAACCCAAGAAAGAGAATGTTAAACATTCCTCAAATCAACACAGTGTTCCATCCAAGAGGATAGTGTTCGATGATGGAGCGCGTACCATGTCATGTACTTATAAGTACTTTTGTTGGATCTGAGTTTGTTTTTGATTGTATTTTATGTTTGTAAGTAAGATGAAGATGGATGAGTGTGCAGCGGAAATTAAGATGAAAACAAACTTTGCATACAATCAAACGAGAGTAATACTTTTATCAAACATCTTTGCACAATGAACCGAAAGATTGAATTTATTTCAAACACGATTACAATGATTGATGAATGAATGCAAACTCCCCCTCAGCCAGAGCTCAGTAGTTTGTTCGTGCAAAGAAGACGAATGATGCAAAGAGCTAATAGAACAGTACAAAGTACTGAACTATTTATAGGCACTTGCAAACTACTGAGCATCTTAGTTGACGTCACCATGAAAGTGACATCTAACCTCCTAACAAACTCTAACCTCTGATCTAACAGACACTGCTTGTGTTAACTACTGCTAATACATTCTATTATAAGGCAGACTTTAGAACAGCTGCTGCAACCTTCTACTGCTGTGAACCCAGCAGCACTTGTCCGGATTAGCAGTGCTTGACTCAAGGCAGTAGATTGAATCAGCAGGACTTTAGTCTTCCATCAGATCTTTAGTTGAGCAGCAGTTATGGGTCAGCAGTTTAGCAAGATCAGCAGATAGGAGGTCATCAGTAGTTGTAATCACTTTCAAGGGGAGAGATTTGTATATCAACATCTGCTTATTCAGGATCCACTGCTCTGATCTAGTTTTGGCTTTTATTATCTGTTCCTCTGATAGGGTTCAATCCCAACAATCTCCCCCTGGAACAGATAATGCCAAAACCCTTCATTATTTGTGGATATTTTATTGCCTCATTAACAGCTCCCTTATCTGACCTTTAAATTGTAATTCAAAGTCAAGGGCATCTGTATCTTCATCATCCCTGCTAAGTGGAAGATCAAGGAGATCCTGCAAATCTTCAAGACTCAGGCCAAGAGCTTGTTCCCTTGATATTTTCTCCACTTCTCCACCAGACCTGAGCAAAGTCAATATGCAGGTCTGTTTGTCAGTTTCCCACTTTTGTATTTTTGAGCCTAGTGGGTTTCTTGGGAGATGTTTATTAGCAGAAGTATTTGGTGAGGCTGGCCTGTTCATCACTGGCTGAGCAGTGGTAGCAGAGTTTTCCAGTTCAAATTCTTCTTTCAACTTTCTTAACAAGCCTTCTTTTACAACGACATTTCCTGTAAGAATCTCTTGAACTGTTTCAGCTCTTAACTGGCTTTGTTTCCTTCTTTTATAGATGGCATTACCAGTTGGAGCAGTGGCTCTCCTGATTTGCAGCTTTGATGGTCTTTTTGAAACCTCTGCTTCAAGATAGTCAGGTTTTTGAGGAATTTTTGGATCTTTCTTTCTTAATTCCTCCAACCTTTTGTAGGTTGACCTGACCACATCTTCTTTCCATCTAGCAATTTGTCTTTTTGTACCAAAATCAGCAACAACCAATTCTTCTTTCATTCTCTTCAGTTCCATTTGCTTATCAGGTACATTCTTTTTGAACTTTGCCCAATCAGGAGGAGTGTGAGTGACTTTCCTTTTTATCATGTCTTGAATTCTTGCAGCTTCAACTTCAAGTTTAGGAACAGTCCACTCTTTGTACATGTGTCTCTGTCCTTTGTATATCTTGTGAAACATAATGCTTTCAATGTAGTCTTTCTTCAAAGTTTCAGCTGCTCTTTCTGAAATTTGTTGACTGACATTCTTTGCAAAACGTTCTAGGGAACTGACTTGTATGAGCAAATATTGGTAGTATCTTGAAACTTCTTTGTCAGATTTCCCTTGTGTGTTTCTTTTCGAGATATCTTCTGCTTGCTTGACTTTTATCTTCAAATATTCCTCAATATTTTTGGGCCAGGGATATCCTTTGATTGAAGGCAAACTCCTTTTGGCAGGGTCATCCTCAGTATAAAAATATTTTATTTCTTCTCTAACAGCTTCTAGTTCAAGAGGAAATTGAACACCTGCAGGAGGTAAGGGTTTGTGCATTGGAACTGAAGAAAGTGGAACTGGTTTTGGTATATTGACAAGAGCTAAAGATTTTGAAGATGTTTGTGATGGTGAAGAGACATCATCTTTAGGAATTAGCCTTCTCCTCTTTATTTGAGGAAGGACTGATGATGTTTTGGATGGAAAGGTGGTTGTAGTGGCAGTGGTGGGTGATAGACTAACAGCTGTTGAAACAACTGGTGTTCCAACCACTGTTGTCTTTACAGCAGAAGTTATAACAACTTCTGTCTTCTGCCTTTTGACAGGAGGTGATTTTGATTTTGGTGGTGATGGTGGTAAAGTAGTGGATGTAGTGTGTGTTGAGATGGTGTGTGTTGAAGTGGGAGCAGATGTTGAAACTACTGAAGTACCAACAGCAGCTAATACAACAGGAGTTACAACAGCTGTTTTAGGTGGTGGTTTTTGAGCAGACTTTGAACGTCTGACCGGAATGGATTTGGGTAGCCTTACTTTTCTTGTAAGCTTCTTCTTTTCATCAATAAGATTTTCATCATCTCTTGATCCTGAAGTACCCTGATCCGGATAGTCCACCCTGGCTTTCTTTTTGGCCTCTCTATCCCTTTTTCACACATGCAAGTGCTTCTGCAAGTGCATTTGTGGTCACATCAATTTTCTTACTCTCATCTGGCAAAGGAATCTGTTTGGTCATATTTGAATTTTCTGGTGCAAGGTAGAGACCATCTGTTATTCTTTTCCTTCTCCACTCCTGAATTTTCTCCCCCTTTTTGGCATTATCTTCGGGGAGTTGATCAATAAAGAACACTGGTGGAGGAGCAGTGCCAGTGGAGTGCAGGATCTGAGTTTTGAGAGCCTTTAGATCAGCCTGAGTGTCTTTAAACCTAGACTCCATAGCATTTCTCAATTGTTGAACATGTTTTTCATGTTGCTGATCTGCTATTTGTGCTTGATGATGGAGACAAGGTTGAAATAGATTCCAGAGCTCGTTTGTAGCAGGTGCCTGTTGGAGAGCAGGTGCTTGAGGTGGAACAGCAGTGGATTGTACCTTTTGTACATGTAACAACTGTTGGAGCATATCTTTGAGCTCTACAACAGAGTTATCAAGTTTTTCAACACGATCCGTCAATTTCTGGTACTTTAAATCATCACCCAATTTAATGGGATCATCTGATTTCCCACTAACAGTGGTTTTATCAGTGGTTGAAGTAGGGAGTTTACTCCAAACATTAACCACTGATGCCCCTTTTTCTTGGTACTGGGGTCTTCTTCCTTCAACACTTGACAACCTTTTGATGTTGCCAGTAGGATAAATAAATCCACTGGTGGTTGGCAGAGGTGCTATAAAAGGAATTGCCTCCAAGGAAGTCTTACTGATGTAACCACTATCCAACTGTAAACTAGTGGGTTCAACAGTTGTAGTGGCTGCTTCACTTGGATTACCACAAAGAGTTACTTGTAACTCAATGGGTGTAACCTCCTCAGGTTGTGTTGGTGGGTTAGCAATGAATGATATAGCAGGCTCAGTCATTTGTTGAGGCATATTCTCATTGACAGGTGATTGAGAAGGACTGAGTAATGCCTGGTTCAAATCAATTGCATCCAACAGTAGTTGTGTTTTTGGTGGAATTGTGGATGTGATGGTTGGTGTAGAAGGCGGACTTGCTCCGGGCATTGAGCTGTGGATGATGGAAACGAGTGTATCCAGAGCATCATAATGTAGTGGCCCTTTGTGTACAACCTGTTCTTTTTGTGAAGAAGCATGAGGAGTTATGGTTATGGGTTGAGATATTTGTACCAACTGCTGTGAGGAAGAAGCAGCAGTGGTTTCTTGTGACATTTGTGTTGTCACAGGCATTAACTCTGGTATCTCATCCTCCAGAGTTGCCATTTTGATTGGTTTGGGGGGTTTTGGATTTTTCTTTTTGTTTTGCTTTTTGGGATTTGTAGGTGTGGGTTTCAAAACAGTTGGTCTGCTGCCTTGATCACCTAGAACAGTGGGCTCAGCAGCAGATATCTGAGGAGCAGTGGTAGCTGCTAAATTCTGCTCAGGCACCCCTGCTTGTGTTTTGCAAGGTGCTAACATTCGTGAAAAAGTTTCAGATGTTAGGCAATTTATTACAGTTATTTCACCTTGGTTTATTAAAGCTAAATCATCCTTACTGAATTTCTTTTCAAAATAGTAACTTAAAAACCTTGGAAACAGTAAGAATGATTTGGTTTCAACATTATTAACCAAATCTTTAAAGATTTCCCGAGAATAGTTATAATTTTCTTCTTGAAGAATTGCATATCCCAGATTTTGAATCTTTATAGGGATTTCATTAAAAGAAGTGGTTTTGTTTGAAACACATAGTAGGAGGGTATGAAATAAGAATCTGGGTGCAGGAGGAAAATAACCCTTTTCTAAGGTTAGTTTCTTCATCATTGTGACTTCATACCCTCTTTCAATAAAGTCAATGTGCAACTCGTTTTTAGTGAAGGAAGTTTTACCTGCCTGATCATCGAGTTGAAAGACTTCGGAGATGGATTGTGGCGTGATTTGGACCTTTTTACCCTTTATAGAAGAGTGTATGGTGGTTGCAATGTCTCCTTGTTTTTCAAGGGTTGCATTCTTCCAAAACTCCCTTTGGGTCGCCAAATAGATTGGTGCATCGGCGATGAACAAAGTTTTGTACTTTGATTTTGCCATGATGGTAATAATGGAATCGAAAACATCGGTGGATCCTGGTTTTGTGAGAAGACCCAGGAGATTGTGAGATTTTTTGTATGGGATTTCAGTGGAGATTGCCTTTTTAGAGGCTGTTTTCGATGAGGATTTTGATGTGGGTTTTGCAGATGACTTCGATTTTGTCATTTTTTGAATGATCGAAGGAATTTGTGAGAGATGAGGAGAAAACTGCTTTGAGAAGAGAATTTTTAAGAATTCAATTCGACAGTAAAACCCTGTTTTGGTGGTGAGTGGGGAATTTTATAGGAAAGAGAATGAATGCTGATGTGGCAACCGTTACAAAAGGTCTGACTGCTATGTACTGCCCATGTGACAACCACTGGTGAAAATGAAGGACAGTACTTTTGATGAAAGCAACTGATGAAAGCAGTGGAAAGGGGGCAGTGGATGATTTTCACTATCAGTGGACAGCATATCAGTGGATAAGACACCGCTTTTGAACAACAGTTGTTATCAAGAAATGAGAGAACAGAGGTTGCCTTTCAGCAGTGGGCAGGCTTTTTGAAGTAGAGCAGACTTTTGAACAATCAGTGGTTATGGCAGACTTTTAAGGATTATAATGAAATTTTCATTTTTAGCTATTTTTAAGGATAGATTATTGATTTTCTGAAAACATTTTGTTGCTTTTATTCATAGAAAAACAAGATGTTGCTTGTTATTCCATGTTTAGCATCCCAATCCTAGAGACCAAGCTTTCAAAAGTGGCTGTATCAAATGCTTTTGTGAGCACATCTGCCAGCTGGTCTTTAGTTGGGACATGATGCAGAGAAATCAAACCTTTTTCATAGCAATCCCTCACAAAGTGATGTCTGATGTCGATGTGCTTTGTGGTAGAATGGGAAACTGGATTTTTGATGATATTTTCTGCTGCCTGGCTATCCAACATGAGTGGCGTCTTTAAGGCAGTGATACCAAAATCCAGCAACTGATTTTGAAGCCACAGGAGTTGGGCTGTACAGCTTGCAGCAGCAATGTATTCAGCCTCAGCAGTGGATGTTGAAACTGCTGCTTGCTTTTTGCTTTGCCAAGAAACTAAGCAATCACCTAGAAACTGGCACCCTCCTGAAGTGGACTTCCTTGTGGTGTGACATCCAGCAAAGTCACTGTCTGAAAAACCTGAAAGCTTGATATTCCCATTAGCTGGATACCAGATACCAAGTGTGGGAGCACCTTTTATGTATCTGAAGATCCTTTTTACAGCAATGAGATAAGATTTTCTGGGAGCTGATTGACTTCTTGCACAGACACATGTTGCAAACATGATGTCTGGTCTAGATGCAGTTAGGTACAATAAAGACCCAATAATGCTTCTATAAAGTGTTTGGTTAATCAACTCATCCTTTTCATCAGACATGACCAGCTTATTTGTGGCCATGGGTGTGCTGCATGGTTTACAATCATTCATATCAAATTTGGTTAAAAGTTCTTTAGCATATGCTTTGATGAATGAAGGTTCCATTTTGCAATTGCTGTACTTGGAGACCAAGAAAGCATTGTAGCTCACACATTGCACTCATTTCAAACTCAGCTGTCATGAGTTCTCTAAACTCTTCACACATTTTGGTACATGTGCTTCCAAAAATAATGTCATCCACATAAATTTGGACAATCATTAAATCTTTCCCTCTCCATTTGAGAAACAGTGTTTTATCAATGGTACCTCTTTTGAAACCATTTGAGAGTAGAAAGTTGGAAAGAGTTTCATACCAGGCCCTTGGTGCTTGTTTCAGGCCATACAAGGCTTTGTTTAGCCTGTAGACATGATCAGGATAAAATGGATCCTCAAAGCCTGGAGGTTGACATACATACACCTCTTCTTGCAATGTACCATAGAGGAAAGCACTTTTGATATCCATCTGAAACACCTTCATGTTGTGGTTGACAGCAAAGGCCAGGAACAGTCTGATAGCTTCCAATCTTGCAACAGGGGTGAATGTTTCATCATAATCAATCCCCTCTTCCTATCTGTAACCTTGAACCACAAGCCTGGCTTTGTTCTTGACAACAATGCCCCTTTCATCTGTTTTGTTCTTAAAGACCCACTTTGTGCCAATGGGACTAACCTCTTTTGGCAGTGGTACAAGCTCCCATACTTGTTGTCTTTTAAACTGTTGGAGCTCCTCTTGCATGGCTTCTACCCAGCTGTTGTCTTTCAGTGCCTCTTGGTACTTGACTGGCTGATGGAGTGATATAAAACCAGCAAAAAGACAAATGTTTTGGGTTTGGCTTCTTGTGAGCACCCCTTCATTGATGTTGCCAATGATTTGATCAGGTGGATGAGATCTCAAGAAGATTAAATCTCCTTGGTATGGTATGATGGCATTTGTTGGTGAAGGCTGCAAATGTGTATCATCTGGGCTAACCACTGCTGGTGACTTTGATGACCCAGCAGTGGCTTCAAAAGGTGGTGGAATGGGTGGTAATGAAGTGGACCACTGCTAACTTTTATCCACTGTTTGAGAACTTTTGTCAGCAGTGTTTGAGGATGTGGAAGTAGTGGTAGAAGGGCTACTTTGGTCAACAACTATTGAGGTAGCAGTGGTTGAGCTTTGACAGCTGTTTTGAACAACTGATGCTTTTCCATTTGTGGCAGACCTTTGAGGGATGATGATTTCATACCCATAGTCTGGTGTTGTATCCTCTGTTGGACCTGCACTGTTAGTCTTGACAGCAGTATTTTCAAAAGTAAACTTTTCAAGATCAAACAGATCAGCAGGATTTGCTGGGATTTTCATTGATGAAAGTTCATTGAACTTTACATCCAAAGTCTCCTCCACTACCTTGGTCTGTGCATTGAACACTTTGTAGGCCTTGGTAGTGGTTGAGTATCCCAGAAAATAACCACAATCAATTTTGGCTGCAAATTTTGAAATGGAATCTTTTAAGTTCAAAATAAAGCATGGGCAGCCAAACACCTTGAAGTATGAGATCAGTGGTTTGATTTTATACAGAATTTCATAGGCAGTCTTTTTGTGCCTGGGGTTTATTAAAACTCTGTTCTGGACATAGCAAGCAGTGTTTACTGCCTCTGCCCAGAAAGTTAATGGCAAACCTGAATCTACAAGCATGGTTCTGGCAGCCTCAATTAAAGTTCTGTTCTTTCTCTCAACAACCCCATTTTGCTCTGGTGTTCTAGGGATGCTGTACTGCCTTACAATCCCTTTCTTCACACAGAAGGCATCCAACTCCTTATTTTTAAATTCTGTGCCATTGTCACTCCTAAAGCTTTTCACTGGAAGGTCAAATTGCTTTTCAACCTGTGTCACAAAGTCTTGCAAAATGCCTGCAGTTTCATCTTTAGAGTGCAAAAAGAAAGTCCATGTAAACCTAGAAAAGTCATCAACTATAACCAAACAATATCTTTTCTTTTTGAGGCTCATGACTTGAACTGGGCCAAACAAATCCATATGTAGCATTTGCAAACACTGGGTTGTTTTGGACTCTTCAATGGACTTGTAAGAACTTTTATGCTGTTTTCCTTTTAAACAGGAAATGCAATGTTCAGGACATGAAAACAATTTTTGTGGTAGGCCTCTCACCAAACCATTTTTTGAGATTTCTGTGATTGTCTTAAGATTTGTGTGTCCCAGTCTTCTGTGCCAAGTTCTGTCTCTTTGTTAGAGGCAGCTGAGAACAGACATGCATCAGCTCTGGGACACTCTTTTGACATGTCAACAACATAAACATTGCCACTTCTTTGAGCAACAAGTTTAGTTTGACCATTTTTTATTATTGCTTCAATCTTTTTGACCATTTCTGGTCCAACAATCCTACAACAATCTTTTGTGAAGAATGACCCAAACCCTTTGTCACTCATTTGTGATACACTCAGAAGGTTGAATTTCAGATTTTCTATTAGATTGACATTTTCAAATTTTTCATTTCCAGATTGCACTGTCCCAGACCCTAGAACTTTCCTTTTACTATTATTCCCAAAGGATACATCACCCCCTCCATGGATTTTAAAGTCTTTGAGGAGGGCTTTACATCCTGTCATGTGCCTGGAGCCTCCACTATCTACATACCAAAGACTATCAAAGCATGCAGAAGCTCCCTGCACATGAAGTAAAAGGATTAGTTCATTAAGGGCTCCAAAGCCAACAGGGCTTTGGATGGGGATTCAGCAGTGTCTGGTATGGATGCAGAGTGATGGACAGTGGTTAGGTCAGGGGTTTGGACAGTTTTAGTACCTGCTGATAACCAAAAGGATGCCTGTTCACTCTGGGTTTAGAGGGCTTTTTGTAGACCTCATAAACGTGTGGAATCCTTTGGTAAGACTGTTTTTCCTTGCCTTTTCTGAACTGGTTGGCAGGAGGTGCATCAGTAACCTGAACATCTCTTTTGACAGATGTTTGGTTCAGCTGTTTTGTGACAGCTGTTTGAACTAGCATAAACAGTGGTTGTTTCTTGGTGAATTTGACAGATGGTGATGATGCTGATGAACTCAAGGATGTTTTAGCAAGGTACTCATTCTTTTTGATATCAAAGTTTTTGAGATACACACATGCTTGAGTTTTGTGGTTTGTTTTATCACAAACAATGCAACTTTCAGCTGAAACTATGACACTTGTTTTGTTTATATCATAAGCTTTTAAGTGGAAACAATCTTTTGTTAGATGGTTCCTTTTCTCACAAAATTCACAGAACAAGTTATCAATTTTTTCTTTCTTCTTTCTCTTTTCAGACTCCTCTGCAACAGAGGTTTTAACCACTGCTGGGATGTCCTTGAGAGGAATGACTTTAGCTTTTGGAGCTTTAACACCATCAGTTGATGTAAAGTCCAATGGCTTGAAATTTTCAACAATATCACACTCATCAGACCATTTTGGTTTAAACTGATGATTTTCAATCTCCTCAAAAGCAGAGGTCTGTCAAGTGTGATTTTGTTACCAAGTTTGTCAGTGATTTTCACTTCTTGGCCATTCTTGTTTGTGGGGATGAACTCAGCAGTTACATCAGTGGTTGAAACAGATTTTTCAAAAGCAGTGTTTTCATCATCATGTTTTCTATAACCAACCCCAAATTTCACATTGCTTTTTATCTGTTTCTCAAGCATAACTTCATACCCTTTGTATGATTCCACCCATCTCTCACATGTGATCTGGGTGGATTCTAACTCCTTTTTGCAACCTTGGTATTTTTCTACCAAGGTTTGAAGTTGGGTTTTGGTTATGCTTTGCTCTTCTTTCATGCTGCAAATCTCTTTCTCTTTTTCAGCCAATTTGTTTTTAAGTTCTTTTAGAGACCTTTCAAATATGACTTCATCAGATAAGATTTTATCACGAAGGTTTTCATTCACCTCTTTGATGTTAGCAAAAGCAATAATGCAATTGTCAGAACACAGTTTTTCAAGAACTTGAGGTGATACCTTTGCAGCAGCCATCATTGCACAATCACATTTAGGATTTTCCTCATCTTCAGCTCTCTCTTCTATCTCACCTGTCTTTTCTTCTTCGGACCATGGATCTGTCAGTGGTTCAATCAGGGTGCCTGAACTTTCTTCCAACAGTACTTCATTAGCCACAGCAGTAACCACTTCTTCAATCACCTCATCCACTGTTTCAGAGACCAGCTGTTCCTCTTTAGATTCAACACCCTCCTGTATTGACTCTAATGCCATCAAACAAAATTCATTATGAGAAGAAACATTAGAAGCATAGAGTGCAAAATTTTCATCACTGAGGTCTTCAGGCATACTGCTCCAGTCAACAAATTCTTGAGTAAAGAAACTTTGTTGATCTGGTTGTGTTGCTACTGGAGCAGTGGTTTGTGGTGCAGGTTGCACTTGTGCCTGGGGAGCAGGGTTTTGAACATATTGGATCTGTGGAGCAGCTATTTGGACATAATGCACTGGCACAGGAGCAACAGCATAGTGAGCAGTGTTCACATGTGCTGCTGGGGCATATTGGGCATAGTGCACAGTGTTTTGCTTTTGAGGTCTAAGATTTGAACTAGGGTGAGTGATTATGCGACCAGTTGTTTGACTCCTACACTCTCTAGCAAAATGTCCTAACCTGTTACACTTATAACACTTGATTTTCGATTTATCCAACCCAACCCTTAGATTCCCATGCAACCCTAGGAATTTTCGCCCTGTTCTTTTATAAAACTTGCTAGTTCTAACACTTAGCAAGGCCAGTTGGTGCAGGATGTCCATTTCCTCTAGATCAGTGGGGTCGAAATGCTGTAAATCATTGAGTTCAAAGCTTAAATTATCTGACATCTGGTTTTCATTTGCAGTGAATGCATAACCTGTAGAGTGAGGATCATGGTTGTTAAAATTTGCACCAGCAGTTATGTCAATGAAGTGATCATAACCCTGATCCTTACCACTACCACAAGATTCTTCTTGACCCAAAAGAGCAGTGTTACCAAATGAATAATCATCAACGGTTTTCCCTGACTCTTGTAACTTCCTTTTCTGGTTCAACTCCCTTTCGTAGGTTAGGAGTCGACCATGGAGTTGGGTCAAGGTCAGATCCTTGAACTCAGGTGAATTTCGGGTGACAAAAGCTATGGTGTCCCATTTTTCTGGCAGTGACCTGAGGAACCTTCTATTTTGATTTGAGTTTGTAAAAGTGGTTTTAACAAGCCTCAGTTCACTGATGAGACAACTGAAACGCTCAAATTGTTGCGTCAGTGATTCACCTTTAACATGACAAAATGTTTCATACTGTTGGTTCAGGATTTCCCTATTGTTTTCTATGACTTCTTCGGTGCCCCCAAACTGTTCCTTAAGCGCGTCCCACAACTCTTTGGCACTGTCACAATGTTACAGTCCAGCATATATTTCGTTAGGCAGCGCTGATGCTATGATACTAAATGCTTTAGCATCTAGTTCAAATTTTTGATAATCTGTTTCAGTATAATTTTCAACAGGTTTTGGAACTTGTTTTTTAGCATCTTCAGCGCTTGGCACTGTAGGAACATGAGGACCAAAGATGACAGACTTCCAACAACCTGTGCTTTGTTGAGCGAGGATGTGACCCATCCTCCTCTGCCAGATGTTGTACTCATTTCTTTTTAGCATAGGTGGTTTAAAAAGCGAACCAATGTTGTTTCTATCGTCCTGAGATTGTGACATCATTCTTGTTGTTTTACAGGTACTGAGAAAATAACTTTAATGGTGATTAATCCTTACTCTGTTTTTCAACGACAAACAAACGATCAGTATCAACTGTTTTGATCTGAACTATTTACGTCAAAATGATTGTTAAATCAAATTTGACCGTTCTAGCTCTGATACTAATTGTTGGATCTGAGTTTGTTTTTGATTGTATTTTATGTTTGTAAGTAAGATGAAGATGGATGAGTGTGCAGCGGAAATTAAGATAAAAATAAACTTTGCATACAATCAAACGAGAGTAATACTTTTATCAAACATCTTTGCACAATGAACCGAAAGATTGAATTTATTTCAAACACGATTACAATGATTGATGAATGAATGCAAACTCCCCCTCAGCCAGAGCTCAGTAGTTTGTTCGTGTAAAGAAGACGAATGATGCAAAGAGCTAATAGAACAGTACAAAGTACTGAACTATTTATAGGCACTTGCAAACTACTGAGCATCTTAGCTGACGTCACCATGAAAGTGACATCTAACCTCCTAACAAACTCTAACCTCTGATCTAACAGACACTGCTTGTGTTAACTACTGCTAATACATTCTATTATAAGACAGACTTTAGAACAGTTGCTGCAACCTACTACTGCTGTGAACCCAGCAACACTTGTCCGGATTAGCAGTGCTTGACTCAAGGCAGTAGATTGAATCAGCAGGACTTTAGTCTTCCATCAGATCTTTAGTTGAGCAGCAGTTATGGGTCAGCAGTTTAGCAAGATCAGCAGATAGGAGGTCATCAGTAGTTGTAATCACTTTCAAGGGGAGAGATTTGTATATCAACATCTGCTTATTCAGGATCCACTGCTCTGATCCAGTTTTGGCTTTTATTATCTGTTCCTCTGATAGGGTTCAATCCCAACAACTTTGTTTCCTGCAAACTCCGGGATTTCACTGGGGAGAAAGGGGCAATAGATTGTATGACTTGGTTAGATGAAATGGACACTGTTGTTGATATCAGCGGTTGTGCTGAAAGGGATATAGTGAAGTATGTATCCCAATCATTCAAGGGAGAGGCACTGGCATGGTGGAAGTCTCTCATTCAAGCTGCTGGGAAGATCCCACTCTATAATATGTCATGGGAGCAGTTTGTAGTCCTCATTAAGGAGAATTATTTCCCTCAGCATGAGGTTGAAAGGATTGAATCAAATTTCTTATCATTGGTGATGAAGAATTTAGATTGTCAAGCTTACCTCACAAGTTTAAATACCATGTCTAGGTTGGTTCCATATCTGGTAACCCCAGAACCCAAGAGAATCGCTCGCTTCATTGGGGGTTTAGCCTGAGAAATCAAAGCCAGTATAAAGGCTTTAAGACCTGCTACGTTTAGATCAGCAGCTGATCTATCTTTATCCCTCACTTTAGATGCGGTCAGGCTAAGATCGCTCAAGAACTCTGAAGAGAGTAAGAGGAAGCGTGAGGAGGAAAACTCACGAAGGTCTGAGAAGAAGCACAAAGGTAATTCGAACCACAAGAAAGAATCTGGGTCCAACAAAGGTAATCAGCGAACTGAGGAAAAGCCAAAATGCACAACTTGCCAAAAACGCCACTTTGGAAAATGCAGGCTTGAGACCAAGTCTCAATCAGGACCACCTGCATGCGGGTTGTGCAAGTCTAAAGAGCACAAGACTATTGACTGCAAGAGGATTAAAGATGCTACCTACTACGGCTGCAATGAGAAAGGGCACATTAAGACCAATTGCCCTGAATACGCCAAGAAGCCTGAGGAAGCCAAGAAGACCAATGCTAGGGTCTTCCAGATGAATGCACATGAGGCTATCTAGGACGACAACGTGATCACAGGTACCTTCCTCATAAATGATATCTATGCAAGAGTACTTTTTGATTCAGGAGCTGATAAGTCATTCGTAGATGATAAGTTCTGTAAGTTGCTGAATTTACCTGTTAAAACCTTAAGTGTGTAATATGAGGTGGAATTAGCTGATGGTACCTTAGAAACTGCCTCAACCGTTTTAGATGGATGTTTTATATCCATTAGGAACCACTCTTTTCCTATGTCTTTGCTTCCTTTGAAGTTAGCCGGGTTTGATATAGTATTAGGCATGGATTGGTTATCGCATAACCAAGCCCAGATCGTTTGCAAAAAGAAGCAAGTGGTAGTCAAGACTCCATCTGGTGAGTCACTTACCATTCAAGGAGATACCCGGTATGGACTGCCTGAGCAAGTGTCTATGCTCAAGGCATCTAGATACTTGAAGAAGGGTTGTGTCATTTATATGGCACAAGTGACTATCGATGAGCAGAAGCCTAAGCTTGAAGAAATCCCAGTCATTTCTGAATACCCTGAAGTTTTCCCTGAAGAACTACCTGGCTTGCCACTAGATAGACAAGTGGAGTTTAGAATTGACATCATCCCCGGAGCAGCGCCTGTTGCGAGAGCACCCTATAGATTGGCACCAACAGAGATGAAGGAATTGAGGACGCAGTTAGATGATTTGCTAGCCAAAGGTTTTATTCGTCCTAGTTCATCTCCTTGGGGAGCACCAATCCTGTTTGTGAAGAAAAGGATGGATTGATGCGTCTATGCATCGATTATCGCGAGCTTAATAAGGTCACTATCAAGAATAGGTATCCTTTGCCCAGGATCGATGATCTGTTCGATCAATTGCAAGGGGCAAGCTACTTTTCTAAGATCGATTTGAGGTCAGGCTATCATTAGTTGAAGGTCAAAGACGAAGATGTTCACAAGACTGCATTTAGGACTCGTTATGGTCATTACGAGTTCCTAGTGATGCCTTTTGGGCTCACAAATGCACCTGCCGCATTCATGGATCTTATGAATCGCATCTGCAAACCTTATTTGGATAAATTCGTCATCGTCTTCATCGATGACATTCTCATCTACTCGAAGAGCCAAGCTGACCACGAGAAGCATCTCCGTTGCATTCTAGAACTGCTTCATCAAGAAAAGCTTTATGCCAAGTTCTCGAAGTGTGAATTTTGGCTTCGTGAAGTCCAATTTCTTGGACATGTTGTTAGTGAGTGTGGTATCCAAGTAGATCCCGCTAAGGTTGAAGCTGTCATGAACTGGCAAGAGCCGAAGACGCCTACTGAGATTCGCAGCTTTCTAGGACTGGCAGGATACTATAGGCGATTTATCGAAAGCTTCTCAAGAATTGCAGCAACCCTGACTCTTCTCACCCGCAAGAATAGTAAGTTTGATCGGGGGCCTAAGCAGCAAGAGTCTTTCGCCTTCTAAAGCAGAAGTTAAGCAACGCTCCTGTGCTGACGTTGCCTGAAGGAATCGAAGAGTTTGTAGTATATTGCGATGCATCACACACCGAGATGGGGTGTGTGCTTATGCAAAAAGGCAACGTCATTGCCTATGCTTCACGCCAGTTAAAAGTGCATGAGAAGAACTACACCACCCATGACTTAGAGCTGGGTGCCGTTGTATTCGCACTAAAACTATGGAGGCATTACTTGTATGGAACCAAGTGCGTGATCTATTCTGATCACAAAAGCCTTCAACATTTGTTCAATCAGAAGGATTTAAATATGAGGCAGCGACGTTGGATGGAAACTTTAAATGATTATGATTGTGAGATAAGATACCATCCGGGCAAGGCAAATGAGGTTGCTGATGCCCTAAGTATAAAGGAAAGAGTGAAGCCGATAAGAATCAATGCCAAGAGCATTGAGATAAAGAATAATTTGAATGAAAGATTGTTAGCTGCGCAGAAGGAAGCTGTGTTAGAAGCTAACTATCCTGATGAGAAGCTAGGAGTAACTGAAGAGCAGTTATCCTATGGTAAGGACGGAATCCTAAGGTTAAATGGACGAATATGGGTTCCTGTTTATGGAGGACTTCGGGATGTTATCCTCCAGGAAGCCCACAATTCCAAATATTCCGTTCATCCTGGAGCTGATAAGATGTACCAGGATCTAAAGGCGAATTATTGGTGGATAGGCTTGAAAAAGTCTATAGCCACTTATGTAGCTAAATGCTTGACGTGTGCTCAAGTTAAGCTGAACATCAAAAGCCGTCAGGTTTGCTACAACAGCCTGAAATTCCCACCTGGAAATGGGAAATGGTGACGATGGATTTCATCACCAAGCTGCCAAAGACGAAGAAAGGAAATGATACTATATGGGTGATAGTAGATAGACTGACTAAGTCAGCACATTTCCTACCTATTAAGAAAAATTATAGTTCTGACATGTTAGCCCAATTGTACGTAGACAAGATTATATCTCTGCATGGAGTACCAGTGGCTATTATCTCTGACAGAGATACCAGATACACATCACACTTTTGGAAAAGCTTCCAACAATCTTTGGGCACGCGCTTAAATTTTAGCACGGCTTACCATCCTCAGACGGATGGGCAGAGTGAGCGTACCATCCAAACTTTGGAAGACATGCTTCGTGCATGTGTAATTGATTTAGGAGGTAGCTGGGATAAGCACCTACCATTGGTCGAGTTCTCCTATAACAATAGCTATCATACAAGCATTCAGGCTGCACCTTTTGAGGCATTATATGGTAGGAAATGCAGAACGCCCATTTGTTGGGCAGAAGTAGGAGAAACTCAATTATCAGGACCTGAACTAGTCTTCGAAACGACGGAAAAGATTGTCCAGATTCATGATCGCCTGAAAGCTGCCAGGGATAGGCAGAAGAGTTATGTTGATAAAAGGCGAAAACCTCTCAAGTTCGAGGTTGGTGATAAAGTTTTGCTCAAAGTATCACCCTGGAAGGGAGTGATGCGATTTGGTAAGAAAGGTAAGTTAAGCCCAAGGTATATAGGTCCATTCGAGATCATCGAATGTGTTAGATCAGTGGCTTACAAGTTAAACTTACCTGAAGAGCTCAGTGGTATTCACAATGTATTCCACATCTGCAATATGAAGAAATGCCTAGCTGATGAATCACTAGTCATACCGCATACAGATGTGCATATAGATGAGAGCTTGAAATTTGTGGAAAAACCTTTGTCGATTGAGGATCGACAGGTTAAGAAGCTTCGAAGGAAGCATGTGCCTATTGTCAAGGTTAAATGGGATGCCCGCATCGGTCCCGAGTAGACGTGGGAGGTAGAGTCCATAATGAAAGAAAAGCACCCTCATTTATTTCAGTAAATCTCGGGGTCGAGATTTCTTTTAAGGGGGTGTGGATGTAACAACTCTAAAATTTATGTCCAATAATGTATCGACACGTGTCATGGACTTAAAACATGCAAAGGATTGATTTAGAGGGACTAAAGTTGACAAACAAGGAATCTACGTGTGTAAAAGGGTTCAAAATGTCAACAACGGATAAATATATCTTTCAATAACCCTACATGATGTTTATACCCTTAAATGAATGAGTCATGGATCATACGAAGCTAATTGTGAAAGAAAGTGAGGAATTACAAACTACAGGGGTTAAATGTGTCAACATGTTTAAAGTATACCTCTGAGTGACCTTTTAGTAAACCCGAAGCTTTGTAATGATAAATTATACTCACTAGATTGTGTGATAAAAATTTCACAAGGTTTTGATAAAGTATGAGAAAGTTATGACAATATTCGTATACGAGGGTTTAAAAGCGTCAATGTTGAAATTTAAGACTTTTCGGTGAACGTATGAATAACCGGGGACTTAACAAAGTTGGTTTATAACTTGGAGTCCTTAAAAGTCAAGTTTGGGGGTTTAAAGTGCAAGAAATGAGCCTAAAACCACCTTTTGGAAGGACCAGGGACCATTTGTGCAATTTTTGAAACTTGGTGACCGGATCAGACCCTCATACCGGCCGCGTAAGGTGTGTAAGGATCCTTACGCGGGCCGCCTCAGCATGCCAGATGCAGAAAAACTTCACAGGTGTTTGTACAGCCTGTTTAACCGACTTAGGAAGCTTGTTTTTGATACCTGGAGCTTGTTTGATGGTTTTAAAGGGTCTAAGGACACTTGGAATGATCCCATAACTTCTATAGGCTTGTGTGTAATGATCTAAGGGCATCAAGAAACCTATATAAAGGCCATAAGTTGTGTTCTTCATTTGCTCATTCACTTGGAAGTTCACAACTCACTTCTTGGAGGTTCCTGGAGCTCAAGCACCTTTCCTAGTGATCATTAGTCGTGCTTAGGACTATTGTAAGTATGCTTAACCTCCTTTAATTCAGTTTTGCTTAGTTTATTAGCGTATAGTCAAACCGCCGTAATTAAGATTTGACTTCGTCATTAATCTTAATCCCTTCAGTCAAAATTCAAATTGAAAGTACCTATGAGTTGGTAATTATGTGGGCAATAAACTCTTAAAAGGGTATTCTCTGATTCCCACTCTAACTAGGTCAATTGTCGAGTCAAACTTGATCTTAAAAAGTCAACAGGAAGCATATTTTCAAATAAATGCATAATTAGCAATGTAAAGGCTATGCAACCTGTTTTATCATTAATATAACTTGGTAATTAATGTAAGAACATGTCTAAACATGTTCAACTCGACAATTTTCAGTTTAGGCTCGGTTCGGGAGCGAAAGTCGCATAGTTTGACTCATGCTTTGACTTTCAGTTCTGACCCGTTTGAGCATGGTTTAGGAATGCCTTAGAGCTTATTTGGGACCAGGTTTCATATAAGTATAACCCTCTGTGATTATACAACTTGGTTCATTAGTTATCCGATTCATATGCATATTTCCGTTAAATGCCTAAATGTTGACTATTATGCCCTTATGACCTTAAAACGTGAATTTTGAAAATGTAAAAGAGTAGAAACCTTAGGTACTGATTTATATACTTGTACCCAGAGTTTGACATCAGTTTGAGGTCTAGATTAGGAGCTACGCTCAATAGCGTAATTAGAAAGCTTTTTAGTAATTAAATGGCGTAATTAGCATATAGCCTATCTAAACCCAAATTTTTGATACCAAACTTCTTACCCCCTAATTTAAAATAATATTTTGGGATTTTTGGATATTTTTATTTATTTTTAGGCTGATCATAACCTATGATAAATAGAATATTTTAAGCCTTCTGGAATAGTAAAAATATCAGCTTTCCTCTAAGAACCCGGAAATAGCTCAAAATCGCCATTTTAAGCATTCTTAAGCGTTTTAAACGCATAGTATGTATTAAAAGCATATTAGACATATAAGACTTGATACCTACTGATGTTTTAAGTAAATTTTTATACTTTAGCAATAAGCAAAAGTTTTAAACTCAGATTTCCAGATTTGACCTTTAATCCTTAGGTGAAATTTTCAAAATGCCCCTTCGGTGCATAGTATGGTTAGAAATGATAAATTTCACATATAGGTTATACCCTACTGATATAACTTAGTAAATTAAGTATTTTTACTGATTTCATCAAACCCGAAACTCAGAATTATATTAAAACTCTTTTATAATCTTTTAAATGACCAAAATACCCCTACGGGGCGTAATTTGAGTTTAAATTCATTTGGGGCATAATAGAAGGTATCTTACTGATGTCACAACATATTTAAGGCATATTAACTTAGGAAACTTGTATATGACTCTTGTGGCTATTCGTTACGCACATTTCGTGTTCGGATCGGCTTATGTAACTAGTTTGCATATATTAGCCGAAACGGGTCAAAACATATCATTTTTGTCTCAAAATCCAGAATGTGTTTAAGTTACCCATATTAAACAAGCATGCAAGCTTGTCGGGTCAAAACCACATTCTGAACCGGTCTTCGCTTTGTCATGCGTTTGAACCGTGTCTTCCTTCTTAATACTAACCGGTCTAAGTCTAGGCTTAATTAAAGACCCGTTAGGATTCTAATAGGTTATTTAAAAAACCATCGTTCCAGATTAGGAGCCCAGTAAAAGCTACGTGCACTTGCTGTATTTGATTTATACTTTGCTCATGTAAATACTCTTAACTTATTTTCCCTATACGGGCTTGGGATACGGTACTATAAAAGTACCGCTTGGTCGGGTGTATGTAGTCATTTAAATCGTATTGTGATTGATGTATTTACATAACCTGTTTGATATGTATTATTTGGTGTATGGCCTTTGGGGGTTAAATGACCATGTCCTGGATATCCTTGGCATCATTCAAAGAAATGGCCACGACCTAAGCACTGGGTGTAGGCGTACACCTGACAGATGCATTATGTAAAAACCGGTATCCCACTTAAAGGCATCGACCTTGTGGGCATTATACCTGTGGCGTGTCAGTTAACTTAAGTCCGGCCTTACAACCGGCCCTAATGGATGACAAATGAGTAAAACTGTATACAAGATTATTTGAATAATTGTCCCAAGTTATAAAAATAGTTTTGTCGAAGTGCATTCAAATCAATTTTCAAACTCTTTTCAAAATGAGTCAGTTAAGTTGTATTTACCAGTGTAAACTGACGTATTTTCCAAAAAGGCTAAGTGCAGGTACTAAACGAAATAGGCTGGCTATTCCAGGCATCATTACTCAAGTCTCGCATGCTTTAGATGTCAAAGTCTGTTGAACAGTTTTCCTTTTTATTTGATCCGCCTATGGATCTATTTCGACTGTTTTGTGATACTTAAACATTATAGATTATTCAGTTGAAATAAATCTATCTTTTGCTTCCGCTGTGCATTTATATGTTGTGTTGTTTGACTATGATGATATCAATTACGTCAGGATACTCCCCACCGGGCCCACCGGTGACACGTGGAATTTAGGGGTGTGACAAGAACAAGAGGAAATTCTCCAACTTTAAGAAAAGTACCGGCAGTGCCAGCAAGAAGAGGGATACAAACCCGCCAGCTGAGGTAAAGACTGGCAGTGAACAAAAAGGGAAAGGATACATGGGCACTCTACCCAAGTGTGATCTATGCCAACATCATCATGCTGGCCGGTGCAGACTTAGCAAATGTGAATCCTGTGGAAGGATGGGTCACTCAAAGGACACTTGTTGGGTTGGTACTGGCCGTGGTGGCCAAAGGGGATATGGAAACAACAACCGTGGAGGTAACGGGAATGGAAAACGCCTACAAGGAGGGAACGGCGGAAATGGTAATCGTGGAAATTTTGGAAATCAAGCTGGAGTTGGAAAGCGCAACCAAGGCTATGCGCAAGGTGGAAAGGGTAATGGGAATGGTCAAGGACCAGGTTTTTTCAACTGTGGAGACATGGGGCACTTTAAAAGGGAATGCCCAAAACTGAATCAAGCGCAAGGCAGAGTCTTCAACATTGGAGCAAGGGAAGCACGCCAGGACCCGAATGTTGTAACTGGTACGTTCCCTATAAATCAACGCTTTGCATATGTTCTGTTTGACACTGGTGCCGACTATAGCTTTGTATCGTTAGAATTTAAGAATATGCTTGGGTTAACTGCTAGTAAGTTAGACATTCCATACTCTATTGAACTGGCTAATGGAAAGCTAGTTGAAACAAATGAAGTCATCAGAGGATGCGTAATCGAGCTGGGAGAACATGAGTTTACACTGGATCTACCGCCAGTAGAGTTGGGAAGCTTCGACGTGGTAGTAGGGATGGATTGGTTATCAAGCAACAAAGCCGAGATTGTATGTCATGAGAAGACCATTCGCATCCCAATGGCGAATGGAGAAACCATTGTGGTGCACGGAGAGAAGCGTGATATGCCTTTAAGGATCATTAGCTGCCTGAAGGCTAGAAAGTGTTTACGAAAAGGATGTGTTGCTTTCTTGGCACACATCGTGGATAAAGAAGCCGCTGAGCCGAAACTAGAGGACATTCCAGTCGTAAAGGAATATCCTGAAGTCTTTCCAGAAGACTTGCCAGGATTGCTGCCACAAAGACAAGTCGAATTTCGCATTGACTTAGTTCCAGGCACCGTGCCTGTGGCTAAGGCACCCTATCGACTTGCGCCTTCGGAGATGCAAGAATTGTCAACGCAGCTTCAGGAATTGTTAGACAAGGGATTTATCAGGCCAAGCTTCTCGCCTTGGGGAGCTCCAGTTTTGTTTGTCAAAAACAAGGATAGTAGTTTCCACATGTGTATTGACTACCGGGAGCTGAACAAGCTGACAATTAAGAACAGATATCCTTCACCAAGGATTGACGACCTGTTCGACCAGTTACAAGGTTCAAGTTTTTACTCAAAGATCGATCTACGATCAGGTTATCACCAGCTGCGTATTCAAGAGGAAAGTATTCCCAAGACTGCTTTTAGGACTCGTTATGGACATTACGAGTTCCTGGTTATGCCGTTTGGTCTGACCAACGCGCCAGCTGTATTCATGGATTTGATGAACCGAGTTTGTAAGCCGTACCTCGATAAGTTTGTGATTGTGTTCATTGATGACATTTTGATCTACTCAAAGACGAAGGAAGAGCATGAGCAGCATTTAAGAGCCATTTTAGAGCTACTTAAAAAGGAGAAGTTATACGCAAAGTTCTCGAAATGCGAGTTCTGGTTACGCGAAGTCCAGTTTCTTGGTCATGTGGTTAATGGAGATGGAATCCTTGTGGATCCCACAAAGATCGAGGCAATCAAGAACTGGGAAAATCCAAAAACGCCAACCGAGATTCAACAGTTTCTAGGTTTGGCTGGTTATTATCGAAGGTTCATTGAGGGTTTCTAAAAAATCGCTCAACCTTTGACCTCCCTTACCCAAAAGGACAAGAAGTTTGATTGGGGAGACAAACAGGAAGAAGCATTTCAAATGTTGAAAAACAAGCTTTGCGATGCGCCTATCTTATCTCTACCCGAAGGCACGGACGACTTCGTGGTATATTGCGACGCCTCGCGTCAGGGTTTAGGCTGCGTATTGATGCAGCGTCAGAAGGTTATAGCATATGCTTCTCGCCAACTAAAGGTCCACGAGAAAAATTACACCACGCATGACTTGGAGTTAGGCGCGGTGGTGTTTGCTTTGAAAATTTGGCGACATTACTTATATGGCACGCGATGTACAATCTATACTGATCACAAGAGCCTACAGCACATATTTGATCAAAAAGAGCTTAACATGAGGCAAAGACGCTGGGTTGAACTATTGAACGACTACGACTGTGAAATCAAGTATCACCCAGGGAAGGCTAATGTGGTCGCCGATGCCCTGAGTCGGAAGGAAAGAATCAAGCCCATTCAAACGGACCTCTCCTTGCGCATTCGTGAACTATTGAACGACTACGACTATGAAATCAAGTATCACCCAGGGAAGGCTAATGTGGTCGCCGATGCCCTGAGTCGGAAGGAAAGAATCAAGCCCATAAGGGTTAGGGCTTTGGAAATGATTGTTCAAACGGACCTCTCCTTGCGCATTCGTGCCGCACAGAGAGAAGCTCTCAAGGAAAGAAATATTGAGAATGAATACCTCCATGGGATGGAGAAGTAGTTGGTACCAAATGTGGAAGGAACGCTGTGCTTCATGAAATGAATTTGGGTTCCTTTGTTTGGTGATTTGAGAAAGGTTATTTTTGATGAGGCTCACAAGTCACGATACTCGATTCATCCAGGAGCGGATAAGATGTACCAAGATCTTAAGGATTTCTATTGGTGGCCAAGAATGAAAGGCGATGTTGCGATATACGTTGGTAAATGTTTAACTTGCGCCAAAGTGAAAGCCGAATACCAGAAGCCTTCAGGTCTCTTGCAACAACCCGAAATACCCCAATGGAAATGGGAACATATTTCGATGGACTTTATAACGAAATTGCCAAGAACGCCCAAGGGCCATGATACGATCTGGGTAATTGTAGACCGCTTAACGAAATCTGCACACTTTTTGGCAATCAAGGAAAAAGACAACACGAGTAAACTTGCTGAGATATACATGCAAGAGATTGTTGCACGTCATGGAGTGCCCCTCCCAATTATCTCTGATAGAGATGCAAGATTCGTGTCAAGGATTTGGCAATCCTTTCAAGAAGCATTCGGTTCTCAGTTAAATCTGAGTACATCATTTCACCCGCAGACAGACGGACAGAGCGAGCGAACGATTCAAACATTAGAGGACATGTTGCGAGCTTGCATAATGGATTTAGGTGGAAGTTAGGACACTCACCTACCCTTGGTTGAATTTTCATACAATAACAGTTACCATGCAAGTATTCAAGCCGCACCGTTCGAAGCTCTCTATGGACGCAAATGTCGATCACCGATTTGTTGGGTTGACGCGGGTGATAGACAACTGGTTGGTCCGGAATTGGTCCAGGAAACAACAGACAAGATTGCACAGATCCAAGAGCGCATCAAAGCGGCTCGTGATCGACAAAAGAGTTATGCGGACTAAGAAGGAAACCTCTGGAATTTGAGGTGGGAGATATGGTTTTATTGAAGGTTTCACCCTGGAAGGGTGTGGCACGCTTTGGGAAGCGTGGGAAGTTGAACCCCAGGTACATCGGTCCATTCAAAATTCTGAAAAGGGTTGGTTTGGTAGCATACAAGTTGGATTTACCTACTGAACTTAATGGCGTTCATGATACATTCCATGTATCAAATTTGAAAAAGAGTCCAACACAAGAAACCGTGGTCATTCCTGCCGACGAAGTTCATGTTGACGACACACTCCACTTTATCGAAGAACCAGTTGAGCTTACGGATTGGAAAGTTAACAAGACACGCCGGAGTAGTGTCAAACTCGTCAAAGTTCGATGGAATGCACGGCACGGGCCAGAATTCACCTGGGAACGTGAGGATCGAATGAAGGAAAAGTACCCACATTTGTTCCCCAAGACCCCTGCAACTAGAAGCAGAACCTAAAATTTCAGGACGAAATTTTCTTAACGGGGGGAGAATGTGACAACCCTCACAATTACAGGTACTGTACAATTAATTAAATTTAATTATGTGCTTAATGATTGTGCTTGATTACAACTGACAATTTAAACTGCTTTATGATTTTTGTATCATACATACATATGCATCATATCTCATACTGTCACTCCATATATTACACACAAACATTAGTGACATACTTGATGCACAAAGCACAGTTAGCACACTAAATGGATAATTCAGAAAACATGCTGACAATGCCAACACATGGACAGACTATGTTTTAAGGCCAATATGAGCCAGGGATAAGGTACTAACTACACTAGCATGGAGTGTAGGAAAGTGAGAACCATAAAACGGCGTCACTAGGTGATAGTTGTAGTGCCGGGAAGTGCCTAAAACACACTTTAAGTGCAGAATTCTGCATTTATTAATAAAATTCAGCATTGTAACACACTAGTAAAGTGCAAAAATATGGCAGAATGGTCCTGTATACTTTCCTAAGTGCCGGGGATCAATTGTGTTACAAAAATATATATATAAGACACTTTAAGGAATAATTAAGCACTTTAATGGAACACTATCTAACTGGATAACCGGACATTACCCGGGACACTAAATTTTTCTCAAACACATTGTTTTTTTATTTATTGGCTAGTCATGATCCCTGAACACCCTAACACCCACTAAAAATCAAATGGCTAACATATATAAGTGTATAATTGAAATCTAACTAACAATTACCTATTAGTTACAAAATTTTACCCTTAACCCCCCCCCCCAACCGAATTCGGTCACCCCAAGGGGACCCACCATATTTTCACACCATGCCTTCCTTGATTTGTTGTATATTATAATAAGATTGTTGCTTGTTGAGTTAAACATAATATAGTAAAAATCTCTATAAGTATGGCACCACCATCATTCCATGATTTCACTCACTCTCACTCTCTCCTCTCTCCCTCTTCTCGGCTCACTTGTGCCGCCCCCATCACCACCACAAAACCACCATCTTCATCCATTATTCAAGTTCCATTCAAGCTTGTAAGGTGATTCAAGGAAGTTTCAACTTGTGGAGCTTCAAAGGACTTTGTTTCTTGCTTTTTCACCATCATTTCTCATCATCTTCTTCACTAGAATCATCCCTAGCCTTTGTGCTAGTAGTAAGTTCCTTGTTACACTCTTGTTCATCTTGTTTCATAGTTAAAAGTTGTAGTAGGATGGTTATGTTCAAAACACTAAAGAACAAGAACACTAAGAAGATGAACGTAAAACTTTACATGAAACTTTACATGAAAGTTACTTGAAAAATGAAATGTTGATAGTATGATGTTGTAGTGAACATGTAGTTAATTTTATGATGATTCTTGATTGTGTGATGTTAATCACCATATGGATCTTGTTAAATAATATTTAGAAATATGATTTAACAAGAATAGAAAGTGGTTAGGTGTTACATAAAATAACCACCTTCTAGTTTAACCATAAACTTGAATAAAAATGATTTTCTTAAAATATAAGTTAACAAGTTGATGGATGATCATGTTGATCCAAGTTCTACAAAAGATTTTTGTAAACAAACCAAGTTCAAGAAACGATCTCTAAAAGATTATGATTTTTACATACACTTACATATTTTTGGAAATGAAATAAGTGTGAAATTCTTTTATTTACAAGAAGAGTTCAAGAGTTTTATTTTTGTAAAAATTGTTTACAAGTTGTATACACTAAATTATTTTAAAAGAATGATTTTTAAAGAAATAAATACGCTTTGGAAGGTAACTAAGCCCACTAAAAGCTTTACCAAGTTACTACGCGTTTTCGAAATGTATCAAGTTCATGATTAGTGTGTAACCCATATATTTTTGCCCTTGGTAATGTAAAGATTGATTGTTGATGATTGTTGATTGATTTTGAAAAGAAAATGATATGCTTAATAGCATGGACACCTCCGTTTTTAGGGGAAACTCTGGCGAAATTTTCTAAAAATTCCAAGACATAGAAAATATTTTTCCAAGCGAGGGTTACAAGTATATTTTATAACTTGTGTTACGAATATAAACTTCGCCATAATTTTTGTAACAAAATACAAGTGTCGGAGGTTGATGTCGGAGGTTGATCTTCTTAAATAAAAATGGATAAATATATATTTAGAATATATATATTTTATGCTAAAACGCTTGTGTGATTATTTGGTTATTTTGTGAACTAGTTATATTATTTAGGGCAAAATAATGTAACTTATCAAGATGCCATCACGTTTTATAATTCCGGAAATACTTTTACGAATATATTTTGGGAAAATCTTATTTGGACACAAAGAATGAAAATATATTATTTTTGGGAAAAGTATATATATTTTGGGAATACATTAGTTTGACAAATGTGTTAAATATATTTTTCTAAGTGGAATTTAAAAATATATTATTTTCGGAACCACCAAAATACATGAATAAATACCCCCATCCTTGGGAAGGAAATACACATATAAAATACTTGAGAAGTATGAACAAGAAATAGTTGCCTAACTATTATTCCGAAATCCCAAAAATAAAACTTAAGTTAAAATAATTATTATTATTTTAACAAGAAGTTATGACTTGGAACAATAACAAAGTGACGTAACTCAAACCCGCAATACAAAATCAAGGCACGGCCCGTTCGTCTAATAGACATTAGTACATTGTAGGGGGTCGTATTTGCTGACGAGACCGGAGATTTGAGGGCATGTTTGGCTAAGCTTTTCAAAGTAACTTATTGACTTATTGGCTTAATCAAAAAGTCAATAAGTCATTTTAGTGTTTGGCAAATTGAAAAGTGCTTTTGAAAATGGCTTTTTGAGATGAATGAAAAGGAGTTTTTAAGAAGTCACAATATTGTGACTTCTTGGCCAGCTTATAACTTTTCAAGCTTCAAATTACCAATATACCCCTTATTTACCCCCTTATATCATATAAGCTAAGCCAAACACTTTTTAAAAAATAACTTATTGACTTATTGGTTTTTCCCACCCCATAAGCTAATCCAAACACTTTTTTTAAAAACTCCTTTTCAAAAAGTCATTTTCCCAAAAGTCCTTTTTAACTCTAATAAGCTTAGCCAAACATGCCCTGAGTACGATACAGGAGACGCACTTCAGTGAGTTCATGTTCCCCCTTTTCTTTTTAACTGTTTTCAGTTTTACAAACTTCGGGGGTGAAATACATGTTACAATTATACAAACATTTTTATACATGGTATGGTTAGCTTAAGGAGGGACTTTCATACACCGTTAGATCATGTGAGTGGGTAGGCGGCTACTAAAGGCCATTAATCCTCGTAATAGGACCGAGGGACATGAGTGATAGATTTATTTGGGTGTAGTGAGCCCACACCCATGAGGCCGGGGCGGCCCATAGTGGTGACTGTGTCTTACAGCCGAGGCCCGGTACAAATTTGCTAGGTTTGAGTCTTCCTACATCACCTCACACATATCAATGGCCTTGCAAACCATTGGTGATCTCTTTTTATTCCTTATTGCTACATACCAGGGACTTTTATACATACATCGTTTACAAAGGATTATACATACTCACATACACATGAACTCGCTCAAATTTTTGTTGATTTTTCAAACTACATGTATTTCAGGAAATTAGTGGATTTGGCGGAGTATGCGTTGTGTCAAGGCTGCGTAATGAATAAAGATGTCATCCGTGTTGTCGAGTTTAGGAGGTGGATCCCTTTCCTGGACGGGATACACAATTCTAAACTTGGGTTTTTATTTACGTACTTTTGATGAGTCTTTGTGAACTCTGTTAATCTTGTCATGTTTGTAATTTACTTTATGTGTCGACATTTTCAAAACAATGATGTTGTGGTATTTTTAAACTTGATGAATGGATGAACATCTTGTGTTTTATCATATAGCATTGTTATGATTGTTGCTATGGTATTAAGAAGTCACACCAAAATAAACCCACGCTTCCGCAAAAGCCAGGGTGTGACACTAACCTTCATAAATCTTCCTGAAAACCTCCCGTTTAGCTTCAACATCCATCCGTTAAGCTCTGGGCACCTACAAATAGAAACACACTCAAAGTAACCATGTTTTATGATAATAAACACTTAAAACCTTATATTTACACATGTTAAAACACGGTTATTCACCCTTCTATCAACTCTCAACAACCCCACAATCTCACATATCATCTTCATCTTCATTCACACCAAATTTCATCAAAAACGGTCTTTCTCACATTCACACCAAATTTCATGAATCTGTAAGTTCAAAATAAATTCAATGTTGGTCCAACAAGATAACCCCAAACCCCAAAACCCCAAATCACCAAAATTTCACCCAAATCGATTCTCCCCATCAAAATCACTCGATTTCTCCACATGGGTATTCCAAAATCTTTACAAAATCATCACAATTTCCATCTTGATCACCATCGTCGCCGCCGTGTTCTTCCTCCACAACACCGGCGACTCCGCCGCATTGTTTGCTATTCAACATGGTGCCAAAAAGATATTTGATTTTGATGATAGGGGAAAGTTGATTGATAATAATATTAGCAAACATTTTGATATAGAATTAGGTGAAAAGGGTAGGAAAGATGTTATGTTGCAGTATAAGCGTGATAACCCGAATCGCACGATTGTAAACTCGTATATGTCACACCCTGTTGGTGCATACGTCTGTTGACTTCGTCTTATATCGAGTCTTGGATTCGTTGCGGATCTGATCAAGCATGATGTCATCATATTCAATGATGACATCATAAAGATGACATCATCATTGCAACTCAACACGAAATACAAGGCACTCAAACGAAATATACACAAGAAACAGTTTCTAATTTCGCATGAGAGTAGTTTTTAATTTCGTATGAACTATGATTTAGTAATTTCGCTTGTAATGAAATGTGATCATTTCAAACGATATTTGGTGACCTATATATAGGCTTGTGGGCTTTTCATTTTATACGGTATTAGAGGGTGATACCGAGGTGCTGCCGGTTTGTCTACTGATTGTAAACAGTGTTATATCAATATACAAGACGTTTAAAGTGCGAATCAAGCTGTTTCTATGTCTATACGTCTGTTTCCGCCTTTCGTATAGATAGGAACTCTTCTGAACGACTCATTTGGGTCACGATTCGATCCTACACACCCTGACTTTTGAGGAAGCATGATTTGGTGTGACTTGTTTAATATCATTGCATTCAACCATAACAAACAACTATATGATAAATCCAAGATGTTCATCCATTGATTAAGTTTTAAAACATTACATCATCATTGTCTCGAAAGATAGACTTAAAATCCGAGTTACAAACCATATAAAATGTTTAGAGTTCCATAAGGACTCATCAAAAGACTTTAGTTAAAACCAGGTTTTGAAAGATGTGTCCCGTCCAGGATAAGACACTCTAACCAAACCCTAAGACACGGATGACATCTTTTATTCTCAACATGACTTGAAACTCCAACGCCCGCCAGATCCATACTTAGTTTCCTGAAATACATGTAGTTTGAAAACATCAACAAAAGTTGAGCGAGTTCATGTGTTTAGTATGTGTGCACGAATAAACCTTGAAAACCTTTGTAAGTATGTATGTATGTACTTGTAAATTGGTATAAAGCAACAAGGAAAAACAGATCAATTAATGTAGCTAATACATTAATATAAGTGACATGGTATAGGAAGCACTCAACCCTATATGCGTATTTCGTACCGGCCCCTCCGGTGGAACGACATAGTCACCACATGCGGCCAACTTGCAGGCCCATGGGTGGGGCTCGCAACACCCAATAGATCTATCACTCATGCCCCTCGGTCCTTATACAAGGATTAATGGTTTTAAGTCAATCGTCTATCCATTCACATGATCTAGCAGTACATTCCTTAGCTAATCATACCACTTGTAATTGTTTGTAAACAGTATGTAACATGTATTTCACCCCCGAAGTTATAAAAACTGAAAACAGTTAAAAGAAAAGGGGGACATGAACTCACAGTTTTGCGTTCCTTGTATCCGATGTAACTCAAAGCTTCCTTTAGAACGCACGACTACCTACATGCGTACTATGGTCCATTAGACGAGCGGGTCGTGCCTTGCTTTAGTATTAGTTAGTGTCTTTGAGTTACGTTTCAAAGTGTCTTCATTAATATTCCAAGTATATAATTATTGTCAAAATAATTAATATTTTAACTTAAATTATATTTATTAAATTTTGGAATAATTGTTAAACAATATATATTAACTTAATACTTCTCAAGTATTGATACTTGTATTTACTTCCCAAGGATGGGTATATTTGTATTCGTATTCTTGTATATGCTTGCCATGCAAAGGTGTCGTATTCCGGTGTGGATTTATACGTATGAGAATACGTATTTTCTTGTAATTGTTAAGTATTCTTATACTTAATTTTGTGTTAAACTTTCCGGGTTATTATTTCGAATAAAAGTCCACTTGTTGATGCATAGAATGTCTGTTGACTACGTCTGCATTACGTCTTAGGTCAAGATAGGTCAACATAGGTTCTTGAAAGTCAAATTAGAAGTTTATGTTGTAGTTTCGCTCATGTGTACATGTGTTGAAGTAGTTCCGCTTATGTGTCAATATGGTTTCGCTTTTGTGATTTAGTAGGTAGTTTCGCTTATACGGCATGTCGTATAAGCGAAAGCTCAGGGACTATATATAGGTATTAGGAGTGAAACCTGATCATTCATTCATGTATGTTAGAGCGGAACTGTTTCATGCTTGTGGTAGCAAAACTCTGTCAAATCAGTATCAGAAAGCAATAAAAGAAAAGGAATTGAATAGGAAAAGCTGTGTAACTTCATTTACGTTGATTCCGCCTTCGTATGTGAAGATGAACGTTCTCAACTGACTGTTTAGGGTCGGAACACAGTCCAACAAGTGGTATCAGAGCTCAGGACGAGGAGTTCATACTACTACAGCTTGATTCTACCGAATTCTCTGATTTCTACTCACTTTCTCTCATATTTTTTCGATTTGAACTGGTTCCTACGGTTGAAATGGCCTGATTTTTTAGTATAACGTGTGAAACATACAATTAACAAACCCTAGAAAGTTTCAGGTTAAAACACGGTTTAAAATAGTTAAAATCAGTTAAAAACTAGGTTTCGCTTTTACAGACATCACTAGTTTCGCTCGTAATATCTTGATAGTTTCGCTTATTCGAACATACAGGTTTCGCTTTTACGGTAGTTTCGCTCGAAAGAACTTGACAGTTTCGCTCGAACGAACATTTGGGTTTCGCTTGAACGGACATTTGACTTTTGCTCATACGAACTATATAGTTTCGCTTTTACTGACTAGCATAGTCTCGCTCATACGGTCAATTTGTTACTTTCGCTTATACAGACAAGTGTGGTTTCGCTTATCTGTCACAATAGTTGATAGTTTCGCTCATTTTTCACATCTTTCAAAAATTCAAAAATTTTTCTAAGTGTTGGCTGATTTTGTAGGTACACTCAAGATGGATGATATATTCTTGAATCCGTTCAGCGACATGTACGCGTTCACGGGAAATTCCGGAAACGATGATACTTCATCAAGCAAAGAAAATGAGAATCCGCCAAAAGAAAAGAAAAAGGAAGCTTGGGAATCGGAAAGTGCTTTTGGAACCTTCAATAAACCTCTAAAGCTAATGGCTATCGAGGAATACAGTCGGTGGTCAAGAAAGTTTGAAGATTGGTTGATGGCATTTGCATTTCCCAGCTGGAAAAGTTTGAAAAACGGTTATGAAAATGGAAACAAAAATGGTGAAACATTAAGATCTGCTGAAGAAATTGATGCATTTGTAGCTGAGCAAAAATGTGTGGCATTGTTATTTCAATCCGTTCGGGAAGACATAATCTCATTGATCAATTATTCAAATGCAAAAGATCTCTGGAATAAGCTAGAAAAAAAATGTCTAGGAAGTGCTGAAATTGTAAAAAGTAAAAAGAAACTTCTTAAGAAAGAGTTTGATATGTTTGGTTGTCTAAAGAATGAGTCAGTCTGTAAAATGATAGAAAGGTTTAGTCATCTGAAGCTGGAATTAGCAAGACATGATATCAGATTTCCTGATGAAGAGCTTGTCGACAAACTGTTCGATTCATTACCAGACGAAATGGATTGGAGATATTATGCGCTTATGCTGAAAAACACTATCGAGCCTGCAAAGTTGACTGTGGATTTGGTGATTGAGAGACTTGAAAGTCACGAGTTGGAACTGAAGAAGACATACAAAGTCAACCACTCATCTTACCAGCAGAATTTGGATTTGTATTATCCGAAAAGCATGATGCCAAAAGCAACTTCTCCCAAAACTGCTTTTTCTGCTGAGAATGTGTCTACATCAAACAAAGAAAGTCAAAGTGGTCAAAGCAGTGGAAATCACAGTGGTTATCATAGTGGATCTTCATCATCTGCAAGTCATTCTGATGCAAAGAATCGTTTTCAATGCAACATTGCAATAGACTTGAAGAATGCTCAGAATTTTGATGAGGAGTCGGCTAAACAGCAGATGATCTTCCTAGCATCGGTGTTGGAATCGTATGAAAGGTTAGTAGCTGGGAAGATAGGCAACACCAACCTAACGAAAGAGGACTACGGTCAAATAGATCCTGAAGAAATGGAGCTGATCGATATTCGTTGGGCTATGGCAAGTGCTGTTCGTCGAGCACATCATTTTATGGAAATTACCGGTAGGAAGACAATTGGTGGTCCATCTACCAAGCTGGGGTTCGATAAATCCAAAGTGACGTGCTTCAAATGTAAGCAGAAAGGTCACTTCAAGAGAGAATGCAGAAACGCATATGCTGATGAATCGGAAAATCCTTTCAGAGATGATTATTACAAGAAGGCAATTTATCATCAGAATAAATCCGAGCCGCCTAGATTGAAGCAGGTTGAAGACAACAAAGAGAAATCTAGAGCTCTTGCGGTGATTTATGATGATGAGGGGTATGATTGGAGTCAAGAGGTTCTACCAGAAGAAGATGCGATTGGTTACGCATTCATGGCGAAAAACGATGAACCTATTCCTTGGAAAGATAACCGAACTGAAGAGCAGAAGTATAGATACAGAAAAATGGTTGCTGAGAACAGAATCATTAGAATTTCTGGTATTTATCTGGAAGCGAGGAGAGCGAGAAGATAGGATCCGGACAGGGAGTGTTATCTTGATCCATATGGAAACATTGCGATCGATGACAAAACGCTTGATATCGAAGCCATAATCAAGGAGTTAAAATAAGAAGATGAGTATTGGCAAAATAAATGGTGGGGAACTGGAGACGAGAAAGAGAAAGAGAGAAAGGAGAAAGAAGAGAAAGAGAAAAAGGAGAAAGAAGAGAAAGAGAAATCAAAGAAGATTGATACTGGGGTTATTGATACAACGCAGGAGTTGACTGCTGAGAACTTGGGAAAAATGGCTGACAAAGTGTTGGCTGCTAAGGCACTTGAGGTAGACTCTAACTCCGTATCTGAGTCAAAAAGCCAGGTCAGTTCAAACGTGTCAACAAATGTGTCAGGTAAGAAAATTGATGGTAATGTTGATTGCAAAAATTGCAACAAAGAGTGCAAATTTTGTAATACAGTCACGTATCTCAACAGAAAGAAAGTTGATGATCTGACAGCAAAGGTCAGAAGCGTTGAGAATCAAATTCTCAATCGTGACAAAACTGTTAAAGCTTCAACTGAACGGATAAGAGAATTAACTAGCCAAATTGAAAATGATAAAATTGATCATGAAAAAGTTAAAAAAGAAAATGAAAAGTTAATTCTTGAAAACCGTCAAATTTCTGAAAAGTTTGAAACACTCAAAAGCACAGTGAAAGATAGTGATGATCGAAATGGTAAAACTTTTAAAGAAAATGGCCATTTAAAAGCAGTGCTGAGAGTAAAAGAAGAATCAATCAACAAACAACTGGATGAAATCGCTAAATTGAAACTTAAATTTCAAGAGGCTGAAATTGAAAATGAGCGAATCCAGTTGAAGCTTAATAGTTACAGCTCTGCAAGCTTTGTTTTGCAACACATTGTTCCCAAACCCATAGGGAAAAACAAAGCTGGCGAAGATGTTTATTCTGATGGAACCGGGGTGGGTTTTCATAGAGTTCCACCACCTGTTCTTGATAACTACACGAAAAAACAATCTGGGTTGGTTGAAACTGAGGAAGAAAGTGAAGTTAAACTTCCGGAGAACATTGATGTCATGTTCACATCTTCCAATGACGATAGTGTTCAAAATGATATTGTAAAAGGTGTTGTTGAAAATGTGCTAAAAACGGAGAGTGACACTACTGAGGAAGATGGGTGTTTCTTGGACAAATACATTCCGAAACAAAAATCCAAGAACAACTTAAATGAAGAATCAAATCTTGTCATGTACAAGATGTTGGGTTCAGATAAGTTGTTTTCGGATTCAGAGTTTCCGATAGAGAATATTAACATGAACAAATTGACAAATGTTTTCAAGTTGGTCGAAGTTGAGTTGTCAGCAGTGAACAATCTGAGTCAAAAGAAAAGTAAAATGAGGTTTGAGAAAGAAAAAGTTTACAACAAGAAATTTGTTAATCCACCACGTTTTTATAATAACAACAGAAACAATTGGTCGGGTGGTTATCAGGGGGTAAATCTTATCAAAAGAAAAATGTTCCAAACAAGAGATTTGTTGAGAAGAAAAAGTTTGTGAACAGTTCGAGTTCACTTGCTGATGAAGAGAAAGAAATTTTTACAAAATCAAACAAAGAGTTCTTTGAGAAAAGAGCTTCTCAGTCTCAGTCTGAAGGCACAAGTTGAGTGGTTGATACTCGAACATGCTTTAGATGTAATCAAGTTGGTCACATTGCACGAAAGTGTACCAACGTGAAGCCTAAGACTAAAATTGTGAAGATTCAACAAAAGAAAGTTGATGTAAAGGGTAAAGCACCAATCATTGTTGAGAAGAAGAGTGTGAAAAATGATAACATCAAAGTGAAAAGTGAACCTGTAAAGAAGTTGGTAGCTAAAAACTACAAATTTTACAAAAGGGTTGCGTTATCTCAAAAAGTTTGGAAACCCAAAACTGAGAAAAAAGTTTCACCTTCTGAGGAATCAATTCAAGTTGATTATGATGCGAATTTTCCACCTCTTAAGGCTGAAAACTTTAAAATTCAAGTTGCGAGAGTTAAAACAGTCAAGGTTACACCTAAGCCTGATGAGGCCTGGGTGGACACCATGTTTGACTAAGCAGTTTGAATTGCCGGAGCTTCCTTGATCGCGAAGCATGAATCGGCATCTTTATTGAAGATTGGTTAAGTCAAAGTTTGTTATGTGCAGGATCTTCCAAAACTTGTATCCAGATGGATCATGGATAGTGGAGCTTCTAGACAAATGACAGGGAAGACCGCGTTGCTGTATGATGTCAGAAACATAAATGGAGCATACGTAGGTTTTGCGGGAAATCAAGGAGGAAGGATTATTGGTGAAGGAACGTTATCCAACGGGATTGTGACGTTTGAGAGAGTTAACTACATCGCTGAGCTGGAGAACAATCTGCTAAGTATTTCACAGATCTGTGACAGGATGTATACCACTCACTTCACTGATAAAGAATGTTTGATCTTGAAACCAGGATTTGTTATCCCTGAGGAATGGATTATCATGAGGGCACCAAGAGTTAATGATCTTTACGTGTTGGATATGAGTGTAGCTACTACAACCACGGGTTAGGCTCATTGTTTCGTGTCCAGAGCAACTGAAAAAGAATCGAGATTGTGGCACCGGAATATGGGGCATATACATCTTAGAAAAATGAATCATTTGGTGCATAACGATTTGGTTACAGGAGTTCATGTCAAAGGTTTTCATCTGGAAGGGGAGTGCATTAGTTGTGTTAAAGGCAAGCAGAAGAAAAAGTCACACCCTACAAAGCAAATCAATTCAGTCTCAAGACCCTCGGAGAGACTTCACATGGATTTGTTTGGTCCGGTGAATGTCAAGAGCATTACGGGTTATAAATATTGTCTTGTGGTTACTGATGATTATTCCATATTTTCGTGGGTTTCTTTCTTGAAGACGAAAGACGAAACGTTTGACAGTTTAATGGTGTTGTTCAAGAAGATTGAGAATCTGTACCAACGGCGTATCAAAAGAATTCGAAGTGATAATGGTACTGAATTCAAGAACAGCAAAATGGAAGAATTTTGTGATGAAAGAGGTATATTGCATGAGTTTAGTGCTCCGTACACTCCGCAGCAGAATGGAGTCGCAGAACGCAAAAATCGGACGCTAATTGAGACAGCCAGAACTATGCTTGCAGATTCAAAGTTACCAATTAATTTCTGGGCTGAAGCTGTTTCTGCCGCATGCTATACGCTCAACAGGGTTCTTACTGTCAAAAAGTTCAACAAAACATGCTTTGAGCTGATCAATAATCAGCAAACCGAATTTGAAGTATCTAGAACCGTTCGGGTCACCCTGTACAGTTATAGAGCCTTATGGAAAGTTTGGTCCGAAGTGCATTGAGGGTATATTTGTTGGATATTCAAGTCCTACACGCCGTGTCTTCGTTCCAAGTGAGAAGCAGATTATTGAAACTCCAAATGTTGAATGTCAAGGTTATACTATGCCGCCACAAAGTCCAGGAGATTCATGGAGATATCATTACGACAAGTTATGGGAGTCGTTTGACATGATGGAAGAAGAAGAAGAAGAAGAAGATTTCTTTGATGAATTGGATATTTTGCGTGAGTACGAGTCACAGCAAAGGTTCCCAGCTGAGTATTCAAGACGACCACGGGAAACTTCGAATGACAATGAAGCAGGTCCGAGTAATGCTGGTGAACACGATGATGTCCAACAGAATGAAGTTGCTCAAGATAATCAGTCAGATCAGAATGATAATCAAGAATCAGAGAACATGCCGATCTTTGATCATGGAGATTCAGATTCTGAGGGGGAGCAGATTCAGGATTCAAGTCAAATAAACCAAGTTGGTGAACAAAGTGCAAATCAAAATGTTACTAATCTGGAAGGTGATGTGGATGTTCCAAGCGAAGTGATGCCGCGAACTCTTTCTTATCATCCAGAGGAGTTGATCATAGGAGAATTGCATTCAGGCGTTCGCACGAGACGTCAAATAGACCAGGGCTTAACATGTTTTTATTCTACAGTAGCACCTTTACAAATTGAATTTTCATTAAGTTGTTTTATCTCGCAGATCGAACTGAGAACGTATAAAGAGGCGCTTACTGAAGACTCTTGGGTCATTGCGATGCAAGAAGAGTTGAGTCAGTTTGAAAAGTTAGGAGTGTGGAAGTTAGTGGATTTACCAGATGGTCAAAGGAAAATCAATACAAAATGGGTATTCAAGTGTAAGAGAGACGACAGAGGAGTTGTTGTAAGGAACAAAGCTCGACTCATTGTTCAGGGCTTTAGTCAACAGGAAGGGATTGATTTTACAGAAGTCTATGCTCCTGTGGCACGACTAGAGGCAATCAGAATTTTCCTAGCATTTGTGTCTTGGAAGAACTTCAAAGTATATCAGTTGGATGTAAAATCGGCGTTTCTTTATGGGAAGGTCAAAGAGGAGGTTTATGTCGGTCAGCCGCCGGGCTTTACTGACCCAATCCACAAAAACAAGGTCTACTTATTGGATAAAGCGCTGTATGGTTTACACCAGGCCCCGAGAGCTTGGTACGAGACTTTGTCTCAACACCTACTAGCCAACAAGTTCATTCGTGGAAAAGTGGATGCCACTCTCTTCACTAAAGAGGTCGACGGACATCTTCTGATAGTTCAGATTTATGTAGACGATATAATTTTTGGGTCAACGAATGAGAAATTGTGCAAAGATTTCGAACAGGTGATGAAGCAAAAATTCGAAATGTCATCAATAGGGGAGATGAAATTCTTTTTGGGTCTACAAGTTGAACAACTACCTGAGGGAATTTTCATTCACCAGACAAAGTACGTACATGATATTCTAGAGAAATTTGGAATGTCAAGTTCTACTCCAGCTGCTACCCCACTTGCAACAAATCATGGGATTCACCCAGATCTCACCGGAGACAGGGCTGATGAAACGTTCTACCGTTCCATGATAGGTTCTTTGAATTATCTAACTGCTTCTCGTTCTGATATCATGTACCCAACGTGCCTCGCAGCAAGATATCAATCTAACCTGAGAGCTTCGCACATGATTATCGTGAAGAGGATTTTACGTTACTTGAAAGGAACACCTACATTGGGGTTATGGTATCCTAGAAAAGGCGACTTTACGCTCGAAGGGTATTCCGATTCGGATTTCGGATGCTGCAAAGTCAATACAAAATCAACAACTGCATGATGCCAGTTCTTTGGACCTAGATTGGTTACCTGGCAGTGTAAGAAACAAACGTTTGTGGCGCTATCTACATGTGAAGCGGAGTATGTTTATGCTAGCAGTTGCTGCTCTCAGATCCTGTGGATACAGCAACAGATGCGCGACTGCGGTTTGCAGTTTCTTAACACACCTCTGTTTGTTGATAATGAGGCCGCAATAAATATAACAAAGAATCCAGTACATCACGCTAAAACTAAACACATAGAAATTCGTCATCACTTTATTCGCGATTGCTTCGAGAAAAAGTTGATACGAATTGAGAAAATCCACACTGACGAACAGAAAGCTGATTTACATACCAAAGCTTTTGATAAAAATCGGTTTAAATATTTGTTAAAACTGAATGGTATGAAGCTTCTTTCGGTGTCGGATGGCATAATTGGCGTTGATGAGAGTACTGTTGCGGATGAAGATGAGAAACAATTTGCAATGGTTTGTCGACTTTTTACCTGTTTTGGTATTTAGGGGGAGTAGATAGATAGTAGATGTATATAGTTTATTTTTCAGAAAATACAAAAACAGTAAAAAATGCAAAAACACAAAAACATGATAAAATTGGAAAAGAGCTTGTGTATAAAGGGAAAATGATAGTACATCGGCTAGACAATTACAGTATGCTAAAGATTTGTAAAGACTAAATGAGTTAAACAGTCTCACTAATGATGTGTCGATAGGTTTTCGCACATTTAGTAAATTTATTCGGGATATAAACCTAAAATTTCAAACTTGTGAAATTCGTGGGGAACACTACTTGGATATATAGGTAACCCCTAAAATCTCGTTTGAAAGGTCCCATATTCTGAGATACTAGGTCTTTATACTCAGTGATATCTGGGGTATTATTCTGGGACTTCTGTTGTATGGAAGTACTGACCTAGTCCCCGAATAATACTTTCTGCAAATGCTTGAAATATAGCATCACCCTCAGCAAGCTGATGAAACAATAAAATTGATAGTCGCTGTTGTTGTAACTAAAAGATCCTCGAAAGGGGACACACCAGAAAGTCGAAGCCGTCATCTCTCTGCGTATACGGAAGTATCGACCTGAGCTCTCACGGCCCTCGCATTTAACCCCTTACAGATATCATTTGTGGTATACTCACCTGTAAGACTGAATATCTGGGATTCTGGATACGAGAGTATATTCAAGAGGTGGAACACATGAATTGAGCTAAGTTCATAAAACATCTAAGTCGTATCCTGAATAGATTGAAATCTGTGTGAGAATTTAAGATGGATCAGTATATTGACAATCGAGGTGAATTGTTTAAGTCTGAGCATGATAAAGCTTAACGGTACTAGTAATTTGTCTGAAAAGCTGATATGATTCCCTGACACGCTCGCCAAAATAAGTTTGTAAATAGTTTACTTTGTTTACTTTCTGCAATTTAAGTTTTCTGCATATTATTTCTTAGTTTAGAACACTTTATTAAAATTCAAAAAGATTTTATTTCTGCTTTATTTTTGACAAACCAAAGTGGAGAGGTAATCGTTGGATTCTCGAAGATTGAAGCAGATGCAGGAGAGTTCTGAGCTGAAGAATGAGGAGAGCTTACTTTGTCAGAGATTGAGATGTTTTCAAAGTTAAAACAAGTTCATTAAGTTGATGCTTGTTACATTGTTTTTAGAAAATGTGAAAATGTTTTTACAAAATCAGTTTGATTCGTCAAATGATCAACTAAGGTCATTAAGTTGAACTTGGTAGATTAATTGAGTAATCAGGGTCATTAACTTGGACCTGAGTACCTGAGTGGATTTCTAAAGCTGATTGAGTTTGTGATTTATTGTTAAAGATATAGTTTGTAATGTTACTGGTTGAGTAACAGGTTTGGATTTCATTATTCCCAACGAAAGCAAATTGTCAAAGCTTGAATCAGATATCTCAGATTCCAGCATATCGAGAGGGGGAGTGTGTGAAAGGGGGAGTCTGGAGCAACAGTAAAAGGGGAGTTTGAAGATAAAGCTAGGTTGTGATCCTAAACCTGTGAAGATAGAGTGCTTATGATGTGAAGACAGAGAGTTGGAGAAAAGACCAAGACTGAAGACTCGGAGCTGAAGACTTCGTCAACATCCAAGGGGGATTCTGTTGATGCATAGAATGTCTGTTGACTACGTCTGCATTACGTCTTAGGTCAAGATAGGTCAACATAGGTTCTTGAAAGTCAAATTAGAAGTTTATGTTGTAGTTTCGCTCATGTGTACATGTGTTGAAGTAGTTCCGCTTATGTGTCAATATGGTTTCGCTTTTGTGATTTAGTAGGTAGTTTCGCTTATACGGCATGTCGTATAAGCGAAAGCTCAGGGACTATATATAGGTATTAGGAGCAAAACCTGATCATTCATTCATGTATGTTAGAGCAGAACTGTTTCATGCTTGTGGTAGCAAAACTCTGTCAAATCAGTATCAGAAAGCAATAAAAGAAAAGGAATTGAATAGGAAAAGCTGTGTAACTTCATTTACGTTGATTCCGCCTTCGTATGTGAAGATGAACGTTCTCAACTGACTGTTTAGGGTCGGAACACGGTCTAACACCACTAATATATTTATATATTTTCCCCAAAATATATATATTTAAGAATTATTATTTAGAAAAATTATTTATAATTTTTCCTTTGGCAAAAATATTTGTATTTTCATATAAGTTCCAAAAATAATATATTTTCAAGTCTCACTTAGAAAATATATCTATAAACTTATTTTTATCCAAAATAATGTATTTCGAGTGTACTCAAGAAAATATATATCCTTCCCAAAAATATATATATCTTCTAAAAATTCCAAGAAAATATATTTTTACTTCCCAAAAATAATATATTTTCTCCTTGTCAAAAATATGATATAACTTGGTAATAATTGGAAAAATCATATTTTCATTTCCTTTGTATCCAAAATACTTTTTACCAAAATATATGTTAGTGCATATGTCTGTTGACTTCGTCTTGTATCGAGTCATGTAACTAGAATGGATAGACCAGGACACATTGTACGAGAGAAACAGGAAACAGACATGAACCAGCCACCCCTCACGAAGTGGCTAGGCCACCTCTCACGAGTTGACCAAGTTCATGGGGTCTGACAAGTTCATGCTTTCTGGACCAGTTCGTGGGGTCTGGCATCTCGTGGGGTCTGGAATCTCGTAGGGTCTGGCATTCCTATTGTTGGTGCAGTTGTCTGTCGACTACATCTTCGTTCGAGTCTTAGAATCAATAGAATTGATTGTATATATGAGAAATAGTGATTGTATAGGTTTTAGGTTGTTTGGATCGCTCATAGGGTCATAGAGTTCTTGGACCGCTTTTATGGACATGTCTGGAACCGCTTTTATGGACATGTCTGGAACCGCTTTTGTGGACATGTCTGGAACCGCTTTTATGGACATGTGTCACATGAGCGGACCAGAACGCCTATATATAGCTCGATGAGCGATTCCATTTGTAACAGTTGTAACAGTTAGAGAAAACGTGCCGAAGCTTTGCCGGTGCGAGATTTGAAGTGTAATCAGCGTCAAATCAATAAAACAAGTAGTTAAAGTGATCTGCGTGCTGTTTCTATCTTAGTTTCTTGTAATTCCGCACCTGAAACCAAGGAGAAAGCCTCTGAATGACTCATTCGGGTCAGAATACGATCCTACAAGTGGTATCAGAGCTCAGGAGGAGGTTCTCTGCAGAAATTAGCCGGATTTCGTCACTTTTTCTTACTTCTACACCTTCTTTTTCTGATTCGAGTAGATTTCACGGTCGGAATTTGCTCAATTTTTCACAGATTGTGCGAAATAGTATCGAGATAAACCCTAGAAAGTTTCAGACCTTAATTCGGTTTAAATTTGGTTAAAATTGAATTTTTACTTCAAAAGCGGTTCGTGTTTGCTGACGTCATTTCTGGAACCGCTCGAAAATATAGTCAGGAACCGTTTATCCGGACGAATCAGGAACCGCTCATTCGGTCGGATTACCCTGGAACCGCTCATTCGAACGATCAGGAACCGTTTATCCGGACGAATCAGGAACCGCTCATTCGGTCGGATTACCCTGGAACCGCTCATTCGAACGATCAGGAACCGTTTATCCGGACGAATCAGGAACCGCTCATTCGGTCGGATTACCCTGGAACCGCTCATTCGAACGATCAGGAACCGCTTATCCGAACGATCAGGAACCGCTTATCCGAACGATCAGGAACCGCTTATCCAGACCATTGTGAATTGCTCATCCGGTCGAATTGTTCCTGGATCGCTTATTTGAACTGATTTGAATCGCTTATTGGATCATTTCTGGATCGCTTTTTCAGACAATTTCTGGACCGCTTATTTGTCATCCAGTTTGTGTATCTGGACCGCTTATTTGGATCAACTGCTGTTTGGTTCGCTTTTCTGTCACATTTAGATCGCGTATTCGTTAACAAACACGTGCCGTTCTGTTTTGCGAAACATGGCAATGATGTTCGATGAACAGGAGAATTATTATTTCGAAAGATTTAATAACTGGAATAACGGATTTCTAAATGAGGGGTATAGAAAAGTGAGCAAAGAAGGTTGGGCAAAAAGGTTCAAATATTTCGTGTGTCTGAAAGACGAAACGTTGGAAGATCTTGAAAAACGATATGGAGTCTTACTTGAATATCTAAAAGAACATGAGATATTTCTATCAAATAGTGAAAAGATAGAAAAGTTTGCAGATGCATTACCTGTCGAGTGGAGTGAATGTTTGGAAAATTTGAGAAAAGATTTAAAGTTTTCAAAATTACATCTAAACAAATTCATCAGCAAACTTAAAGCTCATGAACTTGAAACAAGAAAGAAAAAGGAAGAAATGATCAAGATTTTGGAGGTTAACATGCTAGATCTGGATTTAGATGTGATTGAAGAGATGCACAAAAGGGTTACTAAATGTATCAGGACAAAACATGTGCTGAAATACGATTTCAAACGAGGTTGTTATATTGATAATAATGGAAACCCTTTTGATTTCGTTAAATTGTTTTGTGCAGGTACATTGATAGCAAAGGAAGAAGAAGCTTCAAAAGCTAAAGAATCGGTGAAGAATGAAACAATGTGCTCAACATGCGATAACTTTAAGACTGACAATGACAAACTTGTGAGAGACATAGAAAGTTTGGCATTTGAAGTCAAAGAGTTGAAAGACGAGAAGCACGTTGCTGAAAATCAGATTCTTTCTTTGGAAAAAGATTGTGAGAAGTTGAAAGCAGAAAATGACAAACTGTTGATTGATTTTAACAGTTTGACTTTGAAATATCAAGAATTTGAGGGGCAAGTGAAAATTCTTGAAGATGGGAAAAATGTGTTTAGTAAAAACAACATTGAAAAACAAAAGTTGATAAATTCCCATCTTCAGAAGATTGTCGAACTTGAAAAAGAAGGTGAAAGCGCTCAAAAGAGAATCAAAGAGTTAGTAAAAGAGCTTGAAAGCAAAAAGAAATCGTCAGAAGATGAGGATTTCTGGATAAAGCTTGAAAACAAGAATCTAAAAGCAAATGAATCAAAATTTCAGGAACAGATCAAAATTTTGATAAATGAAAAGTCTGTTCTTGAAAGTTTGAAGGTTGAGAATGACAATTCCATCAAGTCTCATCTTGAGAGAATATCTCAGCTTGAGGAAGAAGCTAAGAATTCCAGGACCAAGATAGATAAACTTGAGAAGAAATTGATCAGTTTTGCGACTAAATCTGACAAGTTGAATATTCCTTGTCCAAAACCGATCAATTCAGTTCCGATGAGTGAAAAGGCTACAAACGTTGACAAAGTCAAAGTCAAAGATTGTGATGATAAACTGATGAGGAAAATGAGAAATTTTATTCAGCAGATGAGTCTGTGACAGAGTCTGATGATGAAAATGTTAAGAAAGAAAAACAAAAATTGTTTTTAAAGTTAAAAGAAAAATTTCAGAAAACTGTTCTGCAATCAACTGAAAAAGGTGAATGCTCTAAGCAAAAACCTGTGAAGAAGATTGTAAAACAGAATCAAAACTTTAAAAATGAAAGAAAAAACTCATCAGTACGATCATCCAATCAAAAGAAAAAATCAAAAAAAAATTGAAAATGAAAATTCAAAATTTGTTGTGTGCAGAACAAACCACAGTGCAAAAGCGTCAAAACCAGCACATTTGAGGAAGGAATATCACCAAGCCAGACAATGCTATGATCTGAGCATTTGGTGTGAAAAAGGTGGTAACTGGTATGATAACAGGGTGTGCTACAGCTGCGGATATCAGGGGCATATTGCTGTTAACTGCCAATACTGGAGTTATGAGACCAGGAGGTGCTATAATTGCAATATCAGAGGTCACATTGCCAGAGATTGCCCAAGAAGATCGAATGACAGATTGAGGGCTGATTCTCAGAAAATGGCAAAGAAGATACCAGTCGTTGTCAAGCCCAAAGAATTGAAAGTTTCGGGCCAAAACGTCAGAGAACAGAAGGTCAAAGAACCTAAAGTTCAAGAAACAAAAGTGAAGCTTTCTCAGGGGCAGAAAGACCGACTGAGGAAAAAGAGAAAGAAAGCAAGAGAATATCTCGAAAAGATTTTGTCCTCGGGTTCATCCGACAGATCAAAGAAGAGTGCTGATGAATCAACTCCCTCAACTGCAAAGTCAAGCAAGTCGAATTCATCAGATACAAATCTGAGGACTAAAGAGGATAAGAAGAAGAAGAAAGTGAAGTTTTCACTTCTTGGCGATGAATTTGTTTCTTCGAAAACAAAGGAGCCACATGTCGGCGATGAATCTGACTCATTAAAGTCAGATAAGCCACATTCAGGCAATGATTCTGGAATGGTAAAGCCAGAGGAGCCATGTGTTGAGGTAAAGGTCGAGAATTCTAGTTTAACAATGGATGAGAAAAATTTTCCACCATTGTTGAACAAGAATTCAAAATCACCCAAGGCTGGTCAGGCTTGGGTGAAACTTTTCAAATAGAAAAACCTGACTTGCCGGAGCTCCCAGGTTTGTAAGAGTGGAGCATGAGTCGGCATCTTTTTAAATCTGTGTTTGAAGATTTTGCAGGAATTGCCGGAGATCCCAAGATGGTATCGTGGATCATGAATCGGCATCTTTCTTGAATTTTATTCGGTAACGTCAATTATGCAAACGGTAAAGAGTTTTGGTTGTGTTTGTGAATGTTTTACAAGTGGTACAGAGGATTCTGGACTGCATATGGTAAATCAAGGACATTAAGTTGTACTTGGATTTTCCTACTTTTGTGTAGAAAACAAGATGATGAAGTAACCCCGTACCTAAACTGTTTGGTAAACAAACTAAGTTTTCCGGAAAAGCCATTTTGATTAAAACAAACTTAAGTGTTTTGAAATCACAATGGGAAAATAGTTTGTTGTGAGGGGGAGTTCTGATTGTTTATGCCAGGTGGATGGAGAATTGAAGTGATTCTCATCATGTTGTCAAGTTTGTACAGTTTGTTTCAAATTTTCCCAGAAAATCAAAATTGAAACATATTTTGATTTTAGGGGGAGAAAAATTTTAAAAAAATTAGAAAATTTGAAAATGTCAAAAACATTAAAAAATTTAAAAATGAGTTTTGTTGTGAAAAAGAGGAAATGATAGTAAATCAGTGGACTATCACAGCATGCTAAAGAAATGTAATGTAAAATGTGATAAACGGTCTCACTGATGATGTGACGATAGGTTTTTGTACATTTAGTAGATTTATTCGGGATATAAACCTAAAATTTCAAACTTGTGAAATTTGTGGGGAACACTACTTGGATATATAGGTAACCCCTGAAATCTCGTTTGAAAGGTCTCGTATTCTGATATACTAGGTGTTTATACTCTATGATGTCTGGGGTATTATTCCGGGACTTCTGCTGAACGGTAGTTCTGACCTAGTCCTTGGCTAATACTTTCCACAAAATGCTTGAAATATAGCATAAAGCCCTCAGTTGATTAGACAATAAAATTGATAATCATCTGTTATAGCTGAAAAGATCCTCTAAAGGGGACACACTGCTAAGTCGAAGCTGATATCTCTCTGCTGAACGGAAGTTCTGACCTGAGATCCCTCAGTTCTCGCATCTTTCCCCTAATTTATATACAGACATCGTTGTAGTGTTCATACCTGTAAGACTGAATATTGGGATTCTGGATACGGGAGTATATTCAAGAGGTGGGACACATGAATTGAACTAAGTTCATAAAATACCTAAATAGTATCTTGAATAGATTGAAAATTGTATGAAAATTTAAGAGGACAATTATATCGTCAATCTACGTGAATCGTTTAGAACTTAAAACGATTAAAAGCTTAACGGTGCTTGTGTTATGTCTCAAAAACTGATATGATCCTCTTGCACAAGCTCACAAAAATATGTTTGTTTTGCATTTAAATTTCTGTCTTTGCATTTATGTTTCATATTTTCAAAAATCCAAAAAGATTTTCGACAACTGATGGTGAAGAGCTGATTTTCAAAATCTCAAAGGCTAAACTTGATGAACATACAGGTTGGTTAAATCATTTGAAATGTTTAAAATGATTCATTAATTTGAATTAGAAATCGGAATGTTTCAAATTTGTGAAGCAGTGGTTAATTGAAAACGGTATCACATGATTAAGTTGATTCATTAAATTGAATCACAATTATTCTGTTTTGTGATAGAGTGGTTGAGTTTTGCAGGTTTCTGATCCTGTTGCTACAGAGAGCCAGGAAATATATCAGAACCAGAGATGATGAGCTGAACAGAGAGAAGCCAGGATATAATTTCGATGGTGGTAACAAAATCCCAGACGTCTATCCTAGCAGAGTGATAGAGGGAGTCTGATGAAGGTTATAGCCAAAGAAAGTTAGATCCAGGCAGAATTCTTGAAGAAGACCGAACTATATCCGAGAAATGTCTTGTTGAAGACTCTCACTGAAGATTCCGTCAACATTCAAGGGGGAGTCTGTTGGTGCAGTTGTCTATCGACTACATCTTCGTTCGAGTCTTAGAATCAATAGAATTGATTGTATATATGAGAAATAGTGATTGTATAGGTTTTAGGTTGTTTGGATCGCTCATAGGGTCATAGAGTTCTTAGACCGCTTTTATGGACATGTCTGGAACCGCTTTTATGGACATGTCTGGAACCGCTTTTGTGGACATGTCTGGAACCGCTTTTATGGACATGTGTCACATGAGCGGACCAGAACGCCTATATATAGCCCGATGAGCGATTCCATTTGTAACAGTTGTAACAGTTAGAGAAAACGTGCCGAAGCTTTGCCGGTGCGAGATTTGAAGTGTAATCAGCGTCAAATCAATAAAACAAGTAGTTAAAGTGATCTGCGTGCTGTTTCTATCTTAGTTTCTTGTAATTCCGCACCTGAAACCAAGGAGAAAGCCTCTGAACGACTCGTTCGGGTCAGAATACGATCCTACACCTATAATAGGTGAGTCCAAGTCTTCATTTGTAACTTTGTGATTCCGGATATGAAGTGCTGCCGAAATGTCGAACGATCTGTAAACACTATTAAATCAATACAATCGACAGTTAAAGTGATTCTAAGTGCAAATCAAGCTGCTATAACATCAATACGCCTGATTCCGCCTTTCGTATTGATCAAGAACTCTTCTGATTGACTCGTTTGATCGAATCCCGATCCTACAAGTGGTATCAGAGCTCAGGAGGAAGAGTTCTTACGATTTCAGCTTGATTTCTTCAAAAATAACTTCTTTTTACTCATTTTTCTACACTTTTTCATCAAATTTACCGAGATTCCACGGTTAAAATAACCTGATTTTGACAAATAACTCGTAAAAAATCGTTTTGAACAATCCGTGAGCAAATCAGAACCAAATTCAACCTAAAACTTGATAAAAATTGACAAAATGATGAACTTTTGGACTTAGGATTCTCAAACGGTGTGGATTTCTATTCAAGTCGCTTGAAAATTGACCAGATCGCATGAAAACTAATCCAGGTCGCACCAAATTGAACTCCAGGTCGCACGAAATGTCCAGGTCGTTTGAGATTGAACTCCAGGTCGTTTGAAATTGAACTCCAGGTCGCACGAGGTGATCAGGTCGCTTGAAAATCACACCAGGTCATTTGAAAACTTACCAGGTTGCTTGAAAATCACACCAGATCGTTTGGAACTGAACCAGGTCGCGTGAAAACTTGTCAGGTCGCTTGAAAGTATCCAGGTCACACGGAGTAACCTAGTGTGTTTGAGTTTTCTCAGTTTGTTTCAATTCAGACCGTTTGAAAATAACTCCAGCTCGTTTGGAGTGATTTCAGTTTGTACAGTTTGAAGATTTCCAGGCCGCGTTACTTTCCAGCTCGCTTGAACATTGTGTTTTTGTATACCTTTTCACCGAAACATGGAAAACGAATTTTATAATGCGTTTGCTACTGCCCCGGCTGCTCCAGTTACCATTGCTGCAACTGTTGGTATCGAGAATGAAACGGGAACTTTTCAAAAGCCTCCAAAGCTTATGTACATTGAATATTTTAATCGGAATGATTATGATCCTTCTAGACCTTCAGTTTCTAAAGCATTTGTTGCTCGAATCTTTGAAGATTCAACCTCGGAAGAAGAATCAATCAAATCTAAGAACAGTCCTAGAAGACAACCGATTTTTAAGTCATCGGAAAGTGATGAAGACACTGATGATGAGGAAGAGTATATTAATAAAGCTAGAAAACAATTGGATCCTTATAGTTTTAATTTTTCTTTTTGCAGATAAAATAGAGATATTGAAAGAGAAAAGGGCTGCTAGATTGAAGAGAGAAATGGAAGCAAGAAGGGTTGCTGAAGAAAAGACTGAAGTTAAGATAGAAGCAGATAAGGCAAAAGTTGAAGAAAATTTGACAGAGAAGGTCGAGGTTGAAGAGAGTGAAGTGAAGATAGAAGTTGAGAAAGAACCGTTTGTGATTGAAAAGGTGGTGGAGAAAATAGTTGAAAAAATAGTTGAAGTTGAAAAAATTGTTGAAGTTGAAAAGATTGTAGAGGTTGAAAAACCTTGTGCTAAGTGTTTAGAATCCTGCAAAGATTGTGCCGAGAAAGATACAAAGTATGCTGAATTGGAGAAGCTCAAAGAGAACTTATTGCATAATGTGAGAAGCATAAAGGAATCATATGATCTCCTAAGCAGCAAAGTGAACTTGTACAAAAGAGCTAGTGATGAGGATATCCAGATGAAGAATCTTCTGAAAGCAACAGTTCTTCAAAAACAAACTGCAATCAACAAATATATTGAGATTATTACAGGGCTGAAACAAGAATTGGCAGCGATGACAATCGAAACAGAAAGAGTGAATACTTTACTTCGAAGTTATCAAAGTTTGGAGTATGTTATTGATCGCATCTATCCTACTGTTGCAGCTCATAAGTTTGCAGATGATGAAGAAAATTCTGGTAAGAGAACTGGTTTGAATTATAACAGAGTACCAAATCCAATGTGGGATGGCTATACCCCCCGACACTTTGAAAAGGTGGCTGAAGCATTCAATCTGAATCTGAAATCCGAGTCTATCAATGGATTACCAGATGATATTGATGTTACCTTCATAGCGTCTGACACTGATTATGAGTCCGAGTTAATTAAGAAAGTGGTCGATCAGGTGTTGGACAAAGATGAAGAATCAAAGTCAGAGTCTAAATCTGAAAATTCAAGTTCATCAGACAAAAGCTCGAGTTCACCGGTCAAAAGGGTTTACAATAAAGGTTTTCTGATATCACAAAATAATTTGAATGACGAAACATTCAAAGTAGCATATACTTTGAATGACTCCGACAAATTATATCCTGATGAAGAATTTCCAATAAGAGGTTTTAAAACTGAAATGATTAACAAGGTTTTCAGATTAACGGAAATTAATATTTCTGGAATAAACGATGTAAATCTTACTGAAAAACCTAAAAAGTACACTTCAAGAGTTCAACAAAGATTGAACAAGAAAAAGGGTTACAGTTCTGGTTCGGGTTATCGAAAGAAACCAATCAATAACAGTAATTTCAAAAAGAAAGGATTAGGTTTTATTCCACCCGAAAATCATAAAAATGAGAAAATTTATAAACCAAAAACTAAATTTGTTTCAGGAGCAAGTTCTGAAGAGGAGAAGGAGAAACCTTTCTGGAAACAGTTAAACAAGGAGTTTCTTGCTGAAAAGCAAAAGAATGTGATCATGGAATCTAAACCGAGAGTTGAAAGAAGAACCTGTTTCAAATGCCGAGAGGTTAGACATATTGCTTGGAATTGCTCAAAGCCCATCAACACAAAACAGGGAGTTTCTTCTAACTCTAAATTGAAAGAGAAATGTGTTGATTAAAAGGAACAACCAATAGAAAAATTTAAGGAGTTCAAAAATTCAACTTTCAAAGTTGGTGAAAGTTCGAAACATTTTTACAAAAGAAGAGCAAATCTTAACAACCATAAATGGGTGGTTAAGAAATCAGAAGTTAGTTCTGGCAATGAATCTGACTCGTCAAAGTCAGAGGAGCCATTTGTTGTGCTAAATGATGAGAATTCCGTTCCGACAATGGATGATGAAAATTTTCCACCATTGACAAACGGAAACTTGAAATAAAATATTGGTAAGATTGAGATTTCAGATCAATTCTTCTCTGATAAGAAAGAATTTGATGGTGAAAAAGCATTTAATGATAAAGTGCTACATATTTTTGGTAAGATGGCTGATGGGAAGGTTAAGGGAGTGAAAGAATTATATGAATCGAAAGTTGTTAAACCAAATGAGGATGGTTCACCCATGATTGATCAGGCATGGGTGAGATTCTTTAAAAAGTAAAATCCTGACTTGCCCGAGCTCCCAAGTTGGTAATCGTGGAGCATGAATCAGCATCATTCTTGAAAAACGTTTTTGTGAAAAATCTACAAGTAATAGTTTTTACAAGTGGTTAAAAGAACAAAGTAATGAATGAATCCCCATGATGTGTGAAATCAACAAAACTAATTTTCCGGAAAAACCATTTTGATTAAAACAAACTTAAGTGTTTTGAAATCATAATGGGAAAATAGTTTGTTGTCAGGGGGAGTTTTGATTGTTTGAGCCAAGAGAATGGAGAATTGAAGCAATTCACATCAGTTTGTCATTTTATTTGTACAGTTTATTGCTTTTACTTTCAGATTTTCCCGGAAAATCAAAAATTGAAACATATTTTTGATTTTAGGGGGAGTAAAAAGTTTAGAAATTTTGAAAATTTGAAAAATCCCAAAACATTGAAAATAAAAAATGAGTTTTGTTGTGAAAAAAGAGGAAATGATAGTACATCAGTAGACAATCACAGCATGCTAAAGAGTTGGAAAGTTAAATATGTGATAAACGGTCTCACTGGTAGATTGATCTCGAGATATAAACCTAAATATCAAATACTTACTTATCTCGTGGGGAACATCTCTCGGATATATGGGTAACCCCCGAAATCTTGTTTGAGAGATTGCCTAATTCTGAGATACTAGGTTTTTATACTGTTTGATATCTGGGGTATTATACCTAGTCTTCTGATATTGCGGAAGCAATGGCCTAGACTTTGTATAATACTTTACGCGCTTTAAAAGCTCACCCTCTGCACAAAGATTGAAAAATATCGAAAGATATGAATCAATTGAAGTTGAAGAAAAGATTCCCTAAAGGGAACACAACTAAAGTCGAGCCTTTATCTCTTTGACTGAACGGAAGTTCATACCTGAGCTCTCAAGGTCTCGCATTAACCCAGATACAGATATCAGATTGGTATATTCACCTGTAAGACTGAATTTAGGGAATCTTGATACGGGAGTATATTCTGAGGTGGGACATGCGAATAAGTTAAGTGCTTAAAACACTAATTCTCGTATCTCGAAACAATTGAACTTTGTGTGAAAATTTAAATGGATCAGTATACTGACAATCTAAGTGAATCGTTTAGAACTTAAAGTCTAAAAAGGTCAACGATGTTAGTGATTTGTCTCAAAAACTGATATGATCCTCTTACACAATCTCACAAAAATATGTCTGTGTATAATATATTTCCCAAAATCCAAAAAGATTTTCAGTGTGTTTTAGCATAAAATTTTGAAAAATCAAAAAAGATTTTATTTCATCTTTTTTTCGACAACTAATGTTGAAAAGCTGATTTTCAAAATTCTGAGTGCTAAACATGATGAACAACAGTGGATTGGGAGAGTGTGTTTGAAATGAAAAATGAAGTTAAAGTTTGAGATAATTTGAGAAATGTTTCAAGATAATCTTACAAGTGATGTTTTGAGGCTGATTTTACTGTTAGTTAATCAAGGTCATTAATTTGAACTTGATATAACTATTATTGATGTTGAATGATATCTACAAGAGGTTTCTAAAATTGTTAAATTTTAACTATTGTGAAATTTACTTTTGGGTAGAGAATTATGTATGTTACCAGGTTCCTGATCCTGTTGCTACGGAGAGCCATGAGATGTTCCTGAACCTGTGAAAGTTGTAGAGCCAAATCCCTTTGTCTAAGCCTGAGCAGAGTTTGAGCCAGGACACGATCTTAGAACGAGTGTTATGTCAGATTGCGATCCCGGAACAACTTAAGGGGGAGTCTGTTAGCAAAGGGGAGTCTGTTGATTGGAAGATTTCAGAGAAAGAAGGAGTCTGAATATTAGAGAGCCAGTCTGCTATTCTGGAACAGTGCTCAAGATAGAAGCTGCTAATGCTGATGAGCTTAAGGAATCGAGAGATCTGATCAAGAGAGATTGAAAGATAGAGATTGAAGGATGCTTATAGAGAAAGATACTTTAGTGAGAGAGAGAAGACTGGTCAAGATGGAAGACTCAATACACTGAAGACTCGTCATCATCCAAGGGGGAGTTTGTTAGTGCTGTAGGATCGAATACTGACCCGAACGAGTCTATCAGAGGTGTTTTGATCAGATACAGGTGCGGAAAACAAGTACCTGACGTAGAAATAGCTAGATCTTCACTTAAATCACACTTTTGATTAATATAACAGCGTTTACAACCAAATCTCACACCGGCAGCACCTCGGTATGGAAAACAAGAATGTTACAAATGATTTAGCTCAAGACCCTATTTATAGTGTTGGTGGTTTCGCTCATATGTACACGTACATATAAGCGGAACCTCTCATGTCCATATAAGCGGAACTACTCATGTCCGTATAAGCGGAACTAGTGGTTTCCCACATACGGACATGTACACATAAGCGGAACTATGCATAAGGTTTCCCACATACGGACATGCGGTTTCCCACATATGGACATGTGGTTTCCCACATATGAACATGTCGGGAAATCTCGTACAATGAGCTCTAATCTAACAATTCTAAGACTAAGACACGATACAAGACAAAGTCGACAGATGCATGCACTAACAGACTCCCCCTCAGATGTTGATGAGTCTTAAGTGTCGAGTCTTCGCATCTTCAGTCTTGATCTGTCTCTGGGCTTTACTCTCTTAATCTTTTCTTGCAGATCTTCAGACTCCCCCTTGCGATATGCTGGCATTTCTTCAGTTCATCAGCATCATCAGCTTTAGGATCATTGTCTGGCTTTCCATCTAACAGCTTCTCAATATCAATCAGCTTGGCTCTTCATGTTCCAAGATCATTGCCTAGCTACTTCCAATCAGAGTCCTCAGGTATTGGAACCTGGCTCTCATCTAGCTCAGATCTCAGAAACGAATAACCTGGCTTAACTTGACCTGCATAAGCTCTACCTCAAAGTAAATTTCTCTCACATACATATTTCAAACATATAAACTTGCACTAACTCAGACTCTCTTTCAAAACCCAAACAAAATAATTTTTCAATCTGATGAACCACTTGAAGGATTGATAAAAAATAATCAGTTTTAAAGACAAAACTCCCCCTCAAATTATACTCATCATGTTTAGCACTCAGAATTTTGAAAATTAGCTTTTCAATATCAGTTGTCAAAAATCTTTTTGAGTTTTTGAAACTTTATGCTAAAACACACTGAAAATCTTTTTGGATTTTGTAATAAAGAAATTGTAATGCAGTAAAGAAATATTTACAAACAATATTTTTGTGAGTTCGTGTAAGAGGATCATATCAGTTTTTGAGACAGGTCACCAACACCGTTAAGCTTTATTTCATTTTAAGTTTTAAACAATTCACCTAGATTGTCAGTATACTGATCCACTTAAATTTTCACACAAATTTCAACTGATCCGAGATATGATATTAATGTCTTAAGAACTTAAACTTATTCGCGTGTCCCACTACTTGAATATACTCCCATATCCAGATCCCAATATTCAGTCTTACAGGTGAGTATACCACAGATAATATCTGTTCAGGGGTTAAATGCGAGGGCCGTGAGAGCTCAGGTCGATACTTCCGTATACGCAGAGAGATGACGGCTTCGACTTTTCTGTGTGTCCCCTTTAGAGGATCTTTTGAATTACAACAGCAGCGACTATCAATTTTATTGTTTCATCAGCTTGCTGAGGGCGATGCTATGTTCAAGCATTTGCGGAAAGCATTATCCCGGGACTAGGTCAGTACTTCCATACAGCAAAAGTCCCGGGATAATACCCCAGATATCACTGAGCATAAAGACCTAGTATCTCAGAATAAGGGACCTTTCAAACAAGATTTCAGGGGTTACCTATATATCCAAGATATTGTTCCCCACAGAATAAGCAAGTTTGAATTTTTAAGTTTATATCTCGTCACAATCTACTAAATGTGCAAAAACCTACTGGCATATCCGCAGTGAGATTGTTTATCACATTTTAACTTTCCAATTCTTTAGCATGTTGTGACAGTCCACTGATGTACTATCATTTCCTCTTTTCACAACGAAACTCATTTCTGAGTTTTATCATGTTTTTGTCTTTTTCAAATTTTCTAATGTTTTTGGATTTTCTGAAATTTACTACTCCCCCTAAAATGCAAACACGTTAAAGAAATTTGAAAACAAACTAAACTTTTTGACCCACTTGAAGAAAATTCAAAACAAAATGTACAGAAACATGACAACCGATATCAAATCGCCTCCATTCGCCATTCACTAGGCATAAACAATCTGAACTCCCCCTTTCACAAACCATTTTCTCATTTAGATTTCAAAACACTTAAGTTTGTTTTAATCAAAATGATTTTTCCGGAAAATGAGTTTGTTTTTACCACTTGTAAGTTTACCACTTGTTTAAGTACGGGGATATGGTTCATCATCTTGTTCTTTGTTGTTATCATGTATAGTAAATCAAGTACAAATTAATGTCCTTGATTCACTATTTGCAATCAAGCAACCTCTAAACCACTTGTAAGAATAACCACTTGTAGGTATAACCAATCAATACCAATTGTAGGAATGAGTCATCTACATTTTACCCATCAAAGTGCCGATTCCTGCTTCGCACTTACCAACCAGGAAGCTCCGGCGTAGTCATCCAACCTGTAAAATTTTAACAATTTCAAGCATTTTAAAAAAAAACTTATTAAACATGAAAGATGCCAATTCCTGATCCACGATTACAAACTTGGGATCTCCGGTAAGTCAGGTTTTTCAAGCGAAGAAAATGTCCACCCAAGCCTGACCAGCCTTGGGTGATTTCAATTCAGATTTTGTTGGGGTGTAAGTTGCTTTCTTTTTAGCATAAAAATCTTTTACCCCTTTCACCTTCCCATCAACCATTTTTCCGAAAATCTTCTTTACTTTCCCATTGAATGCTTTCTCAACATCTAAATTATCCTTTTCAGAATAACCCTGATTTGAGATTTCAGACTTTCCAGCTTTCCTTTTAAAATTCTCAGTCCTCAATGGTGGAAAGTTCTCGTCATCCATTGAAGGAACTGAGTTTTCATCACTCTCATCAAACTGTGGCTCCTCTGCTTTTGTGGAATCAGATTCATCACCAGATTTTACATCAGATTTCTTAACAACCCATTTTTGGTTGTCAAGTTTCACACTTCGCCTGTAAAATCTCTTCGAACATTCACCAACTTCAAATGTTGAATTTTTGAAAACTTTAATTTTTTCACTTGGTTGTTCGGTTTTATCAACAATGACTTCTTTTAGTTTTCCAGAAACTCCCTGTTTTGTCTTGGTTGATTTAGAACAATTCCATGCAATGTGACCAACTTCATTGCATCTAAAACAGGTTCTGGTTTCTTTTCTCTGAACTTCATTCTGCTTTTTCTCAGCTAGAAATTCTTGATTTGTTTATCTCCAGAATGTGCTCTTCTTCTCCTCTTCAGCAGATAGTCCTGAAACAAATTTTGTATTTTTAGAAAATTTTTCATTTTTGTAGTTTTCAGGTGGAATAAAACCAAGTCCTTTCTTTTTATAGCTACGATTTTGGTTTGGTTTCTTTTGAAAACCAGAACCAGAATTGTAACCCTTTTTCTTGTTTAAACGTTGTTGTACTCTTGAGGTGTAAGGTTTAGGTTTTACTTTAAGATTTTCATCTTTTATTTCAGAAATATTAACTTCTGTTAATTTGAAAACCTTTTTGATCATTTCTGGTTTAACACCTCTTATTGAAACTCTCTATCAAAATATAATTTGTCAGAATCATTCAAAGTATACACAACTTCAAATGTTCCATCATTCAAATTAGATTTTGACAACAAAAACTCTTTACTGTAAACCCGTTTCCCCGATGTTTTTGAACTCTTTTCGGACGAATTTGAACTCCCGACTGACTGACACGAACTTTCGGACTCGGACTTTGACTCTGACTCCTCATCCTTATCCAACACCAGATCGACCACTCGTTTTATCAATTCGGACTCATGATCTGTGTCAGACGCTGTGAACGTGACATCAATATTGTCTGGTAAAACAGCGGTTATCTCGGATTCTAGCTTAATATTCACCGCCTGTTTTAGTTCTTCCTCGTTAGGTTTTCTAGGTGAGTACCCTTCCCAAATCGGAGGCGGACACTTATTATAACATACACCCTGTTTCTTACCAGTATCCTTTTTCTTCTTTGGCTGTTTTTCTTCACCTTTAAACGCTTCAAAACCTTCAACTGTTGGATAAATTCTATCGATTATGTAGTCACAACCTTCGTAACTTTGCAGTAATCTTCTGATTCTTTCATTCTCAGCTGCTTCATTATCCAACTCTTTCTTCCACTTTGCACATTCTTCTATGTACAAGTTGATCTCTTTCTGCTTTGTCATCATGGTAGCATTCATCATCTTCAAAGCTTTTTCTCTTTCAGAGTTAGTCTTCTCCAGACTATTTACATGTCTGTTCAATACATTATACGACTTTTTCAAATTCTTTACATCAAACAACAACTGTTCTTTCAACTTTTCTAACTTACTAAACCTCTCATCTTTTTCTATAAATTGTTTACAAGACTCTAAACATGTAAGACAGGGTTTTGTGATTTCAACGATCTTCTCGACTTCAATTATCTTTTCAACTTCCACAATCTTCTCAATCACTTTGACTTCTTTCAATTCTTTTGCAGCTTTCTTCTCTTTTAGTTTCTTCAATTTTTCTGCAAAATAAAATTCAAAAGTGTCAGAAGATAAATGCGTTTTTCCAAGATTTATCTGTTCCATCTCTTCATCACTATCACTTGTTTCTGATGAACTGTTTTCAGATGAAACAGATCCTTCATCTTCACTTTTCTCTTCATCAGATAACACTTCCATCCATTCCTTCAGCAATTCTGGTTTTCGAATAATATGTGCAATAAACACTTGAACATTTGAATCAGATGGAATAAACTTGTCCCAGCTAAAACCTTCAGCCATTTTCTAATCATCTTGATCAACGATGCCATAATAAGCTTTCCTGTTTGCATCCTTGATCATTCTTCCATGTGCCGTTTGAGCTTCTTTTTGTTGATTCGGTTGAGGAGTGATCTGCTGATAGATAGTTTTCATATAATAATCATCTTTCCCAGACGACTCCTTTGCTCCTCTCGGCTCCTGATTCTTGCAATCTCTTTTAAAGTGGCCTTTTTCCCTGCAACGAAAACAAACAACTTTAGACTTATCAAATCCTAGATTAGAAAGGTTTGCATCCAAGAAATCATTTCTTCCTTTAATCAATCTAAACTTTTCTGCTCTCCTCAAAACACTCGCTAAAGCCCATTTAATATCCATCAGTTCCAGCTCCTCTGCATCGATTTGGTCATAATCTTCCTTTGTGAGCATCGGATTACCAATTCTTCCGGCAATCAACCCTTCATAAGACTCTAATCCAGTGACCAATAATCCCATATGATGCTTTACAACTTCTTCAGAATAATTTTGACCATTTTGAAGATGTAGAGCTACATTGCACTGAATTAGATGACCATTTCTAGCAGATGAACTTTGAACACTTGGAGGATTCACCGTTGAGAACCCACTAGTGTTGACTGATCCTTGACTGCTTGGTGTAGATTGATTTCCAGCACTAAATGCAGTTTGTATCTTTGGACTTGCTTCAGCAGTTTGAACATTTCCTTTATAGTACAATTTAATATCTTGTTGATGAGTAGAACTGTTCATTCTAGCAATTTTCTGCTGCTCCAGATCCTGTGCCTCCAACTTCTCTATAAACTGTGCAATCGATAGCCTGCTAAACTGTCCGGAATTCTTCAATATCATCAGATATGTACCCCCATTCCTTTTGCGGTAACGCATCAGCAAGCTTTTCAACCCATTCTGCTGGAGTTTTTGTAATCTTCAACTGTGACATAGTGCGTACAAGATGACAGTATCTCTCAATAAGAGTCTTTGTTGTTTCACCAGATATGCACGTAAAAAGTTCAAACTCCTTTTTCAACAAAGCTGCTTTACTCTGTAACATTTCAGTACTTCCCTCAACTTTCTTTCTAAGAGCTTCCCAGATAGAATAAGCATTTTCATCATGTTGAAGCAACACAAAAATATCCTCTTTAACAGCTTGTTGTAACAGATTGATCATCATTTTTCGGCTTTGTAACTTTCTCTCTCTTGCTCAGTGAACTCTGAAATGATTTTACCAACTCCAATTGAATTCTTTGGCCTCTCATATTCAGTTTCAATGCTCTCCCAAGCTTTTAGATGATTCGCCTGAACCCAATTCTCAAACCGTTTCTTCCATCCGTGATAATCCTCAATTCCCATAAGTTTCGGAGGTTTTTGCATTGTTCCGGTTTCAATCTCCATTGTCATGGTCTTAGTAATGTCAGATGGACTAGTCGGGGTTGTAGCAAACGCATTGTAGAATTCAGAATCCATGTTTCGATATCGAAGAATTTTTCAAAGAAGCTTTCAAACTAACTGGTTCACCTTGTAATACACCTGTATCACCTGACGTACACAAACAAACAAAACACAATCAGTTTAAAACACTTATCAAAGCAATTGAATCAAACTGATACTCTGTGCGAACTGAATCACTCGAACTGAAGAATATTCTGTGCGAACTGAGGTTTAAATTGGCAAACCGTGAGAACTGCTATGACTCGGATCAAAATCAAACGGCCTGACCTTATTCCAAACGATCTGACAAGGTTCAAACGAACTGGACCTTTCAAATAAACTTGATTCTTTCAAATGACCTGATAACACCACACGACTCGTACCAAATCAATGTAAACCGGTTCTTTTAATCTGATATTATTCAAAAGCAATTATCTGACAACTTTGATTCAAAAACTTTGATTTCATAGGGCCGCACAATTGAACCAATAGAATTTAATTATTCCCATACAAAACTCTTGAGCCGACAACCACTACAATTTCACATGCAATTGATCCTATTGGACCTCAAAGTCCACTAAACCGTCAAGTTCAAGTGTAATCACATGGGTCAAAGTATTCATTTATTTTTTCAATTAACACTATCCGACAAATCAATTCATCACAGAAATCTCATTGAGCTGTCTAATCCACTAACTGACAATCAATGATTGGGCCGCAAATATGATGGATTACCTTCAGCCGACAACATTAATTTGTTTAAATCAATCTGATTGGACCTTGACTTTTAATCTACTACATGTGATTGACCGATATCTTTTGATAAATGTGGCCGACAAAAACAAATATACTAAATCACATGAACTGATATATTTCACATGCTCACAAATACCAATCCCACTTAGCTGACAACAATACTCCTCACAATATTCAGTTTTGATCAGGCCTATTAAAACGATTCACAGAAATATTAATTGACTGGACCAACACTTGATTGTGGCCAACAAATTTTTCTTTTAAAAATCCTTGATTGGGCCGCAAGTTAAGTGTTCACATGAGCTGTCAAACTAATTGTTACAAACAAATCCAATAACAATGATTGGGCCGCCCACTTTAAGTCACATGGGCTATGATGTTCACATGCAGCCTTGAACGGACCAAATACTAAATGATGTTATCACATGCTATTCTTGACCCTAAGAGCGAAATAGTTGGATGTTCAAATGAGCGAAACAGTTAGATGTCCAAATGAGCGAAACAGTTTAATGTTCAAATGAGCGAAACAGTTTAATGTTCAAATGAGCGAAACAGTTGGATGTCCAAATGAGCGAAACTTGATGACCTTATGAGCGAAACTAGTCACTTGTGAGGTCCTTTGGAGCGAAACCAGAAGCTTAGGGATGACACATAAGCGAAACCTGACGGTCAAATGTGCGAAACTACTGAGTGTACGTAAAAGCGAAACCTAATCAGATCCAATTTTAGTCCATTTTTAATTTGAATTTCAATGCCAAACTTTTAGGGATTTGTCTATGATCAATAACACATAATCTGTGAAATTTTGAGCGAATTTCGACCGTAAAATCTCGTTCTGATGAAGAAAGAATGTGTAGAAGTAAGAATTTATGATGAAATCCAGCAAATCTCTGTAGAACTCCTCCTCCTGAAGCTCTGATACCACTTGTAGGATCGAATACTGACCCGAACGAGTCTATCAGAGGAGTTTTGATCAGATACAGGTGCGGAAAACAAGTACCTGACGTAGAAATAGCTAGATCTTCACTTAAATCACACTTTTGATTGATATAACAGCGTTTACAACCAAATCTCACACCGGCAACACCTCGGTATGGAAAACAAGAACGTTACAAATGATTTCGCTCAAGACCCTATTTATAGTGTTGGTGGTCTCACTCATATGTACACGTACATATAAGCGGAACCTCTCATGTCCATATAAGCGGAACTACTCATGTCCGTATAAGCGGAACTAGGGGTTTCCCACATACGGACATGTACACATAAGCGGAACTATCCATAAGGTTTCCCACATACGGACATGTGGTTTCCCACATACGGACATGTGGTTTCCCACATATGGACATGTCGGGAAATCTCGTACAATGAGCTCTAATCTAACATTCTAAGACTAAGACACGATACAAGACAAAGTCGACAGATGCATGCACTAACAAGTGCATATGTCTGTTGACTTCGTCTTGTATCGAGTCATGTAACTAGAATAGATAGACCAGGACACATTGTACGAGAGAAACAGGAAACAGACCTGAACCAGCCACCCCTCACGAAGTGGCTAGGCCACCTCTCACGAGGTGACCAAGTTCATGGGGTCTGGCAAGTTCATGCTTTCTGGACCAGTTCGTGGGGTCTGGCATCTTGTGGGGTCTGGCATCTCGTAGGGTATGGCATTCCTATAAATAGGTGAGTCCAAGTCTTCATTTATAACTTTGTGATTCCGGAGACGAAGTGCTACTGAAGTGTCGAACGATCTGTAAACACTATCAAATCAATACAATCGACAGTTAAAGTGATTCTAATTGCAAATCAAGCTGCTATAACATCAATACGTCTGATTCCGCCTTTCGTATTAATCAAGAACTCTTCTGATTGACTCGTTTGATCGAATCCCGATCCTACAATATATTTATAAATGTATTTTCCGGAATATTTTGTAAGTTACATTCTTTCGTTCGGTTTCCCAATATTATGTGTGTAACTTGTATATTTATTCCTTGAGATTTTTGGTAATATTTTGGATTGTAATTTCATGGCATGTTGTTAAGTTATATTATTTCAAGTCCTATAACTAATACACAAAGTATACAATTAATCACACACATGTGTCTTTTAAATATATATCTTTCAAATATATATACTTAGTCACTTTTATTTACAAAAACCAACCTCCAATATTTATACTTTTTGTAATAAAAATCATGGCAAACTTTGTATGAAAATCATGGTTAAAAATATACTTGTAAATACTTGTTAAAAATTATTTTTCTAAGTATTTAATATTTACAAAAATTTTGCCATAGTTTCCCCTTAAAAATGGAGGTTTCCATGCTTTTATAGCATATCATTTTCTTTAAAATCATCACAAACAATCAACAACTCAATCAACACTTACCAAGTGCCAAAATCATGCAATTTATACAACAACATGAACTTGAACTTTTATGAAAACTTGTAGCAACTTACTAGTGTGTTTAGTAAGCTTAGTTACCCTTTAAAGTGTGATTAGTTCTTTGAAAACTTTATTTTTAAAGAAGTTAGATGTTTACAACTTCTTGTCACATTTTCTAAAAATGTTTCCTTATGAAATCTTCTTGTTACACAAGTGTTTCTACACATGTTTAACCACCAAAAATAGTGTTTGTTTATGTAAGAACCAAGTTTTAACAAAACTTATATTTTAACATGGTTTCTTTTAAAATAATCCATGAAATTTTTAGATCTACAAGTATTACTACTCACATTAATCATTATTTTTCAAGAAAACAATATATTCTTTCAAGTTCATGTCTTGCATGAGGATGATTAATAAATCTCTAACATTTTCATCCTCTCATCTTGCTAGATTATGTTTTTAACCATGATCTAGCAAGATCATATAATGATCTACATCATTTACACAAACCACCAATCATCAAGTATCATAACAACACTAAACAACATGATTTCTTTAAGATTTCTTATAGTTTTAAGCTTATATTCATGTTTCATCTTCAAGTTTCTTAGTGTTCTTCAAGATTATCATTAAGTATCTTCTTTTAACCATTAAAATAACGTGTAAAATGAATAGTAGAAGATCTTACTACTAGCTCAAGGATAGGGATGATCAAGTGAAGAAATTAAGTGGATAAAAGCAAATGGTGAAGGTCCTTCAACTTCCGAGAGCTCCAAGCTTCCTAATACACCTTCTTACACCTTTGTAGCACCTTGGAATGGAAGAACAAAGCTTGAAAATGAGGGTGTTGTGTGTGTGTGTCTTGGCCGTAGCTTATGAGGGAGGAAGAGAGAGTTTTTCAAGTGTAGTGAGAAGTGAGAATGAAATGGTTATGAACCTTGGGTTATTCTTATAATCTTCCAACCATGAAAAGTCCAATGTATAATATGTTTAGATGGGGAAGACAAGATCTTACATAATCCATTTTAATAAGAAATAAAAATCTTCATGTGGGGGCCACTTGGGCCGATTATATAGGTGGGGGGTCTAGCTTAGCTTCTAACCATATAGTTACCATTTAGTTTAATTTCAAGTGTTTGTTACATGTATTAGTTACTAGATATTTTGTATGGGGTGTTTTGATGTTCGGGGATCATAACTAGCTTGGAAACATTAAAACAATGCTTCTAGTAAAATTTTGATGTTTCGGGTAGTGTCCGGTTCTTCGGTTAGATACTGATTCATTAAAGTGATAAACTATATAGTTTAGTGTGCTTTATGTACCCTTTTGTGACACTTTTGATTCCCGATACTTAGGAAAGTATTCTGGACTAGTTAATCATTTTTCTGCATGATATAAGAGTGTTAAATAGCTGAATTTTGCTGAATTATGCGGAATTCAGCACTTTAATTGAGTTTTAGGCACTTTCCGGCACTTAAACTATCTCTAGGAAGGCAGTTTTATGACCCTTACTTTCCTACACACTATACTAGTGTCATACTTGGTTTCTGGCTCATTCTGAGTCTCAATACAATGTCTGTATATCTACTGAACTTTGTCAACATTTTTCTGATTTGCCGGATAACTGTGCTAACTGTGTTTCGTGCATCTTTTGAGTCAATAAGGTTTACATGCAATAATGTTGTGTCATTTACAATATATGATGCACATGTATGTTTGATCAGAAAACAATTCAAGTCACAAATTGTAAATCAGCACAGTCATTAATCATTAATTATTGTCTAATTAATTGTACGGATGCATGCAAATTTGACAGTTGTCACATTCTCCCCCTGTTAAAAAAATTTTGTCCTCAAAATTTGTACTACCTTAACTCCTTAAGGTTACATTATAGATGTATGTATATGAATAATACTGAGGTAGATAACCACAAAACCGAATCAAATCTTATTCACATCAGGTGCATTCAAGATTGTATTTCAACAACAAGAACCCAATGGTTAAAAGGTATGTGTTCTAGCATTTGATGTCGAAGGTCACGAGACGTATTGATGTATAATCTAGTGTAACCTATTTCACAGGGGTTCAATAAAAGTGGAGTTTTGACCAATAGAATTCCAAACGATCGTTCACAGTATGCAAATGAGTTCTAGGAACAATAGCATCCGCTAGATGAACTCAAAATCAGCAAGCTCAAATGTAATAGTGAAATGAAAATGACCCGTCAACTTCCAAACAAATAAGTGAATAAAATAGCGTGTTGACATTAGTGAATTGTGAAAATACACCGAATGAAATACAAGCGAATCTGGTGTATTATTGTCTTAATTCGTAGTTGCAGTAGGACTATTTAAATGACATGTCAAACAAAAGTATGCATAGTTTCGAGTGAAACGGTTGACCATGATTAGCATAAGCTATAAGTTGTATCGACACCACAAGGTGTCGTAATGACATATTTCAATAATAGCGGTGACCGAACAAGTTCACCGTGTTTGAAATCGAATGAAAGTGTACTGAAACAATCCGAAGATTTGATTTACACAATGTCATAGGGTTTTCCAACTGAATACAGAACATCAAAGAACCACTGTTTCCGATCAAAGATGAAAAAAGTAATAAGTACTGCAAGACATTCGGTTGATGAAGGAAGAACCGTTAGGAGGTACACTGGAATACATAAAATGAGTTTATGTACCATTGTCTTAACACACAACTGTATTGAGATTGCTTTAATCGTGATAAAACCAAACGGATTTAGAGCAAGTCAATAAGTAAACAATTAAATCCGTGTATGAGGTACGTAACGAAATCAACGCAAGCTTCGGTTTTTGTGAAAGCATCACCGCAAGGTGTCGAAACCAACAAACGATTTAGTGAAATTGTAGACCAAACAAGTCTACTATGGCTCGAAACAAAAAAAAACATTTTCAAAAATATTTGAATATGACGCTCTCAATACATCATATGGCGTCTTAAATTGAATATGCGAAATGGACAAGTTCAAGCAATTGAACTTGGTTTCAGTGCAATCTGACAATAAACGTATGTATCGATAAGGGAATCCCGGCATGGTTACAAAGATAAACCATGAATGTATCTTGAAAGAAAAGAAGTTTCAAGAAAGTGTGTTGACTTGATAGCAAAGGAGCCAACAATTACAACAATGTAGGTCATTCGAATCATAAATCGATAATTAGCTTTAGTAATTAATATTTGGAACTTTGACAAAACGCTTTTTCCGAAACGAAACCTCATGCGTATCAAATGGTGCGTGCGTAACATATGAATTTCCAAGAAATGATACAATGAGTATTTGCTAAAATGAAGAAATGATCAAGTACCGAAGCAAATGAGTGTTCGCTCTCAGCGAAGAAAATTGACGCGATGCAACTACCATTAAGGGGAGTAGAGATGCAAACATCTACTCGCTAGAAGCAAAAGTGGAAATTTCAATAAAATAAATTCGAGTACTTTACCCGTTCGGTTAACTAAAATAGCTTGCATGACAAAATAATAGTGTTTGTCTGAGTTAATAGACGTGGTTTTTACGAGGAAATCTCTGATGGACCTTGACATAAGTCCCCGAGAGTCCTGAATATGTGTTTCCTAGGCTCTTAAAGTTTTATACTCTGTGTATAACTATTTTGTGTATCGTGTGTAAAACACAGCATTAGTGTATGTTTAAAGCAAGTTATTATCTCACAATTCATCGGTATACTTTCTTCCCGAATTCATAGCTAATGACACTCGATCAACGATCAGTCTCATAATAGTAGTAGGATCCTCACAGTTAGTTAAATGAATAATTCGTTAATCCTCAGCAAGAGTTACCGACTCTTATTGGTTAGCTCGTTCGGCTCCTGATAGTTGATGCTCATTTGGAAATCATCGTCCTTCTCCTTGACGAACAGTATTGAAACTCCTTAGGGCAAAAAGCTTGCCTTATAAATCCCCAATCTGGCAATTTCTGAAACTGTGTTGCCAGTTCCTGTATCTCAGGAAGTGCAAGTCGATAGGGTGCCTTGGCTACAGGCGTGGCGCCCGGAACAGAGTCAATATGGAATTCGACTTATCGTTGGGGCGGTAGTCTTCGCAAGTCTTCGAGGAAGACTTCAGGATGTTCCCTTACCACAGGGATATCTTCGAGCTTAGGTTCTTCGGCTTCCTTGTCCACGACACGAGTCAAGAAGGCAGCACATCCTTTGCGCGAAAACTTCCGTGTTTTCAATGACTGATAATCCGTAGGGGCGTATCCTGCTCCATGAATCACGATCGTTTCTCCGTTCATCGTCAGGATGCGGATGACAATCTCCGCTCGATTGCTCGACAACCAGTCCATCCCAATTACCACGTCGAAGCTTCCCTTTAGCTAGTTCTATCGAGTACGGGTTATCTAACTTACTTGCTACTAAACCAAGTATACTCTCAAACTCTAGAGAAATGAGGCTATAGTCGGTACTAGTATCGAACAACATAAATGCATAATGTTGACTAACAGGGGATGTACCGATGACCATGTTTGGATCCTGGCGTGCTTCTCTAGCTCCGGTGTTGGACGCTCTTCCATGGTCTTGGTTAATCTCCCTTGGGCAATCCTTCTTAAAGTACCCCACGTCGCCGCAGTTAAAACACCCTTGACCTCTCTTTCCACGCCCCGTTTCATCCAACACGTCTCCTTGCAGTGCCCCACTTTGCCACAGTTGTCACACTTTCCATTTTTACATCGCCCGATATGATGACTCCGACACTTGTCGCATTTAGGTAATTTACCCATGTATTCTTTTCCCTTTTTGGCCTTGTTGTTGTTATTCGTCTGAGTACCCTGCTTGAAGTTTCTGAACTTTCTCTTGTTATCTCCAGATGGCCCCACAGGAGTCTCCTTCTTCTCTTCAGAGATTGAAATTTTTCCTAGTCTAATCGCTTCTTCAGTGAGCGCCACACTTAAGTCAATAGCTGCGGTAATCGTTGGAGGTTTTGATGTTGTCATCAGGCTTAGAATCTGAGGTGCCAATCCCCCGATGAAGCGTTCGATCCTCTTAAACTCTGGTTCTACCATGTAGGGGACAACACAAGACAGATCATGGAATCTCTGCACGTACTCAGCTATCTTTGGACCTTCCATCTTCAAGTTCTAGAACTCAGTTTCCAACTTCTGGATTTCTGCTCTCGAACAGTACTTCTTACGCATTAGTTCTTTCAGTTTGTCCCATGTTAAAGCATATGCAGCAGCCTCGCCTAACGTCTGAACCTGGAGGTTCCACCATGACAGAGCCCCATCTTGGAGCAGTCCGGAAATGTACGTGACCTGATGCTCTAGAGCACATTTGCTCAAACGCAAAACAGAATCCGTCTTCTCAACCTAGCGCACGAAGGCTACGACACCCCCAGTGCCGTCGAAATCTAGGGGCTTGCAGCCCAAGAACTGCTTGTAGGTGCAGCCTGCGACATAAGCAACATCATTCACATAAGGCATTAGCAAAGCACACTTGGAAATGTCCATACTTTTTGTAATGTGTCTTAAGTGACTAAACAATACCGTTGGGTGGGTTATTTCCTGAGGTACCTCCACTGCGTTCAGAGCAAAGGGCCTCGTGTTGTGCGATGGCCTGTGAGATGCGCTCTTGTAATTCCGCCTCTGTCGTCGGCAGAGGGTGTTAGTATCGGTGTTCCTTTGAATCGGCATCTTATAAGAAGAAGATTGGTTAGGTCAGGTCTCATTGAAGACACAGGCACATAAGCACCTACTTAATGAGTAAGACCTAGGAGATGCATTTACATGTGTATATACGCAGTCGTTATAACAAGCAATCATATAACATCACAATTATAGCACAAACTTGTAGGTAGGAACATATTTAATGAGAACATAATAAGCAAGCACGTAGCATCATAATTATAGTACAATCATGTAAATCAACAACGTGCTTAGAGAGGACATGGCGACGGAGCTTTCATTATTTACCAACCATAATCACATTGTCTACAAAGTGCATTACATCAAAAGGGACACAGGGTCACCCTACCCTTGTTCAATAAGTCTATCAGTGTATCAAAATCAAGTGGTCAAAAGTGGTCTTCAAAAGTCTCTATAATCTCGGCTTATTAGTAGTGTCTTTTCCCAAAAGTAATGCAATCCGCTTAAAATCAAAAGCCAACTATACTGGTGTCTGAGGTGGAGGAGTGAAGAAAAGCAAACTGCTAACATGTGCGAGCTCCTCCTCGAGCTTGTATACCCGTCGAAGTAATTAACTGATCTGCTGCTCGATAGAAAAGAAACGAGCATCAAAATCTGGAAAGGTGCAATAGCAGCAGGAGAGTATGCCAAGGAGATAGTGATGAATGTGGAGGATCAAAGTATACTGGCATAGACAGGGTGGAGGACGTGGTGTTAGCTTAGGCTCCAAAACTTTATAACTCAAAACCTCAAACTTTAGCTGTAGTAACAGGGGCAACTCATCCCGTGTGTAGCCTCCATAATGTAAGGGATGGTAGGGGTCTGAATATCAGCATGGGGTGTTGTCACGCGGGTACTGACCAGAAGTCCCTTCTCGGGGTGCGGATATGTCCTGAAAGAAAGCGTTAGGCATGTCGGTGCCATGGACTTCGGTCTCTATAGGGGAAAAGGAGCAACATTAGCGGGTGCAGGTGCAGTAGTAAATGTCTCAACAAAAGGAAGATCAACAGGTGCAGGTACTGGGTCTGGTACAAGGGGTGCAATGTCTGGTAAACCAAAAGAAGTAGGGTCATGATCAAGCAAGGGAATAATAAACCCATTGCCCACAAAAATTTCTTATTCCACGTAATTACTAAAACTCAACTCGCATCATTAAACTAAAAATCGTTATTTTTCAATTGAAAGTCAAACCAACCTTTCATACAAAATATTACAAATATTATTCGATCGTGTACCAAAACTTTTTTTTTAAATCAACAAAGTATTTTATTAAGAACGCTTTTCACGATCACTAAGCTCATATACCAAATTCCTTTTCTAAGGATAAACGTTTTCACAAGAACCTCCAAAATTCAAAAATTTCTTGTTTTAATTCAAGCGAAGGGAGCGTATTATTTTCGAAAACCTTTTCCTACACCGCTCAATTCGTCATTCAAACTTCAAAATACATGAGAAAGAAGACTTCATGGGGACCGACAATCTTCAACTTACGTAAACTCTTTTAAAACAAAAGTAGCATTTCCATTCATTACAAAATACGTTATGCATAACCAATGAGTACTTTATATCCTCTTACATATACAAACTACATTCTACCTTCCCAGTCAAACTCAATCTATTTGTACCTCGATAAACTCCACGTTTCGCTTAAACAACTATACATGCATATCATCGTACACGTTTTAGTCGATATCTCGTGACAATTTCATTTATACCGTTCGTATTTACATACTTGACCTTTTGAACGTTTTATACGCTTAAATCTTGTAGAATCGGTTTGAGACCCAAACGAGTCGATCAGAGGAGTTTTAATCTATTTCAAAGGCGGAAACAGAGAAATAGACTTCGAAACAGCTTGCAAATCACTTTAAACTACGTTCTAATTGATATAACAGCAAATACAATCACAGGACAAACCGGCAGCACCTTGGTATCCAAATCATAAAACTGTTACCACTGATTTCGCTTGGGATGCCTATATATAGACTTCTGATTCCACTTGAAGGTGCACATGCCATTTCAAGCGGAATTAACAAATCTGATTTCGCTTGAAATGGTACATGTCACATTCAAGCGGAATTACATGTCTCAAGCGAAATTACCTCTAATTCTACTATCTCGAACAACGTGCCCTGATCTAACATTTATAATACTAGACTCGATACAAGACGAAGTCGACAGATGTATGCACCAACAGACTCCCCCTCAGATGTTGACGAGTCTTCAGTGTCGAGTCTTCTCATCTTCAATCTTTATCGGTCTTTGGGCTTTACTCTTTCTATCAGAACCAACATGCTCCCTTCGAACTAATCCTTCTCTCGGATGACTTCAGACTCCCCCTTTCGATGTGCTGGAATTGTAATCTGACTTTCACAGAATCAGGATCGTGATCTTGCTCTCAAGCTTTCTAATTCTCTTAATCAGATCTCTTGATTCCTTAAGTTCATCAGCATCATCAGTTCCAGGATCATAATCTGGCTCTCATTCTACTCAGGTATCAGAAACTTGCTTTCCTACACATTCTCTACCACACAATAAAATCCATAAATTTTAACAATTTAATATTAAAATGTATGCACCAACTCAGGCTCTCCTTTTCAAAACAACCAGAATATTTGTGACCACTTGCAGAAGAATATTCAAACTTTTTTAGATTTAACAGACTTCCCCTCAAAATGATCACCATGTTCAGCATTTGGAATTTTGAAAATCAGCTTTTCAACATCAGTTGTCGAAAATCTTTTTGGATTTTTGAGCTTAAATGAAATGCAGCAAAGAAATATTTACAGACAATATTTTTGTGAGTTTGTGTAAGAGGATCATATCAGATTATAAGACAAATCACCAACACCGTTAAGCTTCATTTCATTTTAAGTTCTAAACAATTCACTTAGATTGTCAGTATACTGGTCCACTTAAATTTTCACACAAAGTTCAACTTTTCGAGATACGATATTAATGTTTTAATGACTTAAACTTATCCGCGTGTCCCACTACTTGAATATACTCCCGTATCCAGATCCCAATATTCAGTCTTACAGGTGAGTATACCTAGATGATATCTGTAAGGGGTTAGGTGCGAAACCGTGAGAGCTCAGGTCAGAACTTCCGTTTAGCAGAGAGATGACGGTTCGACTTTTGGTGTGTCCCGTTTTAGAGGATCTTTTCTTCAACAGCACATGATTAGCATTTTTCAATGTTTCATCATTTTTTATGCTGAGGGCAGCGCTATATTTCAAGCATTTGCAGAAAGTATTATACGGGGACTAGGCCATTGCTTCCGCAAAATCAGAAGTCCCGGAATAATACCCCAGATATCACTGAGTATAAAGACCTAGTATCTCAGAAAGAGGGACCTTTCAAACAAGATTTCGGGGGTTACCCATATATCCAAGAAATGTTCCCCACGATATAAGCAAGTTTAAATTTTAGGTTTATATCTCGTCACAGTCTACTAAATGTGCAAAAACCTACTGACATATCCGCAGTGAGATTGTTTATCACATTTTTGACTTTCCATTTCTTTAGCATGTTGTGATAGTCCACTGATGTACTATCATTTCCTCTTTTCCACAACAAAACTCATTTTTGTTTTATCATGTTTTTGGCTTTTTCAAATTTTCTAATGTTTTTGGATTTTTTGAAATTTTTACTCCCCCTAAAATGCAAACATATTTAAAGAAAATTGAGAACAAACTGTATAAGAAAAAATGACAACTGATATCGAATCGCTTCAATTCGCCATCCACTAGGCATAAACAATTAGAACTCCCCCTTTCAACAAACTATTTTCCCATTAAGATTTCAAAACACTCAAGTTCGTTTTAATCAAAATGGTTTTTCCGGAAAATAAGTTTTGTTTTAACCACTTGTAGGTTCGTGGTAAACTCATCACATTATCCATTTTTAACCACATGTATAAGGATTACATCAAGTTCAAATTAATGACCTTGACTAACCACTTTGTAAAACAAACCATTCAAACCTCAGTACCACTTGTAAGGCGAAATCACTTTTTGTGAATTTCTCAAGAAAAATGCCGATACCTACTCCTCACTTACCAACCTGGGAGTTCCGGCATCGTCCATCACCTGTAAAAAATTTCAACAATTTTAAAATTTTTCAAAAAAAAACTATTTTAACAAGAATGATGCCGATTCCTGCTCCACGGTTACAAACTTGGGAGCTCCGGCAAGTCAGATTTTTAATGGAAAAGAATTTCCACCCAAGTCTGACCAACCTTGGGTGATTTTAACTCTGATTCAGTTGGGTTATAAGTTGCCTTCTTTGTTGCATAAAAATCTTTAACCCCTTTGGCCTTTACCTCGACCATTTTCTCAAAAATCTTTTTCACACTTCCATTGAATGCTTTCTCAACATCAAATTCTTTCTTCTCAGAATAGAATTGATTCGAGATCTCAACCTAACCAACTTTCTGCTTAAATTTTTCATCCTTCAATGATGGAAAATTACCATCATTCACTGAAGGTACTGATTTCTCTTCTTTAACCTCAACTTGTAGCTCTTCTGGCTTTGTGGAACCAGAATCATCGCCGACTTTCTCAGAAAACTTCTTAACAACCCACATTTGGTTGTCTTTAGCTCTCTTTTTGTAAAAATTTTTCTTTGAACACTCACCAACTTCATAAGTTGAATTTTCAAAAATTTTGAATTTCTCAATTGATGGTTCATCATCGACAACTTTTTCTTTAAGTTTTTCAGAGACTCCCTGTTTTGTCTTAGTAGCTTGAGAACAGTTCCATGCAATGTGACCAACTTCATTGCACTTGTAACAGGTTCTAGTCTCCTTTCGATGAAAAACTCCAGTTCCTATTCTCTTCTTCTTAGCAAGAAATTCCTGATTTGATTGTCTCCAGAAAGGTTTCTTCTGTTCTTCTTCAGCACTTCCTCCTGAAACAAATTTTGTGTTTGTTTTAGAAATTTTCTCATTTTTATAATTTTCAGGTGGAATAAAACCAAGACCTTTCTTTTTGAAATTACCATTATGGTTTGGTTTCTTTTGAAAACCAGAACCAGAATTGTAACCCTTTTCTTGTTTAATCGTTGTTGAACTCTTGAAGTGTATTTTTTAGGTTTTCCCGTAAGATTTAAATCTTTTATTTCAGAAATATTGATTTCTGTCATTTTGAAAACCTTTTTGATCATTTCAAATCTAACACTTCTTATTGGAAACTCTTTGTCAGAATATAATTTGTCAGAATCATTCAAAGTATATGCTACTTCAAATGTTTCATCATTCAAATTCGATTTTGATAACAAAAACTCTTTACTGTAAGCCCGTTTAACCGATGATTTTGGACTGTTGACTGACGAACTTGAACCTCCGGATTCAGACTTTGACTCAGACTCCTCATCTGTATCCAACACCTGATCGACCACCTTTTTAATTAATTCAGACTCATGATCAGTGTCAGACGATGTGAAAGTGACGTCAATGTTTTCTGGTAATTCAACAGTTGTTTCGGATTTTAGCGTTATATTGACTGCTTTTTGGACTTGTTCCTCATTTGGTTTTCTGGGAGAATAACCTTCCCAGATCGGAGGTGGACACTTGTTATAGCTAACACTCGGTTTCTTACCAGTATCCTTCTTCTTTGGCTTCTCATCCTGAAATGCTTCAAAACCTGCAACAGTTGGATAAATTCGATCAATAAGATAATCAGAACTAGAATAACTCTGTAATAAGCGTCTGATTCTCTCATTCTCAATTTTCTCAGTCTCCAACTCTTGTTTCAGCTTGGCACATTCCTTAATGTAATAGTTTATAGCTTTTTGTTTCGTCATCATCGTTGCATTCATCATTGTCAAAGCGTCTTCTCTCTCAGAATTTGTCTTTTGAAGACCAGTTACTGTTCTATTCAATACATCATAAGATTCCTTCACGTAATTGAGATTGAACAGTAATTGTTCCTTCATCTTCTCAAACTTAGCCAACTTCTCATCTTTAGCTGCACATTCCTTGCAAGATTCTAGACACTTTGAGCAAGGCTTGATGACTTCCACAATTTTTTCTGCTTCACTGATTTTCTCAGCTTCAACAGCTTTTTCACTTTCAATCACCTTCTCAGTTTCATCAATCTCCTCAGCAACAATTTTAACTTCTTCATTTTGAACAGTCTCATCTTTTTGAGAAACATTTTCAGACTTCATTTGCTTTTGTTCTTTTGCTGCTCGTCTCTCCTTCAGCTTCTCCAAGCGATCTGCAAAATAAAATTGAAAGCTTTCAGGAGATAGATGAGTTTTTGCAACATTAATATGTCTATCTTCTTCATCATCACCACTATTATCAGTTGGTGATTGATCAAACTCAATTGATTTATCAGAACTATTATCTGAAAAACCAGAATCAGATGGTGTTTGATCAAAAACAGTTGCTTTTTCTGAACTTTCATCTGAACTTAGTGAGCTTTCATCTGATGAAACAGACTTTTCTTCTTCATTCTTCACACTAACACCAATAGCTTTCATCCATTCTGTAAACATATCTGGTTCTTTCACAATTTTTGCAATGAAAGCTTTAAACTCTCCTTTCTCATCCACAAACATATCCCAGCTAAAACCTTCGGGTAACCTTTCATCATCTTGATTGATTAGGCATGCTTTGCTGTCGGATGAAATGTATTTATCCCAGCTAAAATTCTCTTGATTCACTAAACATGCTCTCTTTGAAGAATCCTCTATCAGTTTTCTACCATGAGCCACTTGTGGTTCTTGTTGTTGTTGTTGACCAACTTGTTGATATATGGCTTTCCGGTAGTAGTCATCTTTTCCAAACGGATTCTTTGTTTCACTTGCTTCTCGATTTTTGCATTCCCTCTTGAAATGACCTTTCTCCCTGCATCGAAAACAAGTAACTTTAGATTTATCAAAACCTAAAGTAGAAACATGTGCATCAAGAAAATCATTTCTTCCAGTAATCATCTTGAACTTTTCAGCTCTTCTCAGGACACTAGCTAGACACCATTTGATGTCCATGAGCTCCATTTCTTCAGCGTCTATCTGATCGTAATCCTCCTTTGTCAGCATAGGATTTCCGATCCTCCCTGCAATCAAACCTTCAAAGGATTGCAGCACAGTTGCTAGTAATGACATGTGATCTTTTGCAATTTCTTCAGAAAAACTTTGACCCTCTGGAAGATTCAAAGCTATATTGCACTGTATCACACAACCACCACTTTTTGTACTTTGAGAATGGAAACTTGATGATGAACTCTTGGGATTAACACTCGGATATGAAGAAAATCCACTGCTGTTGTTTGAACCTTGATCAACATTTTCAGATGAATTTCCAGCACTAAACGCAGTTTGAATCTTCGTACTTCTTTCAACCTCTTGAACATTGCCTTTGTAGTACATTTTCACATCTTGTTGACCACCCGGATTACTCATCCTCGCAATCTTTTGCTGTTCCAGATCTTGACCCTCAATCTTTTCGATGAACTGAGAAATCGTCAAACCATCATATACTCCAGTGTTCTTTAAGATCATCAAGTAAGTACCCCACTGCTTTTGAGGTAAAGCATCAGCTAACTTGTCGACCCATTCTTCACGATCTTTGGTTATGCTTAACATTGACATAAATCTCACTAAATGGCAATATCTTTCAATTAGTTTCTTTGTATCTTCCCCTGGCAAACTTGTGAAAAGATCAAATTCTTTTTTAAGAAGTGCCTTTTTGCTCTTTATCATCTTTTCACTTCCTTCAAACTTGATTTTAAGAGCATCCCAAATTGATTTTGAAGTTTTGTCATGTTGAAGCAATACAAAGATGTCTTCTTTAATGGCTTGCTGAAGTAGACTAATCATCATCTTTTCAGCTTTGTACATGTCACGTTCTTTGTCATTGAATTCCGAGATTTCTTTTTCAACTTGCAGATCTATACGTGGTAGAACATACTTCTTCAAAATACACTCCCAAGATCTCAGATGGTTAGCTTGAACCCAGTTTTCAAACCTATCTTTCCATCCGTAATACTCTTCAATGCTCAATAGCTTCGGGGGTTTTTGCATTGTTCCAGTCTCATTTTCCAAATTCATGTTTTGAGCAATGGAAGCCAGAGTAGTCGGGGATGTGGCAAACGCGTTATAAAATTCTTCACTCATGATTCGGTAACACGTTTTTCAAAAATAGCACTTTTCAAGCGAAATCACTCTTCAAGCGAAAATAACCTGAAATAACAACTTCAAGCGAAATTAAGGTTTCAAGCGTAATAAGAAGTTCAAACGGAATCACTTGATTTCGTTTGAATTTCAAGCGGAATTACGTTTGAAGCGAAATCACTGATTTCGTTTCAAACTTTCAAGCGGAATAACGGTTTGGAGCGGAATAACTGATTTCGTTTGAAACTTTTCAAGCGAAATAGCTCACTGAAGCGAAATAAGACTATTTTAAGCGGAATCAGCCAAACGAAATCTCAATCTCGATCGGAATCAAAGATGTTCGTTCAAGCGGAATCAGAATTTTGGTCCATTTTAGTCAATTTTAATCCGAATTTTGTTCTAAAACTCTCAAGGGTTTGTTAAACACGGTTTTACACAATATATGAGAAAATTATCCGATTTTAACCGTGAAAACTAGTTAATTTTGTAAAGAAGGTGTAGAAAACAGAAAATTTCAAGCTGAATCGGTAAGAACTCCTCTTCCTGAGCTCTGATACCATAGGATCGGTTTGAGACCCAAACGAGTCGATCAGAGGAGTTTTAATCTATTTCAAAGGCGGAAACAGAGAAATAGACTTCGAAACAGCTTGCAAATCACTTTAAACTACTTTCTGATTGATATAACAGCAAATACAATCACAGGACAAACCGGCAGCACCTCGGTATCCAAATCATAAAATTGTTACCACTGATTTCGCTTGGGATGCCTATATATAGACTTCTGATTCCGCTTAAAGGTGCACATGCCATTTCAAGCGGAATTAACAAATCTGATTTCGCTTGAAATGGTACATGTCACATTCAAGCGGAATTACATGTCTCAAGCGAAATTACCTCTAATTCTACTATCTCGAACAACGTGCCCTGATATAACATTTATAATACTAGACTCGATACAAAACGAAGTCGACAGATGTATGCACCAACAAATCTATTATGTTCCAACACATACTATATACACAAATTTTATTATTCATACCTACCCTCATACTTATACTCATGACTATACATTTTACGTTTGTACTCATACTTACGTGCATATTCATACTTAAACTTATACTTATGCTCATATTTTCATTCATACTGATGATTCATACATTCGTACCCGTAGGCGAGTTAAATCTGAGGGATTCGCTCACGTGGGTCCCATACATACTTGAGCATGGACTTGCTTATATACTATATTCTTATACGTACACGTTCCTATTTTTAAATTATGCATACCCTGATTCATACACAACTAGTACAATCTATGCAGATCATGCGATGATCAAAATAATCGCGGGTGCACATGGGATTATAGTGATAGGCGTATGAAAACCATATAGTGCACTACTGTGTATGGTAACACACGGTACGTAACATGACACCGAAAAAGAAATGGACGTAATGGGGTCAAGACATGGTGGATACGCTACTGGTACTTCCTATATATAAGTGTTTTCACCACGTTACCAAACTTTTGTAAAACGTGCCATGAGAAATTCAGTGTTTTGCAGACCTTTGGACCTAATACAAACTTTAGACAACTCACAAACGCATTATATCCGATTATTCACGACGAGACTTCATTCTTAACATATCACTTTCGTCTATCCAATACTTATGCCACTCTTATACTTGCATTCGTTTATTAAAGGTCAATCGTTCACTTTAACACTCCTATTCTTCTCTGTTATTCTTTTTCTTTTATACGAACCTCATACACAATCAAGGTTGTTTAAACATTCGGATCCTATCTTATCTCCTTACCTTAAAACTCTCTTTCTATTCTTGTACTAACATACTTAGTAGACCGTTACCACTTCATTTAAAGTACCAAACCTTCCTGTTCCTCTCAATAAACAATTTTTACAAATGTGTGATTTTGTACTATCCTTAAAACTTCCTATACGAACTACCTCATTTTTTTCATCAGAATACAAACCATTTTGCACTAATTTCTCTCCTTATACGACACATTTTAAATTACATCCATTTCAAGTTATTCAAACTCATCTAAACTCACATGGCCTATACACGCACATGCACGTCTTATGTATGCTTAATACCTCAAAATCATTTTAGTCAAACGAACCCCTTTTTACAAACCTATCTTTTTTGTCCCTCGAAACTTCATACTTTTCAACACGTTTCAAAACTTCCAAATCTCGATTCGTTTAGCCAAAATGCCTTTTAAAGCCTTCCTCTCCTAAATTTCGGGACGAAATTTCCTAAAGGAGGGGAGACTATAACGCCCCATTTTTCGTAACCTCCCTGATTTAGAAAGCTTTTAATGTATTTCTATTTTCGGAAATTTGTAATCTTTCGTTATCGAATTTCGTTTCGTACCATTGTGAATCCGAGGCTTCGATCGTAATGAAAGTGATCTTTTGTTTATACATGTTTATACATTGATATGTGCATTCGTTTGATACTTTGATCATAATGGAAGACTATTTTTTTACATGCTTATACGTGTTGCAAATTGCAATGATCGGGTTATACGTTACCAATCTCGGCCGCAACTTTTAAATCAGCAACAACTTTTTTTTATTATTTAACAGCCAACTAATTGTGTTTAATGCTAACCAACCTAAACCCTAATCATTCCCTATAAATACCACTCTAATCCCAGCCACGTTTCCATTTTTGCAACACTCTAATTACCCCCAAATCATCCAAAAACGCAGCTGATTGCAGAAGTTCGGACAGAATCATACCTCTTCACTAAAGTGAGCATAACTCACTCGTTTCTTGTCCGATTTACTCCATTCTTTTTCCTTTGTGCTTGGATTGACCTTAGCTTCGATTCCATGGGTTTTCACAAGAAACCAGTCCCTGGAACATCGCCAAAAAGGCTCTAAAGTTCACTGTTCGTTTCTGTTTTGATTAAATCCTTACTAAACTTGTTCAAACTTGAGTCTAACTCATCGCAAACCTATGTCCTTATGCTTATAACCACTTCTATGGTTAGTTAGGCTTAAAAACAAGGTTGAGACATTTAAAATCAGAGGATTTATCCTCACAAATCTTCTGTTTTGTTTAAGGGTTTAACCCACAAGTGATGTTCAAGTCCAAAGACTTGATATTTGTGTGACTATAGGACTAGCTTGGGCTATCCTACTAAAAATCCACATATTACTTGATGATTTCTTAGATTAGTTGTAATTATTTCCTTCTTATTGTATGTTCATGACCCTCCTTGATTGTTTATAACAACAAGTGTAGTGGTGAACACCAAAGAGGTACCTAAATGGAAGACTTGTTCTTCCTACCTCCTACATGACTTATATGATATATTTAAGAGGTTCCTAAATGGAGGATTCATCCTCCTACCTCATGCTTGAACTATTGGACTTATTGATATACATAATTTATATAATACTTATATATACTATCCAAATATTCGAACCTTTGATGATGAATTTGTATTCATTTGTCAAAGTACTAGAATACATCATCTAAGCCCTAATAACTTGTTATGATTCTAATGGGTATTCTACCTATGAAAACATTTTAAACCCTTGAGGTTTCATAGTGTCAAACAAGTATTATGTGTTAAAGATGATTACTTTTTCTTATTTTATTTTCATATAGTTAAATTTTCGTATCTTGACTCTAAACATACCATGAACTCCAAGCCGTATACATTCAACCTCCTAAACTCATTCACTCGCCAACACTTGGATAATCGGAAAGAATTAGCAATATTGTGAGTATACTTGACCCATTTTACCGTTTTCACACTTTTGGGTGTAACATGTTTTATACACAGAACACACTTATTATACATATTCTTATGCAAATAAATAAACAAACAATCCAATACATGCTTACTATTTGTTATGCTTGATTCGTGTTTTCTAGGTGATTCTTATGTGATGAACTTGTCATTAGCTTCGTACAAGCCTCCACTTAACATGTATAGAGCTATAGGAGTAACGCACCACCCGTGAACGAGAGGTCATGTTAGGTTTATTCATTCATACTTGCGTAAACAGAGGGTTGACTTGTAAATCGCATGCCAGTTTATACGCACCAAACTTGTATGCTCACCAATACTTTTTGTATTGAACTACACTTTTAAAACATGTTGCAGGTTTAGCAATGATGTTGGGGATGCATGGAACCTAGTAGGATGCTTAGATACACACTTTAAATTTGTATTCTTGTTGTATTGTATTTCATCATTCATGTTGTAATTGTTTCAAATCCTTGTAATTGACTCTTTAGAAATGAAATGAAGATTTATTATTTAAATACTTGTCACAAATAGTGTTATGAAGTCTCTTGCAATCTATTTCGTCTCACTTCGATGTTTCCGCCATCAGTTGGGGTGTGACAGGCGGCCACTATTTTCTTACAAACAGAGAGAATCGGCACAACCCCATGCTGGAACAACACGGCCCCGTGCTGCACTCTGTATCTCGGAGAAAATAGTTTTAAGCTTCTAGAGAGTTGACACGACCCCCTGCTAGAACAACACGGCCCCTTGTCAATTCTGCAGGAAGAAGAAAAATAAAAGAAAAAGAAGAAAAACCTAGAAAGAAAAGGAGAAAAATGATTAGGCCGTTAATTTTAAGCTTTCATAAGATCCTTGTGTCCCCGGCAACAGCGCCAAAAACTTAACGTGCGTGGGTGAGTTGTATATTTTTAGTTATATTTTTAGCTCTATTGTAACTCGCCGATTTCAAGTTTTAAATTTATAAGACACGGTATTTTACTATCACTCTACACACGTTAGGGCAAATGCACCCATCGCGGACGTAGTATAGTGATGGCAAGATACCGAGGTCGTCCAAGGACACAAGAGCTTTTAGTGGCTTATCGTCAACGTCTAATCGAACCAAACTTTTTAGAAAAGATTTTTAAGCTATTAAAAAGATAAAAACAGAAAATAAAAAAAATAAAAATGATAGACAAGAAAAAATCACTTGGATCAACTTATCTTTCATGTACCCTTCTGATGATTTCCGTACTTTGGGCATTTTAAGAGATTATCTTAGTTATATTAGTAGGCCCCTCTTTTGGAGGCGATGTTACCCTCAACCTAGTGGTTTAAGTCAGCAAGGATACAATCCCACTAGGTCGGAATATTGAAAGATAATTAAGTAAGTTATTAATGCAAAATGTCGTGGACCCCCCTTACGAGGCGGCGATCACCCTCAACCCGTTGATCTGAGTCAGCAGAGATACAGTCCTCACAGGGTTGGTTTAAAGTTTTAATAGTACTTTATGAATCTGGGGTGCAAGTGGTTTCTTACTCTCAGTCGGGCCAGTCATTCCCGGCCAATCCATGGAGTAGTACTAAACTTGCACCAGGTTCTCGCAGGATCTATACACTGAACGAGACATAGAATCACCCAAACCACCCTTCTAACCTCCCTTTCGGGTTAATTAACATGCTTTATATAGACCGTAAAGACATGAATATGTGAATAAACGACATATGAAGAATGGTTGAATAAATTTGCCTTCAATATAAAATACTAATTATTAAAGCCATTAATACATACCCAAATAAAATGAGCCAAAGTTTGGAAATCATAAAATAAATACATAAAAGATTTGTCTTCACCAACTGATGTAAGAATTTTGCCAAGCATGGCCTTTGTTTGACAAAGATTCTTACGATCAATCTTGGATCCCGAGACTACACACACTCTAAAGGTGGAAAAATGGATGATGGTGGTGGATGATGGTGTTGTAGTGGTTGTGGAGTGGTGGCAAGTGAGAGAGAAGTGGTTGGCCAAGAGATGAGTTGAAGTGGAACCAAGCACTTCTATTTATAGTTGTCTTCAGAAGCTTCAGCACGGCCCTGTGCCCATCTCTCTCTCTCTCTCTCTCTCTTCCTCATTAACTGCTTGTCAGATGTTGTACTAACACGGCTCCGTGTGTCATCGGCACGGCCCCTGGCCAAAGTACTTGTTGTACTATTGCAAATTCTGAAAATCTTTGAGTTGACCACGCCCCGTGTTGGCTTAGCACGGCCCCATGTTGGCTACCATTTTTGTCTTTTGCAGTTGTCTTTTTCTCCTGCCCAGTATCCATCTTCGGACACGACCCGTGTCTAGTGGACACGACCCCGTGTCAGCCTTCTGTTCTTATTATTTTGAGGTTTGGATGTGAATCGGGGCTTGGCGAGCTGCGGTAATTCCCTCTTCTTTACATTTATGTTGGATTTTGTTGTCTTTTTGCCCCTTTTGCATATTTAATCTCTTTTATCCCTGAAAATCTAAGAGTAACGAAAACACAGGCTTTTTCCAACATTAGTACTAAAAAGGGTTGCTTTTATGCCGTATTTGACATAATTTATATGTTGTATTTTAGTCACATCAAGGTTGCTGCCAGGTAGCTACTGATGTCTTGGGCACTGCTTACGGACCCCGTAAGCCTTGTGCTGGGCAAAAGTTTTACATTTTGGCAGTTTTGGCCCCTGGACTTGTATTACCACTTGTTTGCTATTTTTAACCCTTTTAACCTGATATTTAGGTTATATAAAGGTGTTAAGGCATGTGTAACTCAGATTTTGTTTCGGAAATGTTACGAATATCGTTTCGCTTAATCATTCGTTCGCTTATTTCGTAAATAAAATATAACATTTTATTGAACATGAAAATGATCGAAATCATACAATATTCAAAAAGTGCAAATGTCACAGTATGCAGTCATTTTTATGAGAAAAATTATGTTTAAAATCAATTACAAAACAATATCGAATCTATGTTTATTTTATTTCAATATTGCGATATATTTTAGTTAAAACATATACCGTGTCGCTATCGTACCAAACCGAATCAAAACTGACTGAACAACATTTGTATCAGTACCCATATTTATTTTTGTTGTTTCTGCTTTCGATAAACTGATAACGTGTACCGAACCAAACTGAACATCATCGTACCAGTATGCATTCATTTTTATCACATAGAAAAGTATATGTTTTAATTCAATTAAAGTAATAAGAAAACATTAAATAATGAAATTAGAAAAACAATTTTAAATAAATCTTAAATCACTGTTCATCGTCACTTTCTATCTATTAATATGTACTAGTTTGATTATCGCGTGCTTCGCTACGGGCCTTTTCTTCATTATTTGCTCATTACAGTACCCGTGCTCGGCGTAACAATCTTTGCCAATCGACACGTGTTTTACATCGATTGAAAACAATAAAAGCGAATACATGTACTCGATATAGCTTACGATACCAAAAATACTTTATTGCGAATATAACTTTGTATTCAATGAATTTTATACCGCCATGTCGAGAAAATTTAATAAACAAATACGGTACCGTTACCAATGTGGTTTGGTCGGTATATGTTCGGTTTGTGATGATAAAAAAAATCTACTATATATGGCTCGTTGGAATAGGTCTTTTATTGGATTGTACATAATAATAAGCACATGATGACGCTAATAATAAAAAAGACGATACCGATGTCATACGGTACAATATTGATGTTGCTGAGACGGTATCAGTAATATTAAAAAAAGAAAATCATTAAAAGTTAAATTTAAAGAAATATGTTTAAGGTTAAAGTAAATATAATAGTAATCTAATGTAGTATTGAAATGATAAAATATGGAAAAAACTATATATATATTATTATAAAAATCAAATTTCTATTCATGATCACTTTCCTATTATACTTGTTAATGTCGCGCGTTGCGGCGAAACAAAACAAATGATAATGTAAAACAAACGTTATTTGAAAATAATAATATTGTTTAGAAAGCCAAACCATTAGAATCCGTTTAGTTTATCATCGTACCATTTTACGATACCAAATAAATACTTAATTTTGAATACAACTTCGTTTTTAACAAATCTTATACCATATTGTCGAGGAAAAAAATAACGAACAGAAGTTATTAAGAGATATCAAATTAAATGATAAAGGAAATATAATTAAAAAACAAAAAAGAATTATTAAAAATAAATAATAAAGGAAATATGATTTTAAAAAAGAAAAAAAATATGTTAAAACTTAAAATAAATATACTAACAAACTATTATAATATTAACTAATAAAATATTAATAACTATATATCATTATAAAAATAAAATCATTTTTCATACCCACTTTCCAATTCCAATTATATATATTAAATAAATAACAATAATATAATGTTTATACAGGCATATATGTTTATTTTTAATTTAATGTATTACTACTTTTAAATAATGTTAATGTTTATACAAGCATAAGCGTTTACTTTTAATTTAATTTATACTATTGGAATTCTCCACGCTTTGTAGCGGGCTTTTGGTCGTTATTGGTTCGATGCATTACAGTACCAATATGATATCGGCGGCATAACAATCAACACGTGTTTTATATCGATTGAAAATTATAAAAACGAATACCTTATACCAGTACCAGTATGTACTAACACTCGATATAGCTTCGATACCAAAAAATACTTTATTACGAAAACAACTCATTTGTGTTCGACGGATTTTAAACTGCTACATCGAGAAAACTATAAAAACGAATAGGGTACTTATACCGATGTTTGGTCGGTATACGTTCGATTTGGGATGATATTATGTTTGACCCGTTCAAGATTATGAATAGTACATATAATAGTTTAGCATTAATTTAATATTTTAATATAACTAGTATTTTACCTTACGGATTGCGGCAGTATTCGTACTAGATTGGCCCTCAATATAGTTGTAAAAGAAGGAAAAAGTGTCTTTATTGAAATTTAGGGACTATATAACTTTGGTATTACCCTATGCGTTGCGATGGTATATTACAGTACCAAATCTCAGTGTAGTCGTCAAAGAAGAAAGGGGGAAAGCAAGATTGATATGTGGCAACACATGGTCGGATAGAATGTATGAATAGTTAGAGGAAAATAGTTGCCTTTCTTTTCTTAAACAACGTTTGAAGCTACCTCCAATACCCAAGTGAGTCTTTCTAAGATTGGATGTCAATCATCCATACTGATTTTGACGCTTTAGTCCTAACTCACCCAGGAACACCATTAAGAAGGAAACCAAATATTGTGGAAAAACCCCCTTGAGTGAGGTTTTGAACTTGAGACCTCTAGAGATCCCAAGCCTCATCATCCCAATGCGATTAGACCAGAAGGCCCTTGGCAAATAGTTTCCTTTCTAACAATTTAATACAAATTTACATTAAATCCCTTCATAACTTGTGTTGGTTAACATTTAAAACAAATAAACTGAATACACATGCGTGTTTTGTTTTTTCTTTACATTCCGGTATAAATTTGCTCACAACGAACTTGTATTCAACATAGAGATTTTCTAGTACAGTGTTGATAGCCTAACGAACCGAACCGATTCCGCCAGTATAACTATTATCGAAACCAATATCAGAATTTTTTTATGGTTTTCAATCAATGTAAAACCCGACTTAATTTTTTTCGACTCGTTTTTTTGGGTGCGCCCGTATGATAACAAACCGAAATGCTTTTTTTGCTGTAAGCCTTGAAAATAAATGGGTTAAGAACACCAACAATGCAGATCTCTTGTGGACTCATCTATCACCCGGAATGCAAGTTTGTAGATCAGTCATATGTAACCAAATTCTGGTAAACCAATGTGTGCTCTACAAGTGTATTAGTATCTGTTCTTTGTTCTAAGGATAAGTCTCTCAATTTGTGTTTCTATGTATTGCTTTCAGCACAATCGATTGCTACAGTTCTTAATTTGGCAACCATTTGTTGTTCGGTCAACTAAGGCTGCACGGTGTGGGCTTCGGCCTGGGATCTTCAAGGACCGGCACCGCCCCGCTCCCCATTTCCCCCCATACCAGCGTCATCCCAAACGTCTACACCCAGACGTTGAAGACGCTCCACTACAAGACAAAACATACTCCCACACACCTATACATACAATATATACATATATATTTTAGGCCCATCCTCCATTTCCTTACCTCCATCCTCTTTGCCCCATCCTCACACCCGATCTACGTGGCACTTACGTGACGAATCATCCTCCAAGGATGGGTCATCACCATACCGCATAGCCTAATGAAAGCTCTTAAAGATTTTTCTCTTAATTTGTGGTGTTCGCTCAAGGCTAACTTTAACTTAATACCAATGATTCAACCTACCTAAAACTTTAAATTTATAACCAAAAATATAAAAATAAAATGGGTTTGATTGATAACCAAGACCGAAAATAACATGACCCCAGGCTACAAAAACTAAAACATAACAAAACCAAAGACATATAACCAACAAAAGTCGTTGTTTGAAACATGACAATATCCAAAAATGGTTCAACATTTGATTAATCATTACCTTAAAAAACCCACTCTACTTCTTCTCTTCCTTCTCAGCCTCAGCCGCCCTCTTGAGTCTTGCACCCATATGCCTTTTGTTTGTCCTTTCAAGACGCAGCTTTGAGTAGGCGTTAAATGATTTCATCTCATCCGTCACCTTCACAAATTCAGCAGCTGGCTTCTCCCTAACAATCGGAAGTACTGGACCTTGAACCTGGGTGGCGGTTGCAAGCTCCTCCGGGGTCGAATCACCAGCCTGATTCGAAAATAATACAAGTCTCAAATTAGGTTTAATCATACAATAAAATTATGTTACTTCAAATATAATATGATGAAAATGCGTTACTACCTTTGTTTTCCTTGCTCTTCTTGGGAAAACGACCAACTTAGCCTTGAACGTTTTTAGCCTCTGGACATTAGCCTGAAGACCCTCCAATGAACGGTTTCTACGACGATGGTCAACAGCAATGCCAATGGTTGGAGCAAGTTTCTTTGGGATACCAGCAGCCTGATTAAAAAACAAAGAAACACTTGGGGTCTACGGGGCCAAATACGTGTATTTCATAAGTTTCACAAAAACCAACTGATCTAACCTTTAACTCCTCAAGAGAAAACCCACGGCCCTCTCTAAGTTTCATGTTGTATTTCAATGTTTGACCATGAACCTGGGGACGAAGTTTGCCTGCAGGTCTCGGGAAAACCTTAACCGCCTTTGCTTGTCTAGCTGAAAATTAATTCACCAATAAGCAAACTTTTTTTTGTGAATCATAACCAACCAATAAAATCAGACACTAGTCACTACTAACCATTTCTTCTCCTGGTTTTCCGGGCCGGTTGGTTGAACCATGTTTTCACATAGTTCTGCCAATGCTTCTTGAAGTGACCATTGGGGATAACATTGTTATGCTTAACCATGGTTTCTCTGCAAAATGAATCCCTAATTTTAATCACATTTAATTAACCATTGTTCTTAACTACTAAAATTGTTATAAAGTCCACTAGTTACATAATCTTACAAAAGCAAGATGATTAAAAAACACAAATTCAATTGAAGCAACAGCTTAAAACAACCAAAAAACACAAATTCAATTATATCATACAATAAATAATTGCATATTTCATCTCATAAATGTAAACAGTTTCTACAGTAACAACTTATTTAACATGTTTTAAGTTAGAAATAAAAACATATTAATCAAAATCACACAGAAACTAAAAATGCAAATATAGTGTAAGAAATCTACATGTCAAGCAAACAAAAATTCACTAAATCCGACAAACAAACCCTAGAAAAATGAGATAAGCACCTTGAATATTATCATACAACAATCGAAGCCTTAAGATGTCGGGTGAATGTATATAATTTAAGTTGTAATTGTTTGCAGGAATAATGGTGGTTAATGATTTGTAGGAGCATACCTGAGTTAGAGAGACAGAAGGGGTTCGGCTACAGAGGTGCAAATGCGGCGACGTTGGGAAGATGATGGAGATGAAGTATTAAAAGAGGAGGAAAACCTAGACCTAGATCAACGGCTCTGATTACGTTATTTGTTGGGCTTCTTATTACTGCCCAAGCCCATATACTACAATGTATTAAGGGTTTTTTACATATTTCCCCCTCCTAAGCTGGCTTATTACGTATTTCCCCAAAGAAAAAAAACAATTACATATTTCCCCTCCCTAACCCATGTATATTACATATATCCCCTTTTCATTAAAATTACTCTTAAAATGACTATTTTACCCTTAATAAACTATTAAATAAATATTTACATATTTATCCTTTCTAATAAATATATAAGTTCTCTTAAATGATAATTCTTCATGAACTTTAAGGATCTGTGTTAAGCAAATATATATAACTTTTTATTGGTAAATTCCACATAATTTCATCTCAAGATCTACCTGCCATATGCGAAAAAAAAATGAATATTATATGGAACAATTTGCAAAAAGTTGGGAATTGCAAGAAGTTTGATTAGTTTTTTTGATAATCTTGACAACGTAAAACATCTTTTTTGACAATTGTTTTTACATTTATATTTTTTAAACTACCGTTGATGACAATTGTTTTTATATTTATCGTTTTTTAAACTACCGTTGATATTTCTTAACTTGGGACTTATGTATCAAATTGTTTATTTAGGTTGTTTGTGTGATTCAAATAAAGAATTGTATAATTGATGTGTTAAAATCATTCTATATGTTAGATCTGTTACAAAAATGTTAAAATTTCAGATTTTATTTTGTTGAATTAGTTATAGATCAGTTCATATACACTATTTCTTTGATATTGGGACTGATTCTTAAATACACCTATAAAGGTTATAATGTATTTTATAAAAAAAAAATAAAAATAAATGCTTTAAGAGTAGTAAGTAGAAGAATTTGGGAAATACCACATGAATTGAGAAAATATGAAATTGATCAATGATATTAGAAAGAAGAAATATGTAAATATTCATTTAATAGTTCATTAAGGGTAAAATAGTCATTGTAAGAGTAATTTTAATGAAAAGGGGATATATGTAATATGTATGGGTTAGGAAGGAGAAATATGTAATTGTTTTTTTTCTTTGGGGAAATACGTAATAAACCAGCTTAGGAGGGGGAAATATGTAAAAAACCCATGTATTAACATCTCTTCAAAGATGTGCCTCATGTAACTATTATTATTATTTCAACTAAATGATAAAAGGTAATTTGTGAGCCCAAAAAGAATTTTTTTTAAGAGTAAATTGTCAAAATAGTTCTTAAGGTTTAGCAATTTTGTTATTTTCATTTAAAATAATATTTTTGTATCATATAGTCCTTCACTTTTAGGATTTTTTGCTATTTTAATCCAAACGTCTGATTTTTTTGCCAAAATCGTCCCTGGGATTTGTATTTTTTGTCATTTCCATCCAAATGTTTGATAGAAAAAACAAAAAAAATTAGACGTTTGGATGAAAATGACAAAGAACCCAAAAGTGGAAGATTATATTGTACAAAAAAGTTGTTTTGGATGAAATGACAAACATGGCCAAACCTCAGGGACGATTTTGGCAAGTTACTCTTTATTTTATTTAGAAGTTATAACTTTGCTCTTTTTCAGTTAACTAACTATTCAAAATTTTATTTTTTATTGTAAAATGTAAAATTCTATATATATACATCTGTTTTGTGTGGGGATCTTTGATGGAAAGCAAATTACATCGGTATCCGTGTATAGTTTGTATTATTTATCAAGTTGTTTTGTGTCATTTTACAATTGGTTTTGTATATTATTATGTCCTGTGTATTTTGTATGGTTCTATAGGAGAAAAGAGCAGAAAACGAGCAATTATAGAAGAAACCGAACCTCTAGAGGGATTGTACATGAAACGGAGATTAAACGGCACGAGAATCGAAGAAAAATACCACATCGTGTCGCTTGACAAGCTAAGGGGAGTCCGTCACGTGGCGCGACAAAGTAATAGTCAAAAGCCAGTCAAACAAGTCTCGTGTTGCGCGAGGAAGGAAAGGATACCCGCCGTTGATTAGGGTTACGGGTTGCATTGTTGTGATATAAAAACGAAATTAAACCTAAAAATCTTAACTTTGATAACCCTACACGAACTGAGAACATTGGAGACAATTTTGGAGCCTAGAAACACATAAAAGTGAAGACTTTACGTGTGTGGATCAATTATTCTTCGGTTCTACTCTCGGATTTCTTCGCTTTCATGTTTACTAACTTTAAATTAGACTTTGTTTTGGTTTTTGTTTCTAAAGTCATGCTTGGCTAAATATATCGTACTAACTTGGTCAAACGATGATTACTATGTTTTGATTTTGTTCTTTTCGGTTTTGGACATGTTATATGGATTTAAGTAATAAAGTAGTTAACTTTGGTTTCAATGATCTAATGTGTATGCGTTCTTGATCTTATTCAAACCTTGTCATGTGTGTCACTTGTGTTTTTGTGGATCTCTTTTATGTAAGACCTGCAACGGAATGGTAGGGCATGATGATTGCCCATAACTTATGACACTGTTATAAGTTTAGATATTTAAAGTTACCAAATTAAATTTATCACACATAATCATACAAAACATTTAACATAATTCATACATTTCTCAAAAGATAAACAATTATGAACAATAGTTCAATTTATTACTAAGGCATGTCCTACGTGTTTTCACCAAAGACAAAGAAGTGCTCAAAAACCGACCCGTTAACAACCACCGACCCTTCACACACGAAACCAAAATGCCTAGCCCAACCCCAGACCACCCAAAATCATGTTACCCAATTTCGATGGTTCCAATCCTTTGGATTGGGTGTTCCAAGCTGAAAATTATTTCAGCTACTACCGCATACCCGACAACGGAAAGTTACAACTTTCGGTGTTTCACTTCACGGGTGAAGCCCTTGGTTGATACAAATACCTCGCCATTAACCATTTGCTCGGGACATGGAACGAGTTCACACGAGCCTTAGAACTCCGTTTCGGCCCATCCGACTTTGACAACCACCAAGTCACACTATTCAAACTCGCACAAACAACAACCGTAACCGCTTACCAAGCCGAATTTGAGAGGCTTTGCAATTGTATTGTAGGCTTACCTAATGAGGCTTTACTCAATTGTTACCTCTCGGGGTTGAAACCGAAAATCCAGTCCGAGTTAGCCATCCTAAAACCAACGACCTTGAACCAAGCTTACGGCCTATCCAAACGGGTCAAAGACAAACTCAAACATGGTGCTTCTTTCACTGATGACAAATCTCACATCGGCGTATTAGGTTCTCCTCCGACAACCATCTTACCGGTACAAAACGTGTTGCCAACTTCATCTACTACAGCCACCCCACTGCCCCTTAAGCGCTTAACCCCCATGAAAATGCAAATCCGTCATGCCGAAGGACTTTGTTTCAACTGCGATGAACGTTACCAGCCGAGTCACCGTTGTCAACCCCCTAAATTCCTTCTCATGCAATCGGAAGCCGCTCCACCATGGTTTGATCTTGGGGACAAGCCCGTTTTCGAGGAAGGGAGAGAATTGATACGGGTCAACAACCCTAACTCCAGCAAACCCATGTTTTTTTCTATTAGTTGCATTAATCTTGCATGCATCTGCACGTTTATTTTCCCACGTAGTTTCCCATGTTTTCTAGTATCACCATGTTTCCATTATCCCACATGTTTCCTTTCAGTTGTTCACGTATGCATTACATGTTTCCCTTTCAAGTTGTAAGGCTATATAAAACCACAATGTTTATTGAATGAAAGTATAAGAAAAATTGTTGCAAAAAGAGTCTCTGTTTCTATCTATAAATTCCGAGTTTAACCCACTTACAGGTCCTACCACACAACACCCACAAACATCCCCAAGAACTTTTTTCAAGCGATACAACATCCCACAAACATTATTACATTTTCTACATTATCACCAACTTTTACATAAAAAAAACCGACTCACCCTAACCCGTTCGTAGCCATCCTTCGCCACAAACATCAAAAACATGCATAGGGTGCGTTTGTGGCTTCACAAACGCCTCATTGTAGAGGCTCTGAAGAACTTCATGTCAACTTTCCACTTAAAGTATTTGATATAAGGATCACGGAGTCGAAATTCATAGGATTCATTAGTCAAATAAACTGTATTATTGATGATGGATAAACACTTGATGCATTGACTTGTAATGATTAGCGTCAAACACCTTCGTGCTATATTTCCAATAATAATTGTTTTCTTGATTTAGTTATAAAACAAATACTCAAAACTAAATCGCGTGATACCATAGTGACGTATAAACAATCTACTACTTCTAATAAAACAAAACAAACTTATGCCACATGGCATATTCTTAAACCACTTAGTGCCACGTGGCATTCTCATGCTCCACACAGATTGTATTTGAGCGGCAAAACAAGTGTATTCTTTTGTTCTCTTTTCTCTTAGCATCTTATCAATCACACCAATTGCAGTTTCCATAAATATAATACACGCCTCGCAATTTCCTTTTCTTCCATCATTCAGGAAACCCTAATCCACGCCTCTCAAATTTTCAAATTGCGATTAGGGGACCGTAACCGACTATCCATCAGTTGATTTTCTTCCTCTGCATCGAGTTCGTATTGATGGTGATTTTCTTATACATCAATTTTCGTACAAGGTTTATCGTTCCAATCTCTCATCTCTCTCCTTTCTGGCGCAAGTTTCATATTTATTGAGGTATGCTTGTATTACACTATAAATTGATAAGTTTCCATTATGATTTCTTATTTCTGCTGTAGTCTTTTCTTTTGAAACTGGTAGGTTATTGTATTTTTTTTCTTTTATGTTTTCTTTTAATTTTAATGTTGTTGCTTTTAATGTTGTTGCTTTTAATGTTGTTGTTCAAACATGAAAGGTTTGAAGATACTCACCAACTGCTCGATGAAATGCTTCAACCAAGTTGATCTCTATTTCACATGTTTTCCTTACAAGATAAGTGGGTCTTTGGTAAAAACATTCTCAATAATACTTGTAATTTGAAGAATCCTTTATATCTACCGTTATTGTAATCTGTAATCTTCCATTTTTTTTAATCCAATAGATATAACTCTAGGTCAGGTCTAAGAGGATATATTTGCAAGAAGAAAGGCAAGTTCAACCTTTTTTTATTGGTTACTTAAAAAATCAAATGTTATGTATTTCACAGATGTATGAGAACTCAATTCACTTGTTTTTTTACTAAACTGCATAATTCTGCTGAACATGGCTGCTGGATATCTTCTTCATCTGTAGACACTTTACTGGTTGCGCAATCGAAAATGGTTAATGATGATGGTATTATTCTTGAATCACTTAAAGATTTATACAATATATAATCCACATCATAGTTTGTGATAAAGGTAAAATCTCATTAAGATATATTAATTAGTATACCATTTCAAGCAATTAAGTCGTGTTTGCGGGTCGGGTTATTCGGTGGTTTTTGGCTAGGGAAAAGTAACTCAATATCCAACTCAGTTAATTATCGGGTTGGTCAGATTTGGGTACTTTGGGTTCAGATTAATAATTCAGGACAGGTTTTATCGGTTTTCGGGTTCGTTATAGTTAACTATTTCTGATTATTATTCCTTTGATTATAGCCAATTTGTTACATCCTTAGTGGTGTATTTAGAGATTTAATGGTGCTATTATTCAACAGCACCAACAAATCCATATATTGGTGTTCTTAAATTTAATAACAAAATATGTGAAAACTTAGTGGTGTATAAATGTTCTTTTAATAAATATAGCTTGATGGCAATTTTGTCGGGTTGAAATGGGTCCTGGTTGCTTCGGGTTGAGTTCGGGTCAATACTTTTTGACACTCAATCCATGCTTATTGGCCGCGATTCTAAAATTCCATACCCATGGTTGGTCTTTAATGAAAAGATTAAAGTTAACTCCATTTAAACCATGTAACCTGGATTAGCAAAAATGTACCTAAATCCACAGGTGGTTATATAGATTTGCATACAGTTCTTAGGAACGTATAACTATAAATACGGGAGTGAACTCTTCATGTCAATGGAGGCTTGGAGTTCTTTTAGCTGTGATTAATATAATTTTGGTTTATAGATAAAAACCTAAAAACACCCAACCTATTTTGAGCCATACACCGATGTATGGAGAGATGAAGCTAGCGCTCATCATCTACTTATTGTCACGGAGTTATTTTCTTACTCTCGTGTGGCACTTCGATTTGATCTAAGTTAAGCCTTTTGGTTGTGTTGGGTTATGTTTACGGAGCGGAAGTCTTTTGTGAGAATCACAAGGACAAGTTTTGTAGTGCAATACTACAACAAAGATGGTTATGTATTACTTGAACAAAGTTACAAGTACAAAGTGTTTACAAGAAGTTGGGTTATGAATGAGTTATGAGAGGTAATGTGTGGGTGATTACAAATGATGCCTCTCATCCCTATTTATACTACTACAAGATCCTCTAGATTATTCTAAATCTAGACAACAAAATATCAAGGCTGATTTCTAGAGTATTCCTTCAAAATATCAAGTAATTCTAAGTGTCTTCATGAAGATTCTAGATTGTTCTTTGGCTGTAACTTTTGGGCAGATTTATGTAGCCTATTTCGGACCCTTCCGAGCTCCTTCATGGCTGGTCTAGGACCTTCTAAGGGTGTCAAAACGTTCCAATATTGTTTGGGCTGTTCTAGAGTCATCCGGGTGGCCCTTGATGCTTCTTTAGTGTTCCGGAAACTTCCGGAATGCTGAAATTTTGAGTTGAAATTTTGCGGAGCGTGACATCCTCCCCCACCTAAATTCGCAACGTCCTCGTTACGATTTCGGGTTATGCCTCGTTGTGATGAATGTGTGGTTGATCTTGTCTTTGAACCAACCTCCATTTGTATTGATGTTATTGACATACCTTGACAGCCAGTGTCCGTCTCTGTCTTCATTTTGTGAACTTGGTTTCCGTCTATGATGCAAAATTTGTTTGCAAATGGAATAAGAAAGGCCGGTTCCTTTTCAAAGAAATCCTGGCCAAGCACGAAGTTGTGTTCTTTCATTGGCACCACGGAAAGGTCAATCTTACGTTTCCATTTTCCGATTGTGGTTTTAACGCCGTAGGCCATCCCTAGTGTTGGTTGGATGGGTCCGTTTGTGGTCTTCATCGTTGCGTTTTGTTTTGTTACTCGAACACCGAGTCTTATTGTTTCATCTATTGAGACGAAGTTATGGCTTGCTCCTGTGTCAACTAGTGCCTTAACGAGTCTCCTGTTTACCACCATGTTGAGGAGTTGTAGTCCTGCTTCCGACTTCTTTTCTGGTTTTGTGGTTGTGGATCTTTTCTTTCCCTTGTCCGGGAGCTTTTTGATGTTATGTTTTTCTCGTGTTTTGGGAGTTTCTTGTGTGTTTAAAGTATTAAGATGACTTACTTGCATGGACCCTTGACATGCTTCTGGTTGTGTCTTGTTGGTGTCGTTCATTTTTGCTTCTAACTCAGCAAAGTTTTTGTGAAGGTTTTGGATCTTCTCGTCTACCTCACTCTGCAGCCTTGCGATTTCCTCCTGGATCATGGCTTGAATCTCGAGGCGTATGATGTTGATAGCGGTTTTGAAGTCTTCTTTGAGTCCTCTTAACTCATCTCGCAATGTTCCCAAAGCGTCTAGCTTTTCCAAGGAACGATTGACAAGAGTTCCAACTTGTGTGACCGATGCTTCGACATTAGTCTTCATTTTGTCTAAGGATCCGGCCAAATCCATAGACACGCTTTCAACTTCTTGTTGATTCTGGTTGTGATTGTTTGTCTCTTCTTTACTAGAGACGATTTTCTTGTTCATTGCTCCCTTCTTGCTTTTCTTGTTCGCCATCCCAGTGAACCGACGCGGCTCTGATACCACTTGTCACGGAGTTATTTTCTTACTCTCGTGCGGCACTTAGATTTGATCTAAGTTAAGCCTTTTGGTTGTGTAGGGTTATGTTTACGCAGCGGAAGTCTTTTGTGAGAATCACAAGGACAAGTTTTGTAGTGCAATACTACAACAAAGATGGTTATGTATTACTTGAACAAAGTTACAAGTACAAAGTGTTTACAAGAAGTTGGGTTATGAATGAGTTATGAGAGGTAATGCAGGGGTGATTACAAATGATGCCTCTCATCCCTATTTATACTACTACAAGATCCTCTAGATTATTCTAAATCTGGAGAAATCTAGACAACAAAATATCAAGGCTGATTTCTAGAGTATTCCTTCAAAATATCAAGTAATTCTAAGTGTCTTCATGAAGATTCTAGATTGTTCTTTGGCTGTAACTTTTGGGCAGATTTATGTAGCCTATTCAGGACCCTTCCGAGCTCCTTCATGGCTGGTCTAGGACCTTCTAAGGGTGTCAAAACGTTCCAATATTGTCTGGGCTGTTCTGGAGTCATCTGGGTGGCCCTTGACGCTTCTTTAGTGTTCCGGAAACTTCCAGAATGCTGAAATTTTGAGTTGAAATTTTGCGGAGTGTGACATTATGGTACCTAAAACTAAGGTAAAATATGCCCATATTTCATTCTATGAAATTTTACCGCTTTTGGTTTCTAAAATGGAAATTTTTATGGGTGTTTTAAGGAACAGGATATGTATATAATGCCATGTTGAGACCGTTTGTAGCACGACATGAGACCGATATAGAAAGAAATTTAAGGGAAATGGGATTTTAGTTAGGTCATGATGTGTTTAAATCAAAATAGTTAGGTATATCAGCAGTGTTTTGATTAGATCCTTAGGAGCAAGGAGGAGTTTGGTTTAAATCAAAATAGTCAGTTCTTAATTTAGTTGTTCTAAAGTGAAGCTTTAGAGATTTTAGTTGGTTTTGATTTGGGTTCTTGAAACTTATTGGAATTAAATGTTGAAAAGGAGGAGTCTGGTGGCTTGCGTAAGTTAATATTCTATGATGGTTGCAGTCGGTGGTATGATCTACCGCCCAAAAAGATGGTTATGGTGAAACCAAAGAGGGTTAGTGGTTGATCTCAACATTACTGATACAGCGGAAATTAGGATTGGGAAGGGAAAATCAACTCAAAAAGAGGTTGCTGTAGAATGCAATTTTTTTGATGATTTATTACGTACATAAAGAGCAGAAATCGTTTAAGTTCAATGTTTTTGTTTGAATGTTAATTGGTACTACTAGATCTTAGACTTGATAGAGGTTCTTTATTCAGATAATGACAGTCAGCATCTTAAATTTTTGCAGATAAGTTTATAGTTAAAGAAAAGAAATACCATATAATCTCAAAGAGAAGATACAGGGATAGAAAGAAGATAAAAAGATAGAATAAGAGTAGTGCCGGAGATGGCTCTACCTTATGAGATCGTCGGACGGTGGCAGGAGATTTTTGATTTATGTGTCGCTTGCGTCACTGTTCAGGTTTGCTTCCTTTGTCTGTAAAACTCTCTAATAAAGTAAAACTCCTCTTATACGTGTCATGCTCTTAGAGCACCTTTCTTTTGCAATTGGCGCTCGAAGTTTATATTCACAAAATTCACGAAATCCCGTATCTTTCTCAAATCTTTATTCCTCTTTCCCTGATCACTTAAAACAAACTCTAAAATTATTCGTAGGCTATCACAACCATTCCAATCAACAAGCTCAGTTTTCTTCAATCTCGAATCTCATCAATGTGCTAATATCTGTAATTTCTTCATTGGTTACGTTTTTTTGGGAACCTAGATTCAATAAAGAAAACATCAGAAACAAGTTCGTGTTTATCTCTGAACCTAAGCTGCTTCTTTGTAAATCTGAAATTATATTAACTATATATTGATTTTTGTTTATGCCCAGATTCTATTCACCGTGGGTGTGAAATTAACTGATCACAATGTTGGTTCTTTACAACCATAATCAATCGTCGATAATGGATTCTGGAAAAGCACCAAAATTGCAAGGGGTGGGTGCAGATGAATAATTTTGTTGTTCCTTTTGTTTGACCCGTTTAGTCAATTTTGTGCGGACGAATAAAGTTAGAGAATAGTTTAGTGAAGACATGTCTATACGACACGCTATGTTAATTGTGTTTGAAAGAAACCTGAAACTAAGGTTAATCAAAACTACCATCCTGTTGATGATGTTAACTAAATTCTTTGTTTGAAGGAGCTATCTTATCATTTATGAAACTTTTGAGTTATCTTATAAATCTAGCTATTTGATGTCTACTTGTGTTTTTTGAATATTTGTAACCAAATTGTGATCGGTTTTGCAGTGTTTTGATTTTGATTCCTAATCAACAATGGAACATGAGGCATTTCACGGGAAGACGACCACCGTTGTGGTAGGGTTAATTGAGAAAGCAACTATCTCAACGAAACCCGTATTGGATCTGGGAACCATGCTCATTATACTGGCTGCGAGGTTCAAAGGGGAAAAGGGTTATTTTCTTCGTTTAACTCTAGCGTTACAGTTCCTCCTCTCGAATGTGAGTTTCTGTTACAATGGTATTCTTTATTTTAACTGGTGTTCGATTTCATCTTAAACACTTGTTTCTTTAATTATTTTAAAATGATTGAACTTTTGATTTGAATGATTTTGAATGTGTTATGCGACATTGCGACCTTTTTAAGCTATATTTTTTGTTGTTATTCTGTTTGACGTGACAAAGATGAAGCCCCATATATAAGTAAATGGGGTGGAAATGCCACCCCTACAGTTTTGTAGTTGGTTAATTTTGCAATACATGTTTGTGATTCTTGAGAACATTTTCAGGATATTGAAGCCGAGAAAAATATTATACTTTTCTGAACCTTTGGTGATGAGTAACTACATAGCAAAAATTCATGATGCTTGGCTCATTGGTCCTCTATTTAAGGTATAGGTTTGATGTGAGGTATGTCTCTTTTCTTGCATACATCTTTCAATCGATCCAAAGATCAATAAATTAACTATTAAATATATTTGTTACTATTAAATCATACCAATCAACATTAAGAGTTCAAATTGAACATCAAATGCAATGGTGTTACACTACATCTTAATTTTATTGTTATTAGAAATATCATAATTAGTATTATTATACTATGGTATAGTTTAGAGATGGTACTTTTGACCCATTTATTTATGAACCAGTTGGTCTTGGAGACTTGAGACACTTGGCTGTGTTTTTATCTCAACGGGTCAAATAAAAGTGAATTAAAAGGGAAACTTGACAAACATTATGTTGGTAATGTATTAGTCCGGATCAAAACGGGTTGTTTTATAAAATAAAGCATTATGTTGCTTCGGGTGAAAGCACATTCAACCAAAGATGGGTTCATGATCAGGCGGTAATGGCTCAAATGGGTCGTTTTAAGAAAGTATTGATTTGGTTCAATTTAAAAAAAAAGGTCTGACCACAAATGATTTATGATTAGATGGTAACCGGTTAAATGATTAGATGGTAACGGGTCAAAATGGGCTGTTTTAAAGAAGTTTCAGTTTTGGTTCAGGTTAAAACAAAATGTAACCAAATATGGGTTCATGATCAGATGGTGGTACTGGGTCAGACAGGACGTTTTAAAAAAGTATTGATTTGATTCAGATTAAAAAAATATCTGACCAAAAAGATTCATGGTTAGATGGCAACCGGTCAAAATCGATCATCATTGATTTGCTTTATGTTGACTATTTTTTGATTATACATACAAGGGGATTTAACGGAGGTATACAACAATTATAGTTCATATCTGGTTCATTCTTTTGACGGTTACAATTAATACAAATCTTCTATACTATATAATAAAAGAAACCACTTTGAGGACACATGTCACTCATTGGAGTCATCTATTTTTTAGCCTATTAAAATTAAATAATTATTTAAAATTAAATAATTATTTATTAGATATACGTAGAGATATACTATTTAATATATATATAATTATGAGATATACGTAGAGATATAGTATAGATTAAAAACTTATTTAGAAAATATACTATTAATATTAAATTATTAATTTTATAATATATTTCCTTAGATATAGGAATAGGTTACATTATAGTTTTATTATATCATAGAGAGATTTTATTTTAATATTTACGTTTATACTTTTATATCCAAATTTAGGTAACATATTTAAATTGTCTATGACTCTTTATAATCAGTAATATGTTTTAAATGTATTTAACTTTTTATAATCGGTAAATGTTTTAAATATATTTATTTTAAATAAAATATTATATATTTTTTTAAATATGTTTTATAAAAATAAGAATATGACAAGGAGAGAAAAAATATTATTATTTAATAGGAGAGAAAATGCAGGAAATCAAAATCTGAAATTAATCAGAACTCAACTCATGTATTACATGAGGTTTTTTAAAGATATAAGTTTTTATTATTTACTATATAAAATTACATTTATTCAACCCGTGTAACACACGGGGTTTTTTTTCAGATACAACTTTTTTTATCATTTACTATACAAAATTACATTTATCCAACCCGTGTAATACATGAGGTATTTAAAAATATATTTTTTTATTATTTGATATATAAATTCAACCCGTGTAATACACGGGGTTTTTTAAAGATATAATTTTTTTTTATAAATTACTATACAAAATTACATTTATACAACCTGTGTAATACATGAGTTTTTAAAAATATAACTTTTTTATTATTTGATATATAAAATTAGATTTATTCAACCCGTACAATACACGGGGTTTTTTAAATATATAAATAATTTATTATTTAGTTTTTTTTATTATTTGATGTATAAAATTATATTTATTCAACCTATACAACAATATAAGGGGTTTTTAAAGATATAACTTTTTATTTTTTAGTATATAAAATTATATGTATTCAATCTATGTAATAAACAAAGTTTTTAAAGATATATTATTTTATTATTTAATGTATAAATTCACATTTATTATATTCAAATATAATTCTTCATGTTAGCCTAAAATTATTTGGAGAACTCGAGATGCCAAAATAGGATATTAAGTTATGTCATTTAATTCAAATTACTAAAATCCAACCTTATGTACACGGTTTACGATGGCAGAAGTTAAGTTGGTTCATTGATGCACTAAAATTGCAGATGGGAGTACAAAAGCAACTACATGAACATCTTGAGGTACGTCAAACTATTTTCTTTTTGTTTATTTTTCCGGTATTCTTAGTTTTTGTGAAATGTGACACAATTGACGGGTTGGTAACAGGTAAAAATAGTTTTGGGTTGTAATGAGTTTTGTAGTACAAGGTGAACTGATGTTGGGATTAATCTTGATGATACGAGTCATATACGGGTCAAGTCGGTTATCAGTTTTTATTTAGACGGGTCACTGAATAACAAACAGGTCAAGGTATTGAATTAGTCTAGAAGTTGACCAAGTTTGCCGGAGGAACTCTAAAAATTTAAAATGGACGGTGGTTGCTGAATAAAAGGTATTCGATTGGAATATTCTTTTTGGCATGTGCTTTATATTTTAAAATATAGGTTTCGTTTGTCTTTGAATATTGTACTCTCATTTTTGTATTGTTAATTTTGAAGGCTAATTATCTATTGAGTGTCAATGATACAAATGTGCAACCAATTTTTGTTTATGTTGGTTCCTGAAATTACTTTGCTTTTTGTAGTCTTGGGGAAAAAATTTTGAAGGCTCACACCGCTAATAGCACTCTACAAATGCTAATGCTGGTGGTAAGGCTAAGCATGTGTTGGGATTTGGCTTGGAAAAGATTGCCAGATGTAGTTGAGGAGAAAGATGAAGTCGCAAGGTTAATGGATGCCCTCAAAACTCAGCAGGTAACAGAATTAAAGGATAAGTGGAGGTGGAATTCCAATGTCGATTTAGGCGATTTCTCAGTTAAGCTAAGCTAGCCTGGATTGCCTTAGACGAAGCAACTATGGCAGGTAACGACCCTGCATTCGTATGGAACAACATTGCAGTCGCCAAAGTGAACTGTTTTGTGTGGAGGGCATTTAGGGATAGAATCCCCACTTCAGATGCCCTTCTTATTCGATTGGGTAAAGATTCCGGGGCTTACCACTCCAGAAGGTATCTATCTGGCGATCCTTAGACGTGATGCCTAAATTTGGAAAGGCCTAGAACAAAAAAATGATTTACATGGGCTTCAATGCCAGGAGATATTATATGTTTTTGTTAAGCCACCCGCGAAACTCGCGGGATGTTAGGCTAGTACAATATATAGAGAGAGAAAATCATGTAATGTGTTGTATATCATTTATATCTAAAGTACATAAGTATCATAAAGATACGGGTACAATACTGACAATGTCCAAGTCTAGTCAAAACAGAAAATAATAAAACCTAACGAACTGAGATCTAACCATCCCGCCTTCCCGGGTGATGGTATGGCACACCAGATGATAAATGATAAACACACGTAAGCTCATGAATGGTTACAAAAATATACCTTTAATTTTAATTCGGCAAAGCACATAAGCTAGTTCAATCTTAAACACACGAAAAGACCGGTTCCTCTCTTTGTTTATCTTCTCCATCAGATGCATTTTCGTTTGTTAAAAGATTATGTGAAGTTGGTTCTTGGGGTGCTGGAAGTGATTGCAAGAAGTTAAAATAGGCGTATTTGATATCAAATTGCATATCATACCCTGCAAGAAGAATTAAATTGTGATCAGAAATTTAGAATAATAAGAACCAATATGACAAATGAAATCATAATTCTTATCAATTAAAATTACAATAATTCACTGCAATGGTGAGTCCTCTGCTGTCTGGAGTCTGTCGAACATGGTGAAACCACATACTCGGCCTACATAACCACCAAATTTAACAATCAAACAGGGCCCGTGTTTTGACAAAGTTATTAACTCCATTTAAAAAAGAAAAAAATGGCAGTAACAGCACTTGATCGAATATTCAAATAGAGAGCTTGTACGTTGACACAAAATTTTTATAAAATTATTTTTTTCCTAATGTTTAACAAATATACGTGTAACTAACATGTTAATTTTATTACAGAAACAATATGTTCCCTTTGTGTGCAAGTATGTGATCAGTGATCACAAATACGCTCTACTTCATATGTTATGTGAAATGAATGATTTTAACGTGTTTGGTATTGATATTTGAGCATGAAAACATTGTAGAAAAGATGCTTACAAGTAAAGAATTTCACCAGCCTTAACGGTGACCTCAAACGGCTTTGGTCCGTTAAAGTATAATGGAAATTCAGACATTTCTTTGTCCTGGTTTTCAGGTGATGGGTAAGGATTCACACTGCACCAAGGGACATGCCGTGGTGGATTCTCAAGTTGCAATTTGAATTCTCCAGTTTCCTGTAACATTACATATGTAAGTAATGACCTATATTAATGTAAAAATCAATTTTGCACAACATAAAGTAGCAAATGCATCCTTGATTCTGATGAAAAGGGTGATAGACGCACTTTGGGTAGAGCTGCCCTAACTGCGGTTATGGGTCTCTAGGATTTTGTGCCCTCTGGCCGATTATGTTGCTATTATTGCTGATGTGCTTTCTGATCTAAAAATCAGTTCTGTGGTGGTTTTCGTACTTATTCCCCTGCTTGGTTTTCTAGTTGTGCTATGGATCTTGGAAAACAATGCCACTTCCACTAGCTACTATGTGTTCTATTTTTTGGTGTTTAATGTTATTAATTGGATACATACTATCCTTAGCTACAAGACTGTTGTTCATGGTGGAGCTAATCATCACTCTGAGCTTTCCAACCTGGCCAACATTGGTGATCTATGCTGCTTTGTTTATAATCTCGGGCTCTAAGCAGTTAAAGCGGTCCAAAATCGAATAGCGGTCAAGGTCCGTTATATGATATATAGGTTATAGCGGTGGTAGAGGGGTAATTTTGATACCATGCATAATTTATGTATTTTTATATATATATATATATATATATATATATATATATATAAATATATCTTTGAAAAATATTAATAGTAATATCAAAATTCATAGTAACATCATTCTATTATCAAAAACCTGTTGCAAATCTAACATAATGCAAGACACTAACACAATCAAACAGACAAACACTAATAGTTTTGAAGTACTTAATTTAACTGTTGCAACTGTAACAAATCTATTAACTGTTGCAACTGTAACACTAACACAATCAAACACCTCCTGCGTTACTGTGTTGCCTCATTCTACTGCGTTACTGCTATAACCGCTATATAGGTTTCCAAATAGCAGCCAAATAGCGGTATTTAGCAGTATTTAGCGGAATTTAGCGCCGCTAATAGCGGAACCGCTATAGGCCACCGCTATTTGGACCGCTACACACCCTGAGGTCCGCTAACCACTATAGCACCGCTATTGACTGCTTAGGGCTCGACAAGCTGTTTTATATGTGGTTAGATAGGTTAAACTATGGTGTGTTTTTGTATAGTAGTAGTGGGGTTTATTTCGTCTGAATACTCGAAATTTTGGTTTCCCAAAGCATGTTTTGGGAAACGATCTAGCATAGTCGGAGGGTATGCCCTCCCAAAGGTGTAACCATTTTGATGCTTCTATACTATTTTTTGGGCAAAGCCTTCACCTAAAAACAAAAAAAGGTCTCAAGAAAGATGCAATAATTGCATTAAACTATATGCACATGCAATGTAATAAAATTTTCATTTTTCATATACTGAAATAGACGGCTTATAGTTCCACTTAGTTACTTCTTATTTCCTCTTTAGGTGATTACAGTCGATTAACTACTTAACCTCCGCAACTTCAAGCATAAGTTAGGCTTAAACAATGTGTTTTTAAGCACTTTGGTCGGCATACATCATCCAAGATACAACACCATTATCATCATCACCGTCATTTTACAACTGACACCAATCTTAAATTCCATCAATCACTTTTAGAACACTAGTTAACAACAATGATGTGTGAAAAGGCAACCCAAGTGCACGCCTAGGCACGGCCAATCAAAGTGCTCTAGCAAGATTTCGGCCAGTAGGGCTGGCAATAGATATCTGTATAAGACACGATTAGACCTGTTTACTGAAAAAGTACACAAAAAGTGATTTTTTTACTTGATAAAAATAAATATAATTATGAGGTTAGGATACATCATTTCTTCTTCTTGGTACATAAAACGTAAAACTGTGTTATAAACATGAGATATAAAATAGTTAAACGAGTTGTATTTGTATAACACGCGTCGTTAGAGACCCGTTAATCCCGATAAAACACGATTTGCCAGCCCTAATTTTGGGTCTAAAACCCTTAAAAATGATACATTTGTAAGTGCGTTCAACTACCTAGTGACATGATCATATTATAAAGAATGCTTATAGGTGAAAACATCATCAAATACCTCATTGTAATTGTAGTGAGCAGCAGGGTATTCTCTAACATACATCCTATGCACATCAGTAGGCGGAAGAAGCACAAAATGCTTCTCACCAGTGACAACAGCATACAAATTCTCATAATGATCCTTATGAAACCAAGTCTCCGACAACTCATTCCCAATCCACAAATTAACTGCCTCCGGCCCACCACCAATGGCTTCGGTCGCCCACGGGACATCCGAATCACAATCCCCACTCAACGCCCCATACTCCTCCCTAAAACAATCATTCTGCTGCTGCAAATACGCCACACAGCTCTCCTTACAGGACCCCGTAACAGCATCAACAGCATCAGCAAATGAGGTGCGAGTGACGTCAGCGGAGGCGAAACAAAAAGAATTAGGGGTTGAGGGGTGTGGGGTGAGGGCGTCGGCGTGGCCGGTGGGGGTACGGTGGAGGGAGACGGTGGAGGAGGAGAGGGTGCGGAGGAGGTAGGAGGTGGAGGACCAGAGAGTGGCGGCCGGCCATGGGAGGGTGGAGGCGGAGAGGATGAAGGGTTTGTTTTGAGAGAGGTAGTGGCGGAGGAAGTGGAGTGGGGTTGGTGGGGTGTGGAGGCGGTCAATTTCTGGGGTGGAGCCTAGGGTTAGTTCGCGGACTTCTTCCCAGAGGTTTTGGAGGTTTGGATACATTATTGTTTTGGAGACGGTGGACGCCCAACCTTACCTTGACACTTTCATTGTGCTAATGTAAAATCAAATTGCAGGTCCTGTTAGTAAATTTAATAGTTGTTATCCGGTTACTCATTACAATTTTTAGTTCGGGATCACAATCAAATCTGAACATGAACTCATTGAGCAAGATCCAAACTTGGAAACATTCGGGATGAATAATGGGGTGCACTTTCTTTTTATAAAAGGAAGGAACCTTATTATCATGGAATTTATCAAGCTTAGGGGGTGTTTGGGTAGCTTAGCTTATTTTGGAGCAAGTTATGATCAGTGGCGGAGCCAGAAATTTTTTCTTATGGTGTCATTTTTTATAGATATCCCGGTTTATAGTAACCCGGAGTCGAACTTTTTGGATCGGTTCAGATCTAGTCGGGTCAAATCACATAATAAAAGCAAATGTCATTGAATAAAAACACATAATAAAATTACAAAGTCATTTGAAATATATAAAAAATGCATTTAATAGTTGCTCCATACGCATTTTCGTGTTTTGAAAACGATTCATAATGTTTTCAATGGCAACTTGCAAAAAAAAAACCCATCTTTTTCATTATAACAAACAAGTGCACGCATCATTCAAATGATCAACAAACATCCTGTTATGTTAAACAATTGAAACAAAACTAATTAGACATGGGGCTATAATGCTTACTGAATTAAAAAAATAAAAATTAAGCACGGACCTTTAATGATTTAAAGTATACTAAATAAATTCAAGTAACTGGGCTTAATTTTTGAAATATAAATTTGTTTATTATGTAATTCTTTTAGAAGAAAACAAAACAATGGTGTCGTTTGTAAAAAAGACAATGGTGTCGCTCGTAAAAAAACAATGGTGTCGCTCGATTTTTTTCTATTATACGTTGTATTTGCTACACAAAATTCAATGGTGTCGAACGACACCGTTGTTCAAAGTGTGGCTCCGCCACTGGTTATGATGACTTATTCACTTATAAAAGTTAATAAATTATTTTTTGAGTGTTTGGGTTAGCTTATTTTGAAGGAGTTTGTGTCTTGAGAAGTTAGAATTTCTAACTTCTTGCTTTTGACTTATATAAGTTAATAAGTCACTTTGAGAAGGAATGCCAAACACCCACTTAATAATGGGGTGCAATTTGTTTTTATAAAAGGAAGGAACCTTATTATCATGGAATTTATCAAGCTTATACTCTTTTCCAGGCGGTGTCATTTTCAACGAATTTTGATAAATTTTGCCATTTATAAAGAATTTTGTTGCCCGTTTTACCCTTTGACTCTAACCTAGTTATATTTTTTTGTTAAATCTACTCATATGACTTGCACATGAGGGTAATTTTGTCAATTTACTCTCATCACTCTATCTCTCTAAACACCTTCACTGCCATGGGTGGTGGTTATATTTTTTTGTTAAATCTAATCATGTGACTTGCACATGAGGGTAATTTTGTGTTGGTGATAAGGGTGAGATGTTTAGAGAGGAGTGTACCTATCCACACACTCATCTCATTATCTACACACTCAAAAAGGTGATTTTTGTCTTTACATGCACACTCTGCAGTGTCGAACTGTGGCCAAAACGAGGCGTTTTGGTCCGATTAACCAGACAAAGACTGACGGGTGTCTGACGGGTATGTTGACCGGACCAAAACGTTGAGCTTTGGCCGCGATTTGGTCATGTCAACCAGACAAAAGACTGATACCCGGTCTGGTTGACAGGACCAAAACGCGGCCAAAGCTCGGCGTTTTGGTCCGGACAACAGACCCGTCAGACACCCGTCAGTCTTTGTCTGGTTAATCGGACCAAAACGCCCCGTTTTGGCCACAGTTCGACACTGCAGGGTGTGCATGTAAAGACAAAAATCACCTTTTAGGTGTGTAGATAGGCAAAATTGGTGTGTGGATAGTTTGGCCCTTAGAGAGATAGAGTGATGAGAGTAAATTGATAAAATTACCCTCATGTGCAAGTCACATGAGTAGATTTAACAAAAAAATATAACTGGGTTAGAGTCAAATGGCAAAACGTGCAACAAAATTCTCTATAAAGGGCAAAACTTATCAAAATTCGTTGAAAAAGACACCGTCTGAAAAAGAGTATTAAGATAAGGGTTATTGGATTTTATCACCCCTAACTATTGGCTATTAGCCGTTGCCACCCCCAACTATCACTTTGACGCCCGTCACCCCCAACTTAACACTTAGTTTGTTCTGAACCACTTCGTTAACTGATCACTAACTTTTGAGCTTGTTACTATACTTTTCGGGGTGTCCAAAGATCCCTAAAACCTTCCTAAGATACCTATGACACCCCAAAAGTATAAAACATGATCAAAAGTTAGTGTTTAGTTATCGACGTGGTGGCAGAACACACTAAGTGTTAAGTTGGGGGTGACGGGCGTCAAAGTGATAGTTGATGGTAGCAGCAGCTAATAGTTGGGGGTGATAAAATCCAATAACCCTTAAGATAAAGGACAAAACTTGTAATTTTTTCATTAATATTTAAACCGTCACCAAGAAATGAATTTCATAGCCTGTAACTGTGAATATCATTTAGCTTAGATTTTTTCCGTCACCAAGAAATGATTTTCATAGCGTGTAACCATGTATATAGTTTAGCTTAGATTTTTTTTAAGTACAATATTTATGATGATGCACATGATTTCATAGCGTATAACCGTGTATATCGTTTATCTTAGATTTTTTTAAAGTAGTACAATATTATGTCGATGCACATGATTTACACTTCATAAACACCAAGCTTGGTATATTTTCATACTTTGATTATCTAATATATTTCTTTTAAACTCGTTATCATTTGACTTTGGCTCCAGTTCCATTCCATTATTGAGATGAGGGTGTAACATTTGTTCTACCAAAGCTCCCTCATAAACTCAAAAGACATCTTTGTTGAAAATTTCGTGTAACTTTTAGAAAATAATTTTAATCAATTTGTCAAACAAACTGAACGCAGCGGAAAACATGTACACGAGGTTCGGTTCTAAACCGTTTCCACCAGTGATCTCTTTACAATCAAAATAGGTTATAATAAAATTAAAGAATCGTGACATCCAAGAAAGACACCTTGGTTCAACGAACGATCTCGCTAGATGATCGTTGACCACGAAATCATATTTGTTCATTTGAAACAATTTCAAACGAAACCTTTAAACTAAGAAAAATAAAGTTCATAAACTTTACTTACCTTTTTGCGTAATTGAAGAAACTAAACTTGTAAGAACTAGGATCAATTAGAGCTTCATGAATTGATGTTCCTCAGTTTGTTTCTTTGCGATATCAGCCAACCAAAATCCTTTGAAGGCTATATTCCCAAGAGTCTATTAAAGTGCCGTATGTATATTTTACTTTTTAAAGCATCCAGAACAAAAAAAAACCAACTGAACAAAACGTGTATCTCTATTAATATAATAGAGAGAATATTATGGAGATTAATAAACAAACTCTCAATTGTATCCTATTTCCAATCCCATAATAATAGGATAGCTATCTATTAACTTATACACAATCTCATTTTATTAATTATCTCATAATTAACAATATCCCTTCTTTTCTTTTAATTATCTAATAATTAATACATACATACATATATATTTATATATTATATAATTAACAAATTAATTATAATATTAAATCGGCTCTCCGTAATTATTCCAAATAATTACCCGTTTATTTCATTACGCTAATTATTTCGTGATCCGGTGATTAACGATTAAAACACCGTTAAATGTTCGTCGCCCAAAGTGTAACTCTTTGGGTCGTACCTTGACGGCAACATTGAATTATAATCGACAATTGAACAAATATCCAACAATCTCCCACTTGGTCGATTGGTCGATTAAGTTTCAATGTAGACAATAGTGGGTGCCTAGCTACATCATATTGCCCCCGGCAAGGTATGACAAATTTATGTCAACTAATTCTTTGCAATAATCAAACCTTTGGTTATGCAAATACTATAGCCCTGGTTATCGACTCATTTATCCCTCTGTATTGAACACTTGTTGAACATGAGACATGGATCCAATTCATTCTCATATATTATTCAACCATTTCTAATTCCGTTCCTGATTTAAAGTGGTTTATCAAACTACTACTAGTTCGAGCGTGGCCACGCATTTAACACCAGTTCAAATCAACGAAAGGCGCCAGAGTGTTTTTCTTCTAAGTATAGAAGCACAGATCCCTTTGGCTACAAACAACTCCCACTAAACTTCAGATCATTCCCAAAACTATCCTTATTACTGCCAGTTACGTACAGCGTTAGATAGAATCAAAGAGCAACCATTCATTTAAGTTAGTTCTAGTATGTACCGCAGGTCTAAGGATACAATGATCGTACCTATTCAAAATGTCTTATGACTAAGATCCATGAAGATCATTTTGAAACGAGTTACGCCCAATATGATTCAACTAATCATATCAGTGAATATGGTTCTCAACACTTTGAGTATCCATGATATGGATCAACCATCTAATTCACAATAGTCTTTTACCAGCTTGGTTCTCACGAATCTGATAGACTACGGACATTTTAGAATACAATATTCATAGATACTTAACGTACTAATATTTGAACACAAATATAATAGTTTAAAAGACATTCAACCATTAAATTCAAATAAACATAAAATACTGTTTACAGTTCAAAATGCACCAAATTACTAAATTACAAAATCAGACCCACTGTCTAGCATATCTAAGACTTATACTATTTGCATGCTTCTCGTGTTTCACTTGAGGTATAGGCTTAGTAAACGGGTCCGCTAGATTCTGATCAGTATCAATTTTCTCTACTACGATGTCTCCTCTTTCCAAAACTTCCCGTATGTAGTGGAATTTTTTGAGAATATGCTTCGTGCTGTGATGCGACCTTGGTTCCTTTGCCTGAGCAATTGCACCTGTATTGTCGCAAAATATCTCGATAGGCTTCTGTATGCTTGGTATAACTTCGAGATCAGCAATGAACTTTTTCATCCAAACAGCCTCCTTAGCAGCTTCTGAAGCCGCTATATATTCTGATTCAGTGGTCGACTGGGCCACCACACTTTGCTTAGAACTCTTCCAAGTTATAGCACCACCATTTAAAGTAAAAAACATAGCCTGTCTGAGATCGTGAATCGTCACGATCCGTTTGGAAGCTTGCGTCAGTGTAACATTTTACTTTCAGCTCTTCTTCCAAACCGCCAAATATCAGAAACATATCCTTAGTTCTTTTTAAGTACTTTAGGATATTTTTCACAGCAATCCAGTGACTTTTACCAGGATTTTGTTGATATCTGCTAGTCAAGCTCAGAGCAAACGATACGTCCGGTCTAGTACATAACATGGCATACATGATGGAACCGATAGCAGAGGCATATGGAACCTTTTTCATATCCTCTTTATCCTTGTCCAATTTGGGACACTGATGACTATTCAGTGCGGTTCCACTTGCCATTGGCAAGAGACCCTTCTTGGAATCTTGCATCGAAAAGCGCCGAATGACCTTATCGATATACGTACTTTGACTAAGTCCAAGTAGCCGCTTAGATCTATCTCTATAAATCTTTATTCCTAGAATATAAGCAGCTTCTCCAAGATCCTTCATTGAGAAACATTTACCAAGCCAGGATTTAACGTCCTTCAACATCGGGATATTGTTTCCAATGAGAAGTATGTCATCTACATACAGGATTAGAAAAGTAATAGAACTCCCACTTGCCTTTTTGTAAACACACGGCTCATCTTCATTTTTGATAAAACCAAATTGTTTGATTTTCTGATCAAAACGAAGATTCCAGCTTCGAGATGCTTGTTTCAATCCATAAATGGATTTATTCAACTTGCAAACTTTCTTAGGATTCTTAGGATCTACAAAACCTTCAGGCTGCTCCATATAGACATCTTCTGTAAGGTGTCCATTTAGGAACGCGGTTTTGACATCCATTTGCCATATCTCGTAGTCATATACGCGGCTATGGCAAGTAGAATCCTAATAGACTTAAGCATGGCTACTGGCGAGAAGGTTTCCTCATAATCAACTCCTTGAGTCTGAGTAAATCCTTTAGCAACCGACCGAACCTTATAGGTTTGCACATTTCCATCCATGTCTGTTTTCAACTTGAAAACCCATTTACTTCCTACAGTCCGACATTCGGGAGGAAGTTCAACCAAATCCCAGACTTGATTGTCATACATGGATTGCATCTCGACGCCCATGGCTTCGAGCCATTTTTCAGATTCGTTACCTGAAATCGCAGCTTTGTAGGTTGAGGGCTCTTCTTGATCTATTATCAAGACGTACCTATCAGGTGAATACCGATTAGGTTCATGACGATCCCTCGTACTTCTGCGGACGCCTAGTGTTACATCAGATTCCTGAATCCTATCAGGTTCAGGTCCAACAATATTTTGTTGAGAGGCAGATTCGACTATTGGTTGATTAATTTGTGGTTCTCGAATTTCCTCAAGATCCACAAGATTATCTCCAATTCCTCGCGCCATAAGCTCATCCTCTAGGAATGTTCCTCGACGCTTAGTGAAAACTCTATTTTCAGTAGGATTATAGAAATAATAACCAACCGGGTATGCATATCCAATGAAAACAACTTTTTCACCGCGAGGATCAAGTTTGTCCGAAGACTCACTGGTAACATAAGCGTTACATCCCCATATGCGAAGGTAAGAGACTTTAGGTGGTTTACCATGCCACATCTCATATGGTGTCTTTTCTACCTTTTTAGTAGGAGCAATATTAACAAGACGTGTAACGGTTTCAAGAGCATAACTCCAAAAGGAGTGTGGTAAGTTTGTACGACACATCATTGATCGAACCATATCTAATAAGGTTCGATTTCTCCTCTCAGACACACCATTAAGTTGTGGTGTTCCAGGTGGAGTTAGTTGGGATATAATCCCACACTTCTTGAGATGTTCTCAAACTCTTGATTAATGTATTCACCACCTCGATCGGATCGAAGTGCCTTAATCGTTTTCCCTAGTTGATTTTGTACTTCATTTTGGAATTCTTTGAACTTTTCAAAGGTTTCATGTTTAAACTTCATAAGATAAACATATCCATATCTACTATAATCATCAGTAAATGTAACGAAGTATCTTTCCCCGTTCCTTGACATAGTCCTGAATGGACCACATACATCAGTATGTATGAGTCCTAACAGGTCTTTGGCCCTTTCACTAGTTCCGGTAAAAGGGGCCTTAGTCATCTTGCCACTTAGACAACATTCGCATAAATCATAAGTCTCTTGACCCGTGGATTCTAGAATCCCTGCGGTCTGGAGCTTCCTCATGCGATTGATGTTAATATGGCCAAGACGACAATGCCAACGATATGTTTGATTAAAGCTAGTTTTAACACGTTTAGAGGAAAGAGAGCATACTATATTATTTGATCTACTGTTAGAAGTATCTATTTCATAGACACCATTGTGAGGCTTAGCCTCAAAATAGAACACACCATTTAAAAATGCAGAAATGCTACCATTAACAATATCAAAAGCATAATTAAAACCTTGTTCTCTTAAAGCAGAAACAGAAATAATATTCTTAGTCAAACTAGGAACATAAAAAACATTGTCTAAAGTAATAAACAATCCAGAAGGTAATTCAAGAATAAATTCTCCAACTGCCTTCACAGCAACATTCTGCCCGTTCCCAACGTGCAGCTCTAAGTCACCCTGCTTCAGCTTTCTAATCCTTTTTAGTCCCTGCAAATCATTACAAATGTGAAAACCACATCCAGTGTCAAACACCCAAGATTTGCTCGAAAAGGAAAATAGATCAATAACATGTATACCTGAGGATTCTCCAATCTGCAGCTTCTTAAGCTTCAACTCAGCCAGGTACTTGGGACAATTCCTCTTCCAATGCCCGATCTCATCACAGTGAAAACACTTGGCATCTTTATGAGGCTTTGCCTTCGGAGTGGCAACCTTTTTGCCTTTGCCCTTGTCTTGCTTACTCGCCTTGCCTTTTCCCTTGGATTGCTTCTTCTTGGTAATTCTTCCTTCCCTGATCGCCAGCACTGGATTGCCCTTAGTTGGGATGTTTGTCTCAGCAGTTTTTAGCATCTGATGCAACTCTGGGATCGTTCTTTCCCACCCATTCATGTTATAGTTCATTACGAACTGATGATATGAATTGGGTAGCGAGTTAAGGATCACATCCGTAGCTAACTCATTACTAAGGGGTGCGTTCAGACGCTCCAGTTGATCAATGAAAGACTTCATTTTCAGTACATGAGCACTGACCGAAGTACCTTCCTGCATGCGACATGTAATGAGAGATCTCATCACCTCAAAACGCTCATGACGAGCTTGCTGCTGAAACATGTTTTTCAGCTGCTCACTCATCTCATATGCTCCCAAGTTTTCCAGATTCTTCTGAAGTTCTGGAATCATCATAGCAAGCATAAGACATGTCACATCTTGGGAATCATCAACATGTTTTTCCCATGTCCTACGGGCTGCACCCGTATTAGCAGCAGGTGCTTCGGGAATTGGTCCTTCAAGGACATAAGCCTTTTTCTCCGCCCTGAGAACAATTTTCAGGTTGCGGTACCAATCCATGAAGTTAGAATTATCAAGTTTAGCATTTTCAAGGATGGACTTAAGCGAGAATTTGGTGTTATCAGAATTGTTTGTAGACATCTGTAGAATTTAGAAGAAAATTTTATTAGTAATTTTCATGCATTAACCTAATTCAATTTTGACCCAAGATATACAAAATTTTAGGAATTAGGATGAGATCCCATCTCCCCATAACTCAGTGAATGGACTTAGCACTCTTCACTGGCATAGATTGAAGGGTAGGTGACGATCACCAATTGTGTCAACTACACAATTCTCGGTTTGGGGTCGCATGATGAGTGTTGTCAAGCATTGGTACGTTAACCCCAACTACGCCCACTTTCACAACCGTAGAAGACGAATGCAGGGTAAACACTAACATTCGCTCTCGTGTCGCAAAAGTGATATTTGTCCTCCAATAAGAACTGTAGCCCGGCCCATGTAAGCATGGAAATCGCGGAACTACCCCTAACCAAAACCGTAGGCCTGGATGCAGGGTAAACACTAGCACCAGGGGTTCGGATAGATCAGTTCGGGTGTTCTTAATTTAGGGTGGCATAGAATATCGATTTTAATTTGGGTTATATTTTAAAATTACCAGTTCGGGTCGTTTTAAAATACTTGTACCGCATATGGCATGAACATAGGCTATACAATTCCTTTGTAAAAATCAATTTTACGTTTTAATTTGTGACGACTTGAAACACCTTTCAATCACTCGACCGATTAATTTTAAATACCCTATTTAATCTAAGTTGGTCGTGTCGCAAATTTATTTTAATCAATAACTTTTATTAATTATGGTTTTCAAATTAACTTTTAATTTTTTTTTTTTTTTGAAAAACCAATTTTGATTTTGTATTTTAAAATAAACTGTTTATTTTAATTACCTATCCAATACTTAATAAACCTTTTATTAAAATTGCCGTTTTAATGATCGTGTATTAGTTATTAATTTTATGGCGTAATAAACATCTCATGGCAAAACGCAAAATAAATAAATATGCAATTCCGGGTTCAGAATATGTTCGGTTCGTTCGAGCCCAAGAACATGAACCGAGCCTATTAAGTGTAGTACAAACCCTTTTGTGCTCCCACTTAATTTTAGATCCAATCCAATTAAAGAAATAAACTTTAATATCAAGAAAACCTTAATATCCTTTAAATATTCTAAAAAAAAACTGAACAAACTTTTAACTTTATCTTCAAAATAAAAGTTTGTTACGAAATACTAATTTTTTGTTTTTTTTTAATATCAATCTAAATATTATTGATAATTTAAAAACAAATAATAATAATATCAATTTTCATATTAAAATCATTATTTTAATATTATCGGTTTTATTTTTGTGTGTAACGCGCGTAGCTCCAAAAATTTATTTAGTACGCGTGTTATATTAAAACCGATTCTAGACCCGGAGTTGCATAGTACGATCATTAAGCTAAACGAAATAGGTTAAGGCCAAAAATTATTTTGTCAAAGTGGACTTTGACAAGTGTTCATGTTTGGCCTTAATAAAAACTTGTCTATAACTATTATACGTGACAAACTCCTATGCCAAATCTAGTCGATTTTAAGCATGCAATTCTATAAACTACTTTATAAGACTTTTATAAAATAACCTACTTTGATTTGTAAGGTGGCTCTGATACCACTGTTGAAAATTTCGTGTAACTTTTAGAAAATAATTTTAATCAATTTGTCAAACAAACTGAACGCAGCGGAAAACATGTACACGAGGTTCAGTTCTAAACCGTTTCCACCAGTGATCTCTTTACAATCAAAATAGGTTATAATAAAATTAAAGAATCGTGACATCCAAGAAAGACACCTTGGTTCAACGAACGATCTCGCTAGATGATCGTTGACCACGAAATCATATTTGTTCGTTTGAAACAATTTCAAACGAAACCTTTAAACTAAGAAAAATAAAGTTCATAAACTTTACTTACCTTTTTGCGTAATTGAAGAAACTAAACTTGTAAGAACTAGGATCAATTAGAGCTTCATGAATTGATGTTCCTCAGTTTGTTTCTTTGCGATATCAGCCAACCAAAATCCTTTGAAGGCTATATTCCCAAGAGTCAATTAAAGTGCCGTATGTATATTTTACTTTTTAAAGCATCCAGAACCAAAAAAAACCAATTGAACAAAACGTGTATCTCTATTAATATAATAGAGAGAATATTATGGAGATTAATAAACAAACTCTCAATTGTATCCTATTTCCAATCTCATAATAATAGGATAGCTATCTATTAACTTATACACAATCTCATTTTATTAATTATCTCATAATTAACAATATCCCTTCTTTTCTTTTAATTATCTAATAATTAATACATACATACATATATATTTATATATTATATAATTAACAAATTAATTATAATATTAAATCGGCTCTCCGTAATTATTCCAAATAATTACCCGTTTATTTCATTACGCTAATTATTTCGTGATCCGGTGATTAACGATTAAAACACCGTTAAATGTTCGTCGCCCAAAGTGTAACTCTTTGGGTCGTACCTTGACGGCAACATTGAATTATAATCGACAATTGAACAAATATCCAACAATCTTAACGATATCACCAATAAAAAAAACCTCAAAAGGGCTTCACAACTAATTGAATTCTCTTGGTGATTCTAATGATGATTATGATCCCTTACTCATCAAGGATTCTTGAAAATATTAACAAAATATATTAAGTTGTATATTTCTGCAAGATCCAAAGTAGAAACCAGAAACTATGATGAATAAAAGTTTGAGTTAAATGCTTGGTTGGTCCCTGTGGTTTTCGAAAATTGAAGACTTGGTCCTAATGGTTTATTAATTACACACTTGGTCCTAGTGGTTTTCAAAAATGCACTCGGTTGGTCCCCAGCCCTAACATCAGTTAAATTTCTCAGTTAACTATGTGTGAAATGACTATATTACCCTTGAACAATTAAAAACCTAAAACTATATTACCCTCTGCATCATCTTCATCACCAACATAATACCCATTTCCCTCTACTCTCTCTTGATCTCACACCGGTGACCGGCCGGTTTTCCGGCGTCTCCGTTCTCCGGTAGCAATCGAACACCCAGGTGTGTAATTAGAGTAACACGGTGTAAAAATAAAATAAAATATGCAAACTTCTAATAATGAAAAAGAAATCGAACACCCAAGTGTGTAATTAGAGTAAATCAGTGTTAGAGCATTCACATCCTAACCATCAAATTATGTGAGGAGGGGTTTTTATATTATAAAGGGTATAAAAAATGGTTGTGAGTAGAGGAGAGAGAAAATGTTACTGTTCATCTGTATATTTGGGGGGACACTGTTCACCCGTTATAATTTTTTAATATATTTTGAAAGTGGTTGTGAGTGGAAGTTAGAAAAAATTGTAATGATAATATTATTTAATTGAAAGGAGAGAGAAAAAGTATTTGTTTTTAGTGGAAATATATTGATATAGGAGTTGTTTTTAGTGGAATGTATGTATAATTTGATGGATTGGATGTGAATGCTCTTACTCTAAATTTACACCGTAACACTGAAGAAGAAAACTTAAACCCCTTTTCGACGAAAAATTCAATTCTCAGTAATGAACGGCAACCTTAACGGCGATCGCGACTCCGTTAACTTTTAATCGGAATGTATAAAACTCCGGCAACCAGCGGTGGTGGCATCGCCGTAACCACCACCACCTCCGTTCAATCGCCACACACGTCAGACATCGGTGATCGGAGCCACCACCGCTCCGCCGCTTCGAGAGCCTCTCAATTTCATCCGGCGAGACCTGCAATCATCGACCTGTTTAATCTCTATCTCGGTGTACGTATTGTTCTGTATCTATCGAACGTTGAAATTGTGATTTTGCTTTTTTAGAATGATCGGTTTTGTTACGGTTACTCTGACGTAACCGTAAAACCCAAGTGTGCAATCGATTGCTACCGGAGAACGGAGACGCCGGAAAACCGGCCGGTCACCGGTGTGAGATCGAGAGAGAGTAGAGGGAAATGGGTATAATGTTGGTGATGAAGATGATGCAGAGGGTAATATAGTTTTAGGTTTTTAATTGTTCAAGGGTAATATAGTCATTTCATACATAGTTAACTGAGAAATTTAACTGATGTTAGGGCTGGGGACCAACCGAGTGCATTTTTGAAAACCACTGGGACCAAGTGTGTAATTAGTAAACCATTAGGACCAAGTATGCAATTTTCGAAAACCACAGGGACCAACCAAGCATTTAACTCTAAAAGTTTCCACTAAAAATCGGTAGAATATATTGCGCTATAAAAGTTAAACAAAGATTTGAAAAACTGAAGTCTAGTCATTTGATTCAAATTTTGGGTTTAGCATTTACAGAATATGGAAACATCAGTTGAAGTTGAAGTTAAGTCGGTACGAGAGCTAAAATCTGGTTCTTGATAATCCCCATGTATTTTTGAATCTCAGCATAAACCTGCAGATTCTGAGCAGAGCAAGGTTGTAAACTAGAAACAGCAGAATCCAATATACTTGCAACTTCAGCTGGAGGAAACTGTCTTTCTGTACATTTCTGAAATTCCCAGGCAAAACCATAATATTATATATCTACACGTCATAAGCCTTTTGATCCAAAAAAATGAGTAACCCCGATCCATAAAAAAAAAAAAAAAAAAAAAAAAAAACTGATTAAGAAACAGATTGTTTGATTGTTGATTTTTTATAACCGGTTTCTATGAGTCGGTTATAGTGTTAAAACTTAAAACCAACATTTATATTTTTATTTTAGTTTTTTGCTTTACATATTTTATCTGAACCAAACCAAGTAAACCAATAGCCTAAGGTTTATTTTTTAGCTTGCTTTTCTATTTTACCCATTTGGTCTGATTAAACCTGACCTGTTTGTTTATAGTGAAGGGGTCGAAAATGTACCTGAATGATGAAGAGGGTAGCAACACACTGAGTAATCAGTTCAGAGGGGACTGATGATTTATTAAAATCTGATGAATTCATGGGCTTTGAATCAGGTGCTTTTACGGTGGAGACTTGTTGATGCAATGACAAACTGGAACGAGGAACAGGCCGGATGGGTGGAATACAGGAATAATCCGACGGAAGCAGATCATTCATGTAATCAACAGCCTTGTCAATCTCAACTGTTGGATCGAGCTTCAGCGATGACAATGCCTATGTTGTTATTCAATTAAAATAATTGTAATACATGACATAAAATAAAAAGCCTTGTTATTTAAATTATGTCTGACCTGTATAGCTATTTCTACCATTGTACGAGCCTTGGTGCGTGATATCTCAACAATCTCATTGACCTGACCTTGTGATTCTTGGGTGTGATTTGCAGTGTCTTCTAAGATGGCACCATGGTCACTTAAATCACCAACTGCCTTTGGCAAGTTAAAGTGGTAGTTTTGCTGATATGTGTTGCGTTGCCTCAAGCGAAATAAAGCAGAAGAAACCTGTTAAAACGGAGGTCATCATTTAGTAAAAGGCAAAACGGGCTGGGTAAGTTGGGTTGGCCCGTTAACTCAACATGTTTATTTTCCAAGTTTCTATAAATAATATTGACCCGTTTGAGATAGAACGCAACCCAAAAGGTCAAATATATCAACCCTTGGTGAAAACAGTGCTACACTTGCCTGAGCATTGGCATCATTTAAATGTACAAGAACAGCTGCATATTGCTTTTTGAAAGCATTTGAATCCTTAAGAGCAGAGTCACCTACAGTTTGGTTTTCCAGCACATCGTCGTTCATTCGCCTCAACTCAATAACTACAGCCTCCTGCAGATTCAACATGTTTTATAAATATTTGATCAGACAATCTACAAACGAGTCCTCAAAATGAGCTTGCAGCAAAAGGTTTCTACATCAAATGCATTTTACAAAATACAAATAGTTTTTAATTTGTATTTTGGCATATCTCCACTATTCTCCAGTGAGGAACAGGTCCCACATTGGGAGGAGCAATTCGGTAACAGTAACAAAAATACCGGTACCGTACCGATCGAATTTCGGTAACAATTTGGTACCCATATTTGCCATTTTTCAGGATCGATACTTTCAGTTCGGTATTTTACCGATTTTTACCTTTGAGTACCATACCGTACCAAGCCGGTATCCATTTTTGACGAATTTCAGGATTGGTATCTTCGGTTCGGTACCGATCTCATCCCTATCCCAGAATACATATGATGTGTAAATTTATTGAATAATAATAGTTATAAAATTAATTGAAAGAACCTTTTTGTCAAGAGCACGGGTCAGCTCGGCAATTGCTTCAACATCAGCTTCTTTTGCCTGAAATTTAGCCGTTGTACCAGGCACAGAGTATGCTGCATGATGATCTGAGAGTGTATCCCTTGGTCCGTTTCTAGATTGGAATTCAGATTTAGCTGAAGCAACCTACTCCAATACACAAAAAGGTAGTTAGTTCATATGCATATGTTTTTATTTACTCCAGTTGGATACGAGGGCTTCGTTTAAAAAAGCACGAGACGCTCTGAGGCATTTAGGTCCCAACAGCCAAGGCGCAAACGCACATAGTTTTGTAATCATACACACTAATACTTATGAACGGGATAGATATAGTTTTTGTAATCATACACACTGATACTTTATAAGAAAACTGGACCAAAAATGTTCCATGTCAACACGACCACAAGTGACCCGTAAGGCCGTAACATAACTTATTCACGCTCCACTGTTACCCACCAGCCTGTTTTGTCAACTGTTCTTGCATTGGATACAAGAAAACACAGATACAGAAACAAACAACTGACCAGCTGACTTATAGTATCATTAATGGGATAAGATGAAGGTATCAAATAGGGTACCTCATCAACGTTCTCTAAATTTCCATGCCTTGGACCTTTTCCCAGCCCATTGGCTTTGTCAATAGGTTTTCGAGGCATCAGTGATGCAGGCAAATTCTCAATGGGATTCAATGGCATGCAATCAGTATCCTGATACCAAATGAAATAATATATGTTATACAATATATATAGTTCGAAGTACTTATCATGAAAAAAGATACAGTAATTACCATGATTATTTCAGCACCTAGCTCAGGATGATTAAATTGAACACGACACCTGTCATGATCTACTGTCAGAACAGTTCCATCGTGAATCTCTCTTGTTTTTGGATAAATTGCTAAGACACGCTGTCCTACGGCTAATGGCCTTGCGAGATCTGTTGGCAATCCATCTCTACTACCAGCACGAAGTTCAGTATAATGTGTCCTCACAGAATCCCGAAACTGATAAAGTTTGTCTTTTTCTTCCTTTAGAAATTGATGTGAGAACCTCCGTGGCTTACCAAGAGAACTGCACCAACAATATTACAAAAAAATGAAGCAAGAATACTATGTACTTTTATTATAAACGTATAGGCTACATTAGAGGTGCCAAAATAGGTACAACATGACACAGGTGGGCCAGCAACCAAACACTTACATTTTCTTTGTTAGATTATATTTATTTTATATAAATAACAAGGTTGGAAGCCTGTGTAATTACACAGGTTGAATAAAGGAAATATCAGTTAGTTAGTAATGAAACTTTAGGAAGTATAAAACGATATTTGGAGATAAGATATGATTGAAATTAACTTTTTGAGTAAAGTACACAGATTGTCCCTGTGGTTTACCAAAATTTTGGATTTGGTCCCTAGCTTTCTAAAAGTACACGGATGGTCCCTGTGTTTGCACTTTGTAAGCATTTAGTCCCCAGCCAACAAATCTAAAGGTTTTAGCATGTCCAAGTTAGGGATTAAATGTGCTACAAAGTGCAAACCACAAGGACCATCCATGTACTTTTAGAAAAAGCTAGGGACTAAATGCGTCACAATGTGTAAACCACAAAGACCATCTGTGTACTTTTGGAAAGCTAGGGACCAAATCCAAAATTTTGGTAAACCACAAGGACCATCTGTGTACTTTACTCAACTTTTTTTTTGAATTAAGAAATAGAATATGAAGGGGTGAAATAAGAAAAGTGGAAAAAAGAATCATGGACTCACATCAATGAGACATGTGTGGTACAACTAGTTATTTATTAGGTATAGATGGGTTCAATATCCTTACGAAAACTCTATTGTTACATTAATAATCTAATTTAATTTAATAAATGATTTATAAATCTTCATACATTTAAAATAAATTTAGGTGACTTACGATCCGGTTTAATTTTAGCTCAATTTATCTACATGACCTGTAAAAAAACTAGGATATAATCTAAAACAACATATATACCCATAAATTGTCAAAACTGCCACCTCTAGCACTATATACTAAAATGCTCAGTAATCAAAAAGTGTTACCTTCTGATTACACCCCATTCAACACGTGTTAGTCTTGGAACATGACCTAAACCAACATGATACAAGTACTCTACAAACTCCCTTTTGGCAAACCAAAGTTCATCTATTGCACTATAAAACCACTCAAATGCACACCATCTTCTCATTAGTTGATTTGACAAACAATTAGAAAGCTCTCCCTGAAAATGGGATATCACATAGTCAACAAAACATGATCAAACATTTTAAAGAATTGATTTAATAGTTTAATACCAATATAGGAAGTGCCAGGAAAAATACCTTAAGTTTGTCTATTCTTTGACTGAGAGAAGGCAAGTGTACGTTTGACTTGCCTACAACTACATCGGATAAATTAGAAATTTCAAGAGCCTTTGGTTTGTACATTTTACGCTTGTTTCTGGCTTTGGTACGTATGTTAGATGGTTTCATCTCAGAAACATGTGATTCCCTTCTTGAGTGAATACTAGAAGTAACATGTTGACCCGTCTTGGCCAACTGAGGGGTTGTATCAACAGAGGCTTCATCTTTTGAAATCTGATATTAGCGTCACATTAATATCACTTAGTATCATGCCATAAGTAAATTACTAGAAAGTGGTGTAACAAGTCCAAGTATCCAAAAGTGTAATTTTTATAAAACCTCCCTAATCCTTTTACCTGATAAATCACATTTTTACTGAAATCATATGATTTCTTTATCATATTGACAAACTAATCATTTATATAAAATCCCACTCATTTTGCCAGTTTTACGAAAAAAAATTAATTAGGTCCAGGCTTACTCTAGATGCTACGATCTTCTGTCTCTTTCTAGAAACTTTAGTCGTTAACGGATGGAATTCCTTTGCTTCAGAAGCAGCATTTGTGTCATCAACCATGTTTTTAGCAGATGCCTGAGGTTTGTCATCAGCAGCCTCTGATCTAGAGATGAAGTGTTTCCCATTACGCTTCTCTCTTTTGCGACTTGCAGGTATATTTAGCAGTAGATGAGAGTCATCAACAGCTTCGTCTTTTCCTTCATAAGTGATACAAAAATAGGAAACGTAGTCAATGGAAATTTGATCAGCAATAACGAAGTTCAAACTTCAAGATAAGCAGAATCTTATTATCTGAACATTAAAGGTCTGAAAATATCCAAATTGTCTAAAAATCTTATGTTATCTCAAAACTTATATCATTTTTGAACAAAATGTTTTAGGAGGTTCATGATTTAAATGTACACTTTGGGCAACTTTTGACCCATTTCTTTTTAAGCTAATTTTCAACTGGGTCCTACTATTTACACCCAACTTTTTGCTATTTGCACCAAGTGATGTGACATTAAAAAATTCATATTAATGTTTTTCTTTTATAACTTCCGATATATAATGTTTTATTAAAAATGAATATGCTTATTTTTATCTACGTTTTGATATAAATTTTATAAAAACGGAGCCGTATCAAATATAACGTTTTATTAGTCGTTATAAAAATTTATATTGCGTTTTTTATCGAATTTATATTAAAGCATAGATAAAAATAAACATATCGCAAAACCATATTCGTTTTTTAACAAAACATTATATATCAGAAATCATACAAGAAAAACACAAATATGAATTATTTAATGTCACATCACTTGGTGTAAATAGCAAAAAGGCGGGTGTAAATAGAATCACCCTTTTCAATTTCAACCGTTTAAATGTAATAACCACCAAGCATACAACTTTTTATGCAGTTTTGTAGAACTTCGAAAGATAAAATGACTATGCAGTTTTGTAGAACTTCGAAAGATAAAATGACCCAAATGTATTAAAAGAACAGCCATTATATATAGGGCTGCATCTATCCACAAATAAAGCATAGCTCAAAATGATTTAAATGCTAAGGGCAACGAAGCAGGTGGAATAAACATACCAAACCCGCTTGCAAATGATGTAGCATTAACTTTTTTGTTATTAGTTAACTATGTAGTTAATACCCCGATATATCAGTGATATATTGGTTATCGGTCCCCTGCCGAGATAGCGGTACAAAATATTGGTCAGAATATCGGTGCCGATAATATCAGCGATATTGTCCGATATTTGACCGATATAGGACCAATATTTAATCGATAAATCACCGATTTTCCCGATATCAGTACCATGCTTCTTATTTCTTCGTTCATTTTTCTTCTTATTGCTGCTATTAGTGTTTTAAGTCTTAATTGTTAGTTGTTACTGTTAAATGTTAGTGTTTTAAGTCTAAGTCAGTTCTTAGTTGTTACAATTGTTAGTGTTAAATTGCTATATATATAAATTTAGCATGATATTAAAATTACCGATATCTCACCGATATCCCACCGCGATAACAGATATCTCAAATATCGGTACCTGACCGATATCCGATATTTTACCGCATTAACTACTTAGTTCGTTAACTCTCCCAAAAGCCTTACGTGATAGTATTATACACACCACAATTAAAATTTGAGTTCAACGTGACTATATCTTACCATTTTCATTTGCTTCGGGTGAAATCAACAAAGACAAATTTGCCAAAGTTTCCAGTGCATCAAAGGCAGAATTTTCATCTGCAAAGAAGAAATCAGTATAAGATACAAAGATGAATTGCTGTAAGCTGTTATGTCATTGTCAAAAAGTAAGGCATGCTGTATTCTATCAACATAAGCATGTAAGTTAGATATAAATTCCCATGATTCCTTGACACTGACTACAATACAATATATAGATAATTGCAAGTCATGCTAGAAATCATGTTCATACAAAAAAGTTCAGTATATACGTACACCCTTTTGGGTTTCTTTTACCTCTTTTGTTGGAAACCCCAGAAGACCCTGAAGGTTTTGCATCAGCAACTTTAATATTAAAATTTCTTCGTATAGAACCTAAATTCTGCCCTTCGGTGCCACTACAGGCTTCCCGTATGTAATCTAAATATGCATTTTTTTAATCAACTCTTACTTTTCTCCCATGTGTTCCTTTTTTATCATGTAATGTATAACCAGCATTTATTTTTTCCTTACTCTTGTATCGAGACAATTCTGTATTATCAGCTTCCATGCTACCTTCAATCTCATCATCTGATTCATCATACTGTTTCAAAAAAAAAAAGTTAGTAATCATTCTCATGTTTCTTTTTGTTTTAAGGGAGTAAACCTTATACCATTCTTTCAGCACTCTGACTAGGGGAACCACCTCTTTTAGAAGCCTTTGCCAGTGTCATTGCTATACTATGAGCAACATCTTCATCATCGTTTTCCCTTGGTTTTTGACCTTTCTTGACATTTCCATATGAATGTGAGACAGGGAAACGCGGTGTCCGTTTTCCAACAACACGAGGTCGACTTCCTGTAAGTTCAGAAACAGGAAAAGCAATATCACAACTTATCTGTAAACCACTTAAAGGATTAAATTAAACGCGATAAAGGTATACTATTATTCTCATTTACCCTTAGTTAAAACTAGAGCGACTCTTAACTACGATAACAAGGTGGTGGAATAACTTGATCACAGTAATTCGTATTTAGTTTTGGAATAAAGTGATTACAATCATGATTATCTGATATGATGATTTTTCAGCAATCACTTACCAGCAGAGCGCTTCTTTTTTAATAATGACAAGAAACCATAGTCTGTTGGAACAGCCTCCGGATGCAACCGTAAGCCTTTGGATGTGGTCTCATGAACTTTGCGCTGCATGCGTTTTTGAGGCTTCCGAGATGGTCCCGCACCACCATTCCTTTCCTGTTCACTATCCCTGTCATCCTGAAAAATCACAAGTGATCCATTAATCCATCTTGACAAGCAAGTTGCCTAATAAAACTTTTTGTTGGAAGGTTAGATAGAACACACAGTGCATTACGCCTTAGTTAACCTTAATAAAATGCAACAAAAAGGAAGGGGTGGATAAGTGCCAGCAGCCAAAAAAATAAAAACGTTCATCAACAAACAAGTTGAAATTTTACCATGTTGCTGTAATAATCAGTCATCATAGCAATGAAGCCCACAACAGAGGCTGTGCCCTCTGGGAGAGATAAGTATGCCTGAAAGTTCCAAATGTAAATAAACTGCTCAACTGACAAATAAAAAGAATGTGTAGCTCGTTTAAAACAGCTTCGAAAGCACTTAGATCTTAAACATTAAATCCATGTTTCTAAACAACATCATTCGCTTGTGGGGTAGAGACACAGAATTGATGTATAAAACAAAAGGCTGCAGGTAGGTGCAACAAAATACTTTAAAGTGTGAAACATGAGGTCACAAAAACAGCTCAATAGAAGGGTGTGATTACTTTATTGAGAGAATAAACAGCCTCCACCATATCCACAGAGCGGTTTCGGAGAACAGCAGCCACCTAGACATGCATATAGTATGTAAATATTATTAGATGCCATCACAAGTCTCAAATTTAACTAAGTGATTAAGCCAACTGAAAGACTCATAAAAAAACCAACACTAAAGGAAAATTCATGAAATTCAGGTGACCTTTTTCCAGTCTCTCCCGTGCTTACGATATGCTTCGTAAAAATGTTCCAGCTCTTCCTTGCTCCAAAGTGGTCCCAGCATGTCCGACAACTTTTTTTTCTGAAAAGAATAAGGCAGAGGTTTATCATCAACAACTAAAACCGTATGTTGTTTCTTATTTAGTTAAATCTATAAATAAAGCGTGATTATTGAGCAATTGCAAGCTAAATTTACGGACATGGATTGTTTTTGTTGAATATTGATGTAACAGACTTTTGGTCCTTTATTATGCAACAAGTATTTGCTGAAGTGCAACATGTACTTGCAGTCTTCAATGTACAAAGTAAACTCACAAATCTATTGTAATGAATATAATATAAATCTCAGAAGTTACAAATTATGCATAGAACAAAACCGCACCATGAAAATGCAAAGTGCTTGGAGAAACGTGTCAATTTTCAAGAGACCATAACTTTAAATCCAAGCGGAATTACAGAACCCACAATAAACAAACAAGCATGCCCAGGGCCTCAATTTCAGATTTTCCCAATTTGCAACTTTTTGGTAATTTTCATTTACTTTATTTACAAATAAAAGAACGAATTTCTTCAAATTATCTGTTATCTTAGAAGATCAATTTTGGTGTATGGCATTATTTTCTGAAATCATTCAAATCCACCACGTTTGGCAGCATATTGTAAAGACATATTGGGTGCAGCTGCATACACACCGGTTGCACACCCATGCAATAATATCAAAAGAACCACCGATATCTAATTGCTATTTACATAAAAACAAAAAAAAAAACTAACTGTCGCTATTCACGCTATTGGTCGCTATGACCCAAATAGCGACACTTGTTCGCTTCGCTACATAGCAGCGCGCTATAGCGGTTGCTATAGCCGCTATTGACAACTATGGAACCACCTGAATACAGCTGGTGCAGCATGGATTTCTCTTTTCAAAGGGTTTGACTACTTGTTATGATTTTGTAGGATATGGCATCCAATATCATGTATTTAATGGTTAAAATATATTTGGCCAGAATGCTAAGCCCAAAGAAGTTTGTCCAGAACTAGGATACCCTCAAGTCCTCAACAGGATATTAGATGGTCAGATGACCAGCAAGAAGGTTCACCAGGCTCTAATGCTAACATGGTATGATACTATGATGCAACAAACACAAAAAACACAACTTGACAAAAGCAGCATACTCACAATCCTTGTAAAAGAATAATAAATGTGCAATTCATAACACTGTACAATCACCATGATACAAGACTACAGAACCTGAATTGAAACACCTAACGATAAAATGGTAACCAAAACCATAGTTATTAAAAGCGCTCGCTTCTTGCGCCTAGGTGCATATTCCAGTAGAGGCACAATAAATACTGATTGACTCAAATTTTTTTATTTAATGCTAACTATTCATCTTCGCCACATATAAGCTTCCACAATACCGCTTGAAATTTTCTACATTTCGGTGTTGAAACATTATGTAATTCATGTTTTGGAACTACATTTAGATCTTGGCTATTTTAGGACTTTTGGTACTAATTAGATGATATTAAATGTTTATATAATAGTTTTTGTGTTTTTTTATTAAAAGAAGAATATTATTTTCCTAATACATATTTTTCATCTAAGGACGATTTTTCTTTTCTCAGACCTCGCTTTATTTGCGCCTTGTGCCTAGGCCCCAGGCGAGGCCTATGCGCCTTGAGTGCAGCTAGTGCCTTTAATAACTATGTCCAAAACGATAGTGTAAAGAGAAACCACTATAGTAGGAATATACTCACTCGTTGGTTTTTCTTGTTGGTGTTACCTCCATCTTTAGTTGGAGATGCTTCATCACCATACAGATACCGCTTGTTCACACTTCTGTGTCTTGGTGGGCCCATGAGATCTTCCTGAGAAAAAAAATAGAGAATGAAGGTAAACAATATCTACTTTACATACCATATACAACTAGACATGAAGTCCTAAAAGTTAATATAATAACACACGCATACACTAATCTAAGGCTCTAAGCTACTTCTTTCCAGTAATCTAAGACTTTTATGCAATACATGTAGACCACACAAAGAGAGACAAAGTGCTACAAATAAGCAAAGTTAAACCAGAAGGAAGCGAAAGGTAAAATCATGTAAGGAACATAGTTGTCAATAGTGGCTATAGTGACCGCTATAGCGCGCTATGTAGCGAAGCGACCAAGTGTTGCTATTTGGATCATAGCGACCAATAGCGTGAATAGCGACAGTTTTTTTGATGTAAATAGCAATTAGATATAGCTATAAAATAGCTGGATTTATAGGTTTTTGTTAAATATACATGTAAAATAGCATATATACCAAGGTATTTTGATATAATATACATATAAAATTTTCAAAATTCTTTTTCTAGCGTATCGCTATATATAAAATAGTGATCGCTATTTGTCGCTATTCACTATGTAGCATATAGGTCCCTTGTCGCTATTTGTCGTATTAACAACTATGGTAAGGAAAGGAAAGATAAAAGGTCATGTAATTGTGACAGGCTCTAATGTTTACCAGCAATGTCAATCAGCTCAACAGAAAAGAAAATATCTCAGACGTTGTCTAGATTCTTGAAGATCAAACTTATACACATAACACATCAGCTCTATTTTTACTTTTACTTCAGTATGTAACAATCCTCTTAACAAGCAACCATCATAAGACACCCTCTTGAATTTATTTCTTACTAAAACAAGTGCTGATGACAACAAAGCGACAAAAAAGACTCCATCGTTAGTCCCCTTCCATCAGTCACCTAATAAAAGTGATTATAACTGTTTACAAAGTGACAGAAACCCTTTAGTGACCAAGAAAAAGCTAAAAACCTACTCCAGTGATAGTCCCCTTCTATCCGTCACCTAAAATTATTCGTTATAACTAGCTACAAAAAAAATTAACAATGATTCTCGCCTGAATAATGAACCACTCATGAAGCATAACCTTCGGTTATGAAGCAAAAATGCGAGGGTTGTTTTTTTAAAATACTTAATCACAGACACAAAATAATAGTGTAATAAAGTCCCCGATTGTTCAAGTGAAAAGAGAGGTACCCAGGTAGGTTTTCTACGTTGAATTTGAATATCCACCATGTTACATTTCCCCTCAGGTAAGTGCTTGATTCGCATCAAAATCCATAATGTAGGTCTTTTTAATCAGCATAAGAAGAATTAACAACATAGAATAAGAAATAAACAAAACACTTAAAATCAGTACACCGATTGGATATTCAAAACAACTTCGGTAACAACCATTAATCAGTAGGTCAAACAACTCAATAAAATACCAGATTTAATAACACTGCATATACAAATCAGTTATCAATCACAAGATCAGCTCACACCAGTTAAACTCAATTATAAATTACAAAGTAAAACCTAAACGACGAAAACCAATTCCATACACAACAGCTTAATCAGTCTCCAACTAACCTAAAACAAATTGCGGCTAAAATTAAACTAAAACTGAAATAAAAATAAAACAAAATTCACCAAATCACTGAATTCAAGAGGCAACAGTTTAACTAGTTAGCAGCAGAATTCAAAAAATGTAAACAGAAGATTCAAACTACGAAAACCTAAATCACAATAATAATGGAAAAAGGGAAAAGATAGATTAGTTTGATAACTGAGTTGTGTGATTACCGATTTTGAAGCTCTAATCGAGTTAGATCATTTGAAATATGTGAGAACGATGATCGATCAACTGAATCTGGCAATTTCGCGATGAATTTTCAGTAAAAAGGGGGAGAGATGAGGATTTGAGGCAACAACCGCGAAACTTGAAAACCAAAAACGAGTGTGTGTGAATTGTGAGTTGGGGCTTTATGAGGTTTCTTTTGTAATTTTATTTTGAATTTTTTTATTTTTTATTATTATTATTTTTTTTTTTTTGTGTGTGCAACAATTTTTGTTAGGCTATGAGGTGTGGATGAACTCATGTATGGATGGAGCCTGTGTCATTATTATCTAATTATTTTTTATTTAAATATTTATTTTTTAACTAGAAATAAAAACAAAACATAATTTCATTAAAAAAACACTAGATAATTTCATTTAAAAAATAAAAACACTACATAATTTCATAAAAAAAAAACACTAGATAATTTCATTTAAAAATAAAACCACTACTCGTCGTCTGTGTCGAGTCCTCCTTGTTCACGATAAAACCATAGCTGCTCTGTCAGATCGGCTCGAAGGTTTTGGTGTATGTGCCTAGCCCGTATCTTTGCTCGGATATCTTCTTTCTCAGCTTGGGTTTGCCGGTTGGATACTTTCATCATAGCTTTCTCCACAAAATGCTCTACCAGAGTCCTCCAATATCATGTTATGCAAAATGATACACGTATACTTAACGTTTCTCATTTTACTTTTTTCAAGTATCCTCGAAGGCTGGGTGATGATAGACCATCTTTTCTTTAACACACCGAAAGCCCACTCGATATCTTTTCTTGCTGACTCTTGTTTTTTCTTGAAATACAATCTTTTTTCGTCATCTGGACACGAAAGACTTTTTACCAACGTCGCCCACTCGGGATAAATACCGTCTGTGAGATAATAGTCATATTTATATTGCACGTCGTTTGCATAGAATGAAGTATCTGGTGCAACACGTCTATGACATCGTCGAATAGATTCGAGGTCATTAAAATTATAATGTCATTGTTCATACCGGCCATGCCAAAGTACGCATGCCAAATCCATAAATCTTGAGAAGCGACCGCTTGTAATATTACGGTAGGACCATCGTGGTCACCATGATGTTGTTGCCATTTCCAAGCGGTTGGGCATGTCGCCCATTCCCAGTGCATGCAATCAAGACTTCCCAACATTCCAGGAAACCCATGTAAGCGCTGATGGGCCTCGTATAGAATTGGAACGTCGGCTGCGGTTGGCATCCTCAAATATCGTCTCCCGTACAGAGAGATTACACCTAATAAATTATTGCTAATTTAAAAATAATAACGACGTAAAAAAATAATAAATACTAGTGTTAATAAAAGTTACCTTCACAAAAATTTTCAAGAGACTCACGACACATTCTTGACGACATCCTTAAATACTCATCCCACGCATCAATCGATGTGCCGTAGGCTAGTTGCCTAATTGTTGCCGTACACTTTTGTAGTCCAGAGAAACCAACCTTGCCACTTGCACTTACCCTTTGCGTGAAAAAAGGGGATTCGCCCCCAAGATCATTGGAAATTTTAACGAATAGTCGTCGGTTCATACGAAACCTACGCTTAAACTGATCATCATCGTACACGGGAGTTTCACAAAAATAATCTTGCACTAGACGTTCATGAGCAGCTAACCGATTTCGTTCAATAGGCGGTTGTCTGGTACGCGATGCAGAGGATTCGGCTTCTTGCAAATAATCCATTGCCTCCTGCGCCATGGCGATAACCATATCATCAAGAACACCGTCGGATGACGAGCTCGAAGAAGACATTTTTAAGTTGTGATTGGTGTGTGTTTTAGTTGTGATTGGTGTGTGTTTTGGTTGTGATTGGTGAGTTTTTTAGTTTAGACTAGGTTATATATATAATAAAATTAAGAATTTTTTTTAAATTCGACCGTTTCACAACGGTTATGTTTGACCATTTCGTACTCGTTCAACGCGTTTCAGCTCGTTACCACGATGGCGGGCCTTCAATGGCGCCCTGGCATAGCGCCGGGGGTGTGGTGGATGGCGGAGGGGGGGCGCTATAGGCGTCCAGCTGGCGAGGGTGACGCCCCCACACCCTCCAGCCTTAGAGGCATTGTTTGACACGGGAGCTTTACTGGTCCACACCCAAAAAGTGGGGTGTCAAAGAGGCGTGGTCAGGTCGTCGTTGGAGTGTCATGTGTTATTTTTTTTAAGTTGACAATTATATAAAGAAACACAATTTATATTAATTTAAAAATTTACATAAAAAACAACCCTACAAAATAAAAAATAAAAACTACTTCTTAAATCCTAAAAAATAAAAATAAAAAACTACATATTAAATCCTAAAAAGTAAAAACAAACTACAGAGTGCGATAAATATTAAAGTGGGCATCCACTTAAAATTTGTATTCTCATCGTGCCTGTACTCGATCTTCGCGATTTCGAGTCGATCATTGTGGGTCAAGTCGCCCGTAGGGACACGGTCGAAGCAGACTTTAAAGCGATCCAACTTCGTTTTGAGCTCACGCCATATGTGTTGACACGTGTTTAAGTTGTGACGCATGTTGCCGACGTGTTGTTGGTATTGTTGAAACGTTCGACCCTAATACACGGTTTGACCGCGTTGTAGAGTACGTTGGGTGTCGACAATCGATGTAACAAGTGCGATTTCTTCCTTTTCGCTCCAATGCACCATGTTCGGTTTTTTTTTCTTTTTTTTTTTGGTGTAGGTGTGGGTGAAGAAGATTGGAAGAGTATGGTTTGGGGTTGGGTATTTGTAGGTATAAAATGTAACTTTAAAAAAAATGGTGTGGCGTAGCGGCTACCCCCAACGGCTACTTTGAAACAGCCAACAAAAGCCCGCCATGTCACCTAGCCCCCCCCCCACGCCAAGCGGGCAATGCCATGCCCAACGCTTAGTCGGGGTGGTGTAGCCAGCGTTAAACCTCATCCACCGCCCCAACCCACGCCCCACACCCCACAGTCTTATTCGCTTGCTACTTTTCCAACGCCACCGTTTAATGTAGAGGAGTATTGTTTACTTGTTTAGGGTGATGTTTGTTCGGAATTCGGGTTTCTTGATTTTGATTAGTTAAACTGAAAATTAGAGGTCTAAACGAGTTGAGTTTGAACTCATATAATCTTGAGTTAGATTTCTTTAACCTACAGCAGCTCAAGTTTAATTTGTGAGTGAGTGAGTGAGTAAATTAAATGGGATGAAAAATTTGTGGGGGGAACAAAGAGTGTGAAGCCGAGATAGATGACGATTTGAAGTAATCCTCATCGGTTTCTCAAAGTTTTAGTTTTCATGTTTTTCTTTAAAAACCAAAAATCCAAAAATATGGTTTTAGGGGGAGAAATATGTTGTGAAAAATACAAAAACATGTAAATTGAAAAGTACAAAATATAGAAAAAGAAAAAAAATTCGAGTTTTCTTGTATAAAATAGGAAATGATAGTACAACAACGGACTATCACAACATGCTAAGGAAATGTAATGACAATTTTTTTTAACTGTCTCACTAATGATGTGCCAGTAGACTTTGCACATTCAGTAAGTTGTTTTCGAGATATAAACATAATGAAACTTCTTAATCAGTGGTTTAACATTTATCGGATATATGGTATTAGTACACCAAAATTTTGTTTGAGAGATTGTTGGATTTTGAGATACTAGGTCTTTATAACTAGTTGATATTTGGGGTATTATTCAAGTTCTTCTGATTTTGCATCGGCAATCGCCTATAACTTGTAGAATACTTTTGCTTTAAAACCCGAAACTGCATCAAAATTGAAAGTCTCAAAATTTGACAATTGTAGTCAAAAGATTCCAAAATATGGAACACCACTTTTAAGTCGAGCTTTCATCTCTTTGTTTGTATGGTGGTACTAACCTAAGCTCTCAAGGTCTCGCATAACCCACTTACAAATATCAATTAGGTATATTCACCTATAAGATGAAATATAAGAAATCTTGATACGGGAGTATATTCTGAGGTGGGGAACACTATTAAGTCAAGTTCTAAGACATCTAATTTCTGTATCTTAAAACAATTGAACTTTGTGTAGAGGTTTAAGAGGACAAACATACTGACAATACAAGTGAACTTGTTTAAGACTTAAAGATTAATCAGATCAACGGTGTTGGTGATTAGTCTCAAAAACTGATATGATCCTCTTACAAAAACTTAGAAAAATGTCTATAAATATGTTTGTACATAGATATTTCATTTTTGAAACCAAAAAGATTTTCAGTGTGTTTTAGCATAAACTTTGAAAAATCACAAAGATTTTATTTCATCTTATGTTCGACTACCAATGATGGAATACTGATCTTCAAAATCCGAAGTTGCTGAACAAAACGGGTTGGGAGCTTATCTGAAATGAGAAAATGTTTTGAAAAGATTACAAGTTCACTAATTTGAAACTTAACATTGATAGAAAAACATCAGTTTGTTCACAAAGTGTTCAACCAAGGTCATTAACTTGGACATGGTAGACAAATTAGGTGACTAAGGCCATTAACATGGACTTGGTTAACTTAGAGGGTTGTTAAAACTGGTAAAATGTGAAAATTTTGAAAAAAAAATAGTAATGTTTGAATCGAGAATTTCTAAGTCAGATATTTTAAATGTTTATATGAACGATTATGAGAATGAAGAGGAAGCTGACTAAGAGGGGGATCATGATGATACTTTACTCCTACAGATCAAATGACGATAACTGAATTTGAGCTGAAACGTCAAATAGTAAATAGTAAGGAAGAATTTCTTCAGGCGATAGTTTTTGAAGTTATGAAGATTTTTGAAGACCGATCAAGACTGCGGCAACATCCAAGGGGGAGATTGTTGATACATTATGTCTGCTGCCTATGTGATCGAGTCGTGTCGTGTCGAGTCGAGTATGTAATAGGACAAAGTGTTAGATTATATTTTGGTTGTAAAGTTACATCAGTACGGAGGTATACATCCGTGCGAATGTAAGCTAATCCACATGGATGTGTACGTTCATACGGAAGCAATGCACGTTCGTACCAAAGTGTCTTAGTCTGCACAGAAGTATTTAGTTCGTACGAATGTATTTAAGTCCGCATGAAATTGTCTTGGGTTAGTATAAATAGTCGTGAGGACTTAGTGTTAGTAAGTTTTGAGGATTTTGCTAACTAGACTGTGAAGCTCTGTCAGTTTGTTTTCAGGGTTGTAAACGTTGAAAAATTAATGAAAAGAGTGAAAATTAAGTAATCTTGTATTGTCGCCTAACTAAATTGGATTCCACACAATTTGGATTATGTTAATAGATATTACCTGAGCTATTCATATGGAAAACGGTCCTCACACCAGAGTTGTCTAAAAACTCACGACTAGGTACTGTTATGTATGTAACGTACTGCGTCAAATTAGGGTTTACTGTGAATCTTCACACACATCATAACTACTGGTCCGTATAGTACATTCTAGATTCACATATTAACACGTTTCTATCCTCAAAATCATCAAAAGTCTAATTCTTTTCACATCGTGTTCTGTTATTGCGAACTAACAACGATTAGGGTTTATCGGGATTTTCACAAGTGTCACACTTCAAAGAGCCAACTAATATAACATGTCCACTTCTTCTCAGTCCAAGGGATCAATATGTTGTAAATCTTTCGCAAAAAAGATAGATTATCAAGCATGGTGTAGGTGCAGACCGTAACAACTTGGTTTGATGACTGGAAGTAAAAAACAATACTTATGTTAATGTAAAAATCATAACTTTGTTATGAATTTTGTGAAATTTGAGATTCATGGCTTAAAAGTGTTGTATTATCAAGAATGTAATCATTAGTAGCATTACTAGAGGTTTGCAGCCTTTTCTTTTGATTTGTTTCTCTCTCATTTGTTAGTTGTCATGAAGTTGAGATAGAGTCAGGTTATTAAATTCTGGTTGAGTTCTCAAAAAAGTGCATAGGTATCCCATTTATCAGGCAAAAATCTAAGAAACCTATTTTGCAGGGTAGTGTTGGAGTAAGTTTGATAAACCAATTTTAATTCACTAATTAGTGTTGTGAATCTTTAAAATTTTGTGTTGGTGATTACCCCTTAACATGACAAAATGTCTCATATTGTTGAGCTTTCGCGGTTATTTTCGATAACCTTAGGAGTTCCATCGAATTTCTCTATGAGAGCATCCATGCAAGGACCGGATCTGGTGTTTAGATAGAAGTTTAGATAGAAATAATACTAATTCGATAGAAATTTCGGCAGCATAACGTTTAGTCAACCCAATTTTATTAACTTCCAAATCATACTGAAAGAGCATACATCATCTAAGCTCTGGGAGAGAACACAAAGTTCGATCTCCTCCCAATCCTGAAAGGCTGGAAACTACGAAACTTGTGGCTAGAGCGCATGGCACTTGATGTGATGTAAATTACATCTATTTCCGTGTATTGTTTGTATTATATTTTGAATCACTTTGTGTCGGTTTATCAGTGGGTTTGTATATTATCGAGTTTTGTGTGTCTTGCAAGGTCAGAGGAGAAAAGAGCTGAAAACAAGTTAATACGGAAAAAACCAAGCCTCCATAGGAGTCGAATGTGATCGAGAGGATCACAGGAGCGGAAAACGAGAAAAAAAGGCCTGGTCGCGTCGCGCAACCAAGAAAAGAAGGGCTCATCGCGTGACGCGACGAGCTGAAGTCAACGAAAGGTCAAATGTCGAGCTCGTGTTATGTGAGCAAGGACTAAATACCCGTCGCATGACGCGACGGGGTTGAGTTTCGTGAGAGATCAAATTAGGGTTAGGACTTGCATGTTTGAGTTATAAAGACGAATTTAGAAAATAAAAATAATAATTTTTCACAACCCTAGACGAATTTCAGCTTGAAGAAGGTGATCTTGGGAGCAAGGAAGCATAAAGGTGAAGACTTTAGGCGTTCGGATTGAGGATTGCCTGGTTTACTATCGGGTTCCTTCGTTTCTTACCTTATTGTCTTCTTAATCATTTTTTCCTTTGTTTAATTGAATCTTGTTTATGAATTTATAACAATGTTAGACTAGTTTATTATTCAATATCTAGGTCGTACGATGAGTACACTTGTTTGATTTGTTTCGGGGAATTGGCCTATAATAATCTCACCTATACCTTATTGGCCATTAATAATCCCATCTCAGAATATTCCCCCCACCAGTCCCACCTTTCACCTATTTTTCCTACAATGGTCCCCCATTAAAAAAACTTAACGGAGTTAAACTTTTTTCAAAATTACAAACAGACTTTTTAGCGCTTTTGATCAGAACGATGATACGAGTCCATTAATGTAAAACTTACTTCGAAATGGTGCTCCAACTGAATTGATTTTGGTTAATTGGAAATTTAAACACCCGAATTGAAATGCCGTTTTCAGCGTTTGGAGCACCGTTTCGAGGCAAGTTTTACATCAATAGACTCGTATCGTCGATCTAATCAAAAGCCCTAAAAATCAGTTTTTAATTTGTAAAAAAGCTTAACTCCGTTAAGTTTTTTTAACGGGGGACCATTGTAGGAAAAATAGGTGAAAGGTGGGACTGGTGGGGGGAATATTCTGAGGTGGGATTATTAATGGCCAATAAGGTCTACGTGAGATTATTACAGTCCAATTTCCCATTTGTTTCTATTCGGTTTTGGACAAACTATATGTATTTTGTTAATAAAATTTATAACTTTGGCTTCATTTTTCTAGTGTATATGCATGGTTAATCTTGTTTAAATACTTTCATATGTTTCACTTGCGTTCTTGTGGAGGTCTTCTATGTATGAATGCGGCTTGTTTACAGTTAATAGTATACGATTTTCCCATGGAAACTATGTTTAGGATTTTAATTGGGTAGTGTTCTACCAATCTTTAATCGCCGTGAGGTGAGAGGTTGTTAGCTAGTCTGGAGTGATTAGGTTTCAAGGTTAGATTCTTCGTGAGAAGATCCCCGAGTTAACGATCTCTGTCTACTAGCTGAGTTAGATTATTAACCTTAGTGTCCCTGGACTTTCACGCTATTAGTTTGCCATAGGTGTCTTCTCGAGAAGGGTCGAGGGTCATGTTCAGTTAATTTATAAGTTAGAATCTTAAGATCCCGGTTTCCACATTAGTTCCAAATCTGTTAGAACGTGGCATGCAAGTGTAGGATTCAGACCTAGGTAGTGTGTTCCCTCATCATCTGATCTCAGTTAAAAGCTTAATTCGTGTGTCTAGTCAGTTCTAGTTTGTTATCTTGGTAGTTCATTAGAAAACCCCCTAATCAACAAAACAAATTAAGTCGTGTAAGTCTAGTAATTAGTAATCGAGTCTAGTAAACTTAATTAGAGAGTCTGTGGGTTCGATACTCGGACTTGCTTTAGCTATACTACATTGATCGGTACACTTGCCGGTTAGTGGTCTAACTTTTTTAGTCTATAAATTTAAAACTTCGAGTGTCTAGTTTAGGTTAAAATTAGTTAGTTTTTATTTGACCACTTTGAGCACATCAACACTACTATTTGTATGACATGCTCCAACGCTACTACGTGATACCACTACTAGGGCCGGATTCGGTGTGTTTAGCTGGAACTTTGAACAAAGATAATACTAATTCGGTAGAAATTTCAGCAACATAACATTTAGTTTGCCCGGTTTTATTAGCTTCCAATCATAGTGAAAGTGCATACTGTATGTCCAGAAAACGTCGTGTGACAACTCGTAATTTGAACCTACTTTCTGTAACGTTACGTGCTTACGTGAATTATGTTAATTGAATGTTATGTTTTATATCATGTGAATGCGTGTATATTTGTAATCGAACCGAATCACACAACCCTCACTTCCTTACATTATCAACCGCACAAGCCTTTTGGGCCGTAGTGCTTGTAACCGAACTTTTAAGGCAGCCCAAGTATGGGTTCGGCCCAACCTTTCTTGAATGATTAACACCTAGAGTGTTGGCAACCTTCTCATTTGTTACAAAACACACTTCACACACAAAACCCTACTCTTTATCCTCTCTCTCGAAAGCGACGGTAACCCGAAGAACCGGAGCCATCTCGTGGAACCTCCTAGATCGGATCACCTTTGTGTACTCTTAATCGGTTAGTGTGATTATCCATTGATGATGTTTTGATGTGTGTTTTATTATAGACTTGCATGATGATCTAGGGTTTCGGATTAACATGATTGATTATGTGGTTGAAGGATATTGTTATTGATAATCGGATCATAGGGTTCATGTTTACATAATTGATAATGTACATACAATTGGATTACACGGCCTAGAGTTAGAACCGAGCACCCTGTGATCGACTGTGATATGTTGTGTGTTGATAATTGTGATTGAGGTTCATGTTATGTTTAAGTCTAGGGTTCATAAGAATTGAGGTTGGAATCCTTGTTTGATCGAAATCTATCATGTTTGGAAACTGATAACTTGTTAATTGATAAATGATAAGTATGGAAACCTTGTAATTGATTGGCAGGGTCAATGCTTGTAACCGAATAGGCATGAATTTCGGATATTTAAAACTGATCACACAAGAGTCCTTGATCGCACAAGGACCCAAAGCGCACAAGTTGTTGATCACACAAGATCAGGTCGCACAAGACCTGATCTGATCGCACAAGCTGGACGCACAAACCCAGTCGCACATTATGTTTATCTATGCCTGATCGCACAACATCTTGTGGATCGCACAAGATGATGCCGGTCGCACAAGATGTTGGGCCACACACACACATATGTTAATGTTAGTAAACTGTTGGACCTTAAAGCCCAAGACACAAGCACACAACCCAATCTGATCGTACAAGGTACATGGATCGCACAAGATTAACTATTACTTATATGTTGGGCCGGTTGCCTTTGGGTTTAATCAAATCGCACAAGTTGTATTTTCTTGATAGCTGTTGGGCCGCACATGTATGCTAAATGTTTATATATTGGGCCGGGCTTATTGGACCGCACAACATGCTGTGGATCGCACAAGGGTGTGCCGATCGCACAACATGTTGGGCCGGATATTATTGGGCTGATTTATTTATTCGCACAAGTTGAATGGATTGTTTGACTGTTATGTGTTTGTACTCGTAACGTGATAACTTGTGTGAAACATGCGTGCATTACTTGAGTCAAAACCTGACCTGTACGGTAACCCTGTTAGGACGTGATTGACTACTCTTAATTCAAGTAACTTTGGTATAATCTGCCGAGCAAACCAAGGTGAGTTCATTGCATTTTCTCAAGCATGCGTCCCGGTGGTTTGGGACAACTGGTAAACACTTGTAAGGGAAACTTGGGGTAAACAACTGGAACATAGAAACAATCATCTACCGGATTGCCTGTAAGGCAATGGGGTAATTAGTTGATAGCGCTATTAGGTTTGGCACCCTCACACCGGGCCGTAAGGACGGGCGTGAACTAATTACTGGGACAACATGTGAGTACAACGCGGATATAAGACCTCCTACTGCTTGTCAAGGTTGTTTGATACCTTGACTTTGACGAATGCCTGGTTATGGGCATTGGGGTTAGGCATTCCCATCATTGACGCTGCATACGGTACAGTAATCAAGTAACAATGTCATCTGAACCAAACAACGAGTTGATTTAACTAATATCTGGTAACTTCCCACGTAAGCAACACCTTGAACTCACCAGCGTAGTCTGACACACTTGTTTGCATGCTTGTAGGTCATTAACGTTTGGAACATGGACTTGCTATTTGGGAGTGCTGGAGTGGTCATGGATCGAGGCTTTGGGATTAATTTACAATTGATACATTGGTTTTAAGTAGTAACATTTGCTAAACGATTTATTACATGCTTCCGCTACACAACATCTTGAGAATTGATATCATGTTTGACAATTTCTATTGGTAATTAATGGCATGTTTTATTAAGTATTTACTATTGGTTCAATGTGATTGGTGGCTCGAACTCTGATGCGTAACACGCCTCGCGGGGTTTCCGCAGGTGAAATTTTGGGGGTGTTACAGTTGGTATCAGAGCCACTGGTTATAGTGAACTAGGTTTTAAAACGTTTTTGTAAAACCAGACTATAACCGAACACCTTCGAAAATCGATCATGACACTCAGCTCCAGATGGCAAGGTTCGTCTCTCTCACTTTATACATTATTTGCTTAGCAGTTACACACTTACAACATATATATGAGATGAAACATTAAACACCATAGTGACTTGATCGTGTGACACTACCCTTCGACTCATGTGAATCATAGACCTGTGATGCCATCTGTTGTGTTGTTTGAACGGGGGAAACTTCGAGCGCAAGCTAAGAGGCACTGAGACAAGCATGCAAATTGCCTTATTATTATGGGTGCACACTTAATAATAACGCGGGGTGCATGCAAGTCCCAGTGAGGCTTATCGAGCGTGAGAAGGGTTCTGCCTTATTATGTGTGAACTTGGTAGTACGTAAATATCAGTATGATACTTGACTCCCATCTCGTTTCGAATTTCTGAATCGGTTCATTTCCAACTATAGAATCATGAGTGGACGAGGACACGGACGTGGCAACATCAACATGACTCAGGCTGAGTTGACTGATTTAATCAATACCCGTGTGGCTGAGGCCTTAGCAGCCTATCAAGCTGGTACGGAATGTACCAAGTACTCTTTACTCTTATACCACGTACACGTCTTTTCATTTCTATAATGTGTTTCCTACCGTCATTTAGGTCAGCAAGCGCAACCTCAACCTAACCAGCCTGCGTGTACGTTCAAAATGTTTATGGACTGTAAGCCACAGACCTTCACCGGGACTGAAGGGGCTGTGGGACTCCTAAGATGGTTCGAGAAAGCAGAGTCGGTGTTTGCTATCTGTAATTGTCCCGCTGGGGACAGGGTGAAATATGCTGCGGGTACTTTGGCGGATGGTGCCCTAACGTGGTGGAACGCCCAGGTACAGTTGTTGGGCATCGAGGCAGCGAATGCCACAACCTGGGAAGACTTTAAAGAATTGATTCGGGAAGAGTATTGTCCTCGGGACGAGGTCCAGAAGTTGGAAAACGAGTACTACGACTTGAAGATGGTTGGATCTGAAGTCGAAGCGTATGTGAAGCGATCGTATGAACTGGCCGACATGTGTCCGAACTTGTCCCGGCCTATGTCTCGGAGGATTGAGTTATTCATCAAAGGGTTGCCTCCGCGTGTGAAGAGCTTGGTCACTGTAGCCCATCTCAATGATTTGACACAGATCGTTCGTCTGACTCATAAGATTGTGGACCAAGAGGTAGAAAGCAATTCGTTACCCCCGCGTATTTCGGCCACTACTGCTGCTACACCCACTGCCACTGCGTCCGCTAATGATAACAAGCAGGAGTGGAGTGATTATGATAAAGCATCCAGTGCTGGTCAGACTCAGAAAAGGCCAGACAACAACAACAACCGCAACATTAGCCAGTCGTCTTCTGTCAATCAAGGCCAGGGAAGTGGCCAAAGTCAGGGCTCGTATGCAGGGAAGAAACCACAGTGTAATAAGTGTGGCTACCATCATTTCGGGCCGTGTAGTCGCACATGTCGCAGGTGTGGTAAAGTGGGCCATGAGGCCAAGGATTGTAGGGCCCCACAGCCCAAACACCAGCAGCAACAGAACCAGCACAACCAGAGACAACAGGGACAACCGCCCCAGCAGAACCAGGGTTTTAGGAGGGGGTGCTATCAGTGTGGGGATGAGGGTCACTTTAAGCGGGATTGCCCTTAGTTAAACCAGAACGCTAACGACAACAACCGCCCGAATAATAACAACGCTGGAAACAACAACAACAACAACGGCAATAATGGGGGAAATGGTGCTCGAGGCAGAGTGTTCCAGCTTGGAGCAGGGGATGCCAGGAATGACGGCAACGTTGTAACTGGTACGTTTCCTGTTAACAATCGTATTGCTTCTGTATTATTTGATTCGGGTGCCGATTGGAGTTATGTGTCCCTAGAGTTTAGTCAACGATTAGGGATAACCCCAACACCTTTAGAAGTTAAGCAAGTAGTAGAATTAGCAGATGGTAAGACGATAGAAGCCTCGAATGTCCTTTTCGGGTGCAAACCAGATCTCGTGGGTCAGGTGTTTGATATTGACCTCCTTCCCGTTACGCTCGGTAGTTTTGACATAGTGGTAGGCATGGATTGGTTGTCTAAGCACCAAGCAGAAATTTTGTGTAAAGAGAAGATCGTGCGTATCCCTCTCCCTGATGGGGAGACATTATTAGTTCAAGGGCATCGTAGTGGGATGATGGTTGGTATTATCTCGGCCATGCGTGCACAGCAGTACCTACAAAAGGGGTATCCAGCAATGTTAGCGTTAGTCACCAACGCTCAGTCTGAAGGGAGTAAGATCGAGGATCTACCAGTGGTGCGAGAATTCGCTGATGTATTTCCAGAGGAGCTACCAGGGTTACCTCCTCACCGTCAAGTAGAATTTCAGATTGATCTTGCACCGGGAGCGGCTCCAATTGCTCGAGCTCCTTACCGGTTAGCACCTGGTGAGTTGCAGGAGCTGTCTAATCAGCTACAGGAGTTGTTGGATAGGGGTTTTATTCGACCCAGTTCTTTGCCTTGGGGAGCCCCAGTTCTGTTCGTAAAGAAGAAAGACGGGTCATTTCGTATGTGTATCGACTATCGGGAGCTCAACAAGGTGACCATTAAGAACCGCTATCCGTTACCACGCATCGACGACTTGTTTGACCAGTTGCAAGGGTCAAGTTTCTATTCAAAGATCGACTTAAGATCGACCAGGTAAGGGTTAGGGAAGAGGATGTTCCCAAGACGGCTTTTCGAACGCGCTATGGACACTATGAGTTTTTGGTCATGCCGTTTGGATTGACCAATGCACCGGCGGTTTTCATGGATCTCATGAACCGCGTATGTAAGCCATATCACGACGAGTTTGTTATAGTGTTTATTGACGACATCTTAGTCTATTCCAAGAACCAGGAGGATCACGAGCGCCACCTACGTCTCATCTTGGAACTTTTGAGAAGGGAACAGCTGTATGCGAAATTTTCTAAGTGCGACTTTTGGATTCGAGAAGTACATTTCCTTGGGCACGTTGTTAACGAGAAAGGGATACATGTGGATCCTGCGAAGGTGGATGCAGTTAAGAATTGGGCGGCACCAAAGACTCCGTCTGAGGTGCGACAATTTCTTGGTCTCGCAGGGTATTATCGAAGGTTCATTAAAGGTTTCTCGAAAATCGCGCAACCTCTCACCTCACTGACACAGAAGAACACGGCGTACTCTTGGGGAACGAAGTAGGAAGAGGCCTTCCAGTTGTTAAAACAGAAACTTTGCAGTGCACCGATATTGTCATTACCAGAGGGTACCGAAGATTTTGTGGTTTATTGTGATGCTTCGATTCAGGGTCTTGGTTGCGTGTTGATGCAACGCGAGAAAGTGATAGCTTATGCTTCTCGTCAGCTGAAGGTGCACGAGAAGAACTACACGACACACGACTTGGAGTTAGGAGCGGTGGTGTTTGCGTTGAAGATTTGGAGGCACTATCTGTACGGTACCAAATGCACTATCTACACCGACCATAGGAGTCTCCAGCACATCTTCGACCAGAAAGAGTTGAATATGCGACAACGGCGATGGGTTGAATTATTGAACGATTATGAATGTGCCATCAAGTATCATCCGGGCAAGGCGAACGTTGTAGCTGACGCCCTCAGCAGAAAGGATAATGCACCTAGGCGTGTGCGAGCATTGCAACTCACGATCCAGTCCAACCTTCCTTCCCAGATACGAGATGCTCAGTTAGAAGCGTTGAAACCAGAGAGCGTTCGAGCTGAAGCTCTACGTGGCTCGAGGCAACGACTAGAACGAAAGGGAGACGGTGCTTACTACGTAACTGGACGCATTTGGGTCCCATTCTTTGGCAACTTACGAGAACTTGTAATGGAAGAGGCACATAAGTCACGTTACTCCGTACATCCTGGTTCAGATAAGATGTACCATGACTTGAAAACTACATACTGGTGGCCCAGCATGAAGGCTCACATAGCAACCTACGTCAGCAAATGTTTGACTTGTGCTAAAGTCAAAGCGGAGCATCAAAAGCCCTCGGGTCTACTTCAACAGCCAGAGATACCCACATGGAAGTGGGAACAAATCGCCATGGATTTCGTAACAGGACTACCAAGAACTCAGGCTGGGAATGACACTATTTGGGTGATTGTTGATCGCCTCACGAAGTCAGCACATTTCCTGGCAATCAAGGAAACAGACAAATTCTCTCAGCTGGCAGCAGTGTATCTTAAGGAGGTGGTTTCTAGGCATGGGGTGCCAACTTCTATCATTTCAGACCGAGATCCGCGTTTCACTTCAGAGTTATGGCAGTCAATGCATAAATCGTTCGGTTCCCAACTCGACATGAGTACCGCTTATCACCCGCAGACGAATGGTCAAAGCGAGCGCACCATCCAAACACTTGAAGATATGCTTCGGGCATGCGTACTCGATTTTGGGAAAGGGTGGGAGAAACACTTGCCGTTGATAGAGTTCTCCTACAACAACAGCTACCATACAAGTATTAAGGCAGCTCCGTTCGAAGCACTGTACGGGCGGAAATGTCGTTCACCTCTCTGTTGGCATGAGGTGGGGGATAGTCAGATCACAGGCCCTGAGTTTGTTCTTGAGGCATCAGAAAGCATTGTGCAGATCCGAAACCGTATGGCCGCAGCTCGTGACCGCCAGAAAAGCTACGCTGACAACCGTAGTAAACCGTTGGAATTTGAAGTTAATGATCGCGTTATGTTAAAGGTTTCACCCTGGAAGGGTGTGGTGCGTTTTGGTGGGAAACGCGGCAAACTAAACCCTCGTTATGTAGGACCATTCAAAATTTTAGAACGGATTGGAAAGGTGGCTTACAGGTTGGAATTACCCGCTGAGTTGGGTAATGTCCATGATGTGTTTCACGTATCACAATTAAAGAAGTGTTTGGCTGATGAAACACTAATTGTGCCATTTCAAGAACTGAAGATAGATGACAAATTGCAGTTTGTCGAAGAACCAATTGAGATTATGGATCGGGAAGTTAAAGTTCGTAAACACAGCCATATACCGATTGTGAGAGTTCGTTGGAACTCAAGACGTGGTCCAGAGTTCACGTGGGAACGCGAGGACCAGATGAAACTTAAGTATCCACATTTGTTCCCCAAAGACCAATCAAAACCTAACAAACCCAGTGTTGATGCAACTAGTGAATTTCGGGACGAAATTCCCATTCAAGTTGGGGAGGATGTGACACCCCAGGAAAACCAGCAAACGATATAACTTACCTAGCTAGCTTTCTCAGTGAGTGCGTACCAAATTTCGGGACGAAATTTCTTTTTAGTTGGGGATACTGTGACAACTCGTAATTTGAACCTACTTTCTGTAACGTTACGTGCTTACGTGAATTATGTTAATTGAATGTTATGTTTTATATCATGTGAATGCGTGTATATTTGTAATCGAACCGAATCGCACAACCCTCACTTCCTTACATTATCAACCGCACAAGCCTTTTGGGCCGTAGTGCTTGTAACCGAACTTTTAAGGCAGCCCAAGTATGGGTTCGGCCCAACCTTTCTTGAATGATTAACACCTAGAGTGTTGGCAACCTTCTCATTTGTTACAAAACACACTTCACACACAAAACCCTACTCTTTATCCTCTCTCTCGAAAGCGACGGTAACCCGAAGAACCGGAGCCATCTCGTGGAACCTCCTAGATCGGATCACCTTTGTGTACTCTTAATCGGTTAGTGTGATTATCCATTGATGATGTTTTGATGTGTGTTTTATTATAGACTTGCATGATGATCTAGGGTTTCGGATTAACATGATTGATTATGTGGTTGAAGGATATTGTTATTGATAATCGGATCATAGGGTTCATGTTTACATAATTGATAATGTACATACAATTGGATTACACGGCCTAGAGTTAGAACCGAGCACCCTGTGATCGACTGTGATATGTTGTGTGTTGATAATTGTGATTGAGGTTCATGTTATGTTTAAGTCTAGGGTTCATAAGAATTGAGGTTGGAATCCTTGTTTGATCGAAATCTATCATGTTTGGAAACTGATAACTTGTTAATTGATAAATGATAAGTATGGAAACCTTGTAATTGATTGGCAGGGTCAATGCTTGTAACCGAATAGGCATGAATTTCGGATATTTAAAACTGATCACACAAGAGTCCTTGATCGCACAAGGACCCAAAGCGCACAAGTTGTTGATCACACAAGATCAGGTCGCACAAGACCTGATCTGATCGCACAAGCTGGACGCACAAACCCAGTCGCACATTATGTTTATCTATGCCTGATCGCACAACATCTTGTGGATCGCACAAGATGATGCCGGTCGCACAAGATGTTGGGCCACACACACACATATGTTAATGTTAGTAAACTGTTGGACCTTAAAGCCCAAGACACAAGCACACAACCCAATCTGATCGTACAAGGTACATGGATCGCACAAGATTAACTATTACTTATATGTTGGGCCGGTTACCTTTGGGTTTAATCAAATCGCACAAGTTGTATTTTCTTGATAGCTGTTGGGCCGCACATGTATGCTAAATGTTTATATATTGGGCCGGGCTTATTGGACCGCACAACATGCTGTGGATCGCACAAGGGTGTGCCGATCGCACAACATGTTGGGCCGGATATTATTGGGCTGATTTATTTATTCGCACAAGTTGAATGGATTGTTTGACTGTTATGTGTTTGTACTCGTAACGTGATAACTTGTGTGAAACATGCGTGCATTACTTGAGTCAAAACCTGACCTGTACAGTAACCCTGTTAGGACGTGATTGACTACTCTTAATTCAAGTAACTTTGGTATAATCTGCCGAGCAAACCAAGGTGAGTTCATTGCATTTTCTCAAGCATGCGTCCCGGTGGTTTGGGACAACTGGTAAACACTTGTAAGGGAAACTTGGGGTAAACAACTGGAACATAGAAACAATCATCTACCGGATTGCCTGTAAGGCAATGGGGTAATTAGTTGATAGCGCTATTAGGTTTGGCACCCTCACACCGGGCCGTAAGGACGGGCGTGAACTAATTACTGGGACAACATGTGAGTACAACGCGGATATAAGACCTCCTACAGCTTGTCAAGGTTGTTTGATACCTTGACTTTGACCAATGCCTGGTTATGGGCATTGGGGTTAGGCATTCCCATCATTGACGCTGCATACGGTACAGTAATCAAGTAACAATGTCATCTGAACCAAACAACGAGTTGATTTAACTAATATCTGGTAACTTCCCACGTAAGCAACACCTTGAACTCACCAGCGTAGTCTGACACACTTGTTTGCATGCTTGTAGGTCATTAACGTTTGGAACATGGACTTGCTATTTGGGAGTGCTGGAGTGGTCATGGATCGAGGCTTTGGGATTAATTTACAATTGATACATTGGTTTTAAGTAGTAACATTTGCTAAACGATTTATTACATGCTTCCGCTACACAACATCTTGAGAATTGATATCATGTTTGACAATTTCTATTGGTAATTAATGGCATGTTTTATTAAGTATTTACTATTGGTTCAATGTGATTGGTGGCTCGAACTCTGATGCGTAACACGCCTCGCGGGGTTTCCGCAGGTGAAATTTTGGGGGTGTTACACGTCGAGTTTGACGGAGGTTTGGTCCCGATATGATCGGTTAGGTGATAAGAAATGAGTAGAAGATAGATAACGACACCGAACAATCACTTATAATCTGGTTTCTATTGAAAATCCAACGTTACAACACCACGAAACCAGTTGGACAACATTTCCCCTTAGGGAACCAAAAGCTTGTCCAAGAGAAGACCCCAAAGCCCATATATATAGGCATGGTGCCTTCATACGAAGCTGTGCCTTCGTACGAAGCTAAGTCTTGTGGCTACGTACGAACAGACTATGTCGTCCCTTCGTACGAAATGGCTTATACATCACAAAACCTTCTGTTTGTAACGGATTTCACTCTAATCTATACAATATTCAACACACGCTCTATCTAGCCTATTCGCACAGTGTCAGACATGTCACACCCTGCTAGTAGTGGAAGCGTATTGTGTGTGACGTAAGAAAGGTAATCATTGCATGTATATGTATTATCAACATGAACCAACAACGATGCCATAGATATATTGTTTTCAACAAAAGATTTCAAGTTTTTCCAACATAGTTTCCAAGTTTCAACAACGTTTGACATAGCATAGTTATAAGCCATTATACACATTATCAAAAGATAGTTCTTGACATAAAACATAGTGAGGTTTTGTCCCCCTATATACCCATACGAAGTTGGGATATAGAAGACAAACCCTCCAAAGTGGCCATCGTTGTTATTTGTTTTCCCGAATCCCATAGTGAATCACCGGCTCAAGACCTCTTTCCTGAAATACATGTAGTTTTAAAAAGTCAACAAAAAGTTGAGCGAGTTCATGCAGTATTTCTTATCATATGAAATTTCATAAATGTTATCTTGTAATCATGGTATGTTCTGATTCATTCATGGAGTATGTCAAGGATCTATCAATGGGTAGCGAGCCCCCTGACATAATGTACCATAAGTAAATAACCAAACCGAGAACACTTTGTCATCATTTGGGATCACAAAAGCACTCTAGGGTATACCAACCAGGAGTGGGGCGTGCCTCAAGCCCAATAGATCTACACCTTTTGCACCTTGGTCACTAAGTGATTAATGGTTACTAATGTTATCATCCTACTTATGCACAGTGATCATGTTATCTTCTACTCCGTAACTAACATACCAATAGTTTAGCATGTATTTCCCCTTGATGTTTTTGAAAACAAAACATTGAAATCAGTGAAAGGAGGGACATGAACTCACAAGTTTGCGTTCCGTGTATTATGATATCGAAGTGAGCGTCCGTACGTGTCAATAACCTACATGTGTACTAATCTCGTTAGACACTAGGTCTTTCGGACCTCGTACAAGTTGTTCATCTTGAATTCTTTATTATGTTCTCGTTTGTCATTTTTGGAACAACTTTGTATTTTAGAGCGTTGATAGTTTACTCGCTCGATTGTTATATGTATTGCATTCATAAGCGCATTCCTGTATTCTATGTGTATTGACTTATGTGTGATCGGCTTCGTTCTTCACACGTCCTCGTCCAGTGCACGCATGTCATTGAGCCTTTGCTCATGTCATTGGGCCAAGCCCATGTCATCTATTTTATCATATTTAAACCATGTTTTAATGTTATTGGGCCGAGCCCATGTCATTGGGTCGAGCCCATGTTATCTATGTTTTTGGGCCTAACCCATGTTTTATTGTTCTTGGGCCGAGCCCATGTTATATTGCCATTGGGACCTAGCCCAAGTATTAAGGAATTTGGGCCTAGCCCATTACTAGCTTTGATAGGCCCAATCTAACTTTAGGAGTCCATTAACATAATCTTGCAATTTTTACCAAAATGTTACCAAGGAGTAAACATTAAATAAGTTCATTTTTTTCCTATGAAAAATACTTGGTAATTTTTATAGTTTTCGACTTTCCGGATTCTTGTTATCAATCGTTTAGATATGTGCTCAATTCAATGTCTAAAATATGTTATTTTAGACTCGACTTTGTAGTAATTTATTCACGATGTCGATACGCCCAATTTGTCATCATCAAGTGTTATGTATTTCCGTTTCGGCCATTTTATTTAATTTTCTGATTTACTAACATTTCTTGGACCATGTAGGAACATGTATGTGTATTTATTTTGATCACCCTATAGGTATCTAATACATACACATATATAGCACATATACATATACTTGACATGTCTCCAAAATATATATTTTTTCTTACCAAAAATTATACTTATACATTGTTATATTTTTACCCATTTATTTTTGTAAAAATATAAGTTTAAGTTCATAAGAACTTCTTGAATATTTAAACCTTAAATATTCCCATCAAAGTTTCCATAATGACGTCAAAGACCACTAATCGCATTTAACCTTGTTAATCACTCTTTAATCCCCTCTTTAATCGCAATTAGATTTTTAGAAAAATTTGTCACATCCCCAAAATACCACATGCGGAATCACCGCAGGGCATGTGACGTACCAGGATCTTAGCCACCAATCACATTGAACTCATGGGTATATTCAAATAAAACTTTCATTTATCAACAATAAGTGTTACAACGATACAATAATTTACAGTTTACAGCGGAAGCATATTTTATTCGTTAAGTGTTTACAAACCACATATAAAAGCTCTTAGTCTTGCATTGCGTTTCCATGTAACTTGACCCATGACCACTCCAGCTTCCCAGACATCAAGTTCCTCTGCTTTGCACCTAAACGTCTGCAAGGCATGTAACAACGAGTCAACAATAAAGTTGAGCGAGTTCACAGTTGGTTGTTTAGTTATAGTATTAATTTCGTAAATCAGATGTTTGCTTTGAAAACTATGCATCGTATTAGTTCGTATCGCGGTCTCCCAGACATGTTTGCGAAGATTAGTGGGGGTTTCCCATATGTTCTAGACTAGGTATATTTGTATCGCAGCCACCCGGCATGTGTGCGAAGTTTAGTGTATAGTTCGCGGCCTTCCTAGGCATGTGTGCGAAGATTAGTCATATTATCGCGGCCAACCCTGGCGTGTATGCGAAGATCAGTTCTATATGTATCACTAGTCTAGTAGTATCTTATCAATAACCTTCCTCACCCGAGGATCATATCACTAATTTCCATTATCTGGTAAGTACAAGTAAATAATCAAATCCCATTCCCACCCTGGGAACCCCATGCCTTGGCTGTGTGAACTCACCTTGGTTTGCTCGGCAGATAAAGCGTTTGTCCTAAGTTGATCAACCATACCCTATTATGGTTACCACTTGTTAGGGCGTTATACAAGTAATCACGTATAAGCTACAAGTATCTAACACGTATTCATTGGGTAGTGTAAAAGTATCAATTATTGCATAATACTTTAGTCACGTATGCATACAAAGTTTCATGGAACAGTGGGGAGTGTGCGACCAAAAGGTCATGTCCAGTTAATACACTTAATTATCCAAATGATTGTGTGGGTCAGATGACTAGTGTGCGGTTTGGTCTCATAATCCTCCCACAAGGTGTGCATGGCCCAACACCTACCAGCCCAATTGGACTATGTGTACATGCAATAGTGTACGGTTTCAAACAAAGTGTGAGACCAAAAGAACAATGTGTGCGAACAAGTGGTGGGGCCAGCCATTAAATGTGTGGTCAGACTTATATAATCATCACCTCAGTCACGTGACATCTTAATATCTCCCAAATATTCAGACATGCATTAATAAGTTATACCTTGAGCTTATATGGTTGTACACACCCTATAACCCAGCATCAATTTTCATAACAAATAGGAATCACCAAGTTTAGATTTAAAACAGATAAGACAAGAAGGTTCATATGTTGTTCAATCATCCATCGCTCCTAAAACCCAGTTTCTATCAAATAATAGTTCATTCCAAAAAAAATAAAATCAACAACTTAACTCAGCTTGTTTGCACAAATCATCTTCTAAAACAACTTCCAAATATCATGTGTACATATGAAAATTTACGCCAAGATTCCTAATGAACACTGTGGTAGCCGTATATTAACTAAAATCACCAATCAGCTAACAATTTCCTATAAAAACAGTTTGCACACCCAATATTCCTACCATATACTTACATCATCCCTTTGTAAATAACAAAACTCTAATTCAACATAGAATGCAGCCACTTATATCAAATACAACTTCATCATCAAAACTCAATAATTTACTAACTAATCAAGTAGTCAACCATCATACAAGATTAAGAACACAAGAATACAAATAACGACATGAAACCTACTGGATTTGACCCGCAACTGAACCAGCTGAACCGAGATTCCACCGAGCCTGAACCGCGCATAAAACAATCCCGAATCAAGAATCTGACTGAGTGGACTCGAGATTCGTCCACTGTTGGCCCGAGTCAATACAGACCGCCACCACTACTGTCGTCAGGTTCCACTGAAGAAACTCATCGAGTAAAACAAAACCATCGTCGCCGTTAAACTGCAACTGTCATCACGACACCACTGACCACCACCTCTGAACGATAATCACTGGACGATAATCTCTATTGTTTCGACCACCTTCAACTTCCGATCATCGCCGGTTATAACCATCGTTCATCATCTCATCGTCATCGATCATCATCATCCTCGGCGACGGTGTTGTCGGAAAAGAGATTTGGCGGCTGAGATTACTATTAGGGTTTGGTGTGTTTGAAAACGAAGAAGACGACGTATTGTATACGTATTGTATCAGGGTTCTTTTTTTTTTTTGTGTTTTAAAAGATGGGGTGGTTATTATTAAGGTTATTTAAATAGTGTAGGGTTTAGATTTAGGGAGTGGGGTTGGGTCTAGTCTAAGTTTGTGAACCCGTTTAATTGCGTGTCTCGCTTAAACAAACTGACCCGGTTTATTAATAGGATGACGGTAAATAAATACATGAATAAACCTCTCGTCGCGGATTAGTATTATATCATAAATAATAATAATAATACTAATAATAATAATAATAACAATAAATACGTGTATTGCTAAAATACCCTTCTCTCGACAACGAGAATACGGGTTGTTACATTCTCCCCATGTTACAGGAATTTCGTCCTCGAAATTTAAGCTAAGATATACGGTTCGTTATTGGCCTTATTGTTATACACAAATACATGTAGTTTCACGAAAGTTCACAAAACGAATCACGCAAGTCATATAGTATATAAAATCATGTAGCATGTAAATTCACGTAATTCTCATAACATGAAACTTTTCACATAGTTTAAACTTATTTCACATAGTAGGGAATATTATATAAGTTATATCTATTTGCTCACGAACACTGTGTAGAAATTGTATGTGAAATTTTTGGGACACCTGATTTATCTAAACTTAAACACAATGCCTAAGTGAATATATAAGTTAACGGAGTTAACAGGGTTTGTGTTCACCCTGTGAAGGTCGGGTGTTACATCATCCCCTAGTTGAAAGAATTTTCGTCCCGAAAATTTTTCTAAAACGATGGCTTGAAGTGAATTCTGACGAACTAGATCTATAGGTAACTTACAATGCTGGGGGGGGGGGTTGTCTCAACCGGTTCCTCAACGAAGTGATAAAGTTAAGTTTATCAACTAACTAACGAAATTAAACCAATATGTTTAAAAGTATTCCTCCCCAATCCAGGGATAGTAGTATTCCAATCCAGGAATATGAAGCAGTCCCAATCCAGGGAATAGTAATGGTTTTCAACACCTGGAAATGTGTACTTATTCTAAGGACGCGTGTGTAGCCCCAAGCTAGGGTTACCGTATGTATTTCCCAAACCGAGAAAATAGTATGTTGTCCCAAACCAGTGACGCATGCTTATGGTAAAAGTTGTAATCTCACTTTAGGGTGCGTGCTGTATCAAATGTTTTGCGTCAACGACGCGAACTGGTATAGTATGCAACAATCGTCCAACCATTCTTAATAATGTTCGCACGTCCTGAGTGACCAGTACCAGGGTACGATTGTTTCACAAAAGATTGAGCTCTATCGATGCTCTAAACGAGGTAGGTGTCGTTCCCAGCAGTTGTCAGAATCGGTGACACATGTTGCAGCATGTCTTCAAGAGTTTGTTTGGTTCAACTATTCATTCGTGGGTGCTAAGTAGTTCTCATGCGCGACCGTGAGCCGAAGGATTTGTGCATCGCTTGCCACAAATCAGATGCAAATTGTGGGTCGCGATCAGAGATAATGGAGGTTGGCACCCCGTGCCTAGCAACCACTTCTTCAGCTAGATGATTGCAAGCATAGAAAACTTATATGTTTCCTTGATGGCTAGAAAGTGGGCTGGTTACGTGAGACAATCAACGATCATCCAGGTGAGATTGTTTCCATTTCGAGTTGTAAGTAGCCCAGTGATAAAATCCATGGTAGTCGGTTTCGTTCCCGTATGGGTGTTTCTGGTTGCTAATACTTCATCTTGACTTTCCCTCAAGTCTAACATCATTCCCCCTACCTAGCTAGGTGGGCCTTCATGCCCGATCACCGGTACAAGGTTTATAAATCCTAATGTCTCTCATCATAACCCAGACGACTAGAATATCGAGGCCGGTGTGCTTTGCTCAACATAAATTTTCTACAGTTACTGTATAATGAGGCCCACACTCGTTCCATGAGGTGGTGAATATCGTCTGACCTGCCAAGGTTGCTTCTCCATGCCCCACATGGGTTCAACTTGAAAATCCTCTTCCTTCAGTTCTCTAGTTTGAACAGGGCGAGTCGGATCAGGTAAGTTAGAGTCGATAGTGAGCTGCAAAGCTCGTGCACGTTCGAATTTCATAGTTGTAATGATCCAAAAGTTCCTTCCAGCGATGCCATTAACTGATTTAGCTCTACCGAAGCCAAGGTACACAAGAGGCCCTTGTGATCGGTCTAAATAACACATCTGGTAACGTCCAAGTAATGCCTCCATCTAAAATCCCAAGACCACGGTTTTCACCGCCAGTTGTGTGTCGTGCAGTTCCTCTTTGTAACTCCATCACGTAAGTCATCACTCTCTCGTGCTGCGTCGGTGTGTAACTGAGACTCTGATTCGGACCATCATGGTATACCACTAAATCACCTGCACCCTAGGGTAAAGACGATGCTCAGTGCATTGCAGAGTTGGGATAATCTGCGATAATATCAAGCGGGTCCAAAAAATTGTTGTACCCTTGAATGAAAGCTCGTCCCTTACAACTAGTTGATAGGGTCCTTCTTTCCATATTCGGTGCCATGTTCTAAGGCGCTACTCTCTGTGCTGGTAGATACATATTCTACGTTATAGTCGATTGTCATTGCTTATGCCCTGTTTGATTCGTAAGAGTTGACTCCCATGAGTTGCTGACCAGGGTTAAGGATTCGATTGAAGCCAATTTGCTGGTGCTCGTTGCTGGTAATCAGGGTCGTCAAAATACTGAGGTCGGTAAAGTACTACGCTCATCCACCTATCCATTGATGTTGCAAGTTGTTTGAGTAATTCACAGTATGCTGCGGGAGTGTTACAAAAGTGATCACACTTCAGGATCTAAGATGTCAGTACATGAGTTCCAGCAAGCAAAGAGGAGTGAGAAAGGTATCGATTAATCATCTGATGCTGCGACATCCAACCCAGGGATTTTCGAATAAGCACCTAACATTCTACACGGTTCGCTAAGTGTTCAGATGGGTGTTCAGGTAATACTCGATAGCATCAAGATTCGAAAGGATCCAGAGATGAATGAAAAGTTCACGCTCGAGTAGGGGACAATCACTGCTATGACCCCTATAGGTTTATAATGTTTCACATTGGTCAAATAACGGAACGAAACCCCTTTTCCACTTGTTAGAACTCACTGGGACTCGCATGCACCCCACACTATTATTATGTGTGCACCCACAATAATATTGTGATTTGCATGCTCATCTCAGCTCCTCCTAACTCATGTCAAATGGTTCCTCAGACTCGAGTAGCAAGCAAGGAGCATTACGAAACGTGAGTCATTAATGTTTAGGGAAGTATCACCCTATCAGTCACATAACACATGCATGTAATACATGAATTCATACTATTGTACTAAACGTGCAATCACATGAAATATTATAGGTAAGTGTTCACTAGTTATGCAATGCAGTGAGTATACGAGAGACGAACCTTGCAGTCTGGAGCTGAGTGTCATGGTCGTTTTCATGTTTTCAGACATGTCCGGTTATAGTCTGGTTTTATAAAAACGTTTTTTTTCTTTTTTAAAACCAAGTTCACTATAACCAATGGCTCTGATACCAATCTGTCACATCCCCAAAATACCACATGCGGAATCACCGCAGGGCATGTGACGTACCAGGATCTTAGCCACCAATCACATTGAACTCATGGGTATATTCAAATAAAACTTTCATTTATCAACAATAAGTGTTACAACGATACAATAATTTACAGTTTACAGCGGAAGCATATTTTATTCGTTAAGTGTTTACAAACCACATATAAAAGCTCTTAGTCTTGCATTGCGTTTCCATGTAACTTGACCCATGACCACTCCAGCTTCCCAGACATCAAGTTCCTCTGCTTTGCACCTAAACGTCTGCAAGGCATGTAACAACGAGTCAACAATAAAGTTGAGCGAGTTCACAGTTGGTTGTTTAGTTATAGTATTAATTTCGTAAATCAGATGTTTGCTTTGAAAACTATGCATCGTATTAGTTCGTATCGCGGTCTCCCAGACATGTTTGCGAAGATTAGTGGGGGTTTCCCATATGTTCTAGACTAGGTATATTTGTATCGCAGCCACCCGGCATGTGTGCGAAGTTTAGTGTATAGTTCGCGGCCTTCCTAGGCATGTGTGCGAAGATTAGTCATATTATCGCGGCCAACCCTGGCGTGTATGCGAAGATCAGTTCTATATGTATCACTAGTCTAGTAGTATCTTATCAATAACCTTCCTCACCCGAGGATCATATCACTAATTTCCATTATCTGGTAAGTACAAGTAAATAATCAAATCCCATTCCCACCCTGGGAACCCCATGCCTTGGCTGTGTGAACTCACCTTGGTTTGCTCGGCAGATAAAGCGTTTGTCCTAAGTTGATCAACCATACCCTATTATGGTTACCACTTGTTAGGGCGTTATACAAGTAATCACGTATAAGCTACAAGTATCTAACACGTATTCATTGGGTAGTGTAAAAGTATCAATTATTGCATAATACTTTAGTCACGTATGCATACAAAGTTTCATGGAACAGTGGGGAGTGTGCGACCAAAAGGTCATGTCCAGTTAATACACTTAATTATCCAAATGATTGTGTGGGTCAGATGACTAGTGTGCGGTTTGGTCTCATAATCCTCCCACAAGGTGTGCATGGCCCAACACCTACCAGCCCAATTGGACTATGTGTACATGCAATAGTGTACGGTTTCAAACAAAGTGTGAGACCAAAAGAACAATGTGTGCGAACAAGTGGTGGGGCCAGCCATTAAATGTGTGGTCAGACTTATATAATCATCACCTCAGTCACGTGACATCTTAATATCTCCCAAATATTCAGACATGCATTAATAAGTTATACCTTGAGCTTATATGGTTGTACACACCCTATAACCCAGCATCAATTTTCATAACAAATAGGAATCACCAAGTTTAGATTTAAAACAGATAAGACAAGAAGGTTCATATGTTGTTCAATCATCCATCGCTCCTAAAACCCAGTTTCTATCAAATAATAGTTCATTCCAAAAAAAATAAAATCAACAACTTAACTCAGCTTGTTTGCACAAATCATCTTCTAAAACAACTTCCAAATATCATGTGTACATATGAAAATTTACGCCAAGATTCCTAATGAACACTGTGGTAGCCGTATATTAACTAAAATCACCAATCAGCTAACAATTTCCTATAAAAACAGTTTGCACACCCAATATTCCTACCATATACTTACATCATCCCTTTGTAAATAACAAAACTCTAATTCAACATAGAATGCAGCCACTTATATCAAATACAACTTCATCATCAAAACTCAATAATTTACTAACTAATCAAGTAGTCAACCATCATACAAGATTAAGAACACAAGAATACAAATAACGACATGAAACCTACTGGATTTGACCCGCAACTGAACCAGCTGAACCGAGATTCCACCGAGCCTGAACCGCGCATAAAACAATCCCGAATCAAGAATCTGACTGAGTGGACTCGAGATTCGTCCACTGTTGGCCCGAGTCAATACAGACCGCCACCACTACTGTCGTCAGGTTCCACTGAAGAAACTCATCGAGTAAAACAAAACCATCGTCGCCGTTAAACTGCAACTGTCATCACGACACCACTGACCACCACCTCTGAACGATAATCACTGGACGATAATCTCTATTGTTTCGACCACCTTCAACTTCCGATCATCGCCGGTTATAACCATCGTTCATCATCTCATCGTCATCGATCATCATCATCCTCGGCGACGGTGTTGTCGGAAAAGAGATTTGGCGGCTGAGATTACTATTAGGGTTTGGTGTGTTTGAAAACGAAGAAGACGACGTATTGTATACGTATTGTATCAGGGTTCTTTTTTTTTTTTGTGTTTTAAAAGATGGGGTGGTTATTATTAAGGTTATTTAAATAGTGTAGGGTTTAGATTTAGGGAGTGGGGTTGGGTCTAGTCTAAGTTTGTGAACCCGTTTAATTGCGTGTCTCGCTTAAACAAACTGACCCGGTTTATTAATAGGATGACGGTAAATAAATACATGAATAAACCTCTCGTCGCGGATTAGTATTATATCATAAATAATAATAATAATACTAATAATAATAATAATAACAATAAATACGTGTATTGCTAAAATACCCTTCTCTCGACAACGAGAATACGGGTTGTTACAAAATTCGCCATAGTTTCCCCTAAAACTATGACGTTTCCCACGTTATAAAAAACGCATTTAAATCATAATCACAATCAATTTTCCAAAGCAAGTTTCAATGTATCACTTTTTATACATGTTTATATGTTAACATAACCTCCACATTTCATGAACTTTCATAATACACTTTTTATACATAAAAAGTTAGACTTTTTAAAATAATTTTTCGAAATAAACAAGTTGTTTTATTTATCTTGTAAAAACAAAGTTCACTAAACTTCCCAAGATTAAGTTTTAAACCTATTTAAACCCTTGTTTCTTTATGTAATCCAAAAATTATATGATTAGTTCATGAAATGAGTATGATGATCTTTCTTGATTTAAACATAACCATGTTTAAATCACATATTTATGTTCATCATGATAAGATGAACACAAATATAAAACACTACATGAAACTAACAACATGATCATCATAAATATAACTTTAACTCACTAATCTAAAACAAAAATAACATACTCAACATGAACATATGAACATATTAACACTAAACAACATAAATCAACACATAATATATTCATATTTAGTGTTTATTAGCTTTGTGTTTAGGGGTTTTGATTTATGTTCATCTTTTTATATCAAGATAATCAACTTGTACAATAATAATCTACTAATAATAAGAATCATAAATATGGTGTTTAGTAGACTTACAAAGTGCACAAGCTAGATTAGATAATAAGAAGAAAGATAAGCTCCAAAGAAAGTCCCTAGTGAAACTCCATGCTTGAAATGCTTCTAGGCCATCTTTGTACTAGTTTTAAGGTTTATTTTGTGAACTTGGGAAGATGAAAATGGTGATGTAAAGGGGACTGGGGGCTACCGAAAGCAAGAGAGGAGAAGGGAGGTGATTTGCTATTTTTTGAATGAGAAATGTTAGTTTGAAAAGGTGGTGCTTGATTATAATTGTAAGAAATCTTACAAAGTGAGGTGAAATCTCATTAGACCATGCTTTCTTATCCCAAAAAAACCATCATTCCTAATCTAAGTTAGGAAGTTTTGTGGGGCCCTTATTATGAATGAAATATGGAGAGCATGGTGATGATTTTATTATTTTTTTTTCTTTTTAAATGTTACATCCATATATATAATGTTAAGTGTAGTTAGTTTTTTTTATAATTGTTATGTTTACTAGGTAAACTAGGGTGTAATTAATAGTTTTGCATGTTAAGTGATATTAACTAGTTCATTAGACTAGTTGGTATTAGTTTCGGATGGTAAAATACCGCTAGTTCGCTCATCGGTTTGATACCGGGTAGCATACGAAAGGTGCTATATAATACCGTGAGCTATGGTTTTAATTCACCATTGATGCTATGGCGTTTATTTAGGGTAATTGCGACGTCAAAATATGGTTAACTAGTTCGCTAGGGTCTTCGTTTGCTTGTTTCGTGACCAAAAATGTCGCCTACTAGTTCGTCGAGTCGCTAACGGACTAGTTTAGTGCATAGCGACGTAACGCCGGAAACTTGTGATTATGAACATGTAGGATCGCTTTCAGACCCGAACGAGTCGATCAGAAGAGTTTATCTCTAAATGAAAGGCGGAAACAGACATGTAGAGTTCAATTCAGCTAGATTTACTCTTTAAACTGTTGTATGATTGATTTCGTAACGTTTTACAACCTGACAACACTTCGGCAGCACTTCGTTGCACTAGCCGGAAAGTTACAAATGATGAAAGTTTGAAAGCTATATATAGGTAATGGACCCATCCGTTTGAAACTCTTCAAACGGACAGGACATTTCAAACTAAACCCTTTTCAAACTTTCAGCTTCAAACTAAACCCTTTTCAAACTTTCAGCTTCAAACTTTCAGCTTCAAGTGTATTAAACCGAGACTCGATATAAGACGAAGACGACAGACGGATGCACCAACAAACTCCCCCTCGGATGTTGACGGAGTCTTCAGTATCGAGTCTTTACATCTTCAATCTTTATCAGTCCCCTCGGACTCTTTGAAGCATATGACGTTGTAAGAATCCTCAAATCAATCTCTTATTCTTTCTCGAAATCTTCAGAATCTGAATCTGCTTCAGACTCCCTCTCGATGTCTTCAGACTCCCCCTTTCGCTAAATCGGGATCGTAGTCTGGAATTCATAAACTCATGATCGTGTCCTAGCTCGCATCCTGCTCTGGATCAAAATTTGGTTAACCTGCATAAACTCTACCCAAAAATAAATTTCCAAAATTTTATCCTGACAAATTTAGAAATTACTGGTAGATTTCTTTCAACAACACCATTTTTAAACTCTGATGACTTACTTTGCAAAAATAATATTCTTCATTTCAAAGATTATTTCTCACAAACCTGTTGTTCATCATGTTTAGCACTCGGAATTTTGAAAATCAGCTTTTCAACACTAGTTATTGAAAATCTTTTTGGATTTTACAAAATTTATGCTAAAACACACCAAAAATCTTTTTGAATTTTTGAATAAAAATAAATGTAGAAACGAAATATTTACAGACAATATTTTTGTGAGTTCGTGCAAGAGGATCATATCAGTTTTTGAGACATATCACCAACACCGTTAAGCTTGATTACATTTTAAGTTCTAAACAATTTACCTAGATTGTCAGTATATTGGTCCACTTAAATTTTCACACAAATTTCAATTGATTCGAGATACGATATTAATGTTTTAAAAACTTGAACTTAATTGAGTATCACTCCACTTGAATATACTCCCGTATCCAGATCCCAATGTTCAGTCTTACAGGTGAGTATACCACAAATGATATCTGTAAAGGGGTTATGTGCGAGGGCCGTGAGAGCTCAGGTCGATACTTCCGTATACGCAGAGAGATGACGGCTTCGACTTTTGGTGGGTCCCCTTTAGAGGATCTTTTGATTACAACAGCAGCGACTATCAATTTTATTGTTTCATCAGCTTGCTGAGGGCGAGCTTATATTTCAAAGCTTTTTGCAGAAAGTATTATTCGGGGACTAGGTCAGTATTTCCATACAGCAGAAGTCCCGGAATAATACCCCAGATATCACTGAGTATAAAGACCTAGTATCTCAGAAAGAGGGACCTTTCAAACAAGATTTCGGGGGTTACCCATATATCCAAGAATAGTTACCCACGAATTAAGCAAGATTGAATTTAGGTTTATATCTCAATTCAATTTACTAAATGTATAAAAATCTACCAACACATCCGCAGTAAGATTGTTTATCACATTTAAACATTTCATATCTTTAGCGTGTTGTGATAGTCCACTGATGTACTATCATTTCCTCTTTTATGCAACAAAAACTCATTTTTCAGTTTTATCATGTTTGTCTTTTTCAAATTTTCTGATGTTTTTGGATTTTCTAAAAAAATCTTACTCCCCCTAAAATTCAAATACATCTAATGAAAATTGAAAACAAACTGTACAGAACATGATAATTGATATCGAATCGCTTCAATTCTCCATCCGTTTGGCTTAAACAATCAGAACTCCCCCTCACAACAAACTATTTTCCCATAATGATTTCAAAACACTTAAGTTTGTTTTAATCAGAATGGTTTTTCCGGAAAATAAGTTTTATTGATTTTACCACTTGTAAAATTGGGGATCAAATCATCACATTGTTTGCCAATTTTATGATGATAGTTAACTCAAGTTCAATTTAATGACCTTGATTTAACCACTTGTAAGATCAACCTAGTTCAAATTCTGAACCGCTTACACAGTCACAAACATACAACTCAAACCTGTTTTTCAACCAATTACCATCTGTTGGTTGAATTCTCAAGGTGCCGATTCCTACTCCACGCTTACAAACCTGGGAGTTCCGGCAAGTCCTGCTTTTCAAAAACACATTTTTCAAACATGATAAAGAATGATGCCGATTCATGATCCACGATTACCAACTTGGGATCTCTGGCAAGTCAGGTTTTTATTCTTTGAAAAATATATCCACCCAAGCCTGACCTTCCTTGGGTGTAACAACAACTTCTTCATCTTTTCTTTCAACGGATCTGTGAACTCTTCTTTTGGCAGCGTAAAATTCTTTAACACCTTTGGCCTTACCATTGATCATTTTGCCAAAAATGTGTTTCACATTTCCGTTGAATGTCTTTTCAACATCAAATTTCTTCTTGTCAGAATAAAATTGATTTGAAATTTCAACTTTACCAACTTTCTTCATAAAATTTTCAGCACGCAACGGTGGAAAATTTTCATCGTTCATAGTTGGAACTAATTTTTCAACCTTTTTCTCAACACGTGGCTCCTCTGATTTTGTGGAATCAGATTCATCACCAGACTTGTTACCTGAACCTTTCACAACCCTTTTTTGATTTATTAAATTTTCTTTTCTTTTCAAAGCACTCTTTGAACATTCTCCCTTTTCAAAGATTGAATTTTCAAAGCCTGTAAATTTTCGGGTTGAAAGTTCAGTGTTATCGACAACTTTCTCTTTCAATTTACCAGAGACTTCCTGTTTTGGTTTGAATGTTTTTCGGACAATTCTTAGCAACATGACCAGCAATCTTGCACTGAAAATAGGTTCTGGTTTCTATCTTCTCCTGAACAACATTCTTCTTCAACACTTCTTGCTTCTTGGCAAGGAATTCCTGATTTGTCTGTTTTCTGAATGATTGTTCTTTCTCAGCTTCTGTTGTTTTCCCTGAAACAAACACAGTTTTTGGTTTATAAACTTTTTCATTTTTATAGTTTTTCGGTGGAACAAAACCAAGACCTTTCTTTTTGAAATTACGATTATGGTTTGCTTTCTTTTGGAAATTATAACCACAATTGTAACCCATTTTCTTGTTAATTCTTTGTTGAACTCTTGAAGTGTATTGTTTAGGTTTTCCGGAAAGATTTAAATCTTTTATTTCAGAAATATTAATTTCTGTGATTTTGAAAACCTTTTGAATCATTTCAAATTTGACACTTCTTATTGGAAAAGCATCATCAGAATATAATTTGTCAGAATCTTTCAAAGTATATGCCACTTTGAATGATTATTTATTCAAATTAGATTTTGATAGCAAAAAATGTTTGTCATAAACCCGTTTGTCCTTTTTGATTGTTGACTTTGACGTGTCGAACTCAGATTTTGACTCGGGTTTGAACTCCATGTTTGACTCCTCACTGTCGTCTTTATCTAACACCTGATCGACCACACTTTTTATCAACTTTGACTCATGATCAGTGTCGGATGACGTGTATGTAACATCAATATTTTCTGGCAAGTTATTCAATGGCCCAGACTCCCATTTTAAGTTTATTGCTTTTTCGACTCTCTCAGAATTTGGATTTCGAGGTGAATATCCATTTTCGACCGGGGGCGGACATCTATTGTAGACCACACTTGATTTCTTACCAGAAGTCTTCACCTTTTCTTCGTCTTTTGTCACAAATTTCTTTTCTGCGGACGTCTTCAATTCTCCAAACGTCTTCAAATTTTCTACAACCAGATAAATCCTGTCCACAACAAAAGTAGAACATGAGTAACTTTCTAATAACTTTTTAACTTTCTCAGTTTCTATCTTTTGTGTTGCTAACTCCAACTCCAGATCAGCACACTTCTTTATATGAAAATTAGCATCATCAAGCTGTCTCAGGTATGCAATCTTCAGTGTATTCATTGCCACAGTTTGTTCACCACTTGAATCAGTATACTTGTTGATTTCTCTGTTCATTGTATCATATGATTCTTTTAAACTGTTTATGTTATGCAGCAACTCATTGTTCTGCTTGATTAAAAAATCACAGTTCATGCATTTTTCTGGAACTTCAACTGGTTCAACATCAACTTTTACTTCAAATTCAGGAACTTCTTTGACTTTTCTGTCTGGTTGGAAAAATTCAGCTCTTCTCTTTTTCTCAGCTACAGCTTCAGCTTTTAATCTCTCTTCCTCTTCTTCCTCTTCTTCAAGCTTTCTTCGTCTTGCTTCAGCAGCTTCTATGACTTTTCTGCTTCTTTCTGCACATTTCAAATCATAAGCATTAGCAATGAAAGCATGAGCATTGAAAAGGTTGTTGGACATCTCTTTGGCCATGAGATCTTGATCTGGGCAAAAATCGTCCCAACAGAAACCTTCAGCCAACTTTTCATCTTCTTGTTCTGCCAAACACACTTTGCTGTTTGTTGGAAGATACTTATCCCAGGTAAAATTGTCATATTTGCCCTGATTAACTAAACATGCTTTCTTTGAACCTTCAATTACGTCTCTCCCGTGAGCAGTTTGTGCCTGATGCTGTGCTGGTGGTGTGACTTGATGATAAATCACCTTTTTGTGATAGTCGTTGTTTCCAAAAGGATTCTGGGCTCCGGTAGCTTCACGATTTTTGCACTCCCTCTTGAAATGCCCCTTTTCCCTGCAACGAAAACACGTAACTTTAGATTTATCAAAGCCTAAAGTTGAAACATTTGCATCACGAAAGTCATCTCGGCTTGTAATTTGTTTAAACTTCTCAGCACGTCTCATCACACTAGCCATGCACCATTTTATGTCCATTAGTTCCATTTCCTCAGCATCAATTTGATCGTAATCTTCTTTTGTGAGCATCGGATTACCGATCTTTCCGGCCACAAAACTACTATATGATTCTAAAATCATTCCCAACAAAGACATTTGATTTTTAGCAACCTCTTTAGAGTAATCTTGATCATTTTCAAGAATTAGAACAATATTGCACTGAAGCTTTCTACCATTCTTTGTTACAGAAATGTTTGGATCAAAAGTTGAACATCTTGTGCTGCTTGATCCCTGGGATGATTTCTTTCAGAAGAATCTTTAACACTGAAAGCAGTTTCGATTTTCGGAGAAAGATTTGTTGATCCACTAGCACCACTCTTGTAGTACAAGCTGATATCCTGTTCTCCATCGTAATTCTTCATCCTGGCGATCTTCCTCTGCTCCATCTCTTGAGCTTCCAGGTGTTTGATGAAATCTCCCAGTGTCATATTCTTATAATCTTTTCTGTTGGATCTCAGCATCATCAGAAACGTTCCCATGTTTCATGTGGTAGCGCATCTGCAAGTTTTTCAATCAATTCATTAGTATCTTTCTTAATTCCAAGTTTTGTCATATTTCTCACCAAGTTACAATATCTATCAATTATCTGCTTGGTGTTTTCCGTTTTCAAACCACGGAATAAATCGAATTCTTTCTTCATGACAGACATCTTATTTTTAAGCATATCATCACTTCCAACAAATTTAGCTTCCAATTCTGTCCAAATTGAATAAGCAGTTCCATCATGTTGAAGCAATATCAAGATATCTTCTTTTATCGCTTGCTGAAGCAGACTCACCATCAATTTCTCATCTCGATATTTCTTTTTATCCTCCGTACTCATTTCTCTAAGTGTTAACTGAGTATTATTTCTCATGGGCCTAACATACGGTTCTTCAGTGTGTTCCCACGCATCTAAGTGATAAGCCTCTACCCAATTTCCAAAACGTTCAGACCATGCATTATAATCATCAATATCCATGAGTTTAGGCGGTTTCTGAGACGTTCCGGTTTCGTTCTCAAGCAATGCATTCTGAGTCATTGTGATCGGGCTAGCAAAAGCGTTATAAAACTCGTTGTCCATGTTTCGGTATTGAAGAATTTCTCAAACAAGCTTTCAAACAAACTGGTTCACCTCGTAAGACACCTTGTAAAATAGTACCTGACAACAACAATCAAACAAAATGATCAGTTTAAACGAATAGAATATGTGAAAATATTGATGAAAACAATCTAAGACTCGTGTCTAAGATTTGTGGACTCGTTTCAATATTGATGAAATAAGATCGCTGAATGAATGGACCACGAAATATGGACTTCCAATGTATTACAAACAATGAGGTTCACTTGGGCTTGAAAATGATTTAGATCTAAGAACTTTAACTTTCTGATTTGGGCCGGATCTTTTGGCAGTTCACTTGGGCTTGAAAATATTGTTGAAAATGTTTGACTTGAAAATGAAGTCAGTGATTGGGCCGAAAATCTTTGGTCAGAATACACTCACTCTTTTGACCGATAACCTTCTTGAGACAACAATTCAACTTTTAATACATCCCACATGCAAACTGACACACTAATTATTTAAACCAATTCGATTATGCCTCACTTTTGCTTAATTGGACCGAGAACTTATAATGTTGAAACTTGGGCCTTTGATCGATGACAGCACACTTCACTTTGCCGACAATATTATCTTTAAAAAGACTTTGATTGGGCCGCAACCACTAACCCAATGTGATTGGGCCGCACATACCCTTTGATACCTTGCACACAACCACGTGACACTGACACAATCAAACTGGTAACCACACTTTAATTTTTCAATTAAATTTTGATTGGACCTCCACTAAACCGACAACTTAAAATGATCCCAATTAGTAATGCAAACCCCATTAAACTAAGACTATGATTGGGCCTTCAAACATGCATTGGACCGAGAAATGTTTTATGCAAGACCTGGGATTGGACCTTAACATACACTAAACCAACAATTAATTCAATTCTATTGAACCGTTCATTAAAGTGGACTGATTAGGCCGCAACAATTTCAACAACCACTAAACCGTCATGAATTAAAGTGAATTTCAATCAAACTTTTACTCCATAAGCCGACAACTTTTGATCACATGGGCTGACACAACTCTTTGATTCCTTCTTGTGATTGGGCCTTGACAATTAGTGGGCTGACAATTTAATGATCTGACAACTCTACTAAACCGACAATATCAATTGTTGTTGAATAAAGATTGGGTCGACATATTCATTTCACATGCAATGACTGAACCTCGTTTTTTTTTAATTTTTTTACACAACTCGATGAACTTGATACACTATTCAAACGGTCGATGTTTTCAAACGGGATGGCTAGCTTTCCAAACGAAACCCATGTAATTTCAAACGTATGGTCTAGCTTCAAACGGTATGGATTTTTTCAAACAACAGAGATCATTTTTCAAACGAAAGTGATGTTTCAAACGGTGACTTCAAACGGAATGGTCTCTTTCAAACGGAATAGTCCAAATTTCAAACGGAATGGATAATTCAAATGACAGTTCAAAAGGAATGGCCTCTTTCAAACGATAGGGCAAGATTTCAAACGGAATGCACCTGCTTCGTTCAAACGGACACCAGTTTTCAAGCCCTTTTTACCACTTTTACTTCGAGTTTTGAACTGAAATTCTCAAGGATTGGTCAAAACACAATTACGCACACATTGTGAAAGTTCAGCCGATTTTAACCGTGAAAACTTGTAAAAGAAAGGTGTAGAAACAGAAATCGCAGCTGAATTGTATAGAACTCTTCTTCCTGAGCTCTGATACCACTTGTAGGATCGCTTTCAGACCCGAACGAGTCGATCAGAAGAGTTTATCTTTAAATGAAAGGCGGAAACAGACATGTAGAGTTCAATTCAGCTAGATTTACTCTTTAAACTGTTGTATGATTGATTTCGTAACGTTTTACAACCTGACAACACTTCGGCAGCACTTCGTTGCACAAGCCGGAAAGTTACAAATGATGAAAGTTTGAAAGCTATATATAGGTAATGGACCCTTCCATTTGAAACTCTTCAAACGGACAGGACACTTCAAACTAAACCCTTTTCAAACTTTCAGCTTCAAACTAAACCCTTTTCAAACTTTCAGCTTCAAACTTTCAGCTTCAAACTTTCAGCTTCAAACTTTCAGCTTCAAACTTTCAGCTTCAAACTTTCAGCTTCAAGTGTATTAAACCGAGACTCGATATAAGACGAAGACGACAGACGGATGCACCAACAGAACATTCCGTTGATATCATCTTATTCTTTTAGTATGTTTTTCATCAATTGACATTATTCCGAAGTCCCAGAAATGCTTTGTTATAGGTTCGGACGCGTTAAAAGTGCTATATTTTAAGCCGAAACGGACGTTTTTGAGGTTAGGGCGTTATACCGGAAAGTCTTGTTTCTTTGCAAGATGTGTTTTCTTAATAATGCTTTCTTATATAAATGGACGCAGTTATGTTACCCGAGTGTCGTTTTTTAGTGTTTCGGTCTGATTTCACGGTTTGCTGGCATGAATAGTGTAACCGTGAATAGTGCACGCAACACTTTCTACCAACACTTTTAGGACATTATTTGTTTGGTTTCGCATTACGACAAAAACCCACATATGTTTTAGCTTTGTTTTCTTGTCCTAACACTGTTATCCAGTATATGACACAGTTACGTAATTAAATTACGCTAAATGCATGAGATTTAGAAATATAAATAGTGATTAAATTGTACAGAATTACCAGTTATTTGCCAGTTGTCACAAGACATACACAGTGTTCACCAACAGATTCGCCCTTGGCTAGAGGTGTACAAAAAAACCGGTTTTAGAACCGAAACCGGGAAAAAAACCGAAACCGGTTTTTTTAACCGATTTTTTTATAACCGGACCGGTTTTATAACCGAACCACCGGTTTGTGACCGGTTACTAATCTTGATCTGAAAAACCGGTTACTAACCAAAACTGGTTTTAAAAAAACCGGTTAAAACCATAAAAAAACAGTTTTTTGGGAAAAACGGTTAAAAACCGGCCCTAACCAGTTACACCGGTTATTGTTTTGGACTTGGAAAAACGGTTAGTAACCGAAACCGGTTATAAAAAAAACTGGTTTTCGTTTTGGGTGAAAAAACCGGTTCAGTTAATAACCGAAACCGATTTTTGAAAAAAAACCGATTTGTACACCTCTACCCTTGGCTGTCACTATCGAATTGTCATGTTGAACACCTTGAGCTGTGTTTGAATATTCTGCAACTTCAAATCTTCTGCAACTTCAATCAGGCATCTTGAAATCTTCAATAGATTCCCCCTTGATTGATGATCCGGGTTTGCTTTGACAATGTTTGAACAAATTCCCCCTGAAATGAATCTTTAGGTCTTTGTTGCACAGTTCACAACTTCTCATCTGATTTGCTAAACTGCAATCTTCAAGAACAATCACCAACTTGAAACTAATCAATGTAGCAATCTCTGTTTCAGCTTTAACCCCATCCGTGTTCAGTTTTTTATATAACATTTCAGCACCATGATCTCGCATTCCGCTTGCTCGATCTAAGTATTGTACAAAAACCCAATCGGCAATTGATAGAAACTTCAAATACCCCAATGGTTAATGCCAAATATGCGATTACCCCTGAAAATCTAAAATCCCGTTTTCCGTGATCAACGTTAAGCACCTTCAAGAATGATAGATTCGTGTGAACGGTAATTTCCACAATCAGCAAACCTTCAGCGGATAATGAATCATCTGGTAACGTATACTGATCTCCGAAGCATTCGTCCACAATCAGATTCACCCTTTCAGACAATCTCGATCTCGGAAGCTATCATCCACGATCAGATTCACATTCTCGGACAATTCTGAAGTCGAAGCCACCGGAATACTGTTGTAGTGTCACGAATTTCAAAAATACCGGAATTTCAACATATGACATTGAAATTTTTATTCCCCCTCATTTTTGCAAATTTTGACGTCTTATCACTGAATTCCCCTTCAAACTGAGCAATTCAGTCTTTTGTTATCTCGGAAAAACTTGACTTTTTGAAGAATATGACAATTCTACCACCAGAAGTCAATTTTTCATCTATGTGGATTTAACAGTTTTTTGGCCCATAAATAGTCAAACACCTCGAATGATAAACATTAGACACCAGTACCATGACTACCCCATTATTCTTCACAATCTGTGATCATCTGTATGCTAAAGACCCGAATTGAATTGACAATGATATACCAAGTGTCCCCTTCGTACGAAGCTACAAACACTCCCTCCGTACGAAGCTGTGATAATATGACAGTTAAGCTCCATAGCCCACTTCGTACTAACCCATGAAAAATTTGACAATTATGTACCCATGCCTCTTCGTACGAATCCAGGATGTGCCCCTTCGTACGAATCCAGAAGTGGATTCGTACCAGCATATACGACAGTTCATTACCTCCCTTCGTACGAAGCTGGGCATTCGTACGAAGCTAAGCTGATGTGTAACACCTCGAAATTTTGTGTCCAATAATGTGTTGACACGTGTCATGAGTTTACACGTGGCATTAACTATTAAATAAAGGACTAAAGTTGACAAACCTTGAAAGTATGTAAATTCGAGGGTTATAAATGTCAACGAAGGGTAAATATACTGTATAGTAACCCTAAACGATGCTCGTACCTTCAAACGAATAAATCATGGATCGTACGGAGCGAAACGCGGGAGAAAGTGAGAGATTACAAGCTACAGGGGTTAATTGTGTCAACATGTTTAATTTATACCTCTGAGTGACCCTTTGACGAACCCGAGGCTTTGTAACAGTAAAATACGCTCACTAGAATATACGATATAAATTTCGCGAAGTTCCATTTTTAAACGAGAAAGTTATGATCAAATTCGTATGAGAGGGGTTAAAAGCGTCAGCAATAAAAGTTAAGGCTTTTCGGATAGTAATTAAACTAACCGGGGACTTAACAATGCGGGAAAAAGGCACGAGGCCCTTAGTGGTAAATAATCGAGGGCTAAATCGCAAAGTTAACCCTTCGAAACCGAAAGGTCAGGTTAATCATTACAAAAGATTTGAAAATCTTGGAAATCAGGTCTAATGCGGGCCGCGTTAAGGTTATGGGTAATTTAATGCGGGCCGCGAGCCAGCTGCTGATTCGTTTTCTGACATTAGGATTCATGCGGCCCGCGTCCGAGTTGCTGAATCCTAATGCGGGCCGCGTACGAGTCCCAGATGCAGAAACTTTGGACAGATTCAATGTTTGAGCTTGTGAACGATCATTTGAGCATTAATTGAAGTATGGGCGCCCTCTACATGTTCCCTAGCACCTTAGGACACCTGCTGATCATCCATGAGCCATCCTAGAGTGAGTTGTAATGATCTTGAGCCAAGTTTTTCACTATAAAAGGCATGGTAGTGTTCCATTATGAAACACACCTCAAACCTGCCTTCTGATCATTTCTGGAGCTCTCAAGCCTTCTCCTAACATTCTTAGTCGTGCACCAAGCTTCTGTAAGTGTGTCTACCCTTTTGTGGCTTAGTTTATGCATAGTTTAGCTTAAAAGTCAATCCGTCGTAATTGACGATTGACTTTTCGATATGTAACACCTCGAAAAATTTCGTCCAATAAAGTCTTGACACGTGTCATAAGGTTCCGGTATGTGAAAGTATACTTTAGAGGGACTAAAAGTGACAAACAGTGAAAACTATGGAACGTAAGGGTCCAAAGTGTCAACAATGGATAAATAGACTCTATGATAACCCTACATAATGTTTATAACCTTAAACGGATGGTTCATGGATCATACGGCGCGGAAATTGCACAAAAGTGAAGTATTTCAAACTATAGGGGCCAAAAGTGTCAACATGTTTAATTTATACCTCTGAGTGAACTTTTGGCAGACCCGAAGCTTTGAGAAGCTAAAATATACTCACTAGAATATGTGGTTAAAATTTCGTGAAGTTTCGTCAACGTATGAGAAAGTTATGGCCAAAACCGTACTTGAAGGACTAAAAGCGTCAACGTCGAATTTCATGGCTTTTCGGTTGAGCACAAAGTTATCCGAGGACATTACCATGTAGGTAAATGTCCCAAGGTTCTTAAAAACCAAGTTTGGGGGTTTACGGGTCGAGAAAAGTAGCCGAAACATCGCGTGCAAGTCCAGGGACCAAAGCTGTCAATGTTTGAAAGTTGTTGGCTGATCAGCAGGTCAGGCGACCCGCCTGGACTGACCCAAGCGGGCCGCGTGAGACCCCCAGTACCAAAAATTCGCGAAAATCTCATTTTAAGTCCGAATTTCAAGTTGTAAACAGCTGTGGCCACCTCCTTTTGCTCCAATTAGATGTCTTGCATGGCTAGGACAACAGTGTGCTACTCCCAAGCCTCTGAATTCAGCTTTAAAGCAGATCAAAGCTCATTTTCTTGGCATTCCCTTTGTGATCAAGAAGCTCTCATTTGCAAGAACCTTCAAGGCAGACTTCTGGAGCTAATCTGAGCATCAAGGCCGATTCCTAGTGTTAACTAAGCATCAATAGGACCTTTGTAAGCTCCTATTTCAGTCCTTAATTCGTTCTTGCATCGATTATTAGTAAAAGTCAAACTGATTGTTCTTATACTTTGACTTTCTGATTAAACGAGTTTCACTCAGTCTTTTCTCGAATTGAAACCAGATATATATAGGTATTTATGTGGGAAATAAACCCTCTAAAGGGTATTATCTGAATCCCACTATATGCATGCTAATTGTCGAGTCAAACGTGATTCTAAAAAGTCAACAGAAGTGATTTTTGAGAAAAATAGCTTAAATGGTAATATAAATAACATGCAATCTGTTTGATCATCGTAGATAGCTTTATAATGAATATAAGAATGTGTTTTACAATGATCAACTCGACAATCTTTAGTATAAATACGAATCGGAGCCGAAAGTCTTGTAAAACGACTATTTCATAGACTATCGATTCGGATTCGTACATGCATGTTTGAGATCTGTATTGGAGAGTATTTTTGACCATTTTTATTTTGGTAAAACTTTCTGGAATTTTTGTTGATTGAGTCTATACTTAGCCGATTCAAATGCATGTTTCCGATTATGCTTAAAAGTTGACTATTTTGCCCTTTTTGATATAAAACGTGATTTTTGGAAAAGTGAAAGAGTAGAAATCTTTATTTCTAATATATAAACTTGCACCGAAAATTTCGGATCAGTTGGTGGTCCAGATTTTGAGTTATGGCCATTAGCGTAAAACTATGTTCTTAAATTACATAAACGGCCCTTTTCGCATATAACCCATTTCAGGCCACGTTTTGATACGAAACTTTTTACCAACAGATGTAATATAATATTTTGGGATTTTAGATGATTTTTATTTAATTTTTGGCTGATCGTATCTTAGATCGCTTAGTTATTTCGGTTTATGACGGTTTTGACCATTTAGGCCATAAAATGAGTTTTACACATTCTTTTGACCCGAAACCTTTTCCTACTGATTTTATATGTTAAATAAATTATTTTAAGTATTCTGGAAATATAAAAATCCCAGATTTATTTTGAAAACCCGGAAACGCCTCTAAATCGTATTTTAAGCGTTTTTAGCGCATAGTAAGCGTATTACTCATTTTTAACATATAAGACTTACCGTTTGTGTTACATACTTGCTCAGGTAAATACATTTTGACTTATTTTCCCTATACGGGCTTGGGGTACGGTATTTAAAATACCGCTTGATCGGGCGCACAAGTCATGCGCCTTATGGGTGTACAATCTTGAATAGCTTGTGCGACTCGTTTAAACAGTCTTGTCTTACTTTAGGCTTTGGGGGGTTATTGACCGTGTCCCGGATATCCTTGGCATTATCTTACGAGATGGCCACGACCAGAGCACGGGGTGTAGGCGTACACTCGGCGTGTATAACTCTTTAATGTGGTGTGTCATTTAATCTTTAGCCCGGACAGTAGATCCCGGGCCACCAAAGATACGAGTGCATGTAATTCGTTCACAAGTTTATATTGCATAATTATCCCAAGTTAATAAAAATATTTATGCCTTGTGCATTTAAATCAATTTTCAATCATTTTCAAAATGAGTCAGTCGATTTGTATTTACCAGTGTAAACTGACGTATTTTTCCCAAAAGGTTAAGTGCAGGTACTATACGAAATTAGGCTGGCTGTTTCCTAAGAGCGTCCACTATAGTCTCGCAAGCTCGGACGACAAAATATCTGTTGAACAATTTTTATCTTATTTTATTTGATCCGCCTGTGGATCCATTTCAACTACGTATGATGTTATTATGTCATTTTAATTAAAGTTGAAATGTATCTATTCTGCTTCCGCTGTGCATTATTATATTGTGTTGATTGTCTATGACGATGCCAACTACGTCACTGTACCCCACACCGGGCCCACCGGTGACACGTGGAAATCGGGGTGTGACAGGTTGGTATCAGAGCCAACGCTGAGTGAATTAAACACTATCCTAATGTGTTTAATCTCAGTTACACAATTGCACATTCCTCGATTTTCGAGTCTAGACAAAGAACTTAGGAAATGTTCAACATTTCGTTTATTTTATTTTATTTTTATTATTAGCCTTGTCTTATATATTTTGTTGTGCAACTTGTTTAAATTTTGACAGGATCATTATGCCGCCATGTATGAGAGGTCGAGGAGGATTCGCTACATCTCACGACCATGAGGCAGGACCTTCACACAGGCGAGCCCCGTCAGCTACGCACAACACTGCAGCCAATGATCTTTGGGGATCATTCGCCGAGCCGGCTAGACACTCGGTGTCTATGAGCACTTCGCCATCACTACCCCAATCATTTGGGCCCCACTCGGAGAATGGGCCCCATGGTTCTCATGGATCTTATATACCTCTTCATCAGTCGCCTCACCAATACCCAGCACCAGTTTACCAGGGTATGTATAACCCTGATGCTTATTTGGACGAGCCGGTGGGTCATAACCCACTAGGACCGGAGGACCACTTTCCTGGTGATCACGAGATGGAAGTTGACGAGGACACGGACCCTTCACTGCCACCGTCAGGTACGCCTAACCATCCCATCGAGATATCGGATGGGTCACCATTTAGGGGATCACCCTACAATGGTGTGGACAGCTTTCAGGAGAGATTTCGGCAGCACGATTGGTATTACACCCCCAGCCGCCACAACTCTCCGATGCTCCAGTCACACCATGGATCGCCGGTGCACTCGCAGCACCACTCTCAGCAGCAGCAGCTTCAGCAGCCGCCCTTGCAGCAGGACCCATCTGAGGCCTTTTGGCGCGACGTGATTACTCCGTCGCCACCACCACCACCACCGGTTTTGCCTCCTCCGCCTCAGAGGCCAAGGAGGAATGCGCGTATGTCTACGCGAGGAGGGATTCGCATTGGTACCCCTCCGCACATTGGTAGCAGCCGCTACTCACCTCTTTACGAGGAGTCCGAGACGGGGGAGTCTCCGCATCCCGTATCGGAGGTCACTCCAGTACCGATCCCGCCTCTGCCGCCGCAGAACTATGGAGAGCCGATTCCGGCTTATGCTAGCGCAACCCAGTTTAACCCGTTCGAGCAGGTTTTCCCTCAGGGTTACGACTACACAGGAGACCCTTATTGGCAAGCTGCAAACTATAGCTCGCTCCCACCTAGTGGTCCATTTGGAGACACTTGGGCTGCTGGGCAATCTACTTTTGGTTACCCTCCGGGTTACCAGCAGCCACAACCACCGCAGCCGCAGCAGTACCAGCCACCGCCACCGGCGCCTATGATGTCGCCGCCGCAGGTTCAAGAAATCCTGCATGGGATTAACAGCATGCGACGTGAGTTGCAACACGAGATGCGAGCTGATCGCCGACGCAACAGTGGCATGTTCAAGAAGGTGTTTGATTTACTCAAGGGTAAGAGTAAGAAGGATCATTGAATCCTTTGATTGTTATCTCATTTACTCATGTCCCTGTGTGGACATCTATTCCTGTACTCTACCCCTGCGTGGGTATATTTCCCTTATTCTACCCCTGCGAGGGTATGTTGTTCTGTTAACCCCTGCGTGGGTTTGTTTTATTTTATTTGTTGTTGTTGTTATTTGTTTAGCCCCTGCGCGGGCATGTTATTCATGTTATTTGAATTAAAGTCCCGTTTAGGGCAAAGATGTACTAGTTACCTTATTTGAAATTTGAAATGGTTAATTGGAATTTCTCATTTTTATTTATGTGCATGAATTTAATATTTAAATAATGGAAAATATCAATTTTTATTTGATTTGCCATTTATAAGAATCTTAGTAAGGTATAACCTAGCTTGAATGCCTTATTAACAGGCCTGGCCATGATGGTAAAACCTGATTGAAAAGATTCAACTCCCTGTTAACATCTGAAAACATGTTAACATTCCTGGCTAAGCGTGATCTGAAAATCACACAAGCCACCCTTTTTAATAAATTATCTACAGATTTTATCTGTATACAAGTCTATTAATGACTTGATACCTACAGGTTATGACTATGTCATATAGTGGCAGTTGTGGTTTATGACTCTCTGCCTAGTAAAGGATTATTTGTTTAATTATACAATTTATAATCCTATAAAAATCTAAATTTATAATTTAGTAATTGTCCGAAGTGACTAGGCCTATGGTGCCAATATATATATTTTCATTCCTTGATTGCTAGTAAGAGCCTGAATGAAATTTATTAAATTATCTATTATGGTTATTAATACCATGGTTAATGATTCGTCTAGGACGATAATACTGTTAGGTTTCTAAATAGACCTTGTCCTTTATTGCAGCTTAAAGCTACAATGGCCAAATCGGAGGAGACCAACAGTCATTCTGGGGAACCCTCAGATAATGCAAAGATTCACGTCACTGGTGCGGAATTGCAAGCACTGATAGATAACGCTGTTGCCAAAGCTATGGATAGGCAATTCAGGGAATCTAGCGGTACTCGGAGTAGAACCCGAACAGTAACGCACGTAAAGCCCAAGACTCATTCTGAGGCTCATAGTAAGCCACCTTCTAAAAAGAGTGAGCCGAAGAAGGATGAGGATGATAATCACTCCTCCAACCACAGCAGCATCCCAAGGCAAGAAGTTAAGATGAAGCATGATACGCACAGTAGGTCCTGTACGTACAAGTATTTCGTATCTTGCAAGCCCAGAGATTTCACTGGGGAAAAGGGAGCCGTCGATTGTATGACGTGGATTGATGAGATGGATACTGTGGTTGATATCAGCGGGTGTGCTGATAGGGATGTTGTGAAGTACGCGTCCCAGTCGTTCAAGGGAGACGGGTTAGCATGGTGGAAGTCGCTTCTACAAGCTACTGGAAAGACCGCTCTGTATAGCATGACATGGGATCAGTTTGTAGCACTGATCAAGGAGAATTTCTGTCCGCAGCATGAGGTCGAAAGAATAGAATCGGATTTCGTATCCCTGGTTATGAAAAACCTCGATTGTCAGGCATATCTCACTACGTTCAACACCTTGTCTCGTTTAGTGCCTTATCTAGTGACCCCGGAGCCGCGTAGGATTGCTCGATTTATTGGGGGTCTGGCACCGGAGATAAAGGCAAGCGTCAAGGCTTCAAGGCCTACTACATTTAGATCAGTAGCCGATCTATCCCTCTCTCTCACTCAAGATGTGGTCAGATTGAGAGCTATTAAGAGCTCAGAAGAAAACAAAAGGAAACGTGAGGATGACACCTCACGAAGGTCTGAGAAACGACACAGAGGGAGCAACGACCACCAAAAAGGGTCGGGATCTAAGAAAGGAGATCGTCAGTCGGGTGAGAAACCCAAATGCAAGGTTTGTAGGAGGCATCACTTTGGGAGATGTAGGCAGGAGTCTAAGTCCCAGTCTTTCGAGAAACGTTGTGGGATCTGCAAGTCCACAGATCATAAAGCTGTGGATTGCAAGAAAATGAAGGATGCAACTTGTTTTGGTTGCAACGAGAAAGGGCACATTCGGCCCAACTGCCCAAAGAATGCGAAGAAAGCAGATGATGGGAAGAAGACTAATGCGAGAGTCTTCAGAATGGATGCCAAGGAGGCAGTTCTTGACGACAACGTCATTACAGGTACGTTTCTTGTAAATGATGTTTTTGCTAGAGTCTTGTTTGATTCAGGAGCTGATAAGTCGTTTGTAGATGGTAAGTTTTGTAAATTGTTGAACCTTCCTGTTAAAACCCTAAGTGTGAAATATGAGGTGGAATTAGCCGATGGAACCATAGAAACCGCCTCGACTGTTCTAGATGGATGTGTTATATCCATTAGGAATCATTCTTTCCCGTTATCCTTGCTTCCCTTTAAGCTAGCTGGATTTGATATAGTGATAGGCATGGATTGGTTATCGAGTAACCAAGCCCAGATTCTGTGCAATAGAAAGCAAGTAATAGTTATGACTCCGTCTGGTGAGTCACTTACTATTCAAGGAGACACCCAGCATGGATTGCCGGAGCAGGTGTCCATGCTCAAGGCATCCAGATGCATGCAGAAAGGATGTATCATTTATATGGCACAAGTTACCATTGATGAGCCGAAGCCGAAGATTGAAGATATTCCTGTTATCTCGGAATATCCTGAAGTATTTCCTGAAGAACTACCCGGTTTGCCACCAGATAGGCAAGTGGAGTTTCGGATAGACATCATTCCAGGCGCTGCGCCTGTAGCAAGAGCACCATACAGATTGGCACCAACGGAGATGAAGGAGTTGAGGACGCAGTTGGATGATTTGTTAGCTAAAGGTTTTATTAGACCTAGCTCATCTCCTTGGGGAGCGCCAATCTTGTTCGTTAAGAAGAAGGATGGGTCGATGCGTCTGTGCATCGATTACCGTGAGCTTAACAAGGTCACTATCAAGAATAGATATCCATTACCCAGGATCGACGATCTGTTCGATCAGTTGCAGGGAGCAAGCTATTTCTCCAAGATTGACCTGAGGTCAGGTTATCATCAGTTAAAGGTCAAAGACGAAGATGTGCATAAGACCGCGTTTAGGACTCGTTATGGACATTACGAGTTCCTAGTGATGCCGTTTGGGCTCACCAATGCACCAGCCGCATTCATGGATCTCATGAATCGTGTCTGCAAACCCTATTTAGATAAATTCGTTATCGTCTTTATTGACGACATCCTTATCTACTCGAAGAGCCAAGCTGACCATGAGAAACACCTTCGTTGTATTCTCAAACTTCTGAATCAGGAGAATCTTTATGCCAAATTTTCGAAGTGTGAATTTTGGCTTCGAGAAGTCCAATTCCTTGGACATGTTGTAAGCGAGCATGGTATCCAAGTAGATCCCGCTAAAGTAGAAGCAGTCATGAACTGGCAGGAGCCGAAGACTCCCACCGAGAGTCGCAGTTTCCTCGGATTGGCAGGATACTATAGGCGATTTATCGAGAACTTTTCAAGAATTGCTGCGCCCCTAACTTTGTTGACTCGTAAGAAGATTAAGTTCGATTGGGGCCCTAAGCAGCAGGAATCCTTCGATATTCTGAAGAAGAAGCTGAGCAATGCGCCAGTGTTGACATTGCCTGATGGAATAGAGGAATTTGTGGTGTATTGTGACGCATCACATACTGGCATGGGTTGCGTACTCATGCAGAAAGGCAAAGTCATTGCCTACGCTTCTCGCCAGCTAAAGGTGCACGAGAAGAATTACACCACCCACGATTTGGAATTGGGTGCGGTTGTGTTTGCTTTGAAGCTATGGAGACATTACTTGTATGGAACCAAGTGTATAATATATTCAGATCACAAGAGTCTTCAACACTTGTTCAATCAGAAGGAATTGAACATGCGTCAAAGGCGATGGATGGAAACTCTAAATGATTATGACTGCGAGATAAGATACCATCCAGGCAAGGCAAATGTAGTTGCCGACGCCTTAAGCAGAAAGGAAAGGGTGAAACCAATCAGAATCAATGCCAAGCGCATTGAAATAAGAAATAATTTGAATGAAAGGGTGTTAGCTGCACAGAAGGAAGCTGTGTTGGAAGCTAACTATCCTGCAGAGAAGTTAGGAGTAACTGAGGAGCAGTTATCCTACGACAAAGATGGAATGCTACGACTAAACGGACGAATATGGGTTCCAGTTTATGGAGGACTTCGGGATGTTATCCTCCAGGAAGCCCACAGCTCTAATATTCCGTTCATCCTGGAGCTGATAAGATGTACCAGGATTTGAAAGCAAACTACTGGTGGATTGGTTTGAAAAAGTCAGTAGCTGAGCATGTAGCTAAATGTTTGACTTGTGCGCAAGTCAAGGCTGAGCATCAGAAGCCGTCAGGTTTGCTTCAGCAACCTGAAATTCCCAAGTGGAAATGGGAAATGGTGACAATGGATTTCATCACCAAGTTGCCGAAGACGAAAAAGGGAAATGATACCATATGGGTCATTGTAGATAGACTGACTAAGTCAGCTCATTTTCTACCCATCAAGGAGACGTATAGCTCCGATATGTTAGCTCAATTATACGTCGATAAGATTGTAGCATTACATGGTATACCTATATCTATTATCTCCGATAGAGATACTAGATATACGTCGCATTTTTGGAAGAGTTTCCAACAATCGTTGGGCACTCGTTTGAATTTTAGTACGGCTTATCATCCTCAGACTGATGGACAGAGCGAGCGTACTATTCAAACCTTGGAAGACATGCTTCGTGCATGTGCGATCGATTTGGGTGGTAGTTGGGATAAGAACCTACCACTGATTGAATTCTCCTACAACAATAGCTACCATTCCAGCATAAAGGCTGCGCCTTTTGAGGCCCTATACGGTAGAAAGTGTAGATCACCCATTTGTTGGGCAGAAGTTGGAGAAGTCCAGCTGTCAGGACCAGATATCGTCTTTGAGACGACAGACAAGATCGTTCAGATTCGCGATCGTTTGAAGGCTGCCAGGGATAGGCAGAAAAGTTATGCGGATCCTAAGCGCAAAGATTTTCACTTCGATGTAGGTGAAAAAGTATTGCTTAAAGTATCGCCCTGGAAGGGTGTGATGCGATTTGGAAAGAAAGGCAAGCTAAGCCCGAGATACATAGGACCTTTCGAGATTATCGAACGTGTCGGGCCAGTCGCTTACAAGTTAAACTTGCCTGAAGAGCTTAACGCTATTCATAATGTGTTTCACATCTGTAATTTGAAGAAGTGTTTCGCTGACGAATCACTGGTTATACCGCATACGGATATACACATAGACGAGAGTCTGAAATTTGTGGAAAAACCTTTGTCGATTGAGGATCGACAGGTAAAGAAGCTTCGAAGGAAGCACGTGCCTATTGTTAAGGTCAAATGGGATGCCCGTAGAGGTCCCGAATACACGTGGGAAGTGGAATCCACGATGCAAGAGAAATACCCACATTTGTTTCAGTAAATCTCGGGGACGAGATTTCTTTTAAGGGGGTGAGGATGTAACACCTCGAAAAATTTCGTCCAATAAAGTCTTGACACGTGTCATAAGGTTCCGGTATGTGAAAGTATACTTTAGAGGGACTAAAAGTGACAAACAGTGAAAACTATGGAACGTAAGGGTCCAAAGTGTCAACAATGGATAAATAGACTCTATGATAACCCTACATAATGTTTATAACCTTAAACGGATGGTTCATGGATCATACGGCGCGGAAATTGCACAAAAGTGAAGTATTTCAAACTATAGGGGCCAAAAGTGTCAACATGTTTAATTTATACCTCTGAGTGAACTTTTGGCAGACCCGAAGCTTTGAGAAGCTAAAATATACTCACTAGAATATGTGGTTAAAATTTCGTGAAGTTTCGTCAACGTATGAGAAAGTTATGGCCAAAACCGTACTTGAAGGACTAAAAGCGCCAACGTCGAATTTCATGGCTTTTCGGTTGAGCGCAAAGTTATCCGAGGACATTACCATGTAGGTAAATGTCCCAAGGTTCTTAAAAACCAAGTTTGGGGGTTTACGGGTCGAGAAAAGTAGCCGAAACATCGCGTGCAAGTCCAGGGACCAAAGCTGTCAATGTTTGAAAGTTGTTGGCTGATCAGCAGGTCAGGCGACCCGCCTGGACTGACCCAAGCGGGCCGCGTGAGACCCCCAGTACCAAAAATTCGCGAAAATCTCATTTTAAGTCCGAATTTCAAGTTGTAAACAGCTGTGGCCACCTCCTTTTGCTCCAATTAGATGTCTTGCATGGCTAGGACAACAGTGTGCTACTCCCAAGCCTCTGAATTCAGCTTTAAAGCAGATCAAAGCTCATTTTCTTGGCATTCCCTTTGTGATCAAGAAGCTCTCATTTGCAAGAACCTTCAAGGCAGACTTCTGGAGCTAATCTGAGCATCAAGGCCGATTCCTAGTGTTAACTAAGCATCAATAGGACCTTTGTAAGCTCCTATTTCAGTCCTTAATTCGTTCTTGCATCGATTATTAGTAAAAGTCAAACTGATTGTTCTTATACTTTGACTTTCTGATTAAACGAGTTTCACTCAGTCTTTTCTCGAATTGAAACCAGATATATATAGGTATTTATGTGGGAAATAAACCCTCTAAAGGGTATTATCTGAATCCCACTATATGCATGCTAATTGTCGAGTCAAACGTGATTCTAAAAAGTCAACAGAAGTGATTTTTGAGAAAAATAGCTTAAATGGTAATATAAATAACATGCAATCTGTTTGATCATCATAGATAGCTTTATAATGAATATAAGAATGTGTTTTACAATGATCAACTCGACAATCTTTAGTATAAATACGAATCGGAGCCGAAAGTCTTGTAAAACGACTATTTCGTAGACTATCGATTCGGATTCGTACATGCATGTTTGAGATCTGTATTGGAGAGTATTTTTGACCATTTTTATTTTGGTAAAACTTTCTGGAATTTTTGTTGATTGAGTCTATACTTAGCCGATTCAAATGCATGTTTCCGATTATGCTTAAAAGTTGACTATTTTGCCCTTTTTGATATAAAACGTGATTTTTGGAAAAGTGAAAGAGTAGAAATCTTTATTTCTAATATATAAACTTGCACCGAAAATTTCGGATCAGTTGGTGGTCCAGATTTTGAGTTATGGCCATTAGCGTAAAACTATGTTCTTAAATTACATAAACGGCCCTTTTCGCATATAACCAATTTCAGGCCACGTTTTGATACGAAACTTTTTACCAACAGATGTAATATAATATTTTGGGATTTTAGATGATTTTTATTTAATTTTTGGCTGATCGTATCTTAGATCGCTTAGTTATTTCGGTTTATGACGGTTTTGACCATTTAGGCCATAAAATGAGTTTTACACATTCTTTTGACCCGAAACCTTTTCCTACTGATTTTATATGTTAAATAAATTATTTTAAGTATTCTGGAAATATAAAAATCCCAGATTTATTTTGAAAACCCGGAAACGCCTCTAAATCGTATTTTAAGCGTTTTTAGCGCATAGTAAGCGTATTACTCATTTTTAACATATAAGACTTATACCTACTGATGTAATTAGTATATTTTCATATAATAACAGTAAGTATAAGTATATGAACTCAGATTTCCAGTTTTGGCAGTTTTAGCCCTTGTGAAATTACTAAAATACCCCTACGGTGCATAGTTTGATTTTTAAACGTTAAGTTTGGTATATGGGTCATACCCTACTGATATAATATGTTAAATAGAGTATATTTACTGTATAAACCAGACCCGAAACTCAGATTTCTAATTTGACTCTTTTATAATCTTTTAAATGACCAAAATGCCCTTCTAAGGCATAAATTGAGTTTAAAACTATTCGGGGCATAATAGAACATGACTTATTGATGTTATATCATATTTAAAGCATATTATCTCAGGAAACTTGCATTTGACTCTTTTGGCTACCCATAACGCCCTTTTTGCGTTCGGTTCGGTTTACGTAACTAGTTTGCGTAAATTGACCGAAACGGGTCAAACGTTATCATATTTATCTCAAAATCCAGAATGTATTTAGTATACCCATATTATACAAGTATTCAAACTTGTCGGGTCTAAATCACATTCTATCCGGTCTTTCGCTTAATCGTGCGTAAACCGTATCATACTTAAAACTAACCGGTCAAAGCTTAGGCTTAAATAAAAAGACCCGTTAGAAATCTAATAGGTTATTATAAACCTTTGTTCCAGATTAGGAGGCCCAGTAAAAGCTACCACACTTACCGTTTGTGTTACATACTTGCTCAGGTAAATACATTTTGACTTATTTTCCCTATACGGGCTTGGGGTACGGTATTTAAAATACCGCTTGATCGGGCGCACAAGTCCTGCGCCTTATGGGTGTACAGTCTTGAATAGCTTGTGCGACTCGTTTAAACAGTCTTGTCTTACTTTAGGCTTTGGGGGTTATTGACCGTGTCCCGGATATCCTTGGCATTATCTTACGAGATGGCCACGACCAGAGCACGGGGTGTAGGCGTACACTCGGCGTGTATAACTCTTTAATGTGGTGTGTCATTTAATCTTTAGCCCGGACAGTAGATCCCGGGCCACCAAAGATACGAGTGCATGTAATTCGTTCACAAGTTTATATTGCATAATTATCCCAAGTTAATAAAAATATTTATGCCTTGTGCATTTAAATCAATTTTCAATCATTTTCAAAATGAGTCAGTCGATTTGTATTTACCAGTGTAAACTGACGTATTTTTCCCAAAAGGTTAAGTGCAGGTACTATACGAAATTAGGCTGGCTGTTTCCTAAGAGCGTCCACTATAGTCTCGCAAGCTCGAACGACAAAATATCTGTTGAACAATTTTTATCTTATTTTATTTGATCCGCCTGTGGATCCGTTTCAACTACGTATGATGTTATTATGTCATTTTAATTAAAGTTGAAATGTATCTATTCTGCTTCCGCTGTGCATTATTATATTGTGTTGATTGTCTATGACGATGCCAACTACGTCACTGTACCCCACACCGGGCCCACCGGTGACACGTGGAAATCGGGGTGTGACACGATAAATCACAAATGGTCTAGTGGTTTGTCGAATCAAAGATAGTTATATGATGGTAATCATGTGGGCTTTAAACCTCTAAAAGGGCACCCTCTGATTCCCACTCTAACTAATCCAAATGTCGAGTCAAACGTGCTTAGAAAAAGTCAACAGAAATGCTATTTTGCAATTTCTTGCATAATCGGTAATGTAGATGATATGTAACCTGTTTAAACACTCATAAAACATGATAATAAGTATATTAACTAGTCTAAGCTTGTTTGATCCGACCATTTACTGTTTTGACCCGGTTCGGAACCGAAAGTCGCAAAAGCTTTGACTTTTGCTTTGACTTTAGTTCTGACCCGTTAAAGTTTGATTTAGATATGCCTTAGGACTCTCTTAGGACCAGGTTACATGATGGTATAACCCTCTGTGACCGGTTCGTTGTTTGTCCGAGTCTTTTACACATTTCCGTTAAATGCTTAAAAGTTGACCGTAACGCCCTTTTTAATTTAAAACGAGAATTTCGGACATGTGAAAGAATCATAACCTTAGTTACTGATTTCTAAGCATGTCCCTAAAATTTCACGTCAATCCGAGGTCCAGAATAGGAGTTATGCTAAATAGCGCAAATTACGGAAACTTTAGTAATTTAATAGCGCAATTAGCATAACGCCTATCTAAACCCGGATTTCGACACCAAACCTTTTACACACTGATGTAAAATAATATTTTGGGATTTTTAAAGATTTTTAATTATTTTTAGCCTGCTCATAACCTGCGGTTATGGCAACGGTTCGGTAAATACCGAATATACCCTTTTCGGACATAACTTGAGTTCTACAAGGTCTTTTGACCCGATTCCAGTTGCTACTAGTTTTAAATAATAAATAAAGTATTTTAGACTTTATAAACTGTTCGGGAAACTCAGATTTTCTGTAGAACTCAGAAACCTCTTTTATAATCTTTAAAAAGGCCGAAATACCCCTACGGGGCATAATATGAACTTAAACTCGTTACGGGCATTATGGAATGTATCCTACTGATACCACAACCTCTTTAAGGCATAGTGACTTAGGAAACCAGTGTAGGACTCTTACGGTTACCCGTTGCGCCTTTTGCGCGCACGGATCGGCTTATGTAACTAGTTTACATAAACTAGCCGAAACGGGTCAAACCATATTGTTTTGACCCCAAAATCCAGAGTGTGATTATTATACCCATATAAAAACAAGTCTTCAAACTTGTTGGGTCAAAATCACATTCCATTCCCGGTTTTCGCCTTTCACGCGATTAAACCGTAACTATCCGTTGAAACTGACCGGTCTAAGCTACGGCTAAATTAAAGACCCGTTAGGATTCTAATAGGTTAATTTAAACCTTCGTTCCAGATTAGAAGACCAGTAAAAGCTATCTGCAATTTATTTCGATTAAGGATTTATACTTGGAAAGGTAAATACTTTTAACTTATTTTCCGTTATACGGGCTTGGGTTACGGTACATAGTATACCGCTTAATCGGGCATCAAATTCTCCACCGATTGAGTGGGTAATTGAATAAATTTGATCGGCTCGTTTAAACAGTCTTGTTACTTAAAACCTTTGGGGGGTTAATGACCATGTCCCGGATATCCCTGGCATCATTTTACGAAATGGCCATGACCTAAGTGCATAGTGTAGGCGTACACTCGTCAGTGCATAAATAGTCGATATGGTGTGTCTATTGTCTTTAACCCGTACTTGATCCGGGCTACTGAACGCATAAGGAACATGTAATTCGTTCACAAGATTATATATTTAAATAATTCTCCCAAGTTATAAACGAGTTTGTGCCTTGTGCATTCAAATCAATTTTAATAAACATTTTCAAAAGTGTCGGTTGAATGTATTTACCAGTGTAAACTGACGTATTTTCCCAAAAAGACTAAATGCAGGTACTATGCGTAATTGGCTGGATATTCTCCTTAGTATCATAAAGAGTCTCGCAAGCTCAAAATGCCTATGTCTGTTGAACAACACTTATATTTTTATTTGATCCCCTGTGGATACATTTTCGACTATTCGTAATACTTTGATATTGCAAACAATCGTTGAAATATAATTATCTTTATGCTTCCGCTGTGCATTCATATATTGTGTGGTTTGACTATATTGTTGCCAACTACGTCACGGTAATCCCCCACCGGGCCCACCGGTGAGACACGTGGAAATCGGGGTGTGACAGGTTGGTATCAGAGCCAACGTTGAGTGAATTAAACACTATCCTTATGTGTTTAATCTCAATGACACAATTGCACATACTTGAGTCTAGACAAGAACATAGGACAAATTCGAATTGCTATTCCAGTTTGTCTTTTTATTGTTTATTGTTATTTAAAGTTTTGAAAGCAGGAAATATGCCACTAGCAATCAGACGAGGAAGAGGAGGAAGAGGCAAAGGGACGATCATTACTCACAATGATCACGAGGCTGGACCTTCGAACACGCAAGCTCCTTCCAGTACAAGAAGTGAGGAACCATAGAGACGAAGGAGAAACCTCTTTGAACCTGCGAGACATTCTACCTCGCACAGCTCAACACCCTCATACCGTCATTCATTTGGACCAGATTCGGAAAACAATCCCAATAACCCTCAACCATCCTTTATACCTCTCCAGCGATCTGCTTCGCACCGTTCTTACGGCGATCCTTCACCTTTCTTCGTAGGACGGTTTAACCCGGCGGATTATGTCCAAGAGCCAATAGGGTATAACCCTTTAGGACCAGAGGATCACTTTTCTGAAGATAATGCCGTGGATATGGACGAGGATACAGACCCCGTCGAGCCTGCAAGGGGTACTCCCAACCATCCAATCGAGATCTCTGATGGGTCATCCTTTCATGGGACACCCTATCAAGGTCCCGACAGCTACCAGGCGAGGTTTGACCAATGTAATTGGTACTTCACACCTTCGCATCATTTCTCGCCTCACGACATCCTTCTGAGGATTCGCGGTTTGTGGCAGTTACGCTACCACCACCGCCACCGGTTCAACCAGTAATTCCAGATCCACCAAGGCGTAGAAGATCAGGCGCACGGATGTCCACCCGAGGAGGGGAATTCTATTTCAGCACCCCTCGCCACTCGAGTGCGAGTCACTTTCCGTCAGTACCTAAAGAAGAACCACAATTAGGGGAACCTTCTGGTCACCCTGCAGAGGTGAATTCTGCACCAGTTGCACCACCTCCGCCACCATTCGGATATGACAATCCGATACCAGCGTACGGCGGTTCCACCCCGTATAATCTGTTTGAGTAGCCGACTCACACGCACTACAACTATAACTATGATGCCGATCCATATGTGGTAGCGGCTAATTATAATGCCCTCCATGGAACCTCTTGGAGACCAGATTACTCAGCTCATGGGTATCCAATACCTCCTAGACCTCCGGTTCAGCAAACGTCGCAATAGCCACGTTTTTCTCCACCGGAGCAAGAAGAAATACTCCACCGTTTAAACTGTGTGGAACGAGACTTCGAACAAGAACGAAAGAGTAATCGTGGATTTCTCAAGGGCCTAGCAAACCTACTAAAAGGGAGGAAGAAACGAGATCATTAGTCTCCTTATGTATTGTTGTATTTACAATTTAGTCCCTGCGTGGACATTTGTCGTACTTCAGTCCCTACGTGGACTTATCTTTTAGTCCCTGTGCGGACATCTATCTTGTATTGGTCCCTGCGTGGACTTGTTTTTCTATAAACCTCTGCGTAGGTATTTATTTATTTAAAAAGTCCCGTTTAGGGCAGCGTGTAATCATAATTGAAATTTATGGAATGTTATGTTATAAATTTCATTTTTGTTATTGTTATATATGAAATAAATCAAAAATCATTCCTTTTAAATTTAAATCTGCCTAAATAAAGAATCTTAAGAGTGAAACCTAGCCAGGTGTCTTTATAAGATCCGGCCAAGATGGTAAGACCTGATTAAAAGATTCAGATTCCAAGTTAACCTCTGTAATCATGTTAACATTCATGGCAGATGTGATTCGTTAAAATCACACGCGTCATTCTTATATAAGAATCCTTTAAGGATTCCAAAGCCCAAAATATTGATTTATAAATCATGGGTTAAATCGTCAATGAAGATGATTAATTATTAAACATCCATTAGTGATGTAATGCCTACGGGCCAAACTTATTAAACATCCATTAGTGATGTAGTGCCTACGGGCCAAACTTATTAAACATCCATTAGTGATGTAGTGCCTACGGGCCAAACTTACTAAGCATCCATTAGTGGTGTAGCGCCTACGGGCCATAATTATTGTCACATAAGACAAAAGGCAGTGGTAGTCTATGACTCCCTGTCAGAAAAGGTAAAAGGACTACGGTTCAAACCTTCATGCCTTGATTCTCTGTAATCCCGACTAATATTATAAAAACGTCCTCGTGACTAGGCTTTTATGCCACTAACAATATTGTTTGTAATTAGGATAGGTTATGTTCAAATCCTAAATAAAAGTGAGTAACAAATTAACCAGATATGGTCTCTGCTTACCATGGTTAATGAATTGCCATAAAAGACAATTCCATAATAAACTCCTAAATAAAATTTTTCGTTACCTTCTGTAGCAGATTCAAGTTACCATGGCTGATCCAAGTGGAGAGAATAGTCATTCGAAAGAAGACGAATACGATAACGCCCAGGTTCATTTGACGGGCGCAGAATTGAAAGCTCTTGTCGACAATGCTGTTAAGGCAGCCCTGGATCGACAATACGAGGAGTATACTGAATCCCGGAGCAGAACCATATCTAAACCACACTCAAAGCCGAAAACCCACTCAAAATCTCACAGCAAACCACCGTCCAAGCCTAAAAAGGACGATGATAATCACTCGTCCAATGAAAACGGTGTCCGTCCAGAGAAAGTGTATACTGATGCATCTCGCGCCAGGGGCTGCACCTACAAGTATTTCGTATCATGCAAACCCCGAGACTTCACTGGGGAGAAAGGCGCGGTTGATTGTATGACGTGGCTAGACGAGATGGACACCGTGGTGGACATCAGTGGCTGTGCAGAAAGAGACGTGGTAAAGTTTGTTTCACAATCATTTAAGGGCGAGGCCCTGGCTTGGTAGAGGTCTCTGGTTCAGGCCTCGGGGAAGTCTGTTTTATACAGCATGACATGGGAGGAATTCATTTCTCTCATCAAGGAGAATTACTGCCCTCAACATGAGGTTGAAAAGATAGAGACTGACTTCCTGTCATTGGTTATGATGAACCTTGACTGTCAAGCTTACCTCACGAGCTTCAACACGACGTCCCGGTTGGTTCCATATCTGGTAACCCCGGAGCCAAAAAGAATAGCTCGTTTTATCGGTGGTTTAGCCCCCGAGATAAAGGCAAGCGTAAAGGCCTCTCGGCAAGCGACCTTTATGTAGCTGACATTTCTTTGTCCCTCACTCTGGATGCGGTCCGACAAAGATCGCTGAGGAACAAAGAGGCTGAGAAGAGAAAACGTGAAGATGATACTTCACGAAGGTCGAGCAAGAAACACCGTGGAAACGGTGACAACAAGAGAGGGTCTGAGTCAAGGAAGGATGGGCAACAGTCTGGTGAGAAGCCCAAGTGCAAGAATTGCAAGAGACATCACTTTGGAAAGTTTAGACTCGAATCAAACTTGCAGACTCAGTCGAAGTCGTATGCTTGCGGGTTATGCAAGTCCAAGGACCACAAGACCGTGGATTGCAAGAAGATAAAGGATGCAACTTGCTACAGCTGTAACGAGAAGGAGCACATTCGAACCAACTGCCCTAAAAACACCAAGAAGCCGGAAGAGGCCAAGAAGACCAATGCAAGAGTCTTTAGGATGGAGGCGAAAGAAGCAGTGCTAGATGATAACGTGATTACAGGTACTTTTCTCGTAAATGATATCTTTGCAAGAGTACTTTTTGATTCGGGCGCTGATAAGTCTTTCGTAGATCATAAATTTTGCAAATTGCTGAATATGCCTGTCAAAACCTTAAATGTGAATTACGAGGTAGAGCTAGCAGATGGCACCACAGAAACCGTCTCCACCGTGTTAGATGGATGTGTGATATCCATTAAGAACCACTCTTTTCCTTTATCTCTACTTCCCTTTAAATTGGCCGGTTTTGACCTAGTATTGGGTATGGACTGGTTATCTCACAACCAGGCCCAAATCGTCTGCAACAGAAAGCAAGTGGTGATAAAGACTCCGTCTGGTGAATCGCTTACCATTCGGGGGGATACCTAGTACGGATTGCCTGAGCAAGTGACTATGCTCAAGGCTTCAAAATGTCTAAAGAAGGGTTGTGTCATTTACATGGCACAGGTGATTTTTGATGAGCCTAAACCGAAGATAGAAGACATTCCCGTCATTTCGGAATATCCAGAAGTTTTCCCTGAAGATCTACCTGGTCTGCCACCGGATAGGCAAGTGGAATTCAGGATTGATATCATCCCTGGAGCAGCACCTATTGCTAGAGCACCTTACAGGCTAGCACCAACTGAAATGAAGGAGTTGAGGACCCAGCTGGATGAACTGCTAGCTAAGGGTTTCATCAAACCTAGTTCGTCTCCCTGGGGAGCACCTGTTCTGTTTGTCAAGAATAAGGATGGATCGATGCGTCTGTGCATCGATTATCGCGAGCTTAATAAAGTCACGATAAAGAATAGATATCCCTTGCCGAGGATCGACGATTTGTTCGATCAGTTACAAGGGGCAAGTTACTTCTCGAAGATTGACTTGAGGTCAGGCTACCATCAACTGAAAGTCAGAGATGAAGACGTACATAAAACCGCATTTAGGACTCGTTACGGTCACTACGAGTTCCTAGTGATGCCTTTTGGGCTCACTAATGCACCGGCTGTGTTCATGGATCTCATGAATCGCGTCTGCAAGCCGTACTTAGACAAATTCGTCATCGTCTTCATCGACGATATTCTTATCTACTCGAAGAACCGAGCTGACCATGAGAAACACCTTCGTTGTATTCTCAAACTCCTGCATCATGAGAAACTCTATGCCAAATTCTCTAAGTGCGAATTCTGGCTTCGAGAAGTCCAATTCCTAGGACATGTTGTCAGCGAGCGTGGTATCCAAGTGGATCCCGCTAAATTTGAAGCTGTCATGAATTGGCAAGAGCCAAAGACGCCTACAGAGATTCGTAGTTTCCTGGGGTTAGCAGGATATTACAGGCGTTTCTTTGAAAACTTTTCAAGGATTGCTGCGCCCTTAACTTCCCTGACCAAGAAGAAAGTAAAGTTCGTTTGGGGCCCTAAGCAACAAGAGTCCTTTGATATTCTGAAGCAAAAGCTGAACAACGCTCTTGTGCTGACATTACCTGAAGGTACCGAAGAGTTCGTAGTTTACTGCGACGCATCACACACTGGCATGGGATGTGTGCTCATGCAGAAAGGCAAAGTTATTGCCTATGCTTCGAGACAGTTAAAGGTGCACGAGAAGAATTACACCACCCATGACTTGGAGCTGGGTGCCGTTGTGTTCGCACTAAAACTGTGGAGGCATTATCTGTATGATATCAAGTTTGTTATCTATTCTGATCATAAGAGCCTTCAACATTTGTTTAATCAGAAGGAATTAAACATGAGGCAACGCCGTTGGATGGAGACTTTAAATGATTATGATTGTGAAATCAGATATCATCCCGGCAAGGCGAACGTAGTCGCTGATGCCTTAAGTCGAAAGGAAAGGGTAAACCCATCCGAATCAATGCCAAGAGCATCGAAGTGAAGAATAATTTGATTGAAAGGTTGTTAGCTGCACAGAGAGAAGCTGTGTTGGAAGCTAACTATCCTAAAGAAAAGCTAGGAGTAACTGAGGAGCAGTTAACTCTTAGCAAGGACGGAATTTTGCGATTAAATGGACGAATATGGGTTCCAGTTTATGGGGGACTTCGAGATGTTATCCTCCAGGAAGCCCATAGTTCCAAATATTCTGTTCACCCGGGAGCTGATAAGATGTATCAGGATCTAAAGGCAAATTATTGGTGGATAGGCTTGAAAAAGTCTGTAGCCGCTTATGTAGCCAAATGCTTGACTTGTGCGCAAGTCAAAGCTGAGCATCAAAAGCCGCCAGGCTTGCTACAACAGCCTGAACTTCCCGAATGGAAGTGGGAATGTGTAACTATGGATTTTATTACCAAGTTACCCAAGACGAGAAAAGGAAATGACACAATATGGGTTATAGTCGATAGACTGACTAAGTCAGCTCATTTCTTACCCATCAAGGAGACTTATAGCTCCGACATGTTGGTCCAGTTATACGTTGATAAGATTGTAGCCTTGCATGGCATACCTGTGTCTATTATCTCTGACCGGGATACTAGATACACGTCGCATTTCTGGTAAAGTTTCCAACAATCTTTGGGCACGCGTTTGAATTTTAGTACGGCTTACCATCCTCAGACAGACGGTCAGAGTGAGCGTGCTATTCAGACGTTGGAAGACATGCTACGTGCATGTGCTATCGATTTGGTTGGTAGTTGGGATAAGAACCTACCATTAATCGAATTCTCCTACAACAATAGCTACCATACCAGCATAAAGGCTGCGCCTTTCGAGGCATTATACGGTAGAAAGTGTAGATCGCCTGTTTGTTGGGCGGAAGTTGGAGATGTCCAATTATCAGGACCAGAGATAGTCTTCGAAACGACGGACAAGATTGTCCAGATTCGAGACCGTCTCAAAGCTGCCCGAGATAGGCAGAAGAGTTACGCGGATCCAAAGCGTAAAGATTTTCACTTCGAAGTAGGTGAAAAAGTGTTACTTAAAGTATCACCCTGGAAGGGAGTGATGCGTTTCGGTAAGAAAGGCAAACTAAGCCCGAGATACATAGGACCTTTCGAGGTTATCGAACGTGTCGGGTCAGTTGCCTATAAGTTAAACTTACCGGAGGAGCTCAATGGAATTCACAATGTATTCCACATCTGCAATATGAAAAAGTGCTTCGCTGACGAATCACTGGTAATACCCCATACAGATGTGCATATAGATGAGAGCTTGAAATTTGTGGAGAAACCTTTGTCGATGGAAGATCGACAGGTAAAGAAGCTTCGAAGGAAGCATGTACCTATAGTAAAGGTCAAGTGGGATGCCCGTAGAGGTCCCGAATCCACGATGAAAGAGAAATACCCTTATTTATTTCAGTAAATCTCGGGTCGAGATTTATTTTAAGGGGGTGAGGATGTAACACCTCGAAATTTTGTGTCCAATAATGTGTTGACACGTGTCATGAGTTTACACGTGGCATTAACTATTAAATAAAGGACTAAAGTTGACAAACCTTGAAAGTATGTAAATTCGAGGGTTATAAATGTCAACGAAGGGTAAATATACTGTATAGTAACCCTAAACGATGCTCGTACCTTCAAACGAATAAATCATGGATCGTACGGAGCGAAACGCGGGAGAAAGTGAGAGATTACAAGCTACAGGGGTTAATTGTGTCAACATGTTTAATTTATACCTCTGAGTGACCCTTTGACGAACCCGAGGCTTTGTAACAGTAAAATATGCTCACTAGAATATACGATATAAATTTCGCGAAGTTCCGTTTTTAAACGAGAAAGTTATGATCAAATTCGTATGAGAGGGGTTAAAAGCGTCAACAATAAAAGTTAAGGCTTTTCGGATAGTAATTAAACTAACCGGGGACTTAACAATGCGGGAAAAAGGCACGAGGCCCTTAGTGGTAAATAATCGAGGGCCAAATCGCAAAGTTATCCCTTCGAAACCGAAAGGTCAGGTTAATCATTACAAAAGATTTGAAAATCTTGGAAATCAGGTCTAATGCGGGCCGCGTTAAGGTTATGGGTAATTTAATGTGGGCCGCGAGCCAGCTGCTGATTCGTTTTCTGACATTTGGACAGATTCAATGTGTGAGCTTGTGAACGATCAATTGAGCATTAATTGAAGTATGGGCGCCCTCTACATGTCCCCTAGCACCTTAGGACACCTGCTGATCATCCATGAGCCATCCTAGAGTGAGTTGTAATGATCTTGAGCCAAGTTTTTCACTATAAAAGGCATGGTAGTGTTCCATTGTGAAACACACCTCAAACCTGCCTTCTGATCATTTCTGGAGCTCTCAAGCCTTCTCCTAACATTCTTAGTCGTGCACCAAGCTTCTCTAAGTGTGTCTACCCTTTTGTGGCTTAGTTTATGCATAGTTTAGCTTAAAATTCAATCCGTCGTAATTAACGATTGACTTTGCGATAAATCACAAATGGTCCAGTGGTTTGTCGAATCAAAGATAGTTATATGTTGGTAATCATGTGGGCTTTAAACCTCTGAAAGGGCACCCTCTGATTCCCACTCTAACTAATCCAAATGTCGAGTCAAACGTGCTTAGAAAAAGTCAACAGAAATGCTATTTTGCGATTTCTTGCATAATCGGTAATGTAGATGATATGTAACCTGTTTAAACACTCATAAAAACATGATAATAAGTATATTAACTAGTCTAAGCTTGTTTGATCCGACCATTTACTGTTTTGACCGGTTCGGAACCGAAAGTCGCAAAAGCTTTGACTTCAGTTCTGACCCGTTAAAGTTTGATTTAGATATGCCTTAGGACTCTCTTAGGACCAGGTTACATGATGGTATAACCCTCTGTGACCGGTTCGTTGTTTGTCCGAGTCTTTTACACATTTCCGTTAAATGCTTAAAAGTTGACCGTAACGCCCTTTTTAATTTAAAACGAGAATTTCGGACATGTGAAAGAATCATAACCTTAGTTACTGATTTCTAAGCATGTCCCTAAAATTTCACGTCAATCCGAGGTCCAGAATAGGAGTTATGCTAAATAGCGCAAATTACGGAAACTTTAGTAATTTAATAGCGCAATTAGCATAACGCCTATCTAAACCCGGATTTCGACACCAAACCTTTTACACACTGATGTAAAATAATATTTTGGGATTTTTAAAGATTTTTAATTATTTTTAGCCTGCTCATAACCTGCGGTTATGGCAACGGTTCGGTAAATACCGAATATACCCTTTTCGGACATAACTTGAGTTCTACAAGGTCTTTTGACCCGATTCCAGTTGCTACTGATTTTATATAATAAATAAAGTATTTTAGACTTTATAAACTATTCGGGAAACTCAGATTTCCTGTAGAACTCAGAAACCTCTTTTATAATCTTTAAAAAGACCGAAATACCCCTACGGGGCATAATATAAACTTAAACTCGTTACGGGCATTATGGAAGGTATCCTACTGATACCACAACCTCTTTAAGGCATAGTGACTTAGGAAACCAGTGTAGGACTCTTACGGTTACCCGTTGCGCCTTTTGCGCGCACGGATCGGCTTATGTAACTAGTTTACATAAACTAGCCGAAACGGGTCAAACCATATTGTTTTGACCCCAAAATCCAGAGTGTGATTATTATACCCATATAAAAACAAGTCTTCAAACTTGTTGGGTCAAAATCACATTCCATTCCCGGTTTTCGCCTTTCACGCGATTAAACCGTAACTATCTGTTGAAACTGACCGGTCTAAGCTACGACTAAATTAAAGACCCGTTAGGATTCTAATAGGTTAATTTAAACCTTCGTTCCAGATTAGGAGACCAGTAAAAGCTATCTGCAATTTATTTCGATTAAGGATTTATACTTGCAAAGGTAAATACTTTTAACTTATTTTCCGTTATACGGGCTTGGGTTACGGTACATAGTATACCGCTTGATCGGGCATCAAATTCTCCACCGATTGAGTGGGTAATTGAATAAATTTGATCGGCTCGTTTAAACAGTCTTGTTACTTAAAAGCCTTTGGGGGGTTAATGACCATGTCCCGGATATCCCTGTGTTGGTGCACTTTGTGTCTGTACTTTGTCTGTATTTTGTTATGTATAAAACGATGTCTTTTGTCTGTTGTGTTTACGTCTTTGTATGTTTGTATATGTGTTGGAATGCGTGTTTGACCAAGTCAACCATCCTCCTGGTTTGACTTGGCCAAACATCAACACTTAGTGTTTGAAAGATTAGATGCTTCGAAGGATGTCATCGAAGGATAGATTGTATCCTTCGATGACCTCGAAAGATGATGGTTCGATGGATATTGATGGACCTCGAAGGATATACCATCCTTCGAGGTATGTTGAGATCCTTCGATATCTTTCGAAGGTACTTCTGGTCGATAGATGATCCTTCGACCAGAATACCTATCCTTCGTGCATGTCTGTCTAATATGGGTATATATATATCCATGAGGGTTTCACTTCACAAGTAGTTCTGTGTAAGTCTGTTCAAGGTGTTGAGAGCTTTTTGTGTGAACCCAAGTCTTGTAATAGAGAGCATTTCAGTTTGGTCAAGGTCTGTAACCGTGTCCACTGAAATACAAGAGAAAACTTTGATATCTTGCGTGTCTATCCTTTCTCTTGTTGCTTTACTTTCATCTAAACTACGGTTTGCTTGCTAGCTTGGATTCCGCACTTGCTAGTGGGTTAAACATAACAAGGAATAGGTTAAACCTCAACCTCCGAGGGACCTACAAGTGGTATCAGAGCTTGGCTCTTTACCTTGTTTAAAACCGGGTTTTTGTTCAAGTCTTGGTCAGTTTTCGTCAAATCTACAGATCTAACAGTCACCGTGTTCTTGCTGTGTTCATAATGTTCTTGATTTCTTCATATCTCGAAAGATCACAACAGAATCGATAGATCAAGCAGTTCTTCGAAGGGTCATCCTTTTATTATTCGAAAGATCATCAAAACTTTCGAAAGGTCAAGCTAAAATTCGAAGGGTCACCTTTTGTTTTTCGAAAGATCATTTTTCTTGTTCGAAGGATCAGATTCAACTTTGAAAGATCATCAGATTCAACGTTGCTTGTCTCGAAGGGTCAACCAACTGTTCAAAGGTCACATCAATCACCTTTACCCCTCAACAACATTGAAAGATGTGTTGTTGATTATTGTGCACCGCCATTTCATATAAAGGGACCCATGTTGGTTGTTGAAGCACCGCCCACTTTCGAAAGATATTGTCAAAGTTTGGAATTAGCAATATTTGGAATTAGCAATATTTAAAAGATATTTGTTGTTTGTGTTCCAAGGAACCGCCTGGTGCACCGCCCTAATAGACCACTGGAATACAAGAGAATAGGGTTGTTGTTGTTGGGTATCGAAGGATCAATTAAATACAAGAGAAATTCAAAACCGTAGTGGTATTCAAAACCGTAGTGGTATCGAAGGATCAACATAAATAGACCACTAACTTTTGGTCGGTTGTTGTGTGTGTTCTCGGGCCATGTCACCGCCCCAAATTGACCAATAAATTTGGTTGTTTATCACCGGCCCACAAGAGAATAAAAATTTCCAACACCCCATGTGCTTAAATTAAAATCATTGTATTCTGTTGGTTGTTGATTGTTGTGCACCGCCCAAATCAGATTATTTGGTTGCCAAAGCTACATGGACTTCGAAGGATCTACATTTTAATTGTATTCAATTAAAATCACTGCCCAAAGCACCGCCATTTCTTGTTGATTGGTGTGCACCTCCCAAGTATCAAATCAGCTTGTTCATTTGTTTGGTTGGTGATCACCGCCCAAGGCACCAACAAAGTGTCCAATAAGCTTCATTGATTATTGTTTATGTTCACGGCCCATGGCACCGACCCAAGTAACAAATTAATTTTGTTGATTGTTGTTTGTATCCACGGCCCAATGCACCGCCCAAGTAGCCAATAAATTTGGTTATTTGTTTTGCAAAGCCCACGTTTAGAAAATCAACTTACGAAAGATCATCTTTCGAGACCGGTTTGGTGTTTGTCTTTCGTGTGATCTTTCGGTTGATCCTTCGACAGTGGAAAATACACGTGTACAAATTTTACACGTGTACAAATTTTATCTCCATCAACGGCCGAATCTCCCACACCATCTCGAATTACTGCAGAAATGGGAACAAACGGTCAATGGGATCCATCCGCGTGGACTACAACATCCTTGGCTCCGCAATCATCTGATACGCAATCATCTGCTTCTCAATCTGCAACAGATTTCAAGACTGCTTGGATGCAGGCTATTGCCCCACCTTCAGCTGCCATGATATCTGCAAATCAGTGGGCATCAGTTACCAATCAAAGGCAAAGTGAACCGAAAATAACAACAGATTGGTTTGGCAATCCAATACAAGTTCCTGTAAAGCCGGCTCCAACCACAGACTTGTATGGAAATCCATTACCCCCAGTTGGTTTACAACACCATCGTTCTACTGTAGAACCATCATCTCTTGATCCAAAGAACAGTAGTCAGATAAAATCGGCGTTGTATGCTGAAATTGTCAAAGATGCAAGCAATGGTGAATCCTCGGGAAATGATGACAGTTCTGAACATGACAGAAGTTCAGATGAAGATGTCTCAACTTCAGTTAAGGGTGATACAACTTCAAGTTCAAGTTCGAGCGAGGATGGATCTAAATGTGAATCATCAAGGGAGGTTATTAACTTTGATGCAGAAAGGCCAACACCTGAGAGTGATTCCAGTCAGGTATGTGATTCTAAACCTGATTCTATTTCTGCTGTTGTTGAATGTGCTAAGTGTTTAGAATATGCAGAAAAGGAGAGTTTGTTTGAAATCACACAGAAACACAATCAAGAATTGATTGTGGACCTTTCTAAAGCAACCGAAGCTAATTTATTTTTAACCAAAAATGAAAAGGAATTTAAAGAAACAATTGCGTCATTAAAATATGATGTTTCTGAATTACAAAAGGCTGTTTTGCGGAAACAACATGCTAATAATAATCTTATTGACACAATTGAAAAACAAATGGTAGAGTTAGCAACAGCTCGATGTGAATGTGAGACAATCAAGCAGAAATTGGAAAGCTATTCCAATTCCCGCTTTGTATTGGATCACATCATTGATGTTCAAAGGAAAAAGGGGGATACCAAATGTATTGGTTACAAATCATGTCCTCCCCCAATGAATCACAATTATTCCAAATTGCCTAATGACGAGGATATGCCCCGTTTTGAACCTACTGTGCCACTCGGTCCAGATGACTTTGCAGCAGGCCTCGGGTTCACAACTGGTACATCATCCTCGGGGCAATCAGAATCTGAGAACGTGACAGATACATCGTGTGTTAAGGAACAGAGTCCTCCCATTATTGAGGATGCTGATTCTTCGGACGATGAATCTGAAGAAATTGTGAAGCAACAGTCTGACTCGGTTACAACAGATATTCCTATCGAGAATCACATTCTGTGTGATCCACCAGTGAAACCGAGTAAGACTGAAAAGTCAAAGGCAATGGAATCCCTTGTAGTTAGCCCTGAAGGGAATAACTTGTTGTATACGCTCAAAGGAGATAGCAAGATCTACTCTGACAAAGATTTTTCAATTAAGAATGTAAATCAAGATTTAATTGAACAAATTTTTGAAGGACGTACTGATAAGTTTTTGGGAAACAAAGGTAGCAAAGTAACCGTAACCCAATGTGAACCAATTCCGTGTGAACAAGTTAGAAAACAATACGGAAACCAAAAACTACCGGTTGAGCGAAAACAACAAGTCAATTCTGGGAAGGGTAAGGGCCAAGTACAGGGAAAGAAGGCTCAGAACAAGAATGTTCAAGCACCAGAAATTCAGCAGCCTAAGACTGAACAACCAAAGGTTCAACAACCTAAAGTTGAGCAGTCTAAGGCTACTCAACCTAAGGCTACACAACCTAAAATTCAACAATCTAAGGTTGGGCAACCTAAGGTTCAAAGTGTGCAAAACAAAAGAGCTCCAGCTAAGAAAAGAGAACAGAAAGTGAACTTTGTTGGATCAAAGGGTACGGACAAACTTGAAACATTTCAAAATAAATCTAACATTGATTTTGTAAAACAAGTTAGAATTTTAAAACGAAATGATCAGAACAATTATACCCAACACACAAATGGATGTGACTTAGGTCCAAGCACATCTAGATCACAAAGTTCAGTGTCTGGTTCTCCGTCTGGTCATCAACATGTTTCTCCGAGGCTTGTAGAGCGGAGAATGTGTTTTGAATGTGGTACAATTGGACATATAATTCGAAATTGTCCATATCTTCATAAGTTGAAAGCAAAGGTTGATGATCCCCATGAACAACATCATGCCGCCCAAGAGAATAGAAAAGGCAAACAGGGCGAAAACAAGAAAAAGGATCGGAAGATAAACTTCGTGAAATCAAGAGGGACTGATAAAATTGATACTTTCAAAAACAAATCCAACAAGGATTCTGTTAAACAAAGTAAAATTTTGAAAAGAAACGGTCAAAACAACTATACACAACAAACAAACGGTTGTGATGTAGGACCAAGTACCTCAAGATCACGAAGTTCATCATCCAGCTGTTACAGTTATGATACTCCGAGGTTTGTTGAGCGGAGATCATGCTTTGAATGCTGTGAGTATGGACACATCATTAAGAATTGTCCATATCTCACCAAGAGAAAGTCAAAAGTTGATGCCCCCCATGGTAACAATTACCATAAAAGATCTGTTTCACCAAAACAGGACCCTCGTCTTGTTAACCAACGAGAAAAGAAACAGAAAAAGAAACAAAGAAAAGAAGTTGAAAAGGTTTTAAAACCGGAGGTCATCCAAACAAAATCTGTTAAATCAGATGTTAAACATGAAAAACAGAAACAAATTTGGATACCAAAACCGGTAATTGTTTCAGGGGGAGCTACATCAATTCCGAATCATCGGGAAATGGATGTTACAATTCTCGATGATGACGGACGACCCAAGTCTGTGAAGGCTTGGGTCCCCCTCTCCAACTAATCTCTGAATGAGTGTGCAGGATGTTCCAGGAGGAACTATTGATAGTTTTAGGATTGTTGATAGTGGAGCGTCCATGCACAAGATTGGCGACATATTACTCCGAAATATTGTTATATCTAAGAAAATGTTGTTGCCATTGATGGAGAGAGAGAGGAAAGAAAAGGAAAAGAAGAAGAATATGTTGGTGAAAGAATGTGGTTGAATGAAGTTGCAAAATTCGACCAAATGAAGAACGCGCCAAAATTTGGTTGCTATGGTTTTTAATCGGGTTCTCAGGAAAGAATACAATGAACGATGTGCGGATGTCGTGGTGTAGATTGAACATCCGCACACCGCTTCTGAAAGAGAAAGACAAAGACCTTTTGCTGGTGCAATGTGGAAGACCAGCCGGAACCAAAGGTTTTTGATCGTGTTGCTGTGAAGAGATTTTTCAGTAGCTACAAAATCGACTTTGAAGTCCACAACCAGTGGATGTCCAGTTTGGGAGAGTGCTCAGATTCCTTGCAATGCACGAAGCAGTTGCAGTATACGGTTTTTAAAATTTCAAATTTCTCCTATACTTGTTGATTTTTAGGCTGCTATATGAATTATATCGTCTCGTACAGCACTCTTTGGCCTGACACATTGATCTAGAATATCGTCTCACATGTGATTGTTTCTCTATGAAACTTGTCAATGTTGTCATGGTCCGCACCGCTTACCGATGTGCCAACTCATTTTTCCAAAATTCGATAAATCCTTTCTGATTAAAATTAATTTTGGTAAACGGCATTGAGGTAAAACACGAGTCAAAACCAACATCGGAAAATCATTTTTGTAAATACTTTGTGTGTTTCAATTTATCTTAGTTTATTGATTTTAGGGGGAGTAAATCCAAAAATCCAAAAATCGGAAAATCCAAAAACATCGAAAAATTTCAAAAACACAAAAACAATAGAAAAACAAAAATGAGTTTCCTGGCGAGCAAAAGAGAAAATGATAGTACATCAGTGGTCTATCCAAGCCTCTTTAAAATGAACCTAAAATGAAAAACGATAAGCAGCTCTATATAAGATGTATCGGTAGGCTCACAATCATTTTAAAGTGTGCAGGGTGATATAAATCTTAAACCGACTGAAGACCAGGTGGGAACCATTCATTGGCATATGGTCTTAGTACCGAAATTTCGTTTGATAGATTGCCGAGGTTCTGAGATATTCGGTCTTTATGCTGCTTATCATCTGGGTATCATGGTTGTATCTTTTACCGAAAAATAACGGGGACGCAAGTCTAGATCTTCCATGATACTATACATACGTGTACATAATACATATTGCATTCGACCTCAATAAGTGATCAACAATCACATGTCCAAATCAAATAAGTGATAAAATATCACATTTATCCGGGAGTCAAGTTCGTCTCTCTGCTGTACGAAAGTACTGACCTGTTCACGGACTTGCTCCTGTGCCCTCATGCATATGAAAATCAAGTTCCTCATCAATAAGTGATTATATCACAAAGGACTTGTTTTCAAATCAAAATAAGTGAGAAACTCACATCATATACGGTCAAACAGATGATAATCGGTATACTCACCGGTAAGATGAACCCTCGTGCATACCTTGATACGGGAATGTGTCGTGATGTGGATGAACACCGGTCGGTAAGTTTTAAATCATACCTTAACGTATCTCCTAAACATGATTACATCTGATAAGTTGAGCTTAAGTGGACAACAATACCGATAATTGTTATAGGATGCTTATCTTAATGTTAAATAACTGAACAACAAGAGCGTTTTGGAGTGACCGTACACTGATATGATTCTCTTACCCTCGAAACTCGCAAAAAGAATGTATGTATATATTTATTTACTGCTTTCAGTTCTTACATTTAGAAAAGTCAAAAATACCAAAAAGATTTTAGGTGTGTTTTAATATAAACTTTATAAAAGCCAAAAAGATTTTATTTCTTCTTTATTTTCGATCGTACGATGTTGGAACTCGAGTCTTCGTTGCCTGAAACCTGAACGAAAACCGAATTGACTAAATCTTCATAAACGGTCGAAATTTGCAAGTTTTTGAAAGTTAAAGGCTAAAATTGTCAATTTTGAAAAACTTTCAAACTGTCGGACGGTGTTTGATTGTGACATGGTCATGAGTGTGTCATTTATTTATGGTAACTATATTCCAAGCAGTTGTTCTCATTACGCGTTTAGATTTCTTGCATGTGCAGATTCTAAAGGCAAGGAGAACATGGTCGATGACAAGCTTCAGAATGAAGACACGATGTGAAGGCACTCAAATGATGAAGATGATCGAGTTGCCGCTGACCATCGTCAACACCACAAGGATCTCACTTCATAAAGATAAAGTATTTCACGAGCATAACTCAAGGGGGAGCTTATGTTAAGGGGGAGTTTGTTAACACACTTCCTATATGATACGGGTAGTTTGTTGATACACTCTCTGCTTTCAATACGTGAAGACTTTGAAGATCCTCCGGCATTGAAGATTTGAAAGGACATCAGAGTTTTGAGAACTCGAAGACCAAGGACCATCGAAGTTCGAGACGAGTCTACAACTATAGAAGATAAAGACAAAGCTACAGCCAAGGGGGAGTTTGTTGATGCACTTGTGTCTGTACTTTGTCTGTATTCGGTCTATATGTAAACGATGTCCTTGTCAGTCCTGTAAGTTGACCAAGTCAACCGTCCTCCTGGTTTGACTTGGCCCAACAGTTAGAAATATGTTTGTGAAGTGTCTGAGTCGAAGGATGAGCAATCGAAGGATTATGTCTATCCTTCGATTGGCTCGAAAGATAAACCACGAAGGATACTGATGGACTTCGAAGGATATGCTATCCTTCGAAGTATATATGGATCCTTCGATGGCCATTGTGGTCGACAGATGGTCCTTCGGACAATCTGTCTAATCCTTCGATCAGACCTGCTGTGCTGGGTATATAAATACCCATGTAGTGTGTTGTTTTGAGAGAGACTTGAGAGACTTGAGAGACTTGTTAGGTAGATGCACACATAGAGAGAGTTTGAGAGCATTCTATCAAAACACACACACACACACTAGAGAGTTTGCAAGTTAGATTTGTAAACATTGTGCTTGTAACCGGAACCTTCATTCGTATTAATACAGTGGTGTTAATCGGTGAACCCTTGTGTGTTTGTGTTTATACTTGTCTCATCCCGGTTTGCTTGCTAGCTTGGATTCCGCACTCGCTAGTGGGTTTGTATAACAAGGTTTAGGTTCGTCATCCTCCGGAAAGGGACCTACACCCTGGCATCATTTTACGAAATGGCCATGACCTAAGCGCGGAGTGTAGGCGTACACTCGTCAGTGCATAAATAGTCGATATGGTGTGTCTATTGATCTTTAACCCGGACTTGATCCGGGCTATTGAACGCATAAGGAACATGTAATTCGTTCACAAGATTATATATTTAAATAATTCTCCCAAGTTATAAACGAGTTTGTGCCTTGTGCATTCAAATCAATTTTAATAAACATTTTCAAAAGTGTCGGTTGAATGTATTTACCAGTGTAAACTGACGTATTTTCCCAAAAAGACTAAATGCAGGTACTATGCGTAATTGGCTGGATATTCTCCTTAGTATCATAAAGAGTCTCGCAAGCTCAAGATGCCTATGTCTGTTGAACAACACTTATATTTTTATTTGATCCCATGTGGATACATTTTCGACTATTCGTAATACTTTGATATTGCAAACAATCATTGAAATATAATTATCTTTATGCTTCCGCTGTGCATTCATATATTGTGTGGTTTGACTATATTGTTGCCAACTACGTCACAGGAATCCCCCACCGGGCCCACCGGTGAGACACGTGGAAATCGGGGTGTGACATGATGTCATCAAGAACACTTTCGAACACAAATTTCGCTCCAGAATCTTTAATACTTTGAATTTTATGATGAAACTTCAAAGGATTGGGTGAAAATCAATTCCGAGCATAATGATGTTTTCAATTTCGAATTTCATCCATGAATCGACCTTTAATGTTTTTCTACGTTTTAACATCAAAATTCACTACACCTCCAAAATTATTAAGCGTAGGTGATTCAATCAACTGTTAGATCGATTGAAACGGTACCATAGCTCTGATACCACTTGTATGTCCAGAAGACGTAGAGTTTGACGGAGCTTTATTCCCGATATGATTGGTTTGGTGTTAAGAAATGAGTAGAAGATAGAGAACGACATCGAACAATCACTTATAATCTGGTTTCTATTGATAATCCAATGTTACAACACCACGAAACTAGTTGTACAACATTTCCCCTTAGGGAACCAAAAGCTTGTCCAACACAAGACCCCAAAGCCCATATATATAGGCATGGTGCCTTCGTACGAAGCTGCACAAGGTGCCTTCATACGAAGCTAAGTCTTGTGGCTCCATACGAACAGACTATGTAGTCCCTTCGTACGAAGGGACTCCCTTCGTACGACACGACTTATACATCACATATGTGAGCGCATATGTCTATCGCTTACGTCAATCACATATCGTAGCTGAATCAGATGTTACAAGACCGGTGCTGAACTGAATAAAAGATAAAGCTGATATGTATTGAAGCCCATCCGAACGGATGGACCTTAGGTCCATTCGGACGGATGCAGTATTTGTTTGTGACAACCCTCAAATTCACATGTATTCCGTACAATTTATTAATGATAATTAAAGTGCTTGATGACTGTGTGGAATTACTTAACTGCTCTCTGATTACTGTGTTATACTTACATGTACTTGTTAACATACTAGTAATATACAGAAAAGTTACTAAAAAGTCCTGTGTGATTTCCTAAGTGTTAAAAATTAAAAACGTTACAAATATATATATATATATATATATAATATATATATATATATGACACTTTACGGATTAATTAAGCACTTTAACGGAACAGTATCAAACCGAACAACCGGACTTTACCCGGAACATAAAAATATTGTCAATAACATTGTTTATCCTTTTTTGAGCTAGTTAGGGTCCCCGAACACCCTAACACCCGTTATATTAATTAACACACTAGTAACTAACTTGAATTCCTAACTAACATAACTAAACACTTAACTAAATGAAACAAGTTCCATTACATCCCAACCCCATACCCCCTTTCTACGGTTTTGGTGAAGTGGGGACACACCCCACAATTCTTTGATTAGTTTATTAACCTTGCTTGATATCAAGTAGACATAATATCTAATGGGTAATGGTGGAGTTAGCTTATAAGTAAACCCTAAGGGTAATCATCTTCATTTCACAAATCACCAACAAGCTCTCATCTCTCTCCCTCCTCCCTCACTTACGGCCTCCACTACCCTCCACCATCTCGCCACCATCCAACCTCCATACAACCATTTCTTACATACTCAAAGGTGCAAGGGATCATACAAGAAGGCTCGGTGCTCTCGGAAGTTCAAGAACCTCCCTAGATTTCTTTTATCCACCTCATTTATACTTTGATTCTTCCCTAGCCTCGAGCTAGTAGTAAGTGCCTCTAAACATCATCTTGATCTTGTTTATGGTGGTTAATATGTGATTTAATGGCTGAAAATTTGAAACACTAAAGAACATAACATAAAGTCTTGGACAAAAGATGAATAAGTTGGATAAAGAGAAGTTATGTGTGTAAATCATGTAGATCTTGTGTTGTTATGATTCTTGGTTGATTATCTGATGTTTTGCTGGTTAATATTGATGTTTGATGTTGTTATAATCACTAAACATGCAAACGGAATCAATCGAACACGAACTAGGAAGTTAAAGACTGAAAACAGAATCTGTCCAAGATTTACAGCCAACTTCAGTTGGCTGTAAACAGGTCATAAACTCAACGAAAAACTGATATTTTGAGTCTAAAATGTGATATTAGGAAATACGGTTCTAATGGCACCGGAATCATAATTTTTGGACTCCGTTTAATATTTTTAAAGTGTCATTTCGTAACAGCAGCTAGAGCTGCATTTTTACTGCAGAAAATGGGCGATATGTATTTAGTCATAACTTGAGTTCTGTGTCGAATCAACCTATGAAATCTGTACAGTAGATGGACACTGATGTCGTAGTAATTGTCCCACTGGAATTTCGTCAATCCGACTTACAATGAATTTTTAATGAATTATTCCGTAGACTGCAGTCAGAAAAAGATAAATCTGATTGCAGTCCGGAAAATGAATTTTTACAAGATATTGGTGATGAATTGGATCCCGAGATTTTTACATAATAATATTTGGATCATTTAAGGCTTTCTGTAAAAATTTGGAAATTTTTGGAACAAGTTAACTAAAATCCCCGAAAACAGCCCGCTTTTGAATATTTAAGCTGAAACTACATAAGTTGTAATTTGCGCGTCTAAATGTCGAGTATGCCATCTGTGAATGATCCAACATGTTATGTGTTAATAAAAGTGTTACGTGCAATGTCCTATGTTTGTTTATGAGTGGGGAATAGATGGGAGGCTTATATGGGCATAAACCGTTAAAGAGTTGCATGTTATGTGTTAGATGCGTGTAGGAATTTTGTGCTTATCTGAAGTCGCTAATAAACTAAGTGGTAATCCTACTAGGATGTGATTGACCGACTTTGACTGTTAGCTATATTTGAGAATCTAACCGAGCAAACCGAGGTGAGTTCACACACTTTCTAAGGCATGGGATTCCCGGTGGTTTGGGAATGGGTTAAAGAATTAAAACGGAATCTACATATCTTACTTAAGTAGGATATGTACAGCCATCCTCCTTGGGTAGGATGCCCGTATTAATCCTGCGTATTCTCTTTGGGAGAACTACGTACGTTCGTCCTCCTTGGGTAGGACAACAACCTTAAAACTTACTAGACAAAACTCTATCATAAGTCCCTCATTTTATATCGACTTGATCGCCGAGGCCATTGGCGAGCGGGTCATTAGTTAATAGCGCTATTAGGTTTAACAAACCTCACACCGTGCCAGTCGGACGGGCGTGTACTAATGGACTATGGCAAACCATCAGTGATGATAGACACTGATGCAGGGCACAACTTACTTGCGTAGTAGTCGATATCATACGGTCTAGTAGTTCACATGGGGAAGCCCCCACTAATCATGGACAGGGTATGGGTAATAAAGAATGAACTGGTTAAACTTTCTTTCAACTACGGGGTAATCCCCACGGCAATTACGCCAATGAAAGACAAACCACGTTTTCAGAAACAATTTCAAACTAAATAACCAAATGTGAACTCACTCAACTTTGTTGTTGACTCGTTGTTACATGCCTTACAGGTTGCTAAATGCTTGGAGCTTGCACGAGGAAGGAGGCGTTGTGGTGTGCGGACTGTTATGTTCCGTGCTGAATATTTAAATTCATATGAACTTATTAAACTTGCGTTTTAATCTTTAACTTAAAAACTATGGACTTATGTTTTGGACTTTACGTATATGCTTCTGCTGTTTTAAACTAAACTTAGCTAACTAGCTTTGGTCATCAATCGTATTGTGTTTAATTTCATTTACTTAATTACATTGTTCAATATGATTGGTGGCTCGATCCTGGTCATGTCACGCCTCCAAGCGGTGATGCTCCGCATGGTGAATTTTGGGGGTGTGACAGATTGGTATCAGAGCCATTGGTTATAGTGAACCTGGTTTTAAAAAGGGAAAAGCTATTCGATAAAACCAGACTATAACATGTATAGTGCTCAACGATCCACAACGACGCTTCGCTCCACGTGCAAGACTCGACACCATAAGTGGTATGATATATGTTGTCGGTTAGATAGTTCTCACTGTGCATTAGTTAACGTGATAATTGCTATTTGAACCTTGTGTGCTTACTCTCTACTGTCGTCCCACACTTACGCACTTTCACGACACTTTTCTCACTTACGTTGCTTCGTGATGAAGATCATGAGCGGACGCGGAGGACGTATCAACCTAACTCAAGCCCAGCTGACGGCTTTGATCAACAAACGGGTTGCTGAGGCACTCGCAGCTGTTCCTGCAGGAGGTATAACCTGCCGTATCAACCCATCATAGGACGTTTAGATCCTACCTTCGCAAACCAACCCTCATGCTTAACCTTGTCTTTTATTCTCGCACCACAGGTCAACATGCTCAGCCTCCTGTGTGCACGTTCAAAACCTTCATGGATTGCCGACCTAGCACTTTCAGCGGCACAGAAGGTGCTGTAGGTCTTCTTCACTGGTTCGAGAAGCTTGAGTCTGTTTTTGAGATGTGTGAATGCCCCGAAGATCGAAGGGTGAAATATGCTACTGGAACACTCGAAGGAGCTGCATAAACCTGGTGGAAAGCACAGGTTCAACTGCTAGGGTTGGCGGTTGCTAATGCCATCCCATGGAACGGTTTCAAAGAACTAATTAGAGAAGAGTACTGCAGTCGTGACGATATCCACAAGCTGGAGGTGGAATTTTTCAATTTGAAGATGACGGGATCTGAGATTGAGGCATACACGAAGAGGTCAAATGAGCTAGCCATCTTGTGCCCTACTATGGTGGACCCTCCCTACAAACGCATTGAGCTGTACCTTAAGGGCTTGGTGCCAGAAATTCAAAGCCACGTAACCTTAGCTAACCTTGGCACTATACAACAAATCGTCAAGTTGGTTCATCGTCTCACTGATCCGGCAGTTGAGCAGAACAAACTACCCAAACGTATTAGCGCCACTACTTCTGATGCTCCCAACGACAATAAGCGCAAGTGGGATGGAAATCTGGGCAAGGGTTCTGCTTCAGCTCAATCTCAGCAGCGAAAGACAAATGAGTATAGGAGCCCCAGTCAGCAGTCATTTGGAAATCAAGGTCAGGGTGGGTACAAGGGAAATCACCCTAAGTGCAATCGATATAATCTGCACCACAGCGACCAGTGCAACTAGGGTCATTGTCAGAGATGTCACAAGCTGGGTCACGAAGCCAAAGACTGCAGGAGCCCACATCCTGTGAATCAGAATCGCCAACAACAACAAGAAGCTCCACAGAACCAACAGCAGCATCAGTAGGGAAATAAAGGATGCTTTCAGTGTGGCGCTGAAGGCCACTTTAAGAGGAACTGCCCCCAGCTGAACCAAAACCAGAATCAGAACAACCCAAGAAACGGGAACCACAATGGAAACAACAATGGAGGCAACAACGGAGGTAACAATAATGGCAATGGCGCCCAAGGTCGTGTGTTCGTGATTGGTCAGGGAGAAGCAAGGAACGATCCCAACGTTGTAATGGGTAAGTTTCTTCTTGACGACTTCTTTGTTACTGTGTTATTTGATTCGGGTGCCGATACTAGTTATGTGTCCTTAAAAGTTAGCCAAATGCTTAAGCGCACTCCAACACTTTTGAACACCAAACACACGGTAGAAATAGCAAACGGTAAAAGTCTTGAAGTCACACACATAGTTAAGGGCTGTAACCTCGTCCTAGCTGGTCAGACCTTCTCCATCGATCTTATTCCTATCGTTCTGGGTAGCTTCGACGTCATTATTGGGATGGATTGGTTATCTCAACACCAAGCGGAGATTATTTGCAAGGAGAAAATCGTCCGCATCCCTCGTTCTGATAAAGAACCCCTCGTGATTCATGGCGACAAGAGTGGTGCTGTTGTAGGCATCATCTCTTTCCTTAAGGCCCAAAAGTGTTTGCGAAAGGTCCACACCGCTATTCTAGCCCTCGTTTCTGATTCATCCACGGAAGAAAGGAAGATAGAAGACATTCCTATTGTGCGCGACTTTCCTAAGGTATTTCCTAAGGAATTACCTGGTCTTCCGCCTCATCGTCAAGTTGAGTTTCAAATCGAGCTAGCCCCTGGGGCATCGCCCATAGCTCGAGCACCTTATCGTCTAGCTCCATCAGAGCTTGAAGAACTGTCCACGCAACTACAAGAACTCTTGGAAAAGGGTTTCATACGTCCTAGCTCTTCGCCTTGGGGAGCTCCAGTCTTGTTTGTGAAGAAGAAAGACGGTACTTTTAGGATGTGTATTGACTACCGCGAACTCAACAAGGTGACCGTGAAGAATCGTTATCCTCTTCCACGCATTGATGACTTGTTCGACCAGTTGCAAGGGTCGAGCTTCTACTCTAAGATTGATTTGAGATCAGGATACCATCAGCTGAGAGTCCGAGAAGAGGACGTCTCCAAAACAGCATTTAGAACTCGTTACGGCCATTATGACTTTCTGGTTATGCCATTCGGGTTAACGAATGCACCTGCGGTCTTCATGGATCTCATGAACCGAGTGTGCAAACCTTACCTGGATAAACTTGTCATAGTCTTCATCGACGACATCCTGATCTATTCTAAGAGTCAGGAGGAACACGAGCAACACCTGAGGCTTATTCTGGAACTACTTCGTAAAGAGCAGTTGTATGCCAAGTTTTCGAAATGTGACTTTTGGCTTCGCGAAGTCCACTTTCTAGGCCATGTGGTAAACAAGGATGGGATTCATGTTGATCCATCCAAGGTTGACTCGATCAAGAACTGGCCTGCACCCCGTACACCAACAGAAATCCGCCAATTCTTGGATTTGGCAGGATACTACGGAAGATGCATCAAAGATTTCTCCAAGATTGCATAACCTCTCACTTCACTAACTTAGAAGGGTGTCACCTATCGTTGGGGTGATGCACAGGAATCTGCGTTTCAGCATTTAAAGGATAGACTTTGTAGCGCGCCTATCCTCTCATTGCCTGAAGGCACAGATGATTTTGTGGTTTACTGCGACACTTCCATCCAAGGACTTGGTTGTGTGTTGATGCAACGTGACAAGTTCATTGCGTACGCATCACGCCAACTTAAGGTTCACGAAAGAAACTACACTACGCATGACCTGGAATTGGGAGCAGTTGTTTTAGCGCTTAAGATATGGAGACATTACCTGTACGGTACCAAGTGCACCATTTACACCGATCACAGGAGTCTCAAGCATATCTTCAAGCAAAAGGAATTAAACATGCTACAACACTGATGGGTCGAACTTTTGAACGACTATGAATGCGCTATCAAGTACCATCCCGGCAAGGCCAATGTTGTGGTCGACGCCCTCAGCCGAAAGGATACTATACCTAAGCGTGTACGTGCGTTACAACTTACCATCCAATCTAACCTTCCCGCTCAGATCCGCGATGCTCAGGTTGGAGCATTGAAAGCAGAGAACATCAGGGCTGAGTCCTTATGAGGATCGAGGCAGCGGATGGAACAAAAGGAAAACGACGCCTACTATGTAAACGGATGCATCTGGGTTCCACTGTATGGAGACTTACGCGAGCTTGTGATGGATGAAGCACATAAGTCTCGTTATTCAGTACATCCCGGTTCGGATAAGATGTACCATGATCTTAAGACTACATACTGGTGGCCTGGTATGAAAGCCAGCATAGCGACCTACGTCAGCAAATGTTTGACTTGTGCGAGGGTCAAGGTCGAATACTGTCACACCCCCAAAATCCACCTGCGGAGTATCACCGCTTGGGAGCGTGACTGACCAGGATCAAGCCACCAATCATATAGAACAATGTACATAGTAAAAGTAATTGTATTTAAACCAAACCAATCCATATGAAAGGTGTTCCAAAACATAAGTATAATAACAAAGTTTAGCGGAAGAAAATGTATAAAAGCCCAATCATAAATAAAGCGTGCAATGTCATAATGTTTAAATCAAAGTAATCACGATCCTTGTCCACAACGACCGCGCCTCCCTGTGCAAGCTCCATGTACCTAACGACCTGCAAGGCATGTAACAGAGGATCAACAACTAATTGAGCGAGTTCACAGAAAGTAAATGCGTAATAGTAAGTTTGTTTGTAACGTGTGGCTCTACTAGGCCGATAGTATGTTCTATTGGTGGGGGCTTCCCATGTTGCATATACACTAGACTATTAGTAACCATAAGTATTCTTCTTAACCTGAGAACAGTAATACGTACGAAGTTTACGTAGGTTTTACGTAAGTGCCCTTCACAACCGAGGACAGGGTACGCGGGGGTTTATGTAGGTTTTACGTAAGTGCCTGACACAACCGAGGCAGTAGTGAGTATAAGTTCACGTAGGTTTTACGTGAGTGTCCTTCGCAACCTGAGGACAGTGGTGAGTACAAGTATACGTAGGTTTTACGTATGTGTCCTGCACAACCAAGGACGATGGTAGATAGTCTAGTAACAGTGTAAGTACAAATCCATTCAACCTTATTCCTTCAATCCCATTCCCAAGCCCTGGGAATTCCATGCCTTAGTAAGAGTGTGAACTCACCTTGGTTTGCTCGGTATGTTATTGCTTTTAGAGTTAATAAATGTTTAAGTCTGTTACACACGACCTAGGGTACATTGCACATAAATTCGAGATAAGTGTTTACATTCAATTAGGGTTTACAAGTCATTGATGTCTAAACAGTTGTGATCCGTGTGATGGTTGTGTATAGAATGATATGAGGAGATTGTTCACACATACAGGATCATGCAGTTACATTCAGTAGCATACAATCATATACAGAACATACAGTAAGCTTTAACACTGGTGTTTGTCATAAACTCAGGCTACACATCACTTGTAAAGTTCAGACAACATATATCATATGTGAAATTCGGACTATTAGATATACAATTAAGGTGACACCATGTTTTAATCACAAAGGTCGGACACACAACACAAATAAAAGGTCAGGCAACATTCCAAGACAAGAAATTCGGACCAAGGGCTTCCCCCCTTTAAAATTCGGACAGGGGTTATCCCCCCCACAAACTCGGACAGCCCTCCTTCCATTGTATAAAAGTCGGACCAAGGGCTTTGCCCCTTAAAACTCGGACACCCCTTGTGTTAAATCAAAAAGTCGGACCCCCATCTAGTGTATAAAAGTCGGACTCCTCTCCACCCTTACAAAATTCGGACCTCAATGCCTCACAAAGTTCGGACCCTTTGTGATGTGTAACAAATTCGGACCTTGTAACCCACCTAAAGTTCGGACCTCATATGTTTACAAAGTTCTGACCATATGCATTCAATATAAAGTTCGGACTTTAACATCAAACAAGAAACTCATACAACATGTAAATAAAACTCAGACTTTTGTGACTTCACAAAACCCTGACTGTTAGCTACGAGTTTCAACATACGTGGTTTCCAAATCCAATTCACAGAATCAAAGTAACAGTTACATTCTTACGTTCATACGATCAGGAAAACCCTAATTCATTCATATGCAATCCAATTATCATTCAACAATTCTAACATATAACGTATCTTGACCTCAGGCAAACGATTACACCACTAATCAACATCATTTCACAGTAATCAGAATTCAATCAGTAATTACAGAACTAGTATGTGAAGAGCTAGGGTTTACATGAATCACATAATCAAGAATAAATAACAAAAAACAATCATTAAACAATTACCTTGGATTGATTCTAGACAAAGAGAGGAAATCAAGAGTGATGAAGAGCTTGTGCCAATGATGAAGGTGATGATTGCAAGAGAGGATTAGAGAATGTGAAAGTACGTGTTTTGATTCTTGGGTGATGATTAGTGAAATGGATTAGGGTTAAGAATGATTAGGACTTCACTAATTACTCTACTCATCCCTAAGTATCATTTCTTACATAAAACACCCATCACAATATAATTTTACAGTTTCACCACCAAGTTCATGCATTTGTCAAATCTTTCATAAGTAACACATAACCATGCTCAATTGCAATACACTTTATTGAATCAAAATGTATACAGTTTCATAGCAAACTAATTGTGCAAGTAAACAACTAGACAAACAGTGAACGTGCAATAAATGCGAAAGTGGAATCTTGGAAACTCGAGTTGTCACATTATCCCCAACTTGAAAGAAATTTCGTCCCGAAATTTAGCATGCAGTTACTGAGGAAGCTAGGTAAGTTGTATTGTTTACTGATTTTCCTGGGGTGTCACATCATCCCCCCGTTGATTTGGAATTTCGTCCCGAAATTCGGTAGTAGTAGCTTCAGCCTCAGTGGTGGTTGCACGGTTTTCGAATAACTGGGGATACTTGAGTTCCATTTGATCTTCTCGTTCCCAGGTATACTCTGGGCCACGACGGGAGTTCCAACGAACTCGTACAAGAGGTATTCTAGTGTTCTTGAGGACCTTAACATCCCGGTCCGTGATTTCAACTGGTTCCTCGACGAACTGCAACCGCTCGTCGATAGTGAGTTCCTTAAAAGGAACTATGAGAGTCTCATCTGACAGACACTTCTTCAGATTCGACACGTGAAAAACATTGTGAACTGCACCGAGTTCAGCTGGTAGGTTTAGTCTGTAGGCTACTTTGCCTATTCTTTCAGTGATTTCGAATGGTCCAACGTACCGTGGATTGAGCTTGCCCCGTTTACCAAAACGAACCACACCCTTCCAGGGTGAAACTTTGAGTAGCACTCGATCCCCAACTTGGAACTCGAGCGGTTTTCTGCGTTTATCAGCGTAGCTTTTCTGGCGATCACGATCTGCCGCCATGCGTTGTCGTATCTGTGCAATTCGTTCAGTAGCATCAACTACCATTTCTGGACCTGTGATCTGACTATCCCCCACCTCTGCCCAACAGAGAGGTGACCGGCATTGACGTCCGTACAATGCCTCGAATGGAGCGGCTTGTATGCTGGTGTGGTAACTGTTGTTGTATGAAAATTCCACTAAAGGGAGATGCTTTTCCCAGCTGTTGCCGAAATCGATAACACATGCCCGAAGCATGTCTTCTAAGGTTTGAATCGTGCGCTCAGACTGCCCATCCGTCTGAGGATGATAAGCTGTGCTCATATCTAACCGAGAGCCAAAAGATTTGTGCATTGCTTGCCATAGTTCTGAAGTGAATCGTGCATCCCGATCCGAAATAATGGAGGTTGGCACTCCGTGTCTCGAAACAACTTCTTTCAAGTAGACGTCTGCTAAGGTACAGAACTTATCCGTTTCTTTGATAGCCAAGAAATGAGCAGACTTTGTGAGTCGATCCACGATCACCCAAATAGTATCATTCCCACGCTGGGATCTAGGCAGGCCAGTAACAAAATCCATGGAAATTTCTTCCCATTTCCACTGTGGTATCTTGGGTTGCTGAAGTAGGCCTGAGGGTTTCTGTACTCTGTCTTGACCCTCGCACAGGTCAAACACTTGCCGACGTAAGTTGCTATGTGGGCCTTCATGCTTGGCCACCAGTATGTAGTTCTGAGATCGTGGTACATTTTATCCGAACCTGGATGTACCGAGTACCGAGACCTATGAGCTTCATCCATCACAAATTCTCGTAAACCGCCATATAGTGGGACCCAGATACGTCCTGTTACATAGTAGGCGCCATCTTCCTTCTGTTCTAATCGTTGCCTTAAGCCGCGTAAGGCTTCAGCCCTGACGTTTTCTGGTTTCAATGCTTTCACCTGAGCATCTCGTATTTGTGCAGGAAGATCAAACTGAATAGTGAGCTGCAAAGCTCGTACACGCCTAGGTAAAGTGTCTTTTCGACTGAGATCGTCAGCCACAACATTGGCTTTGCCTGGATGGTACTTGATGGTGCATTCGTAATCATTAAGCAGCTCGACCCATCGTCGTTGACGCATGTTCAATTCCTTCTGCTTGAAGATATGCTCGAGACTCCTGTGATCGGTGTAAATAGTGCACCTGGTACCGTACAGGTAGTGTCGCCATATCTTAAGCACGAAAATAACAGCTCCCAGCTCTAAATCGTGCGTCGTGTAGTTTCGTTCATGAACCTTGAGTTGACGCGAAGCATAAGCAATGACTTTATCCCTTTGCATCAATACACAACCAAGCCCCTGTATCGATGCGTCACAATAGACCACAAAATCTTCCATGCCCTCTGGCAATGAGAGAATAGGTGCACTGCAGAGCCTATCCTTTAGGTACTGAAAAGCCGTTTCTTGTGTAATACCCCAGCGATAAGTAACACCTTTCTGTGTCAGCAATGTAAGCGGCTGTGCGATCTTGGAGAAGTCTTTGATGAATCGTCTGTAATAACCTGCCAAACCTAAAAATTGGCGTATTTCCGTTGGAGTGCGAGGCGCAGGCCAGTTTCTGATCGAATCTACCTTGGATGGGTCAACATGGATCCCATCCTTGTTTACCACATGGCCTAGAAAGTGGACTTCACGAAGTCAGAAGTCGCATTTTGAAAACTTGGCGTACAGTTGTTCCTTTCGAAGAAGTTCCAAGATAAGACGTAAGTGCTGCTCGTGTTCCTCCTGACTCTTGGAGTAGATCAGAATGTCGTCGATGAAAACGATGACGAACTTGTCTAGATAGGGTTTGCACGCCCTGTTCATAAGATCCATGAAAACTGCAGGCGCGTTCGTTAGCCCGAATGGCATGACTAGAAACTCGTAATAGCCGTAGCGAGTTCTGAATGCTGTCTTGGAGACGTCCTCATCCCGGACTCTCAGCTGATGGTACCCTGACCTTAGGTCAATCTTGGAATAGTAGCTCGACCCTTGCAACTGGTCGAATAAGTCATCAATACGAGGAAGAGGATAGCGGTTCTTCACTGTGACCTTGTTCAGTTTGCGGTAATCAATGCACATCCTGAAAGTGCCATCCTTCTTTTTCACGAATAATACTGGAGCTCCCCAAGGCGAAGAGCTTGGACGAATAAAGCCCTTATCCAAGAGCTCTTGTAGTTGCTTTGATAGTTCTTTCAGTTCAGTTGGAGCTAAACGATACGGTGCGCGAGCTATAGGTGCTGCTCCTGGAGCTAGCTCGACTTGAAACTCGACCTGGCGATGAGGCGGTAGACCAGGTAAATCTTCAGCCAAGAAATGAGCAGACTTTGTGAGTCGATCTACGATCACCCAAATAGTATCATTCCCACGCTGGGATCTAGGCAGGCCAGTAACAAAATCCATGGAAATTTCTTCCCATTTCCACTGTGGTATCTTGGGTTGCTGAAGTAGGCCTGAGGGTTTCTGGTACTCTGTCTTGACCCTCGCACAGGTCAAACACTTGCCGACGTAAGTTGCTATGTGGGCCTTCATGCTTGGCCACCAGTATGTAGTTCTGAGATCGTGGTACATTTTATCCGAACCTGGATGTACCGAGTACCGAGACCTATGAGCTTCATCCATCACAAGTTCTCGTAAACCGCCATATAGTGGGACCCAGATACGTCCTGTTACATAGTAGGCGCCATCTTCCTTCTGTTCTAATCGTTGCCTTAAGCCGCGTAAGGCTTCAGCCCTGACGTTTTCTGGTTTCAATGCTTTCACCTGAGCATCTCGTATTTGTGCAGGAAGATCAAACTGAATAGTGAGCTGCAAAGCTCGTACACGCCTAGGTAAAGTGTCTTTTCGACTGAGATCGTCAGCCACAACATTGGCTTTGCCTGGATGGTACTTGATGGTGCATTCGTAATCATTAAGCAGCTCGACCCATCGTCGTTGACGCATGTTCAATTCCTTCTGCTTGAAGATATGCTCGAGACTCCTGTGATCGGTGTAAATAGTGCACCTGGTACCGTACAGGTAGTGTCGCCATATCTTAAGCGCGAAAATAACAGCTCCCAGCTCTAAATCGTGCGTCGTGTAGTTTCGTTCATGAACCTTGAGTTGACGCGAAGCATAAGCAATGACTTTATCCCTTTGCATCAATACACAACCAAGCCCCTGTATCGATGCGTCACAATAGACCACAAAATCTTCCATGCCCTCTGGCAATGAGAGAATAGGTGCACTGCAGAGCCTATCCTTTAGGTACTGAAAAGCCGTTTCTTGTGTAATACCCCAGCGATAAGTAACACCTTTCTGTGTCAGCAATGTAAGCGGCTGTGCGATCTTGGAGAAGTCTTTGATGAATCGTCTGTAATAACCTGCCAAACCTAAAAATTGGCGTATTTCCGTTGGAGTGCGAGGCGCAGGCCAGTTTCTGATCGAATCTACCTTGGATGGGTCAACATGGATCCCATCCTTGTTTACCACATGGCCTAGAAAGTGGACTTCACGAAGTCAGAAGTCGCATTTTGAAAACTTGGCGTACAGTTGTTCCTTTCGAAGAAGTTCCAAGATAAGACGTAAGTGCTGCTCGTGTTCCTCCTGACTCTTGGAGTAGATCAGAATGTCGTCGATGAAAACGATGACGAACTTGTCTAGATAGGGTTTGCACGCCCTGTTCATAAGATCCATGAAAACTGCAGGCGCGTTCGTTAGCCCGAATGGCATGACTAGAAACTCGTAATAGCCGTAGCGAGTTCTGAATGCTGTCTTGGAGACGTCCTCATCCCGGACTCTCAGCTGATGGTACCCTGACCTTAGGTCAATCTTGGAATAGTAGCTCGACCCTTGCAACTGGTCGAATAAGTCATCAATACGAGGAAGAGGATAGCGGTTCTTCACTGTGACCTTGTTCAGTTCGCGGTAATCAATGCACATCCTGAAAGTGCCATCCTTCTTTTTCACGAATAATACTGGAGCTCCCCAAGGCGAAGAGCTTGGACGAATAAAGCCCTTATCCAAGAGCTCTTGTAGTTGCTTTGATAGTTCTTTCAGTTCAGTTGGAGCTAAACGATACGGTGCGCGAGCTATAGGTGCTGCTCCTGGAGCTAGCTCGACTTGAAACTCGACCTGGCGATGAGGCGGTAGACCAGGTAAATCTTCAGGAAACACTTGAGGAAAATCACGTACAACTGGGATATCCTCTATTCTTTTCTCTTTCGTCGATGCATCAGTAACTAGTGCCAAAATAGCAGTGTGCCCCTTTCGTAAGCATTTCTGAGCCTTCAGGAAAGAGATGATGCCAACCACAGCACCACTCTTGTCTCCTTGAACTTCGAGAGGTTCTTTACCAGAACGAGGAATACGAATGATCTTCTCCTTACATAGGATCTCTGCTTGCTGCTTGGACAACCAATCCATGCCAACGACGACGTCAAAACTACCCAGAACTATAGGAATGAGGTCGATAGAGAAAGTCTGACCAGCGAGGATAAGATTACAACCCTGAACTATGTGTGTGGCCTCTAGACTTTTACCATTAGCTAATTCTACGACATGTTTGATGTTTAGGGGAGTTGGTGCACGTTTTAACATTTGGCTAACTTTCAAAGACACATAACTTGTATCCGCACTCGAATCAAACAATACAGTAACAAAAAAGTCGTCAAGAAGAAACTTACCCATAACTACGTTGGGATCATTTCTCGCTTCACCCCTCCCCAGCACAAATACACGACCCCTTGCTTCGTTGTCGTTGTTGTTCCCACCGTTGTTTTTGTTGCCATTGCCCTGATTGTTGTTATTGTTGTTGTTATTCGGGTTTCGGTTCAACTGAGGGCAGTGTCTTTTGAAGTGACCTTCAGCGCCACAATGAAAACATCCCTTGTTGCCATGTTGCTGATTCTGCTGTGCTTGTGGCTGCTGCTGATTCTGATTCGCAGGCCGAGGGCTCCTACAATCCTTGGCCTCATGACCCATCTTGAGGCATCTTTGACAGCGACCCTTGTTACACTAGCCACTGTGGTGTCTGTTACAGTTGTTACACCTTGGAAGGTTCCCTCGATATCCGCCCTGCCTGTGACTGCCTGAAGGGTGCTGACTGGGACTCTGATAACTGTCAGTCTTTCGTTGCTGGACCTGTGACTGAACTGAAGCTGATCCCTTGCTGGAATCCCCATCCCATTTTCTCTTGTTGTCACTGGGAGTAGCAAGTGTAGTAGAAGTGGTAGCGGTGGCAGTAGCGCTGATACGTTTAGGCAGCTTGTTCTGTTCCACTGCCTGATCCGTGAGACGATGAGCAAGGCGTTGAATAGCCTGGATATTGTCAAGATTAGCCGGTGTCACATGGCTCTGAATTTCTGGCGCTAACCCCTTGAGATACAACTCAATGCGCTTGATTGGAGGGTCCACCATAGTTGGACACAAGACGGCCAGCTCATTCGACCGTTTAGTATAAGCTTCGATTTCCGACCCTGTCATTTTCAGATGGTAAAACTCATCTTCCAACTTGTGGATGTCATCCCGTGTGCTGTATTCACGTTTAATCAGTTCCTTGAAATCATTCCAAGGGGTGGCGTTAGCAGCTGCCAACCCTAAAATCTGAACTTGCGCGTTCCACCAAGTTAGCGCAATCCCTTCTAAAGTACCAGTGGTGTATTTCACCCTGCGAGCCTCAGGGCATTCACACATTTTGAACACAGACTTGAGCTTTTCGAACCAATGGAGGAGTCCAACCGCTCCTTCAGTGCCACTAAACGTGCTTGGACTACAGTCCATGAAGTTCTTGAAAGTACAGACAGGTTATGGGGCATGTTGACCTATTGTGTACAAATAGGACAAAGTTAAACACAAGAGTTAATGTAGGATCTAAAGATCCTAGTGTGAATCACATCCGCAGGGTATACTACTTGCTTGTGCAGCTGCAAGTGCCGCAGCTACTTGTTCATTGATAAGAGCCTTCAACTGGGCTTGAGTCATGTTCACACGTCCAGACATGATCTTCATAGTAAAAGTAGAATAAGTAGTGCGATGACAGAAGAGTGTAAGCACATAGGTGTTCTCATGTAATGACGCATAGTAAGCAATGTAATCTAAGCATACTGCGAGCAAAGTTCTATGTAATTCTAGCATGTAGGCAATAAACATAAACCTTATTACCTAGGATGTTGAGTCTTGCACGTGGAGCGAAGCGTCGTTGTGGATCGTTGAGAGCACGGTTCTGGTTATAGTCTGGTTTTAATAAAAACGTTTTTCCCTTATTAAAACCAAGTTCTCTATAACCAATGGCTCTGATACCAATCTGTCACACCCCCAAAATCCACCTGCGGAGTATCACTGCTTGGGAGCGTGACTGACCAGGATCAAGCCACCAATCATATAGAACAATGTACATAGTAAAAGTAATTGTATTTAAACCAAACCAATCCATATGAAAGGTGTTCCAAAACATAAGTATAATAACAAAGTTTAGCGGAAGCAAATGTATAAAAGCCCAATCATAAATAAAGCGTGCAATGTCATAATGTTTAAATCAAAGTAATCACGATCCTTGTCCACAACGACCGCGCCTCCCTGTGCAAGCTCCATGTACCTAACGACCTGCAAGGCATGTAACAGAGGATCAACAACTAGTTGAGCGAGTTCACAGAAAGTAAATGCGTAATAGTAAGTTTGTTTCTAACGTGTGGCTCTACTGGGCCGATATTATGTTCTATTGGTGGGGGCTTCCCATGTTGCATATACACTAGACTATTAGTAACCATAAGTGTTCTTCTTAACCTGAGAATAGTAATACGTACAAAGTTTACGTAGGTTTTACGTAAGTGCCCTTCACAACCGAGGACAGGGTACGCGGGGGTTTACGTAGGTTTTACGTAAGTGCCTGACACAACCGAGGCAGTAGTGAGTATAAGTTCACGTAGGTTTTACGTGAGTGTCCTTCGCAACCTGAGGACAGTGATGAGTACAAGTATACGTAGGTTTTACGTATGTGTCCTGCACAACCGAGGACGATGGTAGATAGTCTAGTAACAGTGTAAGTACAAATCCATTCAACCTTATTCCTTCAATCCCATTCCCAAGCCCTGGGAATTCCATGCCTTAGTAAGAGTGTGAACTCACCTTGGTTTGCTCGGTATGTTATTGCTTCTAGAATTAATAAATGTTTAAGTCCGTTACACACGACCTAGGGTACATTGCACATAAATTCGAGATAAGTGTTTACATTCAATTAGGGTTTACAAGTCATTGATGTCTAAACAGTTGTGATCCGTATGATGGTTGTGTACAGAATGATATGAGGAGATTGTTCACACATACAGGATCATGCAGTTACATTCAGTAGCATACAATCATATACAGAACATACAGTAAGCTTTAACACTGGTGTTTGTCATAAACTCAGGCTACACATCACTTGTAAAGTTCGGACAACATATATCATATGTGAAATTCGGACTATTAGATATACAATTAAGGTGACACCATGTTTTAATCACAAAGGTCGGACATACAACACAAATTAAAGGTCAGGCAACATTCCAAGACAAGAAATTCGGACCAAGGGGTTCCCCCCTTTAAAATTCGGACAGGGGTTATCCCCCCCACAAACTCGGACAACCCTCCTTCCCTTGTATAAAAGTCGGACCAAGGGCTTTGCCCCCTAAAACTCGGACACCCCTTGTGTTAAATCAAAAAGTCAGACCCCCATCTAGTGTATAAAAGTCGGACTCCTCTCCACCCTTACAAAATTCGGACCTCAATGCCTCACAAAGTTCGGACCCTTTGTGATGTGTAACAAATTCGGACCTTGTAACCCACCTAAAGTTCGGACCTCATATGTTTACAAAGTTCTGACCATATGCATTCAGTATAAAGTTCGGACTTTAACATCAAACAAGAAACTCAGACAACATGTAAATAAAACTCAGACTTTTGTGACTTCACAAAACCCTGACTGTTAGCTACGAGTTTCAACATATGTGGTTTCCAAATCCAATTCACAGAATCAAAGTAACAGTTACATTCTTACGTTAATACGATCAGGAAAACCCTAATTCATTCATATGCAATCCAATTATCATTCAACAATTCTAACATATAACGTATCTTGTCATCAGGCAAACGATTACACCACTAATCAACATCATTTCACAGTAATCAGAATTCAATCAGTAATTACAGAACTAGTATGTGAAGAGCTAGGGTTTACATGAATCACATAATCAAGAATAAATAACAACAAACAATCATTAAACAATTACCTTGGATTGATTCTAGACAAAGAGAGGAAATCAAAAGTGATGAAGAGCTTGTGCCAATGATGAAGATGATGATTGCAAGAGAGGATTAGAGAATGTGAAAGTACGTGTTTTGATTCTTGGGTGATGATTAGTGAAAGGGATTAGGGTTAAGAATGATTAGGATTTCACTAATTACTCTACTCATCCCTAATTATCATTTCTTACATAAAACACCCATCACAATATAATTTTACAGTTTCACCACCAAGTTCATGCATTTGTCAAATCTTTCATAAATAACACATAACCATGCTCAATTACAATACACTTTATTGAATCAAAACGTATACAGTTTCATAGCAAACTAATTGTGCAAGTAAACAACTAGACAAACAGTGAACGTGCAATAAATGCGAAAGTGGAATCTTGGAAACTCGAGTTGTCACAAATACAAGAAACCATCAGGCCCACTTCAACAACCAGAGATCCCGAAATGGAAATGGGAGCAAATTTCCATGGATTTCATTACTGGCCTACCCAGATCTCAACGCGGGAATGATACCATTTGGGTGATCGTGGATCGACTGACAAAATCTGCGCATTTTCTGCCTATCAAAGAAACGGATAAGTTTTCTACTCTAGCAGACATCTACTTAAAAGAAGTGGTATCAAGGCACGGAGTGCCAACCTCCATCATTTCTGATCGTCACGCGCGTTTCACCTCTGAACTGTGGCAATCCATGCACAAGTCCTTTGGTTCTCAATTAGACATGAGCACAACATATCATCCACAGACAGATGGGCAATCTGAACGCACCATCCAAACCCTTGAAGACATGCTTAGGGCATGTGTAATCGATTTTGGTAACAGCTGGGAAAAGCATCTCCGGTTAGTGGAGTTTTCATATAACAACAGTTACCACACCAGCATTCAGGCCGCTCCATTCGAGGCATTATACGGACGTAAATGCCGATCACCTCTTTGTTGGGCAGAAGTTGGTGACAGTCAAATCACTGGTCCAGAACTCGTAGTAGATACAACCGAGAAGATTGCTCAGATATGACAACGCATGGCGGCAGCTCATGACCGTCAGAAAAGCTATGCCGATAAGCGAAGGAAGCCACTCGAGTTCCAGGTTGGGGATCGAGTGCTACTCAAAGTCTCACCTTGGAAAGGTGTAGTTCGTTTCGGCAAACGAGGCATACTCAACCCGCGATACGTTGGACCCTTCGAAATCATCGAGAGAATTGGCAAGGTCGCCTACAGGTTGAATCTACCTGAAGAACTCAGCGGAGTTCACAATGTTTTCCACGTGTCAAATCTGAAGAAGTGTCTGTCAGACGAGACCCTCATAGTTCCTCTCAAGGAGCTCACTATCGACGACCAACTACGATTCGTCGAAGAACCAGTAGAGATTACGGATCAAGACGTTAAGATTCTCAAGCACATCAGAATACCTCTCGTCCGAGTTCGTTGGAATTCTCGTCGTGGCCCAGAGTATACCTGGGAACGAGAAGACCAAATGAAACTCAAGTATCCCCAGTTGTTTAAGAAAAACACAACCACTACTGAGACTGAAGCTACTGCAGAATTTCGGGACGAAATTCCAAATCAACGGGGGGATGATATGGCACCCCAGGAAAATCAGGAAAACAACGCAACTTAACTAGCTTCCTCAGTAACCACGCGCTAAATTTCGGGACGAAATTCTCTTAACAGGGGGAGAATGTGACAACCCTCAAATTCACATGTATTCCGTACAATTTATTAATGATAATTAAAGTGCTTGATGACTGTGTGGAATTACTTAACTGCTCTCTGATTACTGTGTTATACTTACATGTACTTGTTAACATACTAGTAATATACAGAAAAGTTACTAAAATGTCCTGTGTGATTTCCTGAGTGTTAAAAATTAAAAACGTTACAAAAATATATATATATATATATATATATGACACTTTACGGATTAATTAAGCACTTTAACGGAACAGTATCAAACCGAACAACCGGACTTTACCCAAAACATAAAAATATTGTCAATAACATTGTTTATCCTTTTCTGAGCTAGTTAGGGTCCCCGAACACCCTAACACCCGTTATATTAATTAACACACTAGTAACTAACTTGAATTCCTAACTAACATAACTAAACACTTAACTAAATGAAACAAGTTCCATTACATCCCAACCCCATACCCCCCTTCTACGGTTTTGGTGAAGTGGGGACACAACCCACAATTCTTTGATTAGTTTATTAACCTTGCTTGATATCAAGTAGACATAATATCTAATGGGTAATGGTGGAGTTAGCTTATAAGTAAACCCTAAGGGTAATCATCTTCATTTCACAAATCACCAACAAGCTCTCATCTCTCTCCCTCCTCCCTCACTTACGGCCTCCACTACCCTCCACCATCTCGCCACCATCCAACCTCCATACAACCATTTCTTACATACTCAAAGGTGCAAGGGATCATACAAGAAGGCTCGGTGCTCTCGGAAGTTCAAGAACCTCCCTAGATTTCTTTTATCCACCTCATTTATACTTTGATTCTTCCCTAGCCTCGAGCTAGTAGTAAGTGCCTCTAAACATCATCTTGATCTTGTTTATGGTGGTTAATAAGTGATTTAATGGCTGAAAATTTGAAACACTAAAGAACATAACATAAAGTCTTGGACAAAAGATGAATAAGTTGGATAAAGAGAAGTTATGTGTGTAAATCATGTAGATCTTGTGTTGTTATGATTCTTGGTTGATTATCTGATGTTTTGCTGGTTAATATTGATGTTTGATGTTGTTATAATCACTAAACATGCTAACGGAATCAATCGAATACGAACTAGGAAGTTAAAGACTGAAAACAGAATCTGTCCAAGATTTACAGCCAACTTCAGTTGGCTGCAAACAGGTCATAAACTCAACGAAAAACTGATATTTTGAGTCTAAAATGTGATATTAGGAAATACGGTTCTAACGGCACTGGAATCATAATTTTTGGACTCCGTTTACTATTTTTAAAGTGTCATTTCGTAACAGCAGCTAGAGCTGCATTTTTACTGCAGAAAATGGGCGATATGTATTCAGTCATAACTTGAGTTCTGTGTCGAATCAACCTATGAAATCTGTACAGTAGATGGACACTGATGTCGTAGTAATTGTCCCACTGGAATTTCGTCAATCCGACTTACAATGAATTTTTAATGAATTATTCCATAGACTGCAGTCAGAAAAAGATAAATCTGATTGCAGTCCGGAAAATGAATTTTTACAAGATATTGGTGATGAATTGGATCCCGAGATTTTTACACAATAATATTTGGATCATTTAAGGCTTTCTGTAAAAATTTGGAAATTTTTGGAACAAGTTAACTAAAATCCCCGAAAACAGCCCGCTTTTGAATATTTAAGCTGAAACTATATAAGTTGTAATTTGCGCGTCTAAATGTCGAGTATGCCATCTGTGAATGATCCAACATGTTATGTGTTAATAAAAGTGTTACGTGCAATGTCGTATGTTTGTTTATGAGTGGGGAATATATGGGAGGCTTATATGGGCATAAACCATTAAAGTGATGCATGTTATGTGTTAGATGCGTGTAGGAATTTTGTGCTTATCTGAAGTCGCTAATAAACTAAGTGGTAATCCTACTAGGACGTCATTGACCGACTTTGACTGTTAGCTATATTTGAGAATCTAACCGAGCAAACCGAGGTGAGTTCACACACTTTCTAAGGCATGGGATTCCCGGTGGTTTGGGAATGGGTTAAAGAATTAAAACGGAATCTACATATCTTACTTAAGTAGGATATGTACGGCCATCCTCCTTGGGTAGGATGCCAGTATTAATCCTGCGTATTCTCTTTGGGAGAACTACGTACGTTCGTCCTCCTTGGGTAGGACAACAACCTTAAAACTTACTAGACAAAACTCTATCATAAGTCCCTCATTTTATATCGACTTAATCGCCGAGGCCAATGGCGAGCGGGACATTAGTTAATAGCGCTATTAGGTTTAACAAACCTCACACCGTGCCAGTCGGACGGGCGTGTACTAATGGACTATGGCAAACCATCAGTGATGATAGACACTGATGCAGGGCACAACTTACTTGCGTAGTAGTCGATATCATACGGTCTAGTAGTTCACATGGGGAAGCCCCCACTAATCATGGACAGGGTATGGGTAATAAAGAATGAACTGGTTAAACTTTCTTTCAACTACGGGGTAACCCCCACGGCAATTACGCCAACGAAAGACAAACCACGTTTTCAGAAACAATTTCAAACTAAACAACCAAACGTGAACTCACTCAACTTTGTTGTTGACTCGTTGTTACATGCCTTACAGGTCGCTAAATGCTTGGAGCTTGCACGAGGAAGGAGTCGTTGTGGTGTGCGGACTGTTATGTTCCGTGCTGAATATTTAAATTCCTATGAACTTATTAAACTTGCGTTTTAATCTTTAACTTAAAAACTATGGACTTATGTTTTGGACTTTACGTATATGCTCCGCTGTTTTAAACTAAACTTAGCTAACTAGCTTTGGTCATCAATCGTATTGTGTTTGATTTCATTTACTTAATTACATTGTTCAATATGATTGGTGGCTCGATCCTGGTCATGTCACGCCTCCAAGCGGTGATGCTCTGCATGGTGAATTTTGGGGGTGTGACATTGTTCATCCGAAAAGCTGGTTTAATAGTTAGAGTCTATCCATCCGGATGGACTCCTTCCGCTAGCTTGGTTGATCTGGATGGAGTGTGTAAATAAATAGGAGAGTAAGGTATTGTCTTTTTAGAAGTTTTGGGTATTCTTGAGGTGAAGCTCTGCCCGTTTGATTTCGTGGTGTACACACTGTTATATCAGTAATAGAAATCAGTTTATAATTACGTCTTCGTGTTCTATCCACACATGTGATTGGATTCCGCACAACTCACGTGTTTGTACGCATTCAACGGTCAAGGAATCGATCCAGGATCAAAATCCTCAAACTATGTCGTCCCTTCGTACGAAGGGACTCGCTTTGTACGAAACGACTTATACATCACAAAACCTTTTGTTCATAACGGATTTCACTCTAATTTATACAATATTCAACACACGGTCTATCTAGCCTATTCACACAGTGGCAGACATAAACTATATGCACCAACACATACATCATCTAAGCTTTGGGAGAGAACACACATTTCGATATCCTCTCTAAACTGAAACTACCAAACTTTCCAAACTTATGGAGTTATGCGTACGACCACCTATATATAGGCTAGACTCCCCCGTGCTGATGTGCGTGCGATGTGATATATTTTTATGTATATTTTTTGTGACAATTGTCAAATTTGCATGCATCCATACAATTATTAGATAATAATTAGTGCTTAATGACTGTGCTAAATTACAAATAATTACTTGAATTGCTTTTGATTATTACCTTATACATTCATGTGCATCATATATTGCTTAATGTTATGTCATTATTGCATGAGAACTTTATTGGCTCCAATGATGCACAAAACACAGTTAGCACAGTTATCCGACAAATCAGAAAAATGCTGACAGAGTTCAGTAGATAGACAGACATTGTGTTGAGACACAGAATGAGCCAGAAACCAAATATTACACTAGTATGGTTTGTAGGAAAGTAAGGATCACAAAACTGTCTTCCTAGCGATAGTTTAAGTGCCGGAAAGTGCCTAAAAACTCTCATACACTGCATAATTCAGCAAATTCAGCAAAAATTCAGCAATTTAACAACTAACAGCATGCAGAATTATGGTTAAATGGTCCAGAATACTTTCCTAAGTGTCGGGAATCGAAACTGCCACAAAAAGTAACATAAAGCACACTAAACTGCAAAATCTAGCACTTTAACGAACCGGTAACCAACCGAACAACCGGACACTACCCGAAACAACAAATTTACACTAGAAGCACTGTTTTAATGTTTCCAAGCTAGTTATGGTCCCCGAACATCATAACACACAATAAAAAATATCTAGTAACCAAGACCTTACCTATATGATTTAAATCTATATATAACCTAACTAACTAGTTAACCCCTAGCCTACTATCCCCCACCCCCGCCTATAACCGGATTTATGTGGCCCCCACATGAGATTTTATTGGTTTATAAAAATAGATTGTGTTCCCCTTTTTCTAACACAATATACATTAGTCCATAACAAGTTGGTGATTATAAGTAAGTAACCCAAAGACATAAGCACATCATCCTTACACAAACTTCATCACACCACACTTCTTCCTCCCTCCATCTAGCTCTCGGCCGAACACCCACCTCCACACCACCACCATCATCATTCAAGTTCCATACAATCTACATACACACAAGGGTGTTAGAAGGTGCATAAGGAAGCTTGGAGCTTTCGGAAGTTCTAGGACCTTCACCGTTTGCTTTTACCCACTTGTTTTCTACACTTGATCATCCCTAGCCTTGAGCTAGTGGTAAGAGTCTTGATCTTGCTATTTTACTTCCATTGTAAGTGGTTAAAAGAAGAAACATAATGTTAATCATCAAGAACACTAAGATACATAAGAAGTAAACTTGAACATAAGCATGTTTAATGAAGAAATCATGTTGTTTATGTATTGATTTACTTGTTGAACATTGTTTGCTTGTATAAATAATGTGGATCATCATATGATCTTGCTAGATCATGATTAAAAACATAGTCTAGCAAGATGAGAGGATAAACTTGATGAAAGTTAATGAATTATCCTCATGAGAAGCATGAACTTGAAAGAATAAAAGTTGTTTCTTGAAAAATAACGATTAAAGTGAGTAGTAATACTTGTAGATCTAAAGATTTACGAATGATTTCTAAAGAAACCAAGTTAAAAACACAAGTTTTACTAAATTTTGGTTCTTAGACAAACAAACACTACTTTTAATGGTTAAACAAGTGTAGAAATACTTGTGTAACAAGAAGGTTCATAAAGAAGCATTTTTAGAAAATGTGTTTTGAAGTTGTAAACATCCAACTTCTTCAAAGATAAAGTTTTTAAAGAAGTAAACACATTTTAAGGGTAACTAAACTCACTAAACATACTACCAAGTTGCTACAAATTTTCATAAACTTTCAAGTTCATGAAGTAGTAGAAAATGCATGATTTGGCAAGATTGGTAAGTGAATGTTGTTTGTTGGTGATTGTAAATTGTTTGTGATGATTTTTACAAAAGAAAATGATATGCTTGAAAGCATGGAAACCTCCATTTTTAGGGGAAACTATGGCAAAATTTTCTAAAAATATAAACACTCAGAAAAATATTTTTTAAACAAATATTCACAAGTGTATTTTAACCTAGAGTTTTCCATATAAACTTTGCCATAATTTTGTTACAAAAATACAAATGTTGGAGGTTGTTTTTACAAATAAAAGTGGCTAAATATATATTTAGAATATATATATATATATACACTAAGGACATATATGTGTGATTATTTGTATACTTTGTGTATTAGTTATATTATTTTAGGACTTGAAATAATATTACTCACAAAATACCAAGGAATACAATCCAAAATATTGCTAAAATCTCAAGGAATAAATATACAAGTGACACACAAAATATTGGCGGAAACCGAACAAGAAATGTAACAGACAAAATATTCCGGAAATATTATCCATGTGTGTATTTTGATAAACAATATTTTGGACACAAGGAAATCAAAATATGATTTTACAAATTATTACAAAGTTATACCATATTTTTGCCAAGGAGAAAATATATTATTTTTGGGAAGTAAAAATATATTTTATTGGAATTTTTAGAAGATATATAATTTTTGGGAAAGATATATATTTTCTTGAGTACACCTGAAATACATTATCTTTGAATAAAAATAAGTTTATATATATATTTTCTAAGTGAGACTTGAAAATACATTATTTTTGGAACTTATGTGAAAATACGAATATTTTTGCCAAAGGAAAAATTATAAATAATTTTTCTAAGTAATATTCCCTAAAATATATTTTGGAAATATATATGAATTTTTATTAGAAATAATATTCCGGAGAATTAATACGAAATTAAGTAAAGGAATACTTAATGAATACAATAAAAGTACGCATTTTCATACGTATAAATACACGTCGGAAGGCGACACCTTTACATGGCAAGAATACACAAATACAAATATACCCATCCCTGGGAAGTATATACATGTTTAAATACTTGATAAGTATTAAGTTAAAATATTAATTATTTTAACAAATAATTATACACTTGGAATATTAATGAAGACACTTTGAAACATAACTCAAAGACACTAGTCATTACCAAGTCAAGGCATGACCCGCTCGTCTAATGGACCGTAGTACGCATGTAGGTAGTCGTGCGTTCTAGAGGAAGCTTTGTGTTACATCGGATACACGGAACGCAAAACTGTGAGTTCATGTCCCCCTTTTCTTTAAACTGTTTTGTTTATTAACTTCGGGGGTGAAGTACATGTTACAAAATGATTACATACAATTACAAGTGGTATGATTAGCTTTGGAAAGTAGAGTAGATCATGTGAATGGGTAGGTGCACTCTTAAGGCCATTAATCCTCGTTGTCGGACCGAGGGACAGGAGTGATAGATCTATTTGGGTGTAGCGAGCCCCATCCATGAGTTCGTCGAGTGGGCCATGTGGTGACTATGTCTTACAGCCGGAGGCCCAGTACAAAGTCTGCTAGGTTTGAGTCTTCCTGCACCATGTCATGTATATAATGTATTAGCTACACATTAATTGATCTGTTTCCTTGTTGCTTTCATACCGGATTTCAAGTACATACAAACATACTTACAAAGGTTTCAAAGGTTTATTCACAAACATACACATGAACTCGCTCAACTTTTGTTGATGTTTTCAAACTACATGTATTTCAGGAAATTAAGTATGGATCTGGCGGGCGTTGGAGTTTCAAGGCATGTAGAATAAAAGCTGTCATCCGTGTCTTAGAGTTTGGTTAGCGTGTCTTATCCTGGACGAGACACATCTTTTAAAACCTGGTTTTAACTAAAGTTTTTTTATGAGTCCTTATGGAACTCTAAACAATTTATGTGGTTTGTAACTAGGATTTTAAGTCTATGTTTCAAGAAAATGATGATGTAATGTTTTAAAACTTAATCAATGGATGAACATCTTGGATTTTATCATATAGTTGTTTGTTATGGTTGAATGCAATGATATTAAGCAAGTCACACCAAATCACGCTTCCGCAAAAGTCAGGGTGTGACAGTTTGGTATCAGAGCTTCGATTGTAGCGAACTAGAATTCTTTCTCGAGTCTAGACTACAATCATTAGGGCTCTCACGAAAATATTTCTACAAAATGTTTTCATTTCATACACAAAACGCCCACATCCAGGAAAACAAACATTTTTACAAACAAAAGACACGAAACACATTTCAAAGTTTACGTTTATGACTCAGTCTGAGAGACTAGGGAGTTCAGTCTGGGAGACTAGGAAGTTTAGTCTGAGAGACTAGGGAGTCCAGTCTGGGAAACTAGGGAGTTTAGTCAAGGAGACTAGGTGGCTTAGTCTGAGAGACTGGGAGGATAGAAAGTTTCATGAAGAATAATGTGAATACATGACTACATGATGAATTGTCCTTGTTTGCAATATACTAAGTGTTAGTGATTACTATGAATATACATGCTATGATTATTATGTACCGGCACACATGTCACCTTCTTCCGAGAGTGAGGGATCAAACATTGACAACCATACGACCACTGCCACAGATAATGAGATTGCACCTGCACCGGAGATATTTGCGTCAGACACTGAGAATGATCCTGATATGCTGACCGAGGACGAGGACGACTTCAAACCATCCGCGCTACCAGACTTTGGCGATGATTTACCCTTGTTGATGGTTTCCCTGACGAGAATCCTTCTGCTGTTCTTGCTTCGGTCCATGACCACCTTATCATTGGTTACCCCGATGGCGAGCACATCGTGGCCCCGATCCTTGATGTCGTACCCCTTGTGGTCATACTTTCCGAGGTTTGGTCATTCGATGATCTGTATGATGATGACATTGATTTGTTTGTTGATGGTCCTCCTGTTGATGCCTAGGGTGATGGAAAGATAGCTGAGAATGTTATTGCTATTGTTAGTGCATTGTGTGTGTGGCCATATATAGAAATCTAACTGTACATGTAAAGTCTAGTGTCTTGAGTCTGTAAAATACCTGACAGAGGTTTCGCTAGGTTTCACTAGGTGTCGTTAGGCAATGTCAGGTCAGTATACGGTACGGCATGATGTTAAGAATCTGAGCAAGATCCAAAGTGATGTCATCATTATACAATGATGACATCATATGCAATATCATATGCATATTTCATTTCGTACGTAATAGCATGCACGCATGGATTTTGATTTCGTATGAAACTGACATGCTTACCTGGAGTTTGATTTCGCTTGAAATGCATGGAATTTCAGTTTCGCACGGAATTGGGAGGGTCACATTCATACGGAATCATGCAACTATAAATATCAGTAATTCATTTCACACGGAATTAGAGATCGGAAGAGAACTAATTTCTTATGAACTGAAGTTCTTCTACTTCATCAGATCTTCATCAAGAACACTCCGTTTACGTCACGTTGATTAGATCTCAAGTGTTCGTTGTATAGATCGAGTCGAAACTCTGTCCGGTTGTCGTTGTTACATAATAAAATGTTGTTTAATTACGTTTTCGCGCACGATTACGGTTCGATTTAACGGATTCCGCACGTTAAATCGAATCCACCGCAGATCTAGTGATCGTTTACGATCCAATCCTATACTCACAAGTGGTATCAGAGCTACGGATAGCTCTGCGTGTAATCGTTTGCGAATCGGACCAGTTTCGAACGATTTCGATTTGATTCAGTGAAGTTTTAGGTTGTTTCGGTTGATTTTTGATGTGTTTCAAACAATTTAAAATCTGATTAGGTTTGTGTCAGATTGAATCTTATACATATCAGATCTGATACACTGTTCTCGGATTGATTTTTTGTAAATTTTGGTTCGTTTCGATAATTTCTGGTTGAGTTTCGGTGATTTTCAAACTGATTTGGTTGTTTGTCAAATAGATTTCAAACTGTGCTAATTGTTTTCGGTATAATCAGATCATGTTAGATTGATTTTCATTCAGTTTTGGTGTATCGAATGTGTATATCGAACTGAATCGGTGATGTTCAGTTAAAGTTTTTGATAGTTTCAGACAGTTCACATCAGAAAATTGATTGATGAACTGATTTGAGTATGATGTTCATCATGGATGTTTGAAATATATCGATCTGTTTTTTTTTACGAATCAATCTGAACTTGATCTGTTTTCTTATAACTGAACTTGATCTGTGTGTTAGTAGAGAATGGATGTGTGAATGAATGTTTTTCTGGTCTGATCGATCTTAATCTGATCAAATTATTGCAACAGTTTGTAGAATGAAATCTGATTGTTAGTTGCACATGGTGTTATCTGGATTTGAGTAGACCTGTACTTTGATCTTAGTCATCTGAATTGGTTATATTCACGATAAAAGTTGTTGTGATTGTTGTATAAAAACAGAAAAGAGTTTCAAGATCTGAAACTTGAAATAAAAATGAATTGTAAGTTGTAGTTCCAGATTTGAATCGACTGAGTATCAACCTATTGTTTACAAAGATAGCCTGATTGTTGATTGTTCGAAATAACAATTTGCAGTATCAGCTGCAATTCACAAGTGATCTACATCGGACGAATTTCGGTGACATTGATCCTGATTTCGATCAGTTTCGAACTGATTTTGTGATGAACTGTTCATCATGAATGCGTTTTAGTGTGTTTGAAACTTGTTTTGATCAATTTCGGATTGTTTCGGTGTGACATTTGTGCATTCTGAACAGTTTACATCAAATTCATCACTATTTCGGTTAAAGTTTCAAAACTTTCTTTTAGTTTACTTCAGTTACGGATCATTTCAGTTGATTTTCGATCAGCTTCGGAGAAATTTTGAATCTGTTTGATGTGGTAATTGGGATTGCAGGTTATCGAATTTGTTGTTCTTTGAGTAAGAATGATGAAGTAATGATTCTTTGTTGAGTGACTGTTTCTAAAAAAATTACTGTAGTATATTGTTCATAACTTCATTACAAATCATAATCATTCATTTTCATAAAATACACATCACTGACTCATTCTTATATACGAAGACAACGTTGTATTTTGGGTAAATTGTGCCGGAGAAAGGAATCGTTTGTGTGAATCATTTAGAATTTGTTTTTGTGAGTAAAGAAAAGTTTTTGAAAAGTAAAGGATTAGTGGCAAGCATCAAGATTTGAAAGAATAAAAAAAACAACGGCTGTTTGTCTTTGATGTTTGATTAGGGTTTAAGAATAAATTCTTTTGTCATTCAATCATTAAACCTGAATTGACATATTGTAGTAGGTTAATAAAAATAATAATAAATAATACACAGTAGCGGGTTTCATAATTTCAATTGAAGTGGATTGAGAAAGTGGTTAAGTGATTGGGCCGAAGATTTATCTTTTGGAATACATACTCATTTGGTGTCATCTTAATAGATTGGGCTTTGTGAGTTTATTTTGAATAATCAAAGTTCATTTGTTCAAAAGAAAAGTGAAAATCATATCCGATCGGGTCACAATTTGTTTCAAGGGATCGTGTTTTTGTTCAAGTTTAAAGTGCAACAAATCGAGTGGCAATCCAAACGAGTTGCCACCCGATCCTAATCAGTTCTATTTGTCTGTATTTCAGGTGATTTGTCAAGCATCGGATACTCGCCCGAGCGAATCCCCACCTGATCCGTTGACGTCTGATTTTTGCCACTCAATCGGATATTCATCTGATTCATTGTTTTGATAAAGTGATTGAACTAATCTTAGATTGAGTAAATTTTCGTATCGTTTGAAAATCTATCTTCGTGAATCTTTCAAATACCGAAACATGGGTTCTGAGTTTTATATTGCACAGAATAAGTTTGATAGTTTTACTGGTACCAAGGGAGAGTCTACAAAAGAATTGATCGAGAGGTATTGCAAGTTGTATGTAGAGATGAGAAATTTGAACATTACCAAAATGGATGAGACGTGGGTTTATAAGTTGGCAAATGCTTTACCGCGTGATGAGTGGGGCACATATTTGTTGGCTTGGAAAAATAGCTTGGGATATTTTGGATTCAATTTGAGCACGTTCGTCGAGAAGATTCAAGCTCAAGAACTTGAGTTCCAAAAGATTAGAAAATTGAAGTGTGATTCAGGAGAAAAGAATCATAAAGCAACAACTACTGAAGAAAAAGTCAAATCTGAAGAAAATGTTCAAGTGGTAGAGAAGCAAGTTGACGAAATTTCAGCTATCAAGGTTGAGAAGAAGGCTGAAGCTGTAAAGATGACCGAGAAGTGCTTAAACTGTGATAAATTTGAAGCAGACAATGTCAAGCTCTTAAAAAATGTGGAGAGTTTGACATTGGAAAAAAATTAAAAGAAAAGGAAAAAGATTTTCAAGATAAAATAACATTTTTGGAAAATGAAAAATTGAAAATTGAAAAAGATTTTGAAAATAAAATAAAATCTTCAGAAAATGAAGATTTTTGGATAAAATTGGAAAACAAAAATTTAAAAGAAAAAGAAACCGAATTTCAAAATCAAATAAAAGTTTTAAAAAATGAAAAATCTTTTTTCAGAAATAATATTGAAAAACAAATAGCAATAAACTCTCATCTTGAGAAGATTATTCAACTTAAAAAAGAAGTTGAATGTGCCAGAAATAAAATTGCTGAGTTAGAAAAGACATTGAAAGGTTTTGTGACCTCGTCTGCATTACTAGATCATATTTGTCCAAAACCTATCAATGGAATTCCAATAAGTGACAATGTCACAAATTATGACAAAGTCATAATTGAGGATTGTGATGATAAAACTGATGATGAAAATGAGAAAAAGAAAATATTTTTGAAATTAAAAGAAAAAATTCAAGCAACCGTTTTACATTCTATTGAAAAAGGTGAATGCTCAACGAAAAAACCTGTAAAGTAGAATGTGGAACAAAAACAAAATGTTAAAAAGCCAAAAAATCTTCAAAACAACAATAAAAGATCATCAGTTCAATCATCCAATCATTATAAAAAACCACAAAAATTTGAAAATCAAAACTCACAAATAGTTGGTAATAAGTGGTGCAGGTTTAACCACAGTGCTCAAGCGTCAAATCAAGCTTATAGGAGAAGTCATGAGTACTACAAATCAAATCAGTGTTATGATTTGAGTGTTTGGATTGATGGTGGAGATTGGTACGATAACAGGGTGTGTTACAACTGTGGTTTTCAAGGACACATTGCTGTTAACTACCAGAGACAGAGATTTGAGACAAGAAGATGTTATGAATGCCAAATCAAAGGTCACATTGCCAGAAATTGCCAATGAGATCAATGGAAAGATCGAGGGCTGAATCTCAGAAAAAGATGAAGAAATCAGTCAAGGTTGAAGAAAAGCCCAAAGAACAGAAGGCGAAATAACAGAAAGTAAAGCTTTCACAAGGGCAGAAAGATCGACTGAGAAAGAAAAGGAAGAAAGCAAGAGAGTATCTTGAAAGGATTTTGTCTTCGGATACAACCGGAAAATCAGATAAAAGTTCCGGTGAATCGTCTTGCTCTCCAAAGAATGATAAGTCAAGCAACACGAATTCATCAGATACAAATATGAGGACAAAAGGGAGTGTAAAGAAATCAGATGTTAAGTCTAGCGATGAATTTGTATCTTCGGAAACAAAGGAGCCACGTGTTGGCGATGAATCTGATAAATCAAAGTCAGAGGAGCCTCCTGTTGAGCAAAAAGAAGAAAATTCAGTTCCGCCAATGGATGATATCAACTTTACACCATTGCGAGCTGAAAATTATAAATAAAAAGTTGACGAAGTTGAAATTTCAAATCAATCTTTTTCTGAAAAGAAAGATTTTGATGTTGAAAAAGCCTTTAACCCCAATGTTCTAAACATTTTTGGAAAAATGGTTGACGGAACAGTCAAAGGGGTAAAGGAATTTTATGAATCAAAGAAGAGAACTGACACACCGAGTGAAAATAACTCAGATGCACCCAAGACTGGTCAGGCTTGGGTGTCACCTTTCTGTACTTGAAAATCCTGACTTGCCGGAACTCCCAGGTTGGTAATTGGGGAGTAGGAATCGGCATCTTTCTTGAGAAATTCACAGGTTGGTAACTGTGATATTTCGACTTACAAGTGGTTAATCAAGGACATTAAGTTGTACTTGATTTAACTATCTTACAAATGGTATGATTATTGGAAAATGGTTTTTGTGATAAACCTACAAGTGGTTGAAAACAATGTGATGAATTAAACCCCATGTTTGTGAAATGGCAAACAAAACTAATTTTCCGGAAAAACCATTTTGATTAAAATAAACTTAAGTGTTCTGAAATCATAATGGGAAAATAGTTTGTTGTCAGGGGGAGTTCTGATTGTTTAAGCCAAGTGGATGGCGAATTGAGACAATTCTCATCAGTTTGTCATTTTATTTGTACAGTCTATTGTTTTAAATTTTTTCCCGCAAAATCAAAATTGAAACATATTTTGATTTTAGGGGGAGTAAGAAAATTTTTAGAAATTTTGAAAATTTTAAAAATCCAAAAAACAGGATAAAATCTAAAAGCCAAAAACATTGAAAAAATAAAAAATGAGTTTTGCTGTGAAAAAAAGGAAATGATAGTACATCATCAGTGGACTATCACAGCACGCTAAAGAATTGGAAAATTAAAATGTGATAAACGGTCCCACTAAAGATGTGACGATAGGCTCAGCTAGACTAGTAGATTTGCGATAACAATACAAACTTAAATGAAAAATCCTAGTTCTAGTGGGAAACGCGGTTGAAAGCATAGTACTTAGTTTTATCCTTCTTGACTGTGTGCCTGCTCAGTAATCGCTGATTGTCTTAGGACATAAAACCGGTTAAGTCTGTGAGCTTTCACAACTTTGCTGAAAAGTCGCTGTGATTGTGCATTTCATTTTGCAAAGATTTAAACTTGTTTGATTTCTTTATTTTGTTTAAGCATTGGACATCCTCTGCGTATACGTGAGTATCGAACTGGATGTTATTGCCTAAACGTTCTACTTTATTTTCTTTGGTGTTTCGTTTAAGCTTTGGATCACCTCTGCGTATACGAGAGTATCGAACTGGTGGTTAAAGCCTAAACAACTTCATCTTGTTTTTTATTTCTTATTTTGTTTAAACATTGGACTTTCTCTGCGTATCGAAAGATCGACCTGATTGTTAATGTTTAAACATTCTGCGTTGTTTTCGCACATATCACAGTTGATGAAAGTTTAAAGGCATTATTAGAGTTAGTGTATTGCATGATGAGGGGATATGCTGAGATCGTGGGGTCCATAAGAATTTAGTGCAAAATTAATATACCTTAACGTATCTGTAAGCATTTCGAAAGTTTTTAGATTGAGTTTAAGAGGACAACAATATCGTCAATCTATGTGAATCATTTAGAACTTAAAATGTATAAAGCTTAACGGTGCTTGTGATTTGTCTCAATAACTGATATGATCCTCTTACATAAACTCACAAAAATATTATCTGTAAATATTTCTTTATTGTTTTTCTTTAAAAACAAAAATCCAAAAAGATTGTGTTTTAGCTTAAAATTTTGAAAAATCAAAAATATTTTATTTCTTTTTATTTTTGGCAACTGATGTTGGAAAGCTGATTTTCAAAAATTCGAAGTGCTAAATATGATGAACGATAGTGGGTTAAGAGAGTTTGTTTGTGACGAGAAATGATTTAAAAACTTGAATTTCAAAATGAAAATTTAAAAATCGATAAGTTGGATAATCAAGGTCACTAATTTGAACTTGATCATCTGTGAGGGTTACTGATTTTTATCATGCTTAACAATCAAATTTGATAATAGACATTTATATGTTTAGAAAACTTTCACCACTCAAATCTAAATGTTTGAATAATGATAAGATTTGACAGGAAGCTAAATTGAAAGGGGGAGCAAGATTAAACGTCAAATCTTAGAAATTCGGGGCATCATTCAAGGGGGAGACTGTGGTTTCACTTGAAGATGTTATCCAAGGCAGTTCAAGACTAAACATCACAGATTTCTAGCTATGTCCAAGGGGGAGATTGTTAGTGCACTGTGTGTGTGGCCATAGATAGAAATCTAACTGTACATGTAAAGTCTAGTGTCTTGAGTCTGTAAAATACCGGACAGAGGTTTCGCTAGGTTTCACTAGGTGTCGTTAGGCAATGTCAGGTCAGTATACGGTACGGCACGATGTGAAGAATCTGTGCAAGATCCAAAGTGATGTCATCATTATACAATGATGACATCATATGCAATATCATATGCATATTTGATTTCGTACGTAATAGCATGCACACATGGATTTTGATTTTGTATGAAACTGACATGCTTGCATGGAGTTTGATTTCGCTTGAAATGCATGGAATTTTAGTTTCGCACGGAATTGGGAGGGTCACATTCATACGGAATCATGCAACTATAAATATCAGTAATTCATTTCACACGGAATTAGAGATCGGAAGAACTAATTTCGTATGAACTGAAGTTCTTCAAGTTCATCAGATCTTCATCAAGAACGCTCCGTTTACGTCACGTTGATTAGATCTCAAGTGTTCGTTGTATAGATCGAGTCGAAACTCTGTCCGGTTGTCGTTGTTACGTAATAAAACGTTGTTTAATTATGTTTTCGCGCACGGTTACGGTTCGATTTAACGGATTCTGCATGTTAAATCGAATCCACCGCATATCTAGTGATCATTTACGATCCGATCCTGTACTCACAGCTATGCTACCTCCTGAGATTCCTACCATGGAAGTATCCTCTGCTTCCATTTTACACTCGATTTCAGACTCCTTTGAGTCTGTGACATCTGCAGCCTTACAGAAGGCCGGATTGCAGCTTTCTACTACTGACTCAGACGACGACACCGCTATGACTGCTGCACTATCACCCGCTCAAGATCCCACACCCTTTCACGACCCAGAGCCTGCTCCTGAGCCAACTCCTGTTCCTTTTGGGTCAGCCTGATGTTGCACCTACTGACCCTGCACCCTTGCTTGATCACGACCCTATTTCTTTTGGTTTACCAAACATTGCACCCCCTTATACCTGACCCAGTACCTGCACCCAATGATCTTCTCTTTTGTTGAGACATTTGTTCCTGCACCTGCACCCGCTGATGTTGCTCCTTTTCCCCTATGGAGACCGACGTCCATTGCCCCGACATATCTATCGCTTTCTTTCAGGACATACCCGCACCCCAGGAAGGTACTCCAGGTCAGCACCTGCGTGACAATCCTTTTGCTATAGCAGCATTTTCCCCGACCTCGCAGGCCGCACCGTTTGCTCCTTTCAATACTTCATTGATTGGCGAGCCATTCTGATGGTTCCTACCATACACTAAGCTGATTTCAGACCCCAACCATCCCTCACATTATGAAGGCTACACACGGGATGAGTTGCTCCTGTCACATCAGCTACAGTTTGAGGGTATGAGTCGCAGAGTTTTGGAGCTTGAGCTGTCACCACGTCCTCTACCCTGTCTATTGCCAGTATACTTTGATCCTCCACATTCATCACTGTCTCCTTTTGCACTCTCACCTGTTGCTATTACACCTTTCCCAGGTTTTTGATGCTCGTTTCTTTACAGTCGAGCAGCAGATCGGTTAATTACCTCGACGTGTGTACAAGCTCAAGGAGGAGCTCGCACACGTTAGCAGCTTGCTTTTCTTTCCTTCTTCACCTCAGTCATCATTATAGTTGGCGTTTGGCTTTTTGCGGATTGCATTACTTTGGGGTAAAGACACTACTAATGAGCCGAGATTGTGGAGATTTTTGAAGACCACTTTTGACCACGTGATTTTGATACACTGATAGACTTGTTAGACAAGGGTAGGGTGACCCTGTGCCCCTTTGGATATGAAACACTTAGTAGACAATGTGATTGTGGTGGATAAATAATGAGAGCTCAGTCGCTATGTCTTCGTTAGGCACATTGTTGATCCACATGTGTGTGCTATAATTATAAAGCTACGTGCTAGCTTGCTATGCTCTCATTAGACACAATTCCCAAGTTACTTGTTTATGCTATGACTATGCTATTGCTTGATTGGTTGATATGCTAATTTATTATGTGTATGTACATATGACCTCTAAACAACTATATGCGCTCCCTGAACAAATGAGACCTGACCAATCCAAATTCTTCTTAGAAGATGTCACATCAAGAAATCATCCGGCTGACCGAGGCAGAATTACAAGCGCACATCACACAGGCCATAGCTCGGCACGAGGTTCTTCGCTACAGACACAGCGAAAGTATCCCAGGGAATAACCTGCCTAACGGTAGTGTTTGAGTCACCTAAGACACATTACAATACGTTTGGACAATTCCAAGTGTGCTTTGCTAATGCTTTCTTTGATGATTGCTTGGGTATAGGTTGTACATACAAGCAATTCTTAGACTGCAGGCCCCAGAACTTTGACGGCACTGGAGGTGCCATAGCTTTTGTGAAATGGGCCGAAAACATGGATTCTGTTTTGCAAATGAGCGGATGTACGCCAGAGCAACAAGTCCCATATGTGTCAGGATCATTTCAAGATGAGGCCCTGTTATGGTGGAACCTTCGGGTTAGAATAATGGGCGAAGCTGCTACGAATGCTTTAACATGGGGTGAGCTGAAGGAAATGATGCGTAAGGAGTATTGTTCTCAGATGGAGATCCAGAAGCTGGAATTCGAATTCTGGAAGTTAAAGATGGAAGGTCCAAAGGTGGCGGAGTACGTGCAGAGACTTCATGATTTATCACGAGTTGTTCCGTACCTGGTGGAATCAGAGTTGAAAAGGATGGAGCCATACATCTGGGATGGTGCCTCAGATCCTATGCTTAATGACGGTATCAACTCCACCAACAACTATCGATGCGGTCGATTTAAGTACGACACTCATTAAAGAAGCGGTTAGACTGGAAAAGCTTTCAAACCCTGACGAGAAGAAGGAAACTCAGGTAGAGTCATCCGGAAAGAACAAAAGGAAGCTCACTGACTTCTAGGAGGATACCCAAACGAACAACATGAACAAAGCCAAAAAGAGAAAGGAGTACATGGGCATCCTACCTAAGTGCGATAACTACCTACTTCATCATGCTGGGCCATGTAGGTATGGAAGAAGTGATGTCTGCGACAAAGTGGGGCATGTCAATGAGATGTGTCGGATCGGAACGGGACATGGAAACAAAGGTTAAGATGGTAGCGGAGATCACGGAGGAAGCAACGACAACAACAACTATCAAAGTAGGACCAATGATGAACAAAAACGTGCTCGAGGTTGTTTTGACCGTGGGGACAAAAGGCATTTCAAGAAAGATTGCCCTAACAACAATCAGACCGATGTTAAGATTTACTTGGGAGCTAAGCCGAGAAGTGAGGAGTGCAGTAATCACCACGAATGTCGATGCCTGAGGCCTAGGTGTGGTAGGTGCCGAAAGAAAGGACACAACAAGGATGCCTGTTGGGCGAGGAGTCCCAGACAAGGAGGAAATGATGACAACAACCAAGGCGGAAATAATAATGATAAAATTCCGGGCTGCTACAGATATGGGAACATGGGGCACTTTAGGAAAGATTGCCCAAGGAGGATTAACTGTCACACCCCCAAAATCCACCTGCGGAGTAACACCGCTTGGGAGCGTGACTGACCAGGATCAAGCCACCAATCATATCGAACATGTAATTAATACCAAATATAATAAATGTAAACCAGTCATTCAATATGATAGGTGTTCAAACATAATCATAGTTTTAAAGTATAGCGGAAGCATAAGTACGAAAACCCAAATGTGTAACATAAGTTCAATAAGTTTCAAAACATAATCCATGCTCCACAACGACCTGCTCCTCCCTGTGCAAGCTCCATAGTATCTAACGACCTGCAAGGCATGTAACAGAGGATCAACAACTAGTTGAGCGAGTTCACAGTTAACAGTTCAATAATAGTATAGTGTGAGTAGTAGTATGTTCGTTCGTTATGTCATGTATCATATTAGTTTCCATCGCGGCCTCCCAGGCAGGTATGCGAAGATATTAGGGGATGTTCATTCCAAGTATTCTAGACTAGGTTTACCTGTATCGCGGCCTACCAGGCAGGTGTGCGAAGATTAGTAAATTACAGTTCGCGGCCTTCCAAAGGCAGGTGTGAGAAGTCAGTCATAATATCGCGGCCAACCCTTGGCAGGTGTGCGAAGATCAGTTCAATAAGTGTTACTAGTCTAGTCGTAGTTCTATCAGCGAAGTATATACAATAGATCATCAAATCCCATTCCCACCCGGGAACCCCATGCCTTGGCTGTGTGAACTCACCTTGGTTTGCTCGGTATGCTAAGTTAAGTGCGCACAAGTAGTCAATCAAGTCCTATAGTATGCACGTATACTTAATCAGTACATGTTGGTAAAGTTTCACATGCAATTTATGTCACAGAGTGGGATTAGCAGTTAACATCGTGTACACATAAACAGTTGGTCAATCCGTACGAGATTCCAAGTTACACGCAAGTCTCTTACTAAGTTGTCATGCTTAACAGAGTTAATATGCTTGACCGAGTTACACACTTAACCCACTTAACATACATGCCAGAATCATTCAAAATCAATAGGGTTATCACACATGCTGAGCTAATCATACATAACATGGTTAACCTATCATACTTGACATACTTAACCCAATTAATTACCTAACATGGTTAATCGCTAGCGGAGCTGAAATTCAACAGAGTTAACTAAGTATAGATTTAACATACGAGTTACTGAGTTACAGATCAATCATCACGAGGCCATTCAATCAAATCATCAATATATATATACGAAGCGGTAGTCACCTAACCAGGCAACACTCGATTAATATGATTATCATTCATCAGACTACTTACATGCTCAAACATAATTCAACTCATGGTATTGCTTATCAGTTGGGACCTTATGTATGATCAAGAAAACTCGGACCATGAGGGTTTTGCTATAGAAGGTCGGACTGTTTACTTGTTTGTAAAAGTCGGACAAATGAGGGGGTTTTGGGGATCAAAAACTCGGACCCCATGCTTCTTGCCAAAACTCGGACAAGGTTATCCCACAAGAAACTCGGACACACATGCTTAATACAAACTCAGACTAGTGTGGGATTCAAGAAACTCGGACCAACATGTTATGTATTCAAACTCGGATTAAATGTGTGTGTGGGGGGGGGGGGGCTTCCCTGTTAAGAAAGTCGGACTAGAGGGAGTGTTAAAAAAACTCGGACAGCCCCTCTTGAACAAAAGTCGGACCAAGGTTTAAATTTAAGAAATTCGGACCAAGAGGAATGGTCACAAAACTCGGACCCTCTCATGTTTTAAAAGTCGGACCTATGTGTTTCATGTTTAGCTCGGACTTAATGCATTAACCAAAACTCAGACTATTATACACATTAGGGTTACAAACTCAGACATTAACAATACGTGAATTCCAACCTTTTTCACAGAATCAAGAGGATCAAATCAGTTACGTTCTATATTATCAAAACCCTAATTCATACACTTCGCAGAGCGGCAATCAATCATCAGGCAATCATTCTAACATTCCTTGTATCTTAACATCATGTAAATGGTCATTCACTAATCAACATCATCATCATAATACTCAGAATCAAATCAAAATCACAGGATACTTATATGAAGGATTAGGGTTTCACCAAGAATTACAAGAATCAAGAATTAATAGTAGTCAAGCAATCAATAAACATAAATTATTTACCTTGTGTTGATTCTAGAGAAAATGTAGAAACAAGAGTGATGAATGTCTTGCCAATGATTTGGTGATGATTGCTAGGGAATTAGAGGATACAGTACTTTGATTCTTGTGAAAAATGATTAGTGAATAAGGAATTAGGTTTAAGTATGGTTTAGTTTTCACTAATTGCTCTACACACCCTGAATTACTAAATCTTACACAAGCACACCATCTCACATCAATTTCACAGTTTCACCACCAAGTTCACATATTTGACAAGTCTTTCACAATTAACACATAACCATGCACAATTACACAATACACTTCATTGTATCAAAACGTTATATTGAATTAAACAACTAAACAACACATAAACGTGCAATAAACGCGAAATAAGAATCTTGGAAATTCAAGTTGTCACATTATCCCCAACTTAAAAGAAATTTCGTCCCGAAATTTGGTACGCACTCACTGAGGAAGCTAGGTAAGTTATATCGTTCACTGGTTTTCCTGGGGTGTCACATCATCCCCCCGTTGATTTGGAATTTCATCCCGAAATTCAGTAGTAGTAGCTTCAGTCTCAGTAGTGGTTGCATTGGTTTCGAATAACTGGGGGTACTTTTCTTTCATTTGGTCTTCGCGTTCCCAGGTGTACTCTGGGCCACGTCGGGAGTTCCAACGAACTCGAACAAGAGGGATTCTCTTGTGTTTGAGGACCTTAACATCCCGGTCCGTGATGTCAACTGGTTCCTCGACGAACTGCAACCGCTCGTCGATAGTGAGTTCCTTAAAAGGAATGATGAGGGTTTCATCTGATAGGCACTTCTTTAGGTTCGATACATGGAAAACATTATGAACTGCCCCGAGTTCAGCTGGTAGGTTCAATCGGTAGGCTACTGGGCCTATTCTTCCTATAATCTCGAATGGTCCGACATATCGCGGATTTAATTTACCCCGTTTGCCAAAACGTACCACACCCTTCCAGGGTGAAACTTTCAACAATACCCGGTCCCCGACCTGAAATTCCAATGGCTTTTTACGCTTATCCGCGTAGGCTTTCTGACGGTCGCGTGCTGCCGCCATGCATTGTCGTATCTGTGCAATCTTTTCTGTGGCGTCCACTACAATCTCTGGACCCGTAATCTGACTATCCCCCACCTCTGCCCAACAGAGAGGTGATCGGCATTTACGTCCGTACAATGCCTCGAATGGAGCGGCTTGTATGCTGGTGTGATAACTATTATTGTAAGAAAACTCCACCAAAGGGAGATGCTTTTCCCAGCCGTTGCCGAAATCGATAACACACGCCCGAAGCATGTCTTCTAGAGTTTGAATCGTTCGCTCAGACTGCCCATCCGTCTGAGGATGATATGCTGTGCTCATGTCTAAACGTGAGCCAAAAGATTTGTGCATCGCTTGCCATAGCTCTGACGTGATTCGTGCGTCCCGATCCGAAATGATGGAGGTGGGCACCCCGTGCCTCGAAACAACTTCCTTAAGATAGATGTCTGCAAGAGTGGAGAACTTATCCTTTTCCTTTATAGCTAGGAAGTGTGCAGACTTGGTGAGTCGATCCACGATCACCCATATAGTATCATTCCCACGCTGGGATCTGGGTAGGCCTGTAACAAAATCCATGGAAATCTCTTCCCATTTCCATTGAGGTATCTTAGGCTGTTGAAGTAGGCCTGCGGGTTTCTGATACTCAACCTTGACTCTTACACAGGTCAAGCACTTGCCAACATAGGTGGCGATGTGGGCCTTCATGCTAGGCCACCAGTATGTAGTTCTGATGTCGTGGTACATTTTATCCGACCCTGGATATACCGAGTAGCGAGACTTGTGTGCTTCGTCCATCACAAGCTCTCGTAAACCGCCATAAAGTGGGACCCAAATACGCCCCGTTACATAGTAGGCGCCGTCTTCCTTTTGTTCCATTCGTTGCCTTGAACCGCGTAAGGCTTCAGCCATGACGTTTTCGGGTTTCAATGCTTCTATCTGAGCAGCTCGTATCTGTGCAGGAAGACTGGACTGAATAGTAAGTTGTAGCGCTCGCACGCGCTTAGGTAGGGTGTCCTTTCGACTGAGGGCGTCGGCCACAACATTGGCCTTGCCTGGATGATACTTGATGGCGCATTCGTAGTCGTTCAGTAGTTCACCCATCTCCATTGACGCATGTTCAAATCCTTTTGCTTAAGAATATGCTCGAGACTCCTGTGATCGGTGTAAATCGTGCACCTGGTACCGTAAACAGGTAGTGTCGCCATATCTTAAGCGTGAAAACAACAGCTCCTAGCTCTAAGTCGTGCGTCGTGTAGTTCCGTTCATGTATCTTAAGTTGGCGTGAAGCGTAAGCAATAACCTTGTCGCGCTGCATTAACACACATCCAAGACCCTGGATGGATGCGTCACAATCAACCACGAAGTCTTCCGTGCCCTCCGGCAATGAGAGAATAGGTGCACTGCAAAGCCTATCCTTTAGGTACTGAAAAGCGGTCTCTTGGGAATCTCCCCAACGGTAGGTGACACCCTTCTGTGTCAGCATAGTGAGCGGCTGAGCGATCTTGGAGAAGTCTTTAATAAATCGCCTGTAATAACCCGCCAAACCCAAGAATTGGCGTATTTCCGTTGGCGTACGTGGTGCAGGCCAGTTTCTGATCGACTCTACTTTGGATGGATCGACATGAATCCCATCCCTGTTCACCACATGGCCTAAGAAGTGGACTTCACGAAGCCAGAAGTCGCATTTCGAAAACTTTGCGTACAGTTGCTCCTTTCGAAGAAGTTCCAAGATAAGACGTAAGTGCTGCTCGTGCTCCTCCTGATTCTTGGAGTAGATCAGAATGTCGTCGATGAATACAATGACGAACTTGTCAAGATAGGGTTTGCACACCCTGTTCATAAGGTCCATAAATACGGCAGGTGCGCTCAATAATATCAAACCATCCATCATATCAAACATAAAGCATAGTAGTTAAAATAATTCATAAAACCCAATACAATTGATTTTCAAACCAAACTTTGTTTGAGTAGCGGAAACATAATAATGAAAACCCAAAATAAGTTATAAGTTCAAATATCGTTCATTGCGTCTCCTCGTCCTAACACGAAAACTCGACCTCTTGCCTCGTTGCCATTGTTGTTGTTGTTTCCCCCGTTGTTGTTGTTGTTCCCGTTGCCCTGGTTATTGTCGTGGTTCTGATTCTGGTTCAACTGAGGACAATCGCGTTTGTAATGACCTTCTGCCCCACACTGGAAACATCCCCGGTTTCCACGCTGTGGTTGCTGCTGCTGGTTCTGTGGAGCTGGCGGTGAAAGTTGCTGGTTCTGATTTGCTGGCCGTGAGCTTCTACAATCCTTAGCCTCATGACCCATCTTGAGGCATCTTTGACAACGTTCCCTGCGACATCTTCCGCTGTGGTGTCTGTTGCACTTATTACACAGTGGGTGAACTCCTCGATATCCACCCTGCCCCTGACTGCCAGATGATTGCTGACTCGAATTCTGGTAGTCATTTGTCTTGCGTTGCTGAGACTGAGCAGAAACTGATCCCTTGCTGGAATCCCCCTCCCATTTCCTCTTGTTGTCACTGGGAGTAGCAGAAGTGGTGACAGCAGCAGTGGTAGCCTTGACACGTTTTGGCAGTCTGTTCTGATCCACTGCCTGATCTGTAATACGATGAGCAAGGCGCTGAATAGCCTGGATATTATCAAGATTAGCCGATGTCACATGGCTCTGGATCTCTGGCGCCAAACCCTTGAGATACAACTCAATACGTTTCACTGGAGGGTCCACCATAGTTGGGCATAGCACGGCCAGTTCATTCGACCGTTTGGTATAGGCTTCAATCTCTGACCCAACCATCTTTAAGTGATACAGTTCATCTTCCAGCTTGTGAATGTCTTCACGAGTGCAGTATTCCCTCTTGATCAATTCCTTGAAATCATTCCAAGGGGTGGCGTTAGCAGCTGCCAACCCTAGGATCTGTACTTGCGCGTTCCACCAAGTCAACGCGATTCCTTCCAAAGTGCCAGTGGCGTACTTGACCCTGCGAGCCTCAGGGCATTCACACATTTCAAACACAGATTCTAGCTTCTCGAACCAATGGAGGAGTCCCACTGCCCCCTCGGTGCCACTGAATGAGCTTGGACGACAGTCCATGAAGTTCTTGAAAGTGCAGACAGGTTGCTGCGCGTGTTGACCTATTGTGTACGAATAGGATCAAGTTAAATACGAGAGTTAATGTAGGATCTAAGGATCCTAGTGTGTGTCTATACTGCAGGGTATACTACCTGCTTGAGCAGCTGCAAGTGCCGCAGCAACTTGAGCTTGAACGAGAGCCTCTAGCTGGGCTTGTGTCATGTTAATTCGTCCGGCCATTGATCTTCACATCAAAGGCAACATAAGTGAGAAAGGTTCGCGAATAGTGCGATGACAGAAGAGTGTAAGCACATAGGTGTTCTCAAGCAATAACAAGTAGTGAGCAAAGTAATGTAAGCATACTACGAGCAAAGTTCTATGCAATTCTAGCATGTAGGCAATAAACATAAACCTTATTACCTAGGATGTTGAGTCTTGCACGTGGAGCGAAGCGTCGTTGTGGATCGTTTGAGAGCACTGTTCTGGTTATAGTCTGGTTTTAATAAAAACGTTTTCCCCATATTAAAACCAAGTTCTCTATAACCAATGGCTCTGATACCAATCTGTCACACCCCCAAAATCCACCTGCGGAGTAACACCGCTTGGGAACGTGACTGACCAGGATCAAGCCACCAATCATATCGAACATGTAATTAATACCAAATATAATAAATGTAAACCAGTCATTCAATATGATAGGTGTTCAAACATAATCATAGTTTTAAAGTATAGCGGAAGCATAAGTACGAAAACCCAAATGTGTAACATAAGTTCAATAAGTTTCAAAACATAATCCATGCTCCACAACGACCTGCTCCTCCCTGTGCAAGCTCCATAGTATCTAACGACCTGCAAGGCATGTAACAGAGGATCAACAACTAGTTGAGCGAGTTCACAGTTAACAGTTCAGTAATAGTACAGTGTGAGTAGTAGTATGTTCGTTCGTTATGTCATGTATCGTATTAGTTTCCATCGCGGCCTCCCAGGCAGGTATGCGAAGATATTAGGGGATGTTCATTCCAAGTATTCTAGACTAGGTTTACCTGTATCGCGGCCTACCAGGCAGGTGTGCGAAGATTAGTAAATTACAGTTCGCGGCCTTCCAAAGGCAGGTGTGCGAAGTCAGTCATAATATCGCGGCCAACCCTTGGCAGGTGTGCGAAGATCAGTTCAATAAGTGTTACTAGTCTAGTCGTAGTTCTATCAGCGAAGTATATACAATAGATCATCAAATCCCATTCCCACCCGGGAACCCCATGCCTTGGCTGTGTGAACTCACCTTGGTTTGCTCGGTATGCTAAGTTAAGTGCGCACAAGTAGTCAATCAAGTCCTATAGTATGCACGTATACTTAATCAGTACATGTTGGTAAAGTTTCACATGCAATTTATGTCACAGAGTGGGATTAGCAGTTAACATCGTGTACACATAAACAGTTGGTCAATCCGTACGAGATTCCAAGTTACACGCAAGTCTCTTACTAAGTTGTCATGCTTAACAGAGTTAATATGCTTGACCGAGTTACACACTTAACCCACTTAACATACATGCCAGAATCATTCAAAATCAATAGGGTTATCACACATGCTGAGCTAATCATACATAACATGGTTAACCTATCATACTTGACATACTTAACCCAATTAATTACCTAACATGGTTAATCGCTAGCGGAGCTGAAATTCAACAGAGTTAACTAAGTATAGATTTAACATACGAGTTACTGAGTTACAGATCAATCATCACGAGGCCATTCAATCAAATCATCAATATATATATACGAAGCGGTAGTCACCTAACCAGGCAACACTCGATTAATATGATTATCATTCATCAGACTACTTACATGCTCAAACATAATTCAACTCATGGTATTGCTTATCAGTTGGGACCTTATGTATGATCAAGAAAACTCGGACCATGAGGGTTTTGCTATAGAAGGTCGGACTGTTTACTTGTTTGTAAAAGTCGGACAAATGAGGGGGTTTTGGGGATCAAAAACTCGGACCCCATGCTTCTTGCCAAAACTCGGACAAGGTTATCCCACAAGAAACTCGGACACACATGCTTAATACAAACTCGGACTAGTGTGGGATTCAAGAAACTCGGACCAACATGTTATGTATTCAAACTCGGATTAAATGTGTGGGGGGGGGGGCTTCCCTGTTAAGAAAGTCGGACTAGAGGGAGTGTTAAAAAAACTCGGACAGCCCCTCTTGAACAAAAGTCGGACCAAGGTTTAAATTTAAGAAATTCGGACCAAGAGGAATGGTCACAAAACTCGGACCCTCTCATGTTTTAAAAGTCGGACCTATGTGTTTCATGTTTAGCTCGGACTTAATGCATTAACCAAAACTCAGACTATTATACACATTAGGGTTACAAACTCAGACATTAACAATACGTGAATTCCAACCTTTTTCACAGAATCAAGAGGATCAAATCAGTTACGTTCTATATTATCAAAACCCTAATTCATACACTTCGTAGAGCGGCAATCAATCATCAGGCAATCATTCTAACATTCCTTGTATCTTAACATCATGTAAATGGTCATTCACTAATCAACATCATCATCATAATACTCAGAATCAAATCAAAATCACAGGATACTTATATGAAGGATTAGGGTTTCACCAAGAATTACAAGAATCAAGAATTAATAGTAGTCAAGCAATCAATAAACATAAATTATTTACCTTGTGTTGATTCTAGAGAAAATGTAGAAACAAGAGTGATGAATGTCTTGCCAATGATTTGGTGATGATTGCTAGGGAATTAGAGGATACAGTACTTTGATTCTTGTGAAAAATGATTAGTGAATAAGGAATTAGGTTTAAGTATGGTTTAGTTTTCACTAATTGCTCTACACACCCTGAATTACTAAATCTTACACAAGCACACCATCTCACATCAATTTCACAGTTTCACCACCAAGTTCACATATTTGACAAGTCTTTCACAATTAACACATAACCATGCACAATTACACAATACACTTCATTGTATCAAAACGTTATATTGAATTAAACAACTAAACAACACATAAACGTGCAATAAATGCAAAATAAGAATCTTGGAAATTCAAGTTGTCACATTAACCAAGACCGTGAAGGGGCATCCAACATCGGAGCTCGTGAAGTATGCCAGGATCCAGATGTAGTTGCTGGTACGTTCTCTTTCAACCAAAAAAATTGCACCTATGTTGTTTGATACCAGTGCTAACCATAGCTTCGTATCCCATAAGTTTAAGAATATACTTGGTTTAGTAAAGGGGTAAGTTAGATATCCTATACTCGATAAAACCAACTAATGGGAGGCTAGTAAGAGCCTAAGGAGAGATTAAGGACCGCATTGTAAAATGTGAGTTACGATAGACCATCCGCCAGTGAGTTGGGAAGCTTCGACTCGTAGTTGGGATGGATGGATTGCTAAGTGCTTAAGCAGAGATCGCGTGCCAGGAGAAGATTATCCGCACCCCGATGGCAAATGAAGAAACGATCGTGATTCCTGAAGTCTCCCCCAAAGACTTGTCAGGATTACCTCCTCAATGACAAGTTGAGATTCACATTAACTAGGTTCCAGGCATTGCACCTGTAGCTAAGACACCCTATCGACTTGCACTTCCTGAGATACAAGATTTGCCAACGCAACTTCAGAAGTTGTCAGATAGGGATTTATAAGGCAAGCTTTTTGCCCTAAGGAGTTTTAGTACTGTTTGTCAAGGAGAAGGACGATGATTCTCAAATGAGCATCAACTACCAGGAGCCGAACAAGCTAACCAACAAGAGTCAGTAACTCTTGTTGAGGATTGACGAATTATTTATTTAATTAACTACAAGGATCCAACTACTATCCAAAGACTGATTGTTGATCGAGTATCATTAGCTGTGAATTCAGTATAAAAGCGTACCAAAGTACAGTGAGATAGCAACTTGTTTTAAACATACACTAAAATTGTGTTTCCTACACGATGCACAAAACAGTTTTACGCAGAATATGAAACTTTGAGAACCTAGAGAACATGTACTTAGGACCTTCAGGAACCCAGGTCAAAACTCGTAAAGGTTGTCACTTAGGAACCACATCTGTTAACTCAAGCAAACCCCATTATCCTGACATATATGCTATTTTAGTTAACCAAACAGAAAGTACTCAAATTTCTTTTGTTGAAATCTCCACTTTTGCTTCTAGCGAGTAGATGTTTGCATCTCTACTCCCCTTAATGGTAGTTGCATCGCGTCAATTTTCTTCGCTGAGAGCGAACACTCATTTGCTTCGGTACTTGATCATTTCTTCATTTTAGCAAATACTCATTGTATCATTTCTTGGCAATTCATATGTTACGCATGCACCCTTTGTCATGCATGTGGTTTCGTTTCGAATAAGCGCTTCGTCAAAGTTCAAACATTGTTTTGCAAAATCTAATTATTGATTTGTGATTCGAATGACCTACATTATTGTAATTGCTGGTTCCCTTGATATCAAGTCAACACACTTTCTTGAAACTTCTTTTATTTCAAGTTACATTCATGGTTTATCTTTGTAATCATGCCGAGATTCCCTTATCGATACATACGTTTATTTTCAGATTGCGTTGAAACCAAGTTCAATTGCTTGAACTTGTCCATTTCGCATATTCAATTTAAGACGCCATATGATGTATTGAGAGTGTCATATTCAAATATTTTTGAAAAAGTTCTTTTGTTTCGAGCCATAATAGACTTGTTTAGTCTACGATTTCACTAAATCATTGTTGGTTTCGACACCTTGCGGTGATGCTTTCACAAAAACTGAAGCTTGCGCTGATTTCGTTACGCACCTCATACACGGATTTAACTATTTACTTACTGACTTGTTCTAAATCCGTTTTGTTTATCACGATTAAAGCAGTCCTAACACAATTGTGCGTTAAGGCAATGGTACATAAATTCATTTCATATTTCAAGTGTACCTCCTGGCGGTTCTTTCATTATTGATCGAATGCCCTGCAGTAATTATTGCTTTTTCACTTTCGATTAGAAACAGTAGTTCTTTGGTGTCCTATATTCAATTGAAAGACCCTACGATGTTGTTTGAATCAAATTTTCAGGCTTGTTTCAGTACACTTTCATTTGATTTTAACACGGTGAACTTGTTCAGTCACCACTATATTTGAATTATGTCATTACGACACCTTGTGGTGTCATTACAAATTTGTAGCTTGTGCTAACCATGGTCAACCATTTCACACAAAACTACACATACTTTTGTTTGCCTTGTCATTTAAACAATCCTAATGCAACTACGAATTAAGACAATGATACACTAGATTTGCTTGTATTTCATTCGATGTATTTTCGCAATTCAAGAATGTCAACACACTAATCCTTATCATTTATTTATTCAAAAGTTAACAGATCATTTTCATGTTACTGTCATATTCAAGTTGTTGATTTTGAGTTCATATAGCGGATGCTATGGTTTCTGAAAACTCATTGACATATCGTGCTCGATTGTTGAAATCCTATTGGTCGAAACTCCTCTTTGTAGGAGCCCTGTGAAATAAGTTACACTAGATTATAAATCTATACATCTTGTGTCCTTTGACATCAAATTCTAGAACACCCACCTTTTAACCATTGGGTGCTTGTTGTTGCAATATATCCTTGGATTCACCTGATGTGAATAAGATTTGAGTTGGTTTTGTGGTTATCAACCTCAGTATTATTCATATACATACACGCATAATGTAACCCTAAGGAGTTAAGGTGGTATAAATTTCGAGGACGAAATTTTCTTAACAGGGGGAGAATGTGACAACTGTCAAATTTGCATGCATCCGTACAATTATTAGATAATGATTAGTGCTTAATGACTGTGCTAAATTACAAATAATTACTTGAATTGCTTCTGATTATTATCTTATACATTCATGTGCATCATATATTGCTTAATGTTATGTCATTATTGCATGAGAACTTTATTGGCTCCAATGATGCACAAAACACAGTTAGTACAGTTATCCGGCAAATCAGAAAAATGTTGACAGAGTTCAGTAGATAGACAGACATTGTGTTGAGACACAGAATGAGCCAGAAACCAAATATTACACTAGTATAGTGTGTAGGAAAGTAAGGATCACAAAACTACCTTCCTAGCGATAGTTTAAGTGCCGGAAAGTGCCTAAAAACTCTCATACACTGCAGAATTCAGCAAATTCAGCAATTTAACAACTTAACATCATGCAGAATTATGGTTAAATAGTCCAGAATACTTTCCTAAGTGTCGGGAATCGAAACTACCACAAAAAGTAACATAAAGCACACTAAACTGCAAAGTCTAGCACTTTAACGAACCGGTAACCAACCGAACAACCAGACACTACCCGAAACATCAAATTTACACTAGAAGCACTGTTTTAATGTTTCCAAGCTAGTTATGGTCCCCGAACATCATAACACACAATAAAAATATCTAGAAACCAAGACCTTAACTATATGATTTAAATCTAAATATAACCTAACTAGTTAACCCCTAGCCTACTACCCCCCACCTATAACCGGATTTATGTGGCCCCCACATGAGATTTTATTGGTTTATAAAAATAGTTCGTGTTCCCCTTTTTCTAACACAATATACATTAGTCCTTAACAAGTTGGTGATTATAAGTAAGTAACCCCAAGACATAAGCACTTCATCCTTACACAAACTTCATCACACCACACTTCTTCCTCCCTCCATCTAGCTCTCGGTCGAACACCCACCTCTACACCACCATCATCATCATTCAAGTTCCATACAATCTACATACACACAAGGGTGTTAGAAGGTGCATAAGGAAGCTTGGAGCTTTCGGAAGTTCAAGGACCTTCACCGTTTGCTTTTACCCACTTGTTTTCTACACTTGATCATCCCTAGCCTTGAGCTAGTGGTAAGAGTCTTGATCTTGCTATTTTACTTCCATTGTAAGTGGCTAAAAGAAGAAACATAATGTTAATCATCAAGAACACAAAGATACATAAGAAGTGAACTTGAACATAAGCATGTTTAATGAAGAAATCATGTTGTTTATGTATTGATTTGCTTGTTGAACATTGTTTGCTTGTATAAATAATGTGGATCATCATATGATCTTGCTAGATCATGATTAAAAACGTAATCTAGCAAGATGAGAGGATAAACTTGATGAAAGTTAATGAATTATCCTCATGAGAAGCATGAACTTGAAAGAATAAAAGTTGTTTCTTGAAAAATAATGATTAAAGTGAGTAGTAATACTTATGGATCTAAAGATTTATGGATGATTTCTAAAGAAACCAAGTTAAAACACAAGTTTTACTAAATCTTGGTTCTTAGACAAACAATCACTATTTTTAATGGTTAAACAAGTGTAGAAACACTTGTGTAACAAGAAGGTTACATAAAGAAGCATATTTTAGAAAATGTGTTTTGAAGTTGTAAACATCCAACTTCTTCAAAGATGCAGTTTTTAAAGAAGTAAACACATTTTAAAGGGTAACTAAACTCACTAAACATACTACCAAGTTGCTACAAATTTTCATGAACTTTCAAGTTCATGAAGTAGTAGAAAATGCATGATTTGGCAAGATTGGTAAATGAATGTTGTTTGTAGGTGATCATAAATTGTTTGTGATGATTTTTACAAAAGAAAATGATATGCTTGAAAGCATGGAAACCTCCATTTTTAGGGGAAACTATGGCAAAATTTTCTAAAAATATAAACACTTAGAAAAATATTTTTAAACAAATATTCACAAGTGTATTTTAACCAAGAGTTTTCCATATAAACTTTTCCATAATTTTGTTACAAAAATACAAATGTTGGGGGTTGGTTTTCACAAATAAAAGTGGCTAAATATATATTTAGAATATATATATACACTAAGGACACATATGTGTGATTATTTGTATACTTTATGTATTAGTTATATTATTTTATGACTTGAAATAATATAACTCACAAAATACCGAGGAATACAATCCAAAATATTGCCAAAATCTCAAGGAATAAATATACAAGTGACACACAAAATATTGGCGGAAACCGAACAAGAAATGTAACAGACAAAATATTCCGTAAATATTATCCATGTGTATATTTTGATAAACAATATTTTGGACACACGGAAATGAAAATATGATTTTACAAATTATTACAAAGTTATACCATATTTTTGCCAAGGAGAAAGTATATTATTTTTGGGAAGTAAAAATATATTTTCTTGAAATTTTTAGAAGATATATAATTTTTGGGAAATATATATATTTTCTTGAGTACACCCGAAATACATTATTTTCGGATAAAAATAAGTTTATATATATATTTTCTAAGTGAGACTTGAAAATACATTATTTTTGGAACTTATGTAAAAATACGAATATTTTTGCCAAAGGAAAAATTGTAAACAATTTTTCTAAGTAATATTCCCTAAAATATATATTTTGGAAATATATATGAATTTTTATTAGAAATAATAATCCGGAGAATTAATACAAAATTAAGTGAAGGAATACTTAATGAATACAATAAAAATACACATTTTCATACGTATAAATACACGTCGAAAGGCGATACCTTTACATGGCAAGAATATACAAATACAAATATACCCATCCTTGGGAAGGATATACATGTTTAAATACTTGAGAAGTATTAAGTTAAAATATTAATTATTTTAACAAATAAGTATACACTTGGAATATTAATGAAGACACTTTGAAACATAACTCAAAGACACTAGTCATTACCAAGTCAAGGCACGACTCGCTCGTCTAATGGACCGTAGTACGCATGTAGGTAGTCGTGCGTTCTAGAGGAAGCTTTGAGTTACATCGGATACAAGGAACGCAAAACTGTGAGTTCATGTCCCCCTTTTCTTTAAACTATTTTGTTTATTAACTTCGGGGGTGAAGTACATGTTACAAAATGATTACATACAATTACAAGTGGTATGATTAGCTTTAGAAAGTACAGTAGATCTTGTGAATGGGTAGGCGCACTCTTAAGGCCATTAATTCTCGTTCTAGGACCGAGGGACAGGAGTGATAGATCTATTTGGGTGTAGCAAGCCCTATCCATGAGTCCGCCGAGTGGGCCATGTGGTGACTATATCTTACAGCTGGAGGCCCGGTACAAAGTCTGCTAGGTTTGAGTCTTCCTGCACCATGTCACGTATATTAATGTATTAGCTACACATTAATTGATCTGTTTCCTTGTTGCTTTCATACTGGATTTCAAGTACATACAAACATACTTACAAAGGTTTCAAAGGTTTATTCACAAACATACACATGAACTCGCTCAACTTTTGTTGATGTTTTCAAACTACATGTATTTCAGGAAATTAAGTATGGATCTGGCGGGCGTTGGAGTTTCAAGGCATGTTGTTGGTGCACTGAATGTCTCTTTACTGCGTCTTAATCGAGTCTTAGGTCTAGATAGGTTGTACGGAGTTGGAAAACACAAAAAGTGATTTTAGCATATAATTCCGCTCCAAATGACACTTGTGTCTTTTGAAGCGAAATCAGGAAATGTTGTAATTCCGCTCCTAGATGTTAAGTTTGTGATTCCGCTCCAAACAGTAACATGGTGATTCCGCTCGAGATCACATGGGGTTCTGCTCGAACCATTTCGAGCGGAATCAGCTGCACTATATATACGTGTTGTGTGATCTCATTCAGTAATCGTTGGAGCGGAATTAGAGTCGAGGTGCTGCCGAATTTTTGTCCGGATTATTGTATTCGACTCAGAAAGCATTAATAGAAAGGAAATTAAAAGGAAAAAGCTGTTGTGACTTTGTTTACTTTAATTCCGCCTCTGTATTCAAAGATGAACTGCCTTATACTGACAATTTAGGGTCGCACACGGTCCAACAACTGGTATCAGAGCTCAGGACGAGGAGTTGATACCATAGCAACTTGAAACTACCGGATTTTCTCATTTCTACTCTCTTCTTCTCATACATTTCTTATTTGAACTAGTTCCCACGGTTGAAATGACCTGAATTTCGAGTATATTGTGTAAAACATAGTATTAACAAACCCTAGAAAGAATCAGGTTAAAATTCGGATTAAAATTGGTAAAAATGGCTTAAAAACCCGATTCTGTTCAAAAAGTTTTTCGAAGGTTTTGCTTGAAAAAAATTAATTCCGCTCGAAAAGCACTTGGCCATTTGGAGCGAAATAGCTGATTTCGCTCGTAGAAACATAAAATTCTAATTTCGCTCAAAATTTTATTTGTGATTTCGCTCGAAATCAGATAATGTCTGATTCCGCCTAAATCGCTATCTTCTGATTTCGCTCGAAACAAGTCAAAGTCTGATTCCGCCTGAAAGTTAATCCTGATTCCGCTCAAAATCAGAATACATCAGATTTCGCTCGAACAGTTCCTGTTGATTTCGCTCAAAAAGCTGATTCCGCTCGAATCAGCTGTTTTTCAAAACTTTGAAAATTTTCTAAGTGTTTGCTGATTTTTCAGGTACATTCAAGATGGATGATCTTTTCATGAACCCGTTTAGCGATATGTATGCGTTTGCTGGAAATTCTGGAGACGATACTTCTTCGAGCAACACCAATGAAAACACGCCAAATACAAAGAAAAAGTTATCGGATGCTTTGGAAGTTGAAAGCGCGTTTGGAATATATAACAAACCCCCGAAGTTAATGGCTATCGAAGAATACAATCGGTGGGCAAAGAAGTTTGAGGATTGGTTGATGGCTTTTGCTTTTCCCAGCTGGAAGAGTCTAAAAAATGGATACGATGATGGAGGGAAACGTGGCGAATGCTTAACATCACCTGATGAGATAGAATCGTTTGTTGCTGAGCAGAAATGTGTTGCGTTACTGTTTCAATCTGTTCGAGAAGATATAATATCTTTGATTGAATAATCTAGTGCTAAAGATCTATGGGATAAGTTGAAAAACAAATGTGTAGGAAGTACAAAAATAATGAAAAACAAAAAGAAACTACTTAGAAAAGAGTTTGATATGTTTGGGTGTTTAAAGAACGAATCAGTTTGTAAAATGATTGAGAGGTTTGGGCACCTGAAGCTGGAACTGGCGAGACATGGAATTTCTTATTCTCGAGAAGAGCTAGTCGACAAATTATTCGATGTTATGCCAGATGAGATGGATTGGCAATACTATGCCTTAACGCTAAAAATACTATCAAGCCGCTAGAAGAGTTGACTGTAGATTTGCTGATTGAGAGACTCGAGAGTCATGAGTTGGAGTTAAAGAAGACATACAAAGTAAATCACTCATCATACCAGCAGAACTTGGATTTGTATTATCCAAAGAGCATGATGCCAAAGAATACATCTCCCAAAACTGCATTTTCTGCTGAGAATTCAAATTCATCAAGCAAAGAGACTCAAAGCAGTGGATTTCACAGTGGATCTTCGTCATCTGCAAATCATTCTGATGCAAAGAATCTATTTCAATGCAACATCGCTGTAGACTTAAAGAACGCTCAGAATTTCAGCAAGGAGTCTGCTAAACAACAGATGGTTTTCCTAGCATCTGTGTTAGAATCTTATGAAAGTCTTGTAGCAGGGAAGATAGGCAACACCAACCTGACGAAGGAAGATTATGATCATATTGATCCTGAGGAGATGGAACTGATCGACATAAGGTGGTGTATGGCCAGTGTAGTTCGTCGAGCACAGCGTTTCATGGAGATCACAGGGAGGAAGTCAATTGGTGGACCATCTACCAAGTTGGGGTTTGACAAGTCCAAGGTGGCGTGCTTCAAGTGCAAGCAGAAAGGTCACTTTAAACGTGAATGCCGGAATGCGTATGCCGATGAGTCTGAGAACCCATTCAGAGAAGATTACTACAAAATGCGATTTATCATCAGAATAAATCAGAGCTGCCAAGATTGAACCAGCTCGAGGAGAACAAAGAGAAGTCTAGAGCTCTTGCTGTAATTCACGACGATGAAGGTTACGACTGGAGTGAGTTGTTACCTGAAGAGGATGCAGTTGGATATGCTTTCATGGCAAAATCTGAACGTGTTCCTTGGAAAGACAACAAAAATGAAGAACAGAAGTATAATCACAGAAAGCTGTTGGCCACGAACAGATTGATCAGAATAGCTGGTATATATTCGGAAGCCAAAAAGAGCAAAGAGATGGGATCCAGATAGGGAATGTTATCTTGACCCATATGGAAACATTGCTGTTGACCATAACACTCTTGATGTGGAAACCATAATCAAAGAATTTAAAGATGAAGATGATTATTGGCAGAAGCAATTATTAGCAGAAGCAATGGTGGGGAAGCGGAGAAGAGAAAGAGAAAGAAGAGAAGGAGAAAGAGAAGTCAAAGAAGATTGACACTGGAATGATTGACACGACACAGGAGTTGAATGCTGAAAACATGGGAAAGATGGCTGACAAGGTGTTGGCTGCTAAGGCGCTTGAGTTAGAGTCTAAATCCGTCTCTGAGTCTAAAAGCCAGGTCAGTTCAAACGCGTCAACGACTGAGTCAAGTAAGAAAGTCAATGGTGATGTTGACTGCAAAAATTGCATCAAGGAATGCAAAGTTTGTAGCACAGTCACTTATCTCAACGGTAAAAAGGTTGAAGATCTGACTGCTAAAGTCAGAAGTGTTGAGGATCAAATTCTTGATCGTGATAAAATGGTGAAAGCTTCAACTGAACGGTTAAAAGAATTAACTAACAAAATTGAAAACGATAAAATTGACTATGAAAAGGTTAGGAAAGAAAATGAAAGGTTAGTTCTTGAAAATCGTTAGATCACTGAAAAGTTTGAGAAGCTTAACAGCACAATGAAAGATAATGATGATAGAAACGGTAAAACATATAAAGAAAATGTTCAACTAACAACAGTGCTTCGGTTAAAAGAAGAATTAATCAACCAACAACTGGATGAAATCGTAAAATTAAAGCTTAAAGTTCAAGAAGCTGAAATTGAAAATTAGCGAATCCAGTTGAAGCTTAAGAGTTACAACTCCGCAAGCTTTGTTTTGCAACACATTGTTCCCAAACCCATCGGGAAAAACAAAGCTGGCGAAGATGTTTACTCTGATGGAACCGGGGTGGGTTTTCATCAAGTTCCACCACCAGTTCTTGACAATTATTCGAAAAAGCAATCCGGGTTGGTTGAAAGTGAAGAAGAGAATGAAGTTAAACTTCCTGATTCAATAGATGTTACTTTTTCTTCTACATCATCTGATGATGGTGTTCAGACAGAGATTGTTAAAAGCATTGCTGAAAGTGTTTTGATGTCTGATTCAGCTGAAGATGATGGATGTTTCTTGGACAATTACATTCCGAAACAAAAGTCCAAAAACAACTTAAATGATGAACCTACTCTTGTACAAGATGTCGGGATCTGATAAGTTATTTTCGGATTCTGAGTTTCCCATTGAGAATGTTAATGTGAAAAAGTTAACAAATGTTTTCAAATTGGTTGAAGTTGAGTTGTCAGAAGTGAACAGTTTGAGTTAAACAAAAAGGCAAATGAATTTTGAGAAAGATAAAGCTTACTACAAGAAACCTGTTGTTCCACCACGTTTTTATAACAACAATCGAAATAACTGGTCGGGTGGTTATCAGGGTGGTAAGAGTTATCAAAAGAGAAATGTTCAAAACAAGAAGTTTGTTGAAAAGAAGGTGTTTGTGAACAGTTCAAGTTCACTGTCTGATGAAGAGGCAAAGATTTTTTCGAAATCAAACGCAGAATTCTTTGAAAAGAAAGCTTCACAGCCTCAGTCTTAAGGCACAAGTCGAGTAGTTAACACTCGAACATGTTTCAGATGTAACCAGGTTGGACATATTGCTCGAAATTGTACCAACTTGAAGCCTGAGACTGAAGTTGTGAAGATTCAGAAAAGGAAAGTTGATGCTAAGGACAAAGCTCCATTGGTTGTTGAGAAAAAGGTTTTGAAAAATGATAACATCAAAGTCAAAACTGAACCTGTTAAGAAAATGGTAACTAAAAATGACAAATTTTATAAACGGGTCGCATCAACTCAACAAACATGGATGCCAAAAGTTGTGGAAAAGAAAACGAGTGTTCCAAAACCAAAGGTTTCTGAGTTGGAAAAACAATCATCCTCTACCACACCAGTAAAGATGAATGTTCCTTTGGATTATTATGTGACACTTGAGAAAGAAATGCAAACGTCTGAAAAGAAAGATGTTGAAAAGAAAGACCAACCATCTGGTCAACCTAAAAAGGATGAGTTTTTCTTATATAAAAAGGTTGTTGGGTCTGAAGAAAGTCTAAAAATGAACAACAAAAATTTTCCGCCACTTTACACCACAAAATCTCACATTCCAATTGAGTTACCTAAGTCAAAACAGGCTTGGGTAGCTTCCAAATCTAACTAAGTGTGTGTGGTGTTTGCCAAAGCTTCCTGGATCGCGAAGCATGAATCGGCATCTTTATTGAAATGTGTTTTTAAATCAATTTGTGTTATGTGCAGGATCTTCCAAGACTTGTGTCGAGATGGATCATGGATAGTGGAGCTTCTCGACATATGACAGGGAAGACTACGTTGTTGTATGATGTGAGGAATTTCAATGGAGGTTATGTAGGTTTTGCGGGTAATCAAGGTGGTAGAATTATTGGTGAAGGAACGTTATCCAATGGGATTGTGACGTTTGAAAGAGTTAACTACATCGCTGAGCTGGTGAATAATCTACTGAGTATCTCCTAGATCCGTGACAGGATGTATACCACTCACTTCACTGATAAAGAATGTTTGATCTTGAAGCCAGGATTTGTTATCCCTGAGGAATGGATTATCATGAGGGCACCAAGAGTTAATGATCTGTACGTGTTGGATATGAGTGTAGCTACTACAACCACGGGTCAGGCTCATTGTTTTGTGTCCAGAGCAACTGAGAAAGAATCGAGATTGTGGCACCGCAAGATGGGGCATATACATCTAAGAAAAATGAATCACTTGCTGCACAACGATTTGGTTACAGGAGTTCACGTTAAAGGTTTTCATCTGGAAGGGGGGTGCATTAGCTGTGTTAAAGGCAAGCAGAAGAAAAAGTCACACCCTACAAAGCAAGTCAATTCAGTTTCAAGACCTCTGGAAAGACTTCACATGGATTTATTTGGTCCTGTGAATGTCAAAAGTATTACAGGAGACTACTACTGTTTGGTCATTACTGATGATTATTCCAGATTTTCGTGGGTATCGTTTTTGAAGTCAAAAGATGAAACTTTTGATAGTTTGATGGCGTTGTTCAAGAAGATTGAGAATCTGTACCAAAGGCGTATCAAAAGAATTCGAAGTGATAATGGTACTGAATTCAAGAACAACAAGATGGAAGAATTTTGTGATGAAAGCGGTATATTGCATGAGTTTAGTGCTCCGTACACTCCACGGCAGAGTGGAGTTACAGAACACAAAAACCAGACACTAATCGAGATGGCTAGAACAATGCTCGCAGATTCAAAGCTACCGATAAATTTTTGGGTTGAAGCTGTTTCCACCGCATGTTATACGCTTAACAGAGTTCTCACTGTCAAGAAATTCAACAAAACATGCTTTGAGTTGATCAATAACCGCAAACCTAATTTGAAGTATCTAGAACCGTTCGGGTCACCCTGTACTGTTATAGAGCCTCATGGAAAGTTTGGTCCGAAGTGCATTGAGAGTATATTTGTTGGTTATGCAAGTCCTATGCGACGTGTCTTCGTTCCAAGTGAGAAGCGGATTATTGAAGCTGCAAATGTTGAATGTCAAGGTTATACAATGCCGCTGCAGAATCCAGGAGATTCATGGCGTTATCATTATGACAAGTTATGGGATTCGTTGGACATGAGGGAAGAATCAGAGGAAGAAGAAGATTTCTTTGATGAGTTGGATATTTTGCGTGAATACGAGTCGCAGCAAAGGTTCCCAGCTGAGTATTCTAGAAGACCACGGGAAACTTCAAATGATGATGAAGCAGGTCCTAGAAATGCTGGTGAACATGATGATGTCCAACAAAATGAAGTTGCTCAAGATAATCAGACGGTTCAGAATGATATTCAAGAATCTGAGAATATGCTGATATTTTATCACGGTGATTCAGATTCTGAGGGGGAGCAGATTTAGATTTCAAGTCAAACAAACCAAGTCAGTGAACATGATGTAGATCAGAATGTTACTAATCTGGAGGGCGAAGTAGATGTTCCAAGTGAAGTAATGCCACGAACTCTTTCATACTATCCATAGGAGTTGATCATTGGAGAGTTGCAGACGGGCGTTCGCATGAGACGTTAAATTGACCAGGGCCTTACATGTTTTTATTCTACAGTAGCACCTTTACAAACTGAATTTTCATTGAGTTGTTTTATTTCGCAGATCGAACCGCGAACTTACAAAGAGGCACTTACTGAAGAATCTTGGGTCATTGCGATGCAAGAAGAGTTAAGTCAGCTTGAAAAGTTGGGAGTGTGGAAGCTAGTGGATTTGCCGGATGGTCATAGGAAAATCAATACAAAATGGGTATTTAAATGTAAGAGAGACGACAGAGGGGTTGTTGTACGAAACAAGGCTCGACTCGTTGTTCAGGCTTTAGTCAACAGGAGGGATTGATTTTACTGAAGTGTACGCTCCTGTGGCACGACTAGAAGCAATCAGAATTTTCCTGGCATTTGCATCTTGGAAAAACTTCAAAGTATATCAGCTAGATGTGAAATCAACGTTTCTTTATGGGAAGGTTAAAGAGGAGGTTTATGTCGGTCAGCCGCCGGGCTTCACCGACCCAATCCACAAAAACAAGGTTTATTTGCTGGACAAAGCGCTGTATGGTTTACACCAGGCCCCGAGAGCTTGGTACGAGACTTTGTCTCAACACCTACTAGCCAACAACTTTATTCGTGGAAAAGTGGATGCCACTCTCTTCACTAAAGAGGTTGACGGACATCTTCTGATAGTACAGATTTATGTGGATGATATAATTTTTGGGTCAACAAATGAGAAATTGTGCAAAGATTTCGAATCAGTGATGAAGCAAAAATTCGAAATGTCATCAATGGGGGAAATGAAATTCTTTTTGGGTCTACAAGTTGAACAATTACCTGAGGGAATCTTCATTCACCAGACAAAGTACGTGCATGATATTCTAGAGAAATTTGGGATGTCAAGTTCTACTCCAGCTGCTACCCCTTTAGCAACAAATCATGGGATTCACCCAGATCTCACCGGAGACAGGGCTGATGAGACGTTTTATCGTTCCATGATAGGTTCATTGATGTATTAACTGCTTCGAGACCTGATATCATGTACCCAACGTGCCTCGCAGCAAGATATCAATCTAACCCGAGAGCTTCGCATATGATTATTGTGAAGGGGATATTACGCTACCTGAAAGGAACTCCTACATTGGGGTTGTGGTATCCTAGAAAAGGCGACTTTACGCTCGAAGGGTATTCTGACTCGGATTTCGGATGTTGCAAAGTCAATTCAAAATCAATAACTACAGGATGCCAGTTCTTTGGACCTCGCTTGGTTACCTGGCAGTGAAACAAACGTCTGTGACGTTATCTACATGTGAAGCAGAGTACGTGTCTGCTAGCAGTTGCTGCTCTCAGATCCTGTGGATACAACAACAGATGCGCGACTACGGTTTGCAGTTTCTTAACACACCTCTTTTTGTTGATAATGAGGCCGCAATAAATATAACAAAGAATCCAGTACATCACGCTAAAACTAAACATATAGAAATTCGACATCACTTCATCCGAGATTGTTTCGAGAAGAAGTTGATTCGAATTGAGAAAATCCACACTGACGAACAGAAAGCTGATTTACATACCAAAGCTTTTGACAAAACACGTTTTAAATATCTTTTAAAACTGAACGGTATGAAGCTTCTTTCGGTGTCGGATGGCATTATTGGCGTTGACGAAGGTACTGTTGTAGATGAAGATGAGAAACAATCTGCAATGGTTTGTCGATTTTTTACTTGTTTTGGTATTTAGGGGGAGTAGATATATTTTTCAGAAAATACAAAAACAGTAAAAAATTCAAAAATACAAAAACAATAGAAAACTGAAAAAGAGCTTGTGTAGAAAGGGAAAATGATAGTACATCGGTTTGACAGTTACAATACGCTAAAGATTTGTAAAGAATTAAATGCGTTAAACAGTCTCACTAATGATGTGTCGATAGGTTTTTACACATTTAGTAGATTAGTTCGGGATATAAACCTAAAATTTCAAACTTGCGTAATTCGTGGGGAACACTACTTGGATATATAGGTAACCCCTGAAATCTCGTTTGAAAGGTCCCTCTTTCTGAAATACCAGGTCTTTATACTCAGTGATATCTGGGGTATTATTCCGGGACTTCTGCTGAATGGAAGTTCTAACCTAGTCCCCAAATAATACTTTCCGCAAATGCTTGAAACATAGCATCGCCCTCAGCAAATTGATTAAACAATAAAATTGATAATCATTACTGTTGAAACAAAAGATCCTCTAAAGGGGACACACCGAAAAGTCGAAGCCGTCATCTCTCTGCGTATACGGAAGTATCGACCTGAGCTCTCACGACCCTCGCATTTAACCCCTTACAGATATCATCTGTGGTATACTCACCTGTAAGACTGAATATTGGGATTCTGGATACGAGAGTATATTCAAGAGGTGGGACACATGAATGAGTTAAGTTCCTAAAACATCTAAATCGTATCCTGAGTTAATTGAAATTTGTGTGAAAATTTAAAGTGGATCAGTATATCGACAATCTATGTGAATTGTTTAATTCTGAGTATGAAATTGAAGCTTAACGGTATTTGTAACTTGTCTGATAAACTGGTATGATTCCCTAACACGCTCACCGAAAATATGTTTTTACATTCTGCAATTTAAGTTTCTGTTTCTCATTTCCTAGTTTAGAAACATTATTAAAAATCCAAAAAATTTTTATTTCTGCTTTATTTTCCGACAAACCAAAGTGGAGAGTTGATCGTTGGATTCTCGAAAGCTGAAGCAGATGCAGGTAAAGTTCTGGACTAGAAGAATGAGGAGAGCTTATCTTGATGAAGATTGGGTTGTTGAGAAAGTCAAAACAAGTTCATTAACTTGATGCTTGTTATTTTCAGAAATGTTTGAAAATGATGAACTAAATCAGTTTGTTTTGTCTGAAATCAACCAAGGTCATTAAGTTGGACTTGGTAGATTAATTGAGTAATCAGGGTCATTAATTTGGACCTGAATACTTGAGTGGATTTCAAAACTGATAGATATTGTGATTTATTGTTGAAAATCAATAGATTGTAATGTTATTTGGTTGAGTAACAGGTTGTGGATTTCATTATCCCCATGGCTCATAAAGTCGAAGTTTGAACCAGATAAAGATCCTAGATCCTAGCATACCGAGAGGGAGAGTCTCTGAAAGGGGGAGTTTAGAGTTCTGGATCAACAGTCAAAGGGGAGATTGGAGATAGAGACAGGAAGAGATCCTGAACCTGTGAAGAGAGAGTTTTTGAAATGAGGAGACATAATTGGAGAAGAGACCAAGATTGAAGACTCGACGCCGAAGACTTCGTCAACATCCAAGGGGGAGTCTGTTGGTGCACTGAATGTCTGTTTACTGCGTCTTAATCGAGTCTTAGGTCTAGATAGGTTGTACGGAGTTGGAAAACACAAAAAGTGATTTTAGCATGTAATTCCGCTCCAAATGACACTTGTGTCATTTGAAGCGAAATCAGGAAATGTTGTAATTCCGCTCCTAGATGTTAAGTTTGTGATTCCGCTCCAAACGGTAACATGGTGATTCTGCTCGAGATCACATGGGGTTCCGCTCGAACCATTTTGAGCGGAATCAGCTGCACTATATATACGTGTTGTGTGATCTCATTCAGTAATCGTTGGAGCGGAATTAGAGTCGAGGTGCTGCCGAATTTTTGTCAAGATTATTGTATACGACTCAGAAAGCATTAATAGAAAGGAAATTAAAAGGAAAAAGCTGTTGTGACTTTGTTTACTTTGATTCCACCTCTGTATTCAAAGATGAACTACCTTATACTGACTATTTAGGGTCGCACACGGTCCAACACATGTTGAGAATAAAAGTTGTCATCCGTGTCTTAGAGTTTGGTTAGTGTGTCTTATCCTAGACGAGACACATCTTTTAAAACCTGGTTTTAACTAAAGTCTTTTGACGAGTCCTTATGGAACTCTAAACAATTTATATGGTTTGTAATTCAGATTTTAAGTCTATGTTTCAAGACAATGATGATGTAATGTTTTAAAACTTAATCAATGGATGAACATCTTGGATTTTATCATATAGTTGTTTGTTATGGTTGAATGAAATGATATTAAGCAAGTCACACCAAATCACGCTTCCGCAAAAGTCAGGGTGTGACATTTTTAGCCTTTTTAATACATTAGTCAAGTTTTAAATTTATAAAACACGATATTTACTAACACCAAACACACATATGGGCAAGTGCACCCAACGTGAGCGTAGTATAGTGTTGGTAAGATACCGAGGTCGTCTAAGGACACAAGAGCTTTTAACACTGGTTTATCCTCAACGTCTTATCAAATCAAAAGTTTAGAAAAAGGTTTAAACATGAAAATAAAAAAACTAAAAATGCTGAAAATAAAAATAAAAATAAAACAGATAGACAAGATGACTCACTTGGATCCGACTCGCTTTTAGTGTAACCTTTGATTATTTCCGCACTTTTGCACTTTTTAAGAGAAAATCTTAGTTATAGTAGTAGGCCCCTCTTTTGAAGGTGACGTTACCCTCAACCCAGTAGTTTGAGTCAGCAAGGATACAATCATAAAGGGTTGGATTATTGAAAGATAATTAATTAAGTTATTAATGCGTAATTTGGTAGGCCCCTCTTTTGAAGGTGATGTTACCCTCGGCTAAGTAGTTTGAGTCAGCAGGGATACAATCCTAAGTAGCCAGGTTAATATATTAATAGTAGTTTACATATGAGGGATCAAGAAATTTGAACCCCCGCCATCCAATACCAGTGGGTATTGAAGGAGGTCCTACTAAGCTTGACCCAGGTCCTTGCAGGATCTATACACTGAACAAGGCAAGACGCTTACCAAACCATTCCCTTAACCCCCGACCAGGTAGCCAACATATCTCCATATAGACCGTGGAGATCTGAATGGTGTAAATCTTTTATTTTATATAGACAGTAAAATAACGTCAAGACACCACGGACAAATGATAAGGAAGTTTCACCTTCAACATAAGAAACTAGTTATTAAAGTCATTAATACATAACCAAATAAAAAGTGCGAAAAGATTAAAAATAAAAAGTATTACACTAAATGCTAGTCTTCACAAAGTGTTGTAAGAGACTTAGGCAAACATGATGTTTGATTGTCAAGAACTCTTACTATCAATCTTGGATCCCGAGACTACTACACACACTCTATGATAAATGATGGATGATGGTGGTGGATGTGGGTTGTGATGGTGGTGGTGGGTGGGTGAAGTGTGAGAGATGTGGTTTGCCAAGGGATGATTTGCAAGTGAGCCAAACACCCCTATTTATAGCCTGCACAGAAGCCCGGACACGGCCCCGTGTCCATTGGGCACGGCCCCGTGTCCATTGGGCACGGCCCCGTGTCCACCCATCTTCTCTTTCTTCATTAATTGCAGTTTGTCTGCATTAGTTGACCACGCCCCCGTGTCCGCTGGGCACGACCCCGTGTGCAGAAGCGTATCTGTACTATCAAGATTTGACTTAATTCTGCGAATCTTAGCGATGACCACGGCCCCATGTCCGTTGGACACGCCCCCGTGTTGGGTGATAGAAGCTTCTACAACTTTGTCTTTCTGCAGACACTTGGGCACGCCCCCGTGCTCAGTGAGCACGGGGCGTGTTCAGCATTCTGTTCCCTTGTTCTTGCTTTGGGAGATGCTGTCGAGGGGTCGGGCATGCCACGTTTATTCCTTTTCTTGTATTATTGTTAGATTTGGCTGCATTTTTGCTTCTTTTGTTCATTTGAGCTCATTTAATCCTGAAAATACAAAAGGAAGACAAAAGCATAATTTTTCCAACAGTAGTACTAAAAAAAGATTAGTTTTATGTCTCATTTGATGTAATTTATATGTTGTATTTTACACACATTAGTGTACAGGACTTTAACATGCAGACTACTCATGCATACGCAGGACTCCTGCGTGCGTATGTATCATGCGCTTCCTAACACACCTAACCTCACACATGACTATACGACATTCAACATACGCTCTAACAAGCTTATTCGCACAGTACCAAGCATAGTGAATGCTTTGGCATTAAATTTCAATTTAACAAAATCTAGTTCAAAATATGTTTTTAACTTCCTTTGGTGATTCTTTACTATGGTCAACATTAGTTATCGTCAAGACAAAAGGACCATACTTCACTGATCGCCCTCATCCGGTGTGTTGATGTGCTAGGAAGTGTGCCATCCTTTTTTCCCCAAATGTTGTACTCATATCGAACGGGCATCAAATGCTTGGTTGAAGAACCATGTTGTGCAGATCATGCTGATTCGACACATTTCAGGTTTTTGAGACGTTTCAGAAAACAAAATAGTAACTGGGTTTTTTTAGTTAGTTGATTTTTTTTAATTAATGCAACAGCTAATTTAGATTCCAGTTGTTGGATCTGTGGGTGTGTTTTGATCTATGGAACAGTAACTTCAAGTTTATCAGAATTAGTTTACAGCAGAAAATCAAATACACAAACTAACTTCAAATAAGTCCTCACAGATTCCGATATCGCTGAATCAAGCGTTTACAGACTCATATTCCTCCTCATCATACGATCTCTCAATTTGAACTCTCAAATCTTAAAAAAAAATACTGATTCATTAAATCACGATCATGTCATGATCTATTTATACAAAGAGAGAAACAACTGACATCACCTACAAAGCAACCTCTAACAAGGAAAGTAACTGCATGATTCCTAGATTTTGGTAATCTTACAAACCACTATTACGTAATACTAAAACAACTGTTACGAATGACTAACAGTTCCTTTGTCATCATCGGTCATTTTCATGGAGAGAACAATTTATGATCCAAATATTTATCAATTGTGAAGAACAATTGTTATTTCACAGTTGTTTGGTCTATTGAAATGTTAGTTCTTTGGAGGATTCAACAACTAATACTTTTATTTGTTGTTAGAAACATGAAGTGATTATAGAATATAAGTTGAATAAACTATTATGAACCAAGCTTGGTGGCGAGGTGGTCATCGACGTTCCTGGTTATCAGAGGACTCCGAGAGAGAAAAGATCATTAGGAAAAACGAAGAGGGTGGGAGACTGAGAGAGTGATGGGGCTGTATGTGATTGGTATAAAAAGACCATTGTGTCCTCAAGTGAGTGGCAAATGGCTTCGTTCAACACCAAAAATTAGTGTAAAAGATAAAACGTGTACGCATATTTGAACATAAAGGACAATCGTTGTAATTACCATATAGCTTAAGCACAAAACCTGAAATTTAGTGTAACTTTTTTTAACGGATTAAATTACACTAAATCCGAATTCGGCGGGGCTTGAACCTTGACCTCAAGAGAAGCAACACCACATTATGGCTTTGCTAATTAGACCCAACCCCTATACTTTTACTCAACAAACGGAATTTGTAATACATTCTTAAATTTTAAACTGCCATGTATCATTTTCTAGTTACTTAGCATTTTCAAGAAAAATTTTAAACTGCCATGTATCATTTTCTAGTTACTTAGCATTTTTAGGAAAAACTCAATTCTTATTTAAACTTCTCAGAAAAATTTTAAACTGCCATGTACCATTTTCTAGTTAGCATTTTTAGGAAAAACTCAATTCTTATTTAAACTTCTCCATATGTGTATATTTTTGCCCTTCTTTTTTTTTTTCCCAAATTATATTAGTCTGGTAAAAAAAACTAGGAGAAATGGATTATATCACCCTAAACTAAGCAAAATTGGTCAATACCACTCTCAACTTTCAATTTAGCTCCCACCATCCTCTACTTAACATTTAGGTGTCAGTGCCACCCTTTCGTTAAATAATCACTAACTGAGTTTGTTTTTTAATCCTACGTAGCATGGGGATGATGAGTTGGACAACTTACGTGGAAAAAACAAAATTAAGCTAAAATTCAGCTCTCACTCTCAGCATCAAGCCAATAATTTTTAAATTAGTCACTTTCTAGAAACAAAATCAAAATTTCTTCAATAACATCAGGTAAACTAATCAATCTAATAGAGATCATTCAACCGTACATAATCACAACCTCAAAACAAACATATCAACACAAAAAAACTAATCAAAACAGATCAGAAATCAAATTAACATAAAGCAACAACAAAATAACAGAATTGAAAGCACGAACACTCCTCCGGCGACGAGAGACTTGCAGATGGAGAGTAAAGGGTTGCGGCTGGGAGCCTTGACACCTTCACTAGCGATCTTCGCTTCTTCAGCGATATTAGCGATCGTAGTGCTGGTTTTACCTACCACGTCCTCTGACGCCATGTGTGCGGCCTAAACCCTAGAAATGGAAAGTGTGAATTGAGGCGGAACCCTAACTGTAATTAAATAAAGATCCGCCGTTGTCATACCTCCTCCGGCGAGGCTGATGATGATGAGAGATTAGGGTTAGGGTTCCGCTGGTTCTCGTTGTAGAGTGGGCTGTCGGTGGCGGGGTTAGGTGGTAGCGGCGTGGTGGTGGTTGGAGACGGTGGTTGATCGGCTAATTGGGGGTTTTGAGAGAGGAAGGTGGAGGTGGTGATGAATTTGGGGGTTAGTGGTACCGGAGCCATGGATTTCAACAAAAACAACCCAAAATCCAGCTTGAAACCAGAACGATCTTGCCGTCGCCATCTTCTTCAAGGTAGAGAGAGAAGGAGAGTTAAAGAGATTGTTTTATAAAGTGAGTGTATGTATTGTGTTTATATAGATATATTTATATTAATTAATTATAATTAAAAAATGCCACGTCACCTTGCCACATCAGATAAAAAACCACATTAGCAAAATAAACAAACTCAGTTAGTGATTATTTAATAAAGGGATGATACTGACACCTAAATGTTAAGTAGAGTGTGGTGGGAGCCAAATTGAAAGTTGGGAGTGGTATTGGCAAATTTTGCTTAATTTAAGGTGATATAATCCATTTCCCCAAAAAACTATGACAAAGAAATCATTGGGTTTTAAAAACCCTCGAATTCATATCTTTTGACACAATACACAATATCAAATGAAAATAATACACAATTATCATATGAAAATGGAATGTGATCTAAATATGAAATACAACTTTGTATAAAATCATCCGTATATCCAACATTCATATTATATACTAAATTTCAAAAATAAAACTGAAAATGAAATCACCATCAAAATCTTGTAGATCATCTACCCCAATTCCTCATCAATGGACATCTAAATTGAATCAACTGAAAAACAACTGATTGACCAGAACCAAAAAAATTATAAACGAACACCGTAATCAAAAACCGCCAATCAAACCGGTTCCAAGCCCCATACCCGAGTTATTAATCCAACTCTCACTGGGCCAAATATCCGGCATTGGTGGTGGTGGTGGTGGCGGCGGATACACTGTAACCGATTCTACCGGCTTACCTGTAAATTTTTCTCCAACTTCATACCAAAAACTTAGAATCCCTTTCGGCTCACCGGACCGCCTTATCACTTGATAACTAACACTTTCTAACGACTTCCCTTCAACTTTTACACCGTCCAGAAGATCCTTGATCGGAACATGGACTTCTCCAAGATTCTTTCCCCTGAAAATCCTCGCCGCCTTGATCTTAACAACGAGTATGTGGTTGTTCTGTAATGCAGCGGGTTCATCGATGATGAACTTCATCGGAAAATTCCATGTGGGGTCGGTGTCTCCGTTTTTATCTACGGTGGTTCTTAGTTTTTGAATCTTGCCGGTGGTGCCGGAGATGGAAGCGACGGCGTAGACGTCCATTCTGCCGATGAAACTGGATTTCTTGAGGCCCTTTGCGCAGACGAGAATGAGGTCTAGAATTCTGTGATCCATGTTGTTATGGAAGATGGTGAAGGGTTTGTGATATAGTGATATAGGTTTAACGGAATAACCGGAAAGAGATGACACGGTTGAATTAGGTTTGAATGAAATGAAATCTCCTATTTTAGAGGTCAATAAATACGCGCCATAACAAAAATAATTGGATATAATTAGGGTAAACCTATAATATATAAATTTAATTTAAATGGAAATAATGAATAACGTTATAAAAAATAAATACATATTCAGTTAAGTATTAAAAAAAGAACTTGATATGGAATTTTACGAGAGCCAAGCTCGAGAAACAAACCATTCTGATTCGAGCAATTCAACCAATGAAATCACATATAAAATACTATTTCAAGTGCACATAGACGTCCAAAGTGTACATGTCTATGTTATTTTGGCAACAACACTTATGTATCATGTCATATATAATCGAACTTCATATTCACATACCCATATCTTATTTCCACATCCTCCAAAGCGCCCCGCTTTGGTAAAGCAGGGCATTTTGGACTACTTTCCAGACAAACGGTGATGTGATGGTGTACGATGTCCCTGTTCTATATGTTGAAGCATTAAGGGTTCTTTCTGCAGACAAGGGGTCATGAGACTTGATGTGATGTTATATTCTGTACGAAAAGTGGTACGTTTGAAACCTAAGCGCCGCACTTTGGCCAAAGCGCGGCGCTTTGACCCCATTTCATGCATTTAAGAGGCAGGACATGCGTTATGTCTCGTATTCTCAAAATTTTTTTTTATCCATTTCAAAAATTTGAGGTTGAGGTTCTGTTGGGTTTGTTGTTTTGAACTGTGAAAATTCTGTTGAGTAGAGCATTTTTTCAGTGATTACGATGTCGTGGTTTAGCAACTACATTTTCGGTGAATGCTCTAAGGAGTCCGTTGTTCCTGATTCTTACGAGGGAGCCGTTATTTCTGCCTCGTACGATATACCAATCCATTCCAACACGAGGGAGGAGGAGGTTGTATCTGGAATTCGTTATCGTGACAATACGGTGGAGCTGGACTTTAATGTCCCTGTGGAAGACTCCGACGCACAACACGGCTATTCGGATTACGGATACGGAGGTGAACCGTATCCTCAGGCTGAATATCCGTACGGTCAGCCAAACTATCCCGACCACGATTACGGTGGTGAGCAGAGCTATGTACAACAAGACTATCCCGACCACGGTTACGGTGGTAAGCGGAGCTATATACAGCAAGACTATCCCGACCACGGTTACGGTGGTGAACGTAACTATGTATAGCAAGATTATCCCGACCAGGAGAGGGTGGTGAGCAGGATAAGGAATGCTCTTACCCAATTACATTTTCTTTTGATACAAACAAGAAATTTTCGTCACGTGATGAGTCGGTGGATTATGTACAGAAGACGGGAAAGGACAATGGCAACGTCATTATGATTAAAAGGTCAAATAAAAGAGGAAGTAATTTCAAGGTTTAGTTTTAATATAGTCTTGGTGGGGAGTACAAGAGTATAGCTATAGTGAGGAAAACAGGTAGCAAGAAAACAGGTTGCCCGTTTGAGTTGATAGGGTTTAGAGAAGCAAAGGGAAGTGTTTGGAAGATAGAGGTGAAGGACGCGAGGCACAACCACACTCCTATTGAAAACTTAGAGGGTCACACGTATGCGAGAAGGCTTTCTTCGGAGGATAAAAGACTGATTGAGCAGCTGGCAGAGAAGGATATTCCAAATCGTAGCATCTGGCGTACGTTGACGACAAAGAACCCGGATAAAAAGATTATTCCGAAAGATGTACACAATGTTGTTCAGAAGATCAATGTCGGAAAGAGGGTCAGAGAATCTCCAATGCAACAACTCAAAAACTTTCTCGTCGAAAAAGATTTCACCTATTACATGCGCGAAAATGAGACCACAAACGCAGTTGAAGATATCTTCTTTGTCCACCCACTTTCATTTACTATGTGGTGTGCGTTCCCGCATGTGCTCATGATTGACGCCACCTACAAAACAAACTTGTACAATCTTCTGTTTGTGCAGGTCGTAGGTATAACATCGACAAACCAGTCATTTTCGATTGTTCATGCGTTAATTTCTGCAGAGAAGGCAGAAAACTACATATGGATGTTGGAGAGGATCAAGTCTATGTTTGTGGACTGTATGGAGCCGCGTGTCATCATAACAGACAGGGACTGGGCGCTAATTAACGTATGTGAACAAGTTTTCCCAAAAACGAACCAGTATCTTTTTCGGTTCCATGTTAATCAAAATATCAATAAGAACAACAAGTAGAAATTCACTGAGAAGGAGTGGAAAGAATTTGTTCGTTCGTTTAATACATTGTGTGAGTCTTCCATGGAGAAAATATACAGGTATAATCTGGCAAACCTTGAAGCACAGCTAAAAGAAGTTGGTCGTAACGTGAGTATTTCTTACATAGTTCTGTAAATACTTTTTTACATACATACATAGATACATACCTAACAAGTTATGGTTATATTTTTAGAGGTTTTTGACTATATGAAAAATCATGGTTGGATCCGTACCGTGAAAAGTTTGTAGCTGCATGGACTTACAAGACACTTAACTTTCACTAGACTACAACCAACAGAGTCGAGGTCATGCATGCAATGCTAAAAAGTCACTTTCCAAGTCATCGCAGCATGTTGGTTAAACTTGTTGGGTTTGTTGAACATATTGTTGAGAAACAATATACGAAGATTAGAAGAAGTTTTGAAACATGTAACAACTGGCACCAAACCGGTAATTTCCGTACACTTTAATTATTATTTAATGACTGCAATTATGTGCTTAAATGTCAATATTGTTTGATTACATACTATACAAGTGAATTCATGCACGTTTTATACTACAAGAATTACTTTATGCATTAATGAACAGCGTTGCGTCAGAAATACTAGTAAACTCACCGAAAGACACATTGTGTCAACAAATCTGCAGAAAGCAGTCAGACATTAGAATTGGAGCCTAGGTGTAGGTCCAACGACAAGAATACATTAAAACCCAAGAGTACATACAAGGGTTAACATATAGACTTTCTGGAAGCTAAAATACGCACTGAAAAGCACCCGAAATACACTTTAAATGCTGAATTTTAAATAATTCAGCAAAATTCAGCATTATAACAAAATTATACTATGTAAAAAGATGAAAAATTGATCCAGAATACTTTCCGAAGTGTCGGGAATTGAAAGTATCACAAAAGGGGACATAAAGGACACTAAACGGTGCAATTTAGCACTTTAGCGAACCGGTATTTAACCGAACAACCGGACATTACTCGGAACATAAAAATATTACTAAAGCATTTTTTTTAATGTTTCTGAGCTAGTTATGGTTCCCTAACACCATAACACCTCTTATAACATAATAACACTTCAAGTCCTTAAAAATTACACTTGAAAGCTAACTTGTTCATAAAATTAATGTTTGGATTTTACACTTTGCCCCCCATTCTTGTCTACGGTTACAAAGGTGTGGCCCCCACAAAATATTTGCCAAATCCTACTAAATCCCATTTGATATTATTTTGATATTACTTGGATTTGTTTCGATTTTATAAGATATTGTGATCTTTGAAGATATGATATGAATATAAATAAGATACTAGAACTCCATCTATCCACACACCATCTTCAACCTCCTTCTCTCCCTCCTTGTTCTCGGCCTCAACCCACCACCATACTACCACCATTTTCATCCAACATCCTTCCATTCCAAGGTGCACACAAGGTGTTAGGAGCTAAGTTAAGAGGTGTGGAGCTTGTGGATCTTGAAGGACCTTCTTCATTTGCTATTATCCTTCATTTTTGTCATCTTCAAGTTCTAGTCATCTTCCCTAGCCTTGTTGCTAGTGGTGAGCCCTCATAGTCTCTTATTACTTCATATCTTGATGGTTAAAAGATGGTATATATTGTTTAAACACAAGAACACTAAAGAATATGAACATGAATCTTCAACATAAGCTTAAAAATATAAGAATACATGTTGAAAATGTTAATTTGCTTCTTGTTGATTGATTATTAGTGTTAGTAATACTACTAGATTGTGATTAAACACATGATCTAGTAAGTTAAAGTGATGATCTTGTGAAAGACCAAGATCATCATACTTTATGTCTTCATGAACTTGAATGATGAAAGTGATTTTCATATGAAAAGATGATTTAAACAAAATACAAACCTTGTAAATAGATGATTACAAAAATAATCTTCCCAAGAAACTAAGTTTATTTACAAGATTTACAAGTCATGGTTTCTAAGTAAACTAATAATATTTTTAGTGTTTAAACAAGACTGGAAACATGATTGTAAGAAGAAAAATACAAAAGAAATATTTTTTTAGAAAAATCATCTTACAAGTTGTAAATGACCAAATCCTTTAATAAAGTGATTTACAAACAAATAACCATGTTTTTTGTAAGACCCAGTTTTTAATACTAGATTTAATAACATAAGACTTTGCATTTCATGCTAAATTTGGAGTTTACAAAAACTTTCAAGACTTGAGAACCATAACTATACATAACATTCACGATAATAACCTACGAAACCATAATCAAGAGAGAATCTACAATTGTTTACATAGTTTTAAAACAAAAGAACAAGTGCGGAAGCGTAGATTTCGTAGGATCGTACGCCGACCTATACGAGCCGTTCAGAGGTAATCTCCCATGTTTCAGATGCGGAATAATAAGAAACAAAGGTAGAAATAGCACACACTTCACTCTAACTGCTTGTTTTATTGATTTGACAGCTTTTACAGTTCAATCGTCACACCGGCAGAGCTTCGGTGCGGAAATCAACTTCTTCTCTTATCAGGTTCGCTAATAAGATATCTATATATAGGATGTCTGGTTCGCTTTTGTGACCAGTGTCCATAGAAGCGGACCTCACAAGTGTCACAAAAGCGGACCTCTATCATTTGTCCCTAAAAGCGAACCTAGGTCACAAATATCATACACACTCGCATTTTCTCGTATTTCGTGCCCTAATCTATACATTACAATGATAGACTCGATCTAAGACGAAATCAACAGATGTAGTGCACCAACAGACTCCCCCTCAGATGTTGATGGAGTCGACTATCGAGCACCAAAACTGCGTCATCGCATCTTCAGTCTTGATTAGTCTCTGGGCTTCTTTCTCTCTATCTTCAGACTCCCCCTCTCGATTTACTGGCATTCTTTTGTTCTTCAGTAACATCTTCAGGATCTTTGTCTGACTCTACACAGGCTTTCAGGATCGATCAATCTGGCTCCAACAGAGGTCTTCAGAAATTGAAACCTGACACTCTATCTTCAGATCCAAAATCGAAACCTGGTTTTCCTGCACATTCTTAACCTAGAAATAAATTTTCTAATTTTATCACTTTTACGTGCACCAACACTAACATTTAACCATGCACCAACACAGACTCTCTCACAAATCAAACCCAAATTCTGATAAACCACATGAAAGGTTATATTATGAAAGCATTTAATTTCACACAAACATTCCCTCTCAAATACTACTCATCATGTTTAGCACGCGGAATTTTGAAAATCAGCTATTCAACATCAGTTGTCGAAAATCTTTTTGACTTTTTCAAATTTATGCTAAAACACACTGAAAATATTTTTGGATTTTGAAATAAAGAAACCTGTAATGCAGTAAAGAAAATATTTACAGACAATATTTTTGTGAGTTCGTGTAAGAGGATCATATCAGTATATAAGACATATCACCAACACCGTTAAGCTTTAAACATTCTAAGTTTTAAACAAATTTACCTAGATTGTCAGTATATTGGTCCACTTAAATTTTCACACAAAGTTTAATTGATCAGAGATACGATATTAATGTTTTAAAGACTTAAACTTAATTGTGTATCACTCCACTTGAATATACTCCTGTATCCAGATCCCAAATATTCAGTCTTACAGGTGAGTATACCACAGCTGATATCTGTAAAGGGGTAGATGCGAAACCATGAGAGCTCAGGTCAGAACTTCCGTTCAGCAGAGAGATGACGGCTCGACTTTTGGTGGGTCCCCTTTAGAGGATCTTTTGATTACAACAGCAGCGACTATCAATTTTATTGTTTCATCAGCATGCTGAGGGCTGCGCTTTTTCAAGCATATGCAGAAAGTATTATCCGGGGACTAGGTCAGTACTTCCATACAGCAGAAGTCCCGGGATAATACCCCAGATATCATTGAGCATAAAGACCTAGTATCTCAGAATAAGGGACCTTTAAAACAAGATTTCGGGGGTTACCCATATATTCAAGAATAGTTACCCATGAATTAAGTAAGTTTGAATTTAGGTTTATATCTCGTTTCAATTTACTAAATGTGCGAAAACCTACTGACATATCCGCAGTAAGATTGTTTATCACATTTTGATATTACATTTCTTTAGCATGCTATGATAGTCCACTGATGTACTATCATTTCCTTTTTTTCACAACGAAACTCATTTTTGATTTTATCATGTTTTTGGCTTTTTCAAATTTTCAAATGTTTTTGGATTTTCTGAAAAATTTCTTACTCCCCCTAAAATGCAAACACATTTCAAAGGAAAATTTGAAAACAACTAGACTCTGATCCAAATGAAAACATAGAAAACAACACAAACTGTACAGAAACTTGACAACTGACATTGAATCACATCAAATCGCCATTCACTAGGCATAAACAATCTGAACTCCCCCTATCACAAACCATTTTCTCATTTAGATTTCAAAACACTTAAGTTTGTTTTAATCGAAATGATTTTTCTGGAAAATGAGTTTGTGTTGATAAAAACCACTTTGTAGGTTTATCAATTTTATGTACGGAGATGTGGTTCATCATCTTGTCTATCTTTTATCCATGTGTAGTAAATCAAGTACAACTTAATGTCCCTGATTTACCATTAGCAATCAAGCAACCTCTAAACCAATTGTAAAAATAACCACTTGTAAAAATACACAATACCACTTGTAGGAATGTTACGTCTACATCACCATTTTACCAATCAGGATGCCGATTCCTGCTCCGCACTTACCAACCTGGAAGCTCCGGCGTAGTCCTTCAACCTGTAAAATCCGAAACACTATTCAAATTCTTTTAAACAAACTATTCAAACACTAGAAAGATGCCGATTCCTGATCCACGATATAAACTTGGGATCTCCGGCATAGTCCTAAGACTATCATGGAAAGCATACATCCATCCAAGTCTTCTCAGACTTGATGGATTTCAACTCTTGAGCAGTAGGGTTGTATGTTGCCTTTTTCGTGGCATAAAAATCTTTAATCCCCTTTGCTCTCCCACTCAGCATTTTCCCAAAAATCTTTTTAACATTCCCGTTGAATGTTTTCTCGACATCAAAATCTTTTTTCTCAATGTAAAACTGATTTGAAATCTCAGTTTTTCCAATTTTCTTCTTAACTTCCTCAAATTTTAGTGACGGAAATTCTTCATCATTCACTAAAATTTTCTTCTCAACTTGTGGCTCTTCTGGCTTTGTGGAACCAGATTCATCGCCGACATTCACATCAACCTTTTTAACAACCCACACCTGGTTGTCTTTTTCTTTCTTTTTGTAAAAATTTTTTTCCGAACACTCACCAACCTCATATTTAGAATTTTCAAAACATTTAAGTCTATCGGTTGGTGGTTCAACATCAACAACCTTTTCTTTTAGTTTCTGAGAAACTCCCTGTTTTGTTTTTGCATTTGCAGAACAGTTCCATGCAATGTGACCAGTTTCATTGCATCTGTAACAGGTACGAGTCTCCCTTTGATAAAACACTTCAGTTCCATTCTTCTTTCGCTCAGCAAGAAACTCTTGGTTTGACTGTCTCCAGAATGGTTTCTTCTGTTCTTCATCTGAGCTTCCACCTGACACAAATTCTGTTTTTGTTTTAGAATTTTTATCATTTTTATAATTTTCTGGTGGAACAAAGCCTAAACCTTTCTTTTTGTAGTTACGATTTTGGTTAGGTTTCTTTTGAAAACCCGAAACAGAATTGTAACCCTTTTTCTTGTTTAGACGTTGTTGAACTCTAGAAGTATACTTTTTGGGTTTTTCAAAATTTTTTAAAACTTTCAATTCAGGAATGTTAATCTCTATTAGTTTGAAAGTTCTGTTAATCGATTCTGTTTAAATACTCATTATTGGAAACTCTTTGTCGTAATATAATTTGTCAGAACCATTCAAAGTATAAACAACTTCAAATGTTTCATCATTCAACTTTGACTTTGATAACAAAAATTCTAAACTATAAGACCGTTTGACCGACGAATTTGGGCTGTTGACTGACGAATTTGACCCTCCAGACTCAGATTTCGACTCGGACTCCTCATCAGTATCCAACACCTGATCGACCACCTTTTTAATTAACTCAGACTCATGATCGGTATCGGACGAGGTAAACGTGACATCAATGTTGTCTGGTAAAACGTCAGTTGTGTCGGTTTTTAACTTTATATTTACTGCTTTCTCAAGTTGCTCCTCATTTGGTTTCCTAGGAGAATACCCATCCCAAATTGGAGGCGGACACTTGTTATAGCTAACAGTCGGTTTCTTACCACAGTCTTTCTTCTTCTTTGGCTTCTCGTCTTGAAAAGCTTCCAATCCTCCAAACAGTTGGGTAAACACGATCAATGAGATAATCAGAAGTAGAATAGCTTAACAATAACCGCCTAATTCTCTCATTTTCGATCTTTTCAGTTTCCAACTCTTGCTTCCATTTGGCACTCTCTTCAATGTAAAAATTGATCGCTTTTTGTTTTGACATCAAAGTTGCATTCATCATTGTCAGTGCCTGTTCTCTTTCTGAGTTTGTCGTTTGGAGACCAGTTACTGTTTTGTTCAAGACATCGTATGATTTTTTCACATAATTGAGGTTAAACAGTAACTGCTCCTTCTTCTTCTTCTCGTACTCAGCTATAATGTCGTCTTTTGCTGAACATTTCTTGCACGCTTCCAAACACTTCTCACAAGGCTTGACGACTTCAACAATCTTCTCAATCTCGATTGTTTTCACAACTTCTATCACCTTTTCTACTCCGATCACCTTTTCTACTCCGATCACCTTTTCTTCTTCTTTCTCAACCTCGGTAATTTTTTCAGCAACACTTTCAACATTCTGAACATCATCTTCAGATTCTTTCTGTTGTTCTCTAGCAGCTCTTTTCTTCTTTAGTCAACATTTATATATTTTTCTTCTTCATCATCACTGCTTTTGTCAACCGGTGATTGATCAAACTCTACAAATTTTTCAGAATCAACATCTGATACACTAGAATCAGATGGTGTTTGATCAAATACAACTTCCTTTTCTGAAGTAACATCATTCTGTATACTCTCATCTGAACTCTCTGAAACCTCCCCAGATCTTTCTGAAAGTTCATCAACACTTTCTGTATTTTCATCAGAACTATAAGAACTTTCATCAGAAGCAACCGATTTGACAGTTTCACCGATAGACTTCATCCAGGTGGCAAACATGTCTGGCTCCCTCATAATCTTGGCAATGAAAGCTTTTAACTCTCCCTTCTCATCCACAAACATATCCCAACTAAAACCTTCTGGTAGTTTCTCATCATCTTGATCGATTATGCGTGCTGCTTTGCCTTCAGATGATATGTAATCACTCCAGCTGAAATCTACCAAACATGCTCTCTTGGGATCTTCAATCTTCCTCCCATGAGCCGTCTGTGGTTCTTGAGATTGACCAACTTGTTGATAGATAGCTTTGCGGTAGTAATCATCTTTCCCAAATGGATTCTGTGCTCCGCTAGCTTCTCTTCCCCTGCACTCCCGCTTGAAATGGCCTTTCTCCCTGCACCGAAAACAAGTAACTTTAGATTTATCAAAACCTAAAGTAGATACATGAGCATCAAGAAAGTCATTTCTCCCGGTGATGGTTTTGAACTTCTCAGCACGTCGAAGAACACTTGCAAGACACCATTTGATATCCATGAGTTCCATCTCTTCGGCGTCTATTTGATCGTAATCCTCCTTTGTAAGCATAGGATTTCCGATCCGACCAGCAACCAGACCTTCATAAGATAACAGAACAGAACCCAGAAGTGCCATGTGGTCTTTCGCAGTGTCTTCAGAGAAGCTTTGACCTTCTGGAAGATTGAGAGCTATGTTGCATTGAATCACATATCCATTTCCTGTTTTTGTACTCTGAGACTGAAAACTTATGTTTGTCTCTTTAGGATTCACACTCGGAAATGATGAAAACCCGCTGCTACTAATGTTTGAACCCTGATCAGCTTTGTCAGATGAATCACCAGCACTAAATGCTGTCTGAATTTTCGGACTTCTTTCAGACTCAGTGGCTGGACTGCTACCCCTGTAGTACATTTTCACATCTTGTTGACCACTCGGACTATTCATCCTAATGATCTTTTGCTGTTCCAGATTCTGAGCCTCTAATTTTTCAATAAACTGCCCAATTGTCAGCCCGTCATAAACACCCGTGTTTTTCAATATCATCAAATACGTTCCCCACTCCTTCTGAGGTAACGCATCAGCCAACTTATCCACATACTCTTCACGACTTTTATCAACACCAATCATTGTCAATGATCGCACTAAGTGACAGTATCTTTCAATCAGCTTCTTAGTATCAAAGATCAAACTCTTTCTTAAGTAATGCCTTTTTGCTTTTAATCATACTCTCACTTCCCTCGAATTTGACTTTAAGAGCATCCCATATCGACTTAGCAGTTTTGTCGTGTTCTAACAGAATGAATATATCTTCTTTAATCGCTTGTTGCAATAAACTGATCATCATTTTCTCCGCTCTGTACATTGCACGTTCTTGATCTGTAAATTCGGATATCTGTTTGATAACATCACCTCCGTTCTCGGTAACACATATTTCTTCAAGATACATTCCCATGATCTAAGATGATTTGCTTGAACCCAGTTTTCAAATCTATCCTTCCACCCGTAGTATTCTTCAATACTCATCAATTTAGGGGGTTTCTGGGTGGTTCCCGTCTCCTTTTCTAGATTCATGGCTTGAGCAATCGCAGCTGGTGACGACGATGTTGCAAACGCATTGTAGAACTCGGTATCCATGACGACACGATTTCCAAGGCAAATGACTTATAAGCGAACCAAACTTGAACACAAAAGCGGACCAGAAAATTGTCTTACGAGCGGATCTCTCGAGCGGACCAAAAACTAAACCGTTCGAGCGGACCCTTAGAGCGAACCTGATGTGATTTTGGAGCGGACCAAAGATGATGCCATAAAAGCGGATCTCATTTCGAAGTTGTTTTGACCCATTTCTCGTTCGTATTTTTGCATGAAACTTTCAAGGGTTTGCCTTTGATTGATAATACACAATCTGTGAGTTTTTGAATCAATTCTGACCGTGAAAACATCCCGAATCAAGAACAGAAGGTGTAAAAGTAAGAAGAAATGTCGAAAATCAGCTATATTCTGCAGATAACCTCCTCCTTGGCTCTGATACCAATTGTAGGATCGTACGCCGACCTATACGAGTCGTTCAGAGGTAATCTCCCATGTTTCAGATGCGGAATAATAAGAAACAAAGGTAGAAATAGCACACACTTCACTCCAACTGCTTGTTTTATTGATTTGACAGCTTTTACAGTTCAATCGTCATACCGGCAGAGCTTCGGTGCGGAAATCAACTTCTTCTCTTATCAGGTTCGCTAATAAGATATCTATATATAGGATGTCTGGTTCGCTTTTGTGACCAGTGTCCATAGAAGCGGACCTCACAAGTGTCACAAAAGCGGACCTCTATCATTTGTCCCTAAAAGCGAACCTAGGTCACAAATATCATACACACTCGCATTTTCTCGTATTTCGTGCCCTAATCTATACATTACAATGATAGACTCGATCTAAGACGAAATCAACAGATGTAGTGCACCAACAGATTTGTGTGTTCGGTTCGTTCACTTTTGCTTGATCATCATCCCCGTACTTAAACTACCTAGAAACTAAAATTTGTAGACAAATGTTAGTATTAAGGTCTTTGGACAATAATATAATCAAAACGGTGTTTGAAGACCATTTAACGTAACCAAGAATAATGAAATTCAATTTTCGGAACTGGGTGCTACCGTAACTTACGGTAGTCACCGTAAGTTACGGTGGCTCCTGGAAGTTTGTGACCTGCCGTAAGGTAGGAGGATCCTACCGTAGCAACTTGATTGCTACCGTAAGTTACGGTATCACCGTAACTTACGGTAATCACTGTACATGTTTTCTTGCTTTGTTGTTGTTGTCATTCTATTCCCATTTTGCAGTAAATTAATCTTGAACATAATTATCACCTAACCAAGGTTAGGATACTCATGTTCTGATTATTACCCGCTATCATGTTTCGCTTTCCCCATGAGGGGTCACATACGCAATAATCTACATGTTTAAATCCAAGGCTTCGTGTTTGTCAAACTACACTACTTGACATGTTTACCAAATCAGAACCTTAACTCGTGTATTAGGAGTTAAGTTTCTCAACTAGCTTAGCGTGTCCGCTACCCGGCTTACGCTTGGTTTATAACCATTCATCATGTTTACTCTCAAACTTGTTTTGACCCATTTGGATGCCGGAATTTAGGCACCAATCAAGGTATTTCAAGAATCCTTTTTCTATCACATGTTTTGACCCGTTTTTACTTGTTTGAGACGCAAAGTCACTTTCGTGACGTATTGGTCTATCTTGTTTACTATGCTTTAAACTATGACATAAAACAAATAAATAATCTTAATGTAACGAAACGGTAATTTCGTACCTTTAGAGCACGCCTTTCCCTCGTGAATTCCCTTCCGCTTGATGATCCGGACTCTTTGCCTAGGAAATTCAGTTTACAACTTGTTTAGAATTCTTTTCATGACCATCATCACATCATTATGAGCCATGATCAAATCTGCGTTTTCATCCTATTCTAACATTTAAATCCTCACTTAGGCATTTCAACGAACACCTAACGGGTCAGATTTTTCTACAATCATTACCAAGTTCATGACTTGCAATTTAACATCTAAGTTCACTTTAATTAGTAAATTTTACATACATCTTGACATCAATATTTCTGAATTTACTTTACCAATTCAGATTTTGCTAGAACAAGAGTCATAACTCTAGTATTCACCAAGTTTCCTTCAAGTTCATTTGTCTCCTACATGTAAACCCCAAACCTTACAAACATGATGCAAAGTTTTGACAAGGAATCACCTAGGGTTTAACTCTAGACATCAAATTACTTCAACATTCATTCATCCATTACATATCTAGGCTCAATTTCAGTTTTTCACAATTAACCTAGAATTCGTGATGGATCAAAATACCAAGATTTTACATACCTTTTGATCCTTACAACGAGGTGTTTGCTAATTTGCGTTTAGAACTTGATTTGGAACGGATTTGAGGCTTCAATTTGCAGATTTTAGTGTGAAGCTAGGGTTTGGAGAATACCCTGGTCGCCCCTCTTCTCCTTGGTCGACCAGACACACCAATCTTGGTGTGTTTGGTTTGGTTTTGTTACAATTAGTAACTATCTTTCAATTTTGACAAGTTTAAACCCTCAACTATGATTTTCCCTTAAGTTTAAGTGTTTTAATCATATTATGAATTATTTCAAGACTTAAATTTAACTAGGTTAAGTTCCTAGTTGGTAAATTCTTGTTTGTTATTTCTTTAAAATTTTAATATAAGGATTTATATTTTCGGGGTGTTACAAGTCCACCCCCCTTAAAAGGGTTTCGTCCCCGAAACCGAATTACGTTCCAAATAAAGTAGGGTATAGCCGTTGCATTTCTTCTTCGGATTCCCATGTGGTATCAGCACCCTTCTTGTGTTCCCATTTGACTTTTACTTGATTCATCTCTTTATTTCTTAGGATTTTTACCTTGCGATCTAAAATCGCAATAGGTCTTACCACATAGTTTAATCTGTCATCCACCTCAATATCATCGTAGTGGACATAAGTCGTCTCATCGGCTAGACATTTCCGAAGATATGACACATGAAAAGTGCTATGAATTCCGCTTAATTCTTCCGGTAGCTCAAGACGGTAAGCTACCTTTCCTACTCGTTCAACAATCGTAAAGGGCCCGATAAATCTTGGGCTCAACTTCCCTTTCTTTCTGAACCGGATAACCCCTTTCCATGGGGACACTTTGAGTATAACTTTGTCACCGACTTGGAATTCAATTGGCCTTCTTCGTTTATCAGCATACGACTTTTGTCGATCTTGAGCTGTTTTTAAGTGAGTTCGGACCATGTCGATTTTCTCGTTCGTAGCTCGCATTATATCCGTTGGACCCACTTCTCCCCAACATACCGGGGTTCGGCATTTTCTTCCATATAACATTTCGTACGGGGCCATTCTAATACTCGCGTGATAGCTGTTGTTGTATGAAAATTCGACTAAGGGTAGATGGACATCCCAACTACCCCCAAAGTCGATAATGCGAGCACGCAACATGTCTTCTAACGTCTGTATTGTTCTTTCACTTTGCCCATCCGTTTGAGGATGGTAAGCAGTGCTAAGGAATAACTTAGTTCCCATTTGTTCTTGGAAATCCTGCTAGAAATTTGAAGTGAATCGGGTGTCTCTATCGGACACGATGGATACCGGTACTCCATGGCGTGATATTATTTCATTTGTATACACCTCTGCCATCTTTTCAGACGTATAGGTCTCACTAATCGGGATGAAGTGAGCACTTTTAGTCAATCTATCCACAACTACCCATATAGCATCAAAACCACGGCTTGTTTTAGGCAGTTTGGTCAATAGGTCCATTGTAATTTGTTCCCATTTCCAAACCAGGATTTCTAACGGTTGGAGTTTACCGTATGGCTTTTGGTGTTCCGCCTTGACTTGTAGACATGTTAGACACTTTTCCAAGTTTTCATTCCGGGCCACCAATAGTTTTGTTTTAAGTCGTTATACATCTTGGTCGCTCCCGGATGAATGGAATAACGGGACTTGTGAGCTTCATCAAGTAGGAGCTTTTTAACTCCACATGTGTTAGGGACCCAAATTCTATTGAAACGTGTCTTCAAGCCGTGACTGCCTACCTCGAGATCTTTAACTTGGCCAACAATCTTTTCCTTTTTCCAGTTTTCCGTCTTTACTGCTTCACCTTGTGCTTCTCGGATTCGTTCTAGTAAGCCCGAGGTCACAATGAGCTGCAATGATCGTACCCGTATCGGGGCATAATCTGCTTTTCGGCTCAACGCGTCAGCCACTACATTGGCCTTGCCGGGGTGGTAATGTATTTCACAGTCAAAATCCTTGACCGTTTCCAACCACCGCCTTTGTCTCATGTTTAGTTCCTTCTGATCGAAGAAATACTTTAAACTTTTATGGTCGGTAAAGATCGTAAATTTTACCCCATACAAGTAATGCCTCCATATCTTTAAGGCAAACACCACTGCCGCCAATTCCAAGTCGTGAACACATTCGAGCCCCGAATGCGAAGCATCCGAGTAAACCACTAGTCCCTTCCGGTAATGTTAACACCGGAGCGTGGGTCAACTTTTCTTTGAGCGTTTGGAAGGCTTCCTCTTGCTTAACGCCCCATACGAACTTTTCCTCCTTGCGAGTCAATTTAGTCAATGGCAAGGCAATTTTGGAGAAATCCTGTATGAATCTCCGATAATATCCCGCGAGCCCTAAAAAGCTTCGGATTTCTGAGGGGTTTCTTGGAGGGTTCCATTTTGACACAGCTTCTACCTTTTACGGATCTGCTAGTACTCCACCGACACTAATGATGTGCCCAAGAAACTGCACCTCTCGTAACCAGAAGGCGCACTTAGAGAATTTTGCATACAACTTCTCTCGTCTGAGTGTCTCTAATATTTCTTGCAAATGACACACGTGCTCAGCTTCATTCTTCGAGTATACTAATATGTCATCGATAAATACAATTACCGATTTATCTAGCATGGGTTTGCAAACCCGGTTCATGAGATCCATGAAAGCCGCGGGTGCATTAGTCAACCCAAAGGGCATTACAAGGAATTCATAATGCCCGTACCGCGTACGAAATGCTGTCTTCGGTACATCTTCCTCTTTGACTTTCAATTGGTGATAACCCGACCTAAGATCTATCTTGGAAAAACAACTTGCTCCCTGTAGCTGGTCGAACAAATCATCAATTCTTGGGAGTGGGTATCGATTCTTCACCGTGAGTTTGTTTAACTCTCGGTAGTCGATACACATGCGCACACTGCCGTCCTTCTTTTTCACAAACAGGACTGGCGCGCCCCACGAGGACACACTTGGTCGGATAAACCCTTTGTCAAGCAACTCTTGGATTTGAGACATCAGTTCTTGTAGTTCTGACGGCGCGAGTCGATATGGCACCTTCGCCACGGGTTTGGCGCCCGGAATCAATTCGATCCCAAACTCCACTTCCCGTTCTGGTGGTATTCCCGGAACTTCCGGGAACACATCCTCATATTCACGTACCACCGGCACATCCCCAATATTGAGGGGTTCTTTTTCCGATTCGCTTGCGTATACCATAAAGGCCTTGCATCCATGTTTCATAAATTTATGGGCTTCTAGTATTGAGCACAGCACCAGGTTACCTCATTTTTCACCGTATATCGTAACTTGCTTTCCGCTAGGAGACGTTAGTTTAATTTCCTTTCGGAAACATACCACCTTCGCATGGTATCGAGATAGCCAATCCATCCCCACGATCACTTGGAATTCCCCCATCGACATCGGAATCAAGTCTATTGTGTATTCTTCGTTATCGATGCTCATTTTACAGTTTTCACATACATCACAAACAATAAAGCTCTTTTTATTACCTATCTCTACTTCTAAAGGCATAGGTACTTTGTTAGAACAAATGAAGGATGTCGAATAAATCCATATGAAATAAAGGATTTATTCGCACCCGTATCAAATAACACACGTGCAGGAATCGAGTTTATAGTAAAGATACCTGAGACCACGTCAGGTTCGACTTTTGCTTCTGCAGCGGTCAATTGGAAAGATCTTGCTTTTGCTTTCGGGGCTTCACCTTTCGAGTCTTGCCCATCTTTCTTTCCGACCAGTTCCGGGCATTCGGATCTTTTGTGACCCGTTCGATAACAGTTGTAACAAACAGTCACTTTCTCCGGACATGATATAGCCATGTGTCCCGTTTTTCGGCATATGGGACAAGGCTTATCTTTGAAGCGACATTCGCCCTTATGATTCTTCCCACAAATTTTGCAACTTGGTGTACTACCTTTTGTATCCGATTTCTTCGCTGTTTCATTCATTCGTGCTTTCTTGTTAGGGCTTGGGTTTACATCTTGTGCCCTTCGTTCACCCCGTTCTATGCTCTTTTTCAATTCGATCTCCCTTTCCCGAGCAGCATTGATGATCTCGGTAAGGGTCTCATACTTTGAAGGGGTTATGAACTCTCTATACTCCGCACTCAGTATGTTATGGTAATAGTAGACCTTTTGTTCTTCATTCGTAACCAAATCATCACAGAACTTCATCTTGTCCATAAACATCCCCGTGATCTTGTCTATGGATTCACCCTTGTGTCTGAGTTGCATGAACTCTTCCTTGATTCTATTTATGACCGCTTTGGGACTATGGTGTTTAAGAAACGGCGTCTTAAACTCCTCCCATGTCATGGCCTTAGCCGCTTCACTTCCAATCTCTTTCTTTTTGTTATCCCACCAGTCTTTCGCTTGACCTCTTAATTGACCCGTACCATAGGCTACGTAGTCATTTTCATCACAATGAGTTCTCTCGAATACTCCTTCGATATCACTTAGCCATCGTTGGCACACAATTGGATCAACCTCTCCATTATATATGGGTGGTTTACATGCCATGAATTCCTTGTATGTACAAGGCTTTCGTCCTCCAGGTTTTTCCTTTGCTAGGTTTGAATTATCCTCTAGCTTCTTGATTCTCTCGTCTACTATTGATAAAACTGTGTTTTGAATTTTATCAATCAAGTCCGACAAACTGTTTTCAATCGCCTTTCCAACCTCTTCGGCAATCACTACCCTCATTTGTTCGGTGACTCTTGGCACCGCATCATCATCACCTCCGTCCGCCATCTTTAATACTGAAATGTTTACGTAGATAGTTAAACATTCCATTTATAACACACGCTTTACTTGTTTTGATTCAATCAAGTTTCCAACTTTTGAATGAGCTTACACACTCTTTGCATGCATAATTTATTCATGATTTATTTCTATATTTTCTAAATCTATTTAAACTATTAACTCTTACCGGATGCTTGATCAAGCTTGAACCGAACACTTTATTGGCAACTTTGAGCTCTGATTACCAACTTGTAAGACCCAGTTTTTAATACTAGATTTAATAACATAAGACTTTGCATTTCATGCTAAATTTGGAGTTTACAAAAACTTTCAAGACTTGAAAACCATAACTATACATAACATTCACGATAATAACCTACGAAACCATAATCAAGAGAGAATCTACAATTGTTTACATAGTTTTAAAACAAAAGAACAAGTGCGGAAGCGTGGATTTGTGTGTTCGGTTCGTTCACTTTTGCTTGATCATCATCCCCGTACTTGAACTACCTAGAAACTGAAATTTGTAGACAAATGTTAGTATTAAGGTCTTTGGACAATAATATAATCAAAACGGTGTTTGAAAACCATTTAACGTAACCAAGAATAATGAAATTCAATTTTTGGAACTGGGTGCTACCGTACCTTACGGTAGTCACCGTAAGTACGGTGGCTTCTGGAAGTTTGTGACCTGCCGTAAGGCAAGAGGATCCTACCGTAGCAACTTGATTGCTACCGTAAGTTACGGTATCACCGTAACTTACGGTAGTCACTGTACATGTTTTCTTGCTTTGTTGTTGTTGTCATTCTATTCCCATTTTGCAGTAAATTAATCTTGAACATGATTATCACCTAACCAAGGTTAGGATACTCATGTTCTGATTATTACCCGCTATCATGTTTCGCTTTCCCCATGAGGGGTCACATACGTAATAATCTACATGTTTAAATCTAAGGCTTCGTGTTTGTCAAACTACACTACTTGACATGTTTACCAAATCAGAACCTTAACTCTTGTATTAGGAGTTAAGTTTCTCAACTAGCTTAGCGTGTCCGCTACCCGGCTTACGCTTGGTTTATAACCATTCGTCATGTTTACTCTAAAACTTGTTTTGACCCATTTGGATGCCGGAATTTAGGCACCAATCCATCTATTTCAAGAATCCTTTTTCTATCACATGTTTTGACCCGTTTTTACTTGTTTTAGACGCAAAGTCACTTTCGTGACGTATTGGTCTATCTTGTTTACTATGCTTTAAACTATGACATAAAACAAATAAATAATCTTAATGTAACGAAACGGTAATTTCGTACCTTTAGAGCACGCCTTTCCCTCGTGAATTCCCTTCGGCTTGTCCGCTTGATGATCCGGACTCTTTGCCTAGAAAATTCAGTTTACAACTTGTTTAGAATTCTTTTCATGACCATCATCACATCATTATGAGCCATGATCAAATCTGCGTTTTCATCCTATTCTAACATTTAAATCCTCACTTAGGCATTTCAACAAACACCTAACGGGTCAGATTTTTCTACAATCATTACCAAGTTTATGACTTGCAATTTAACATCTAATTTCACTTTAATTAGTAAATTTTACATACATCTTGACATCAATATTTCTGAATTTACTTTACCAATTCAGATTTTGCTAGAACAAGAGTCATAACTCTAGTATTCACCAAGTTTCCTTCAAGTTCATTTGTCTCCTACATGTAAACCCCAAACCTTACAAACATGATGCAAAGTTTTGACAAGGAATCACCTAGGGTTTAACTCTAGACATCAAATTACTTCAAGATTCATTCATGCATTACATATCTAGGCTCAATTTCAGTTTTTCACAATTAACCTAGAATTCGTGATGGATCAAAATACCAAGATTTTACATACCTTTTGATCCTTACAACGAGGTGTTTGCTAATTTGCGTTTAGAACTTGATTTGGAACGAATTTGAGGCTTCAATTTGCAGATTTTAGTGTGAAGCTAGGGTTTGGAGAATACCACGGTCGCCCCTCTTCTCCTTGATCGACCAGACACACCAATCTTGGTGTGTTTGGTTTGGTTTTGTTACAATTAGTAACTATCTTTCAATTTTGACAAGTTTAAACCCTCAACTATGATTTTCCCTTATGTTTAAGTGTTTTAATCATATTATGAATTATTTCAAGACTTAAATTTAACTTGGTTAAGTTCCTAGTTGGTAAATTCTTGTTTGTTATTTCTTTAAAATTTTAATATAAGGATTTATATTTTCGGGGTGCTACATTTTTAAGGGTAACTAAACCTACTAAATAACATGGTAAGTTACTACAAGTTTTACAAAAACTTCAAGTTCATGATGTAGTATAATTTACTTGATTTTGACACTCGGTGAGTGTTAAATGAGTTGATAATTGTTGTGATGATTTTAAAAGAAAATAAACACATGTTTTGAAAACATGGGAAACCTCCATTTTTAGGGGAAACCATGTCAAAATTTCTATAAATTTTGACACTTAAAAAATACAAGTTTGGTGAAACTTATTCCCTAAAAATATTTACCAAGGTTTCCCTAATTTTTGTGTAAACTTCAAGTAAAGAAATGATGATTTCTTCAAGATAAAAACTGATATTAAGTATGTATATTTTTGAGAAAAAAATATATATATTTGTTGATCACCAAATTTTGTGCTAAGTGTATGTAGTATGTTGATATTCGCTAATTTACACATATTTTAGTCCCCCATTTAATCCCCATTTTATGCGTTTTCGGCCGTAAAATCATCATTTGGATACTTAATTATGTATACTTTTGTTTACAGGCCTAAAACAGTATACCGGACAAGATGATAGTGAAAACGAGGACTTTCCGGACAAAACGACGAAGCTGCGAACATTCTGTTAGGAAACTGACCTGGGCAACTGGAACGGCCGTGCGATCTGGTGCACGACCGTGCATCTCCGACATATCAAGACCAGCCGGTGATGAACGACCAGTGCAACACGGGGTGCAAGACAATCCCGGTGACGCACGGACGTGCCATACATTGCACCCCGTGCGGATCCGATGTTCAGCCAATTCCCAGTGATGAACGACCAGTGCTTCAGTCCGTGCAACAAGATCCCGGAAACGCACGATCATGCCGTACGAAGAACGGTCGCGCGAGACCGAAGACCAGTCAACTCTGCTGATGTCATGAACAGTAAGATCAGTAATTCAAAAAGTGAACGGTCGTGCGATCGGTGCACGACCGTGCGACATCGAAAATATATAAAAAGCGAACAGAAACATTCTGTTCGTAACTCTGGAATTTTGGAAAGCTTCACAGGCGATTTTCAGGCTCTGGAGGCATTAGCTTTCGCCCAGATTCAAGCCACATTGTCCCGTTTAGCTCGATTACTATCCGGATTCTCATTCTTATGCTTGTGTATGGTTTGGTTTCTTAAATCTTTCCATGTTTTGTGAAGTTTCAAGCATTTAGATTGATTATTATGTATTAATGTAAGCCTTTGGGCAAAAACACAACAATCCCTTGCTTGATTATAGCCATCAGTATGTTAATCTTTGTTTGTAATGACATTTGGAAGTATTTTCTATGTTAATCTTTGATGATTAGTTTGCAACCTTGTTATTGATATTGATTTCTTGATTATAAGTAATTGTGTTGGATGATTGGTACTTGGTTAGTTGAGATAGTTGAAAAATGAAGCTTAATTAATCATGTATTAGTAAACTTTAAACTTGGTTAACTAGTTTAGCTTGGTTAAAATGTGGGCACCATGATACTAGAAATGGTTAGTGGTTTAATAAAATGTAATTATTGTTAATTAAGAAAGCTTGCCGTCACGTAAGGACCTTAACGGGTTAAATGGTGTTGTTATGAATTCTTGCCATGATTTGTTAGCTTAGTTAGTAGTTTAGGCCAAAATTGCTATCTTGGTGAATTTATGTGCAAAGTTTGTAAAATGAACTCGGTTGTGATTTAATCTAGTTTATGCTTGTCTCGGTGGTTGCATTGTGTTTATCGGTGTCGCTTTCCTTGATTAAGTGTGGTTAGAAAACTCCTAACGGATGACTAACTTATTTTTAGGAGATTTTCATAGACATTTATCAATTGCACATTAAAGAACAATTTCAGGTGGTTAAAATGTGTTTATCGTTCTAGCTTTCCGAATGATTGTCACGTTAGGATTCCCGAAAGGGATACTAATTGTCTTAAATTGGAAAATTGACCGAATGCTTCTAGTGCCAAAACCGACTTAGTTGACATGCTTTGGTTGTATATTAAGCAAGGCTATTTATCTATTTTAGTATTTGAAATTTACTATGTCTTATAAGTATTTGTTTATGCTTACTTTAGTTTAATTAAAATCAAACAACTTATATTTTTACCGGTAGTTTAGTGACAAAGGTCTAGTATTATTTCTCCGCCCATTTCCTTGGATCGACACTTGGTTCTTACCAATACTTTACTACATATATGACGGGGTACACTTGCCCTTTCGTGTGTGTTTTGATGTAAAAGTAATAATCACTTTTATAAATTTAAAACCAAATCGTGTGTAATTTCATTGTAAAAATATGTGTAGTCGCGCACACGTCATATGTATTACATGAAATAGTGTATTAGGACTTGAAAATGCACTAAATACTCCTAAGGAGTAAAAATACAAAAAAATACACATACAACATGCTTAGACAAATACAAGAGAATATATTTATGAAAATATGTTTCTTCATAGAATAAATAACTTGGACAAGTTATGAACATGAAATGAAGTTTTTGGACAAGATACATAATTCGGGTGAAAAATACAAGATACTTATATTTATTGTGAGAAAATAATATAAGTAAGACACATAGTTAAAAATATAAATTATTTTTAACACAAGAACAAATCCATAAAAGATGGTGACTTGTACTTGTGCGATACAAGTCTAGTGACTAACGTTAATAAAACACGTTTAGGTCACGACGCTAGATAAGCAAAATCCGGTGAAGTTTACGGCGCAAAGAACGCAAAGTTGTGAGTTCATGCTCCCCCTTTTCTTTTAACTGTTTTCAGTTTTATAATTTCGGGGGTGAAATACATGTTACAAATGTTACAATGTTTACAAATGGTATGATGGATACAAAAACAAGAAGCACTCTTGGTGATAACTAGTACAAAGTATGATGCGTTTAAAGGAATGATACGAGAAATCATGTCACGAATAGGGTACCATAAGCACCATTAATCGTGTACATACTAAGACCGCAGAACAAAAGGTTAGATCTAATGGGTTTTCGGGCAGCCACACTCTTGGTGAAAACTAGTACCGAGTAGTGCTTTTGTGTCTCAGTCGTGAATCGACAACTAGAAAAATGCCTATGGTTTGGTTGCTTCCTATGTCGTGTCACATGTTAATGGCCTTGCAACCCATTAACAACTTGATTTATACAAGAATACTTGATTTATACAAGAATACTTGATTTATACAAGATACATACCATGTTTTTCATACAAAGTATACTACATTCAATACAAGAACTGCATGAATTCACACCAACATTATGTTGACGTTTTTCCAAAAACTCACATGTATTTCAGGTAACTAAAGTGGATGTGCGCGCGGTCTTACTCATGCTCCTGGATGTTGTTTATGTTTATCCTTAAATAAAGTTGTAAACTTTCAGACAATGTGTTGTCTCGTGATGTAAACACTTAAACTATGTTTTCCGTTGTGTAAATGGTGTTTGAAGTTATTTTTATGAGCATGTAGTATTTTTACCAATCGTATGCAATGAAAACCTTTCATGATCACACCTCATGCTTCCGCCTTAGAAAGGGGTGTGACAGATTGGTATCAGAGCTGGGATTGTAGTGAACCGGGATTCCTACTCGAGTCTAGTCTACAATCTCTAGGATCCTTTCACGAAAACAAATTTTCAAAGAGTTTTCATTGCATAAAACTTTCCGCGACATCCACTACCTGAAACTGTTTACAAAGAGTCAAGAAAAGACACTACGAAACTTAGAGTGCACTGGAGTAGCACTTGTCTGTGATTAAGAATTACTTACAATTATGTGTGATAATTGATATATACATATACTAGAAGTAGAATGTCACAAGCATACGTGACTTTACCTGAAAGCAGTGACTTATCTGAAGGAAGAGATACGAGGATGAGACGAACTGTGCGGACTGTGCAAGGAGTTACGTAATTATGGATGCATACATAATTATGGAATTCAGTGCACAGAAACCACAGCAAGTCTTGTCACGTATAGATTCCATCAGTACAAGAAAAGGTCAACGTGAACACCCTTTCCCCAAGATTATTAGGTAGTGTTTGTTATGCAGGAATGAGAGGTGGAATGGAATGAATGATTACGAGGGAATGAAGAAAAGAGTGTTTGGTTGGTCATTGGAATGGAATCACCCATTTCAAAAGGCATTCCATTCCCTCAAAATCATTCCTTCCACCCCCCATGTTTTTTTTTTCATTCCATCCCCTCTTGCATCATTCATCAACAATACAACAACCCACCACCTTTGCCACAACCCACCACCACCACCATCCACCACCGACGCCACCGCCGCCACCACCTCATCCCAACAGCCACCGCCGCCACCGCCACTGCCACCCACTCGCCACCGTTATCACCCACAGTTGCGACCAACCGCCAACGCTAGTACGCCACTCGATGCCGCCGCCCACCACCATCGTCGACGCCACCACCACCACCGCCACCACCAACCGCCATCGCCGCCACTAACCGCCACCTTTGCTGCCACCCACCACCAACGTCCACCTTGCCGCCACCACCACTCGTCGTCACGCCGCGTCGCCACTCGTTGCCACCACCACCACCCATCGCCGCTGCCGACACCAACCACCGCCACCTATAACCACCCACAATCATTACCACCAGCCACCCCTACCACTCACCGCTGATTTTATTACTCCGTTTTTCTTGCCTACCAAACAATACACAATAATAATTAATTCCATTCACATATGGTAACCAAACAAGACATGGAATGATAATGATCCATTGCATTCCCTCGTCCATTCCATTACCTCATCCATTCCATTCCTTCGTTCATTCCATTACCCCATACCAAACAGACCCTTAAATACTCTTTAGAGTAATGACTGTAACATCCGTCAATTTTTAATTGAATATATAATTTTATAAAGCATATATAAGATTAATTTATAAAACCTGTTATTTTTAAATATAGTATTTATTTATAAGTCCTATAAATATAAAGGTTAATGACACTCAATTAAGAAAACACTTAAGTAGTTAACTTAGTTAACTAAGTAATAACGATGAAAAGGACTGATTATGCGATTATTTGAAAGTTATATCGAGAGTTAGTTTCACAAACTTCAAGGGCCAATATTGTCAATACAACCATACTTCACCAAATTCAAACATGACTCCTTGTTCAGCAAGTTGGCCGCTCAAACAGGAAACCTCAACAAACTTCCATTTCTTTTTTTCTTCTCTTTTATGATTTCACGCTGATTGTTCGGTAATTCACTGGCATTCCGTTCAAAAAAATTCAGCGAATTTCCGCGTTTCCTTGTTTAAAATCTTGAACCTAGACTTATATTACAACACACATACAAATCTGTCATAAATCATTTCTAAATTTGCGAAACTTGCCAAACTCTATATAATGCGACATCTCCACATTAAACCGGGGGACAGCCACCTCCGTCATCTCACCCTCTCTAGTTTGACATGAAGCCGCCACCGGAGCCGGACTGGAGAGGAACTCGACGCGGCATCGTTTCGTTCATCGAGCGCGTTGCATTATTTCGAAGTTCGCCGGAGGTCATTGGAGTTGAGTCACTCGAAACACGAAGATAGACGACACCGCACATTCGCAGAGAACCGAATTCACCGGAACCGAACGGTGGTCGACGGGAAGCCTTTTCGACGCATTTCGGTATACCGTCTCATTCCTTTGTCTTTTTTTCGTTCAGTCACCAGGAATACCAGTGGCGGATCCAGAATTTTTTTCATCAGGTTCCTTTTACTAGATTTTCACTAATTCTCACTATTTTTTTTCTAAAACATATAACATTTCCACTATTTTTTCATTTTTTTTCCAAACCGAGGGGGTTCCCCGGAACCCCCAAAACACCCCTGGATCCGCCACTAAGGAATACGCATCTTGTTCTAGTGGTCAAGCAACTAAGTATTTGAGATCATAACAAACAGTCACGTAAATATTCCTTTTAAATAAAGAAGATGATAACTGGAAATAGTTTATAAATGAAATAATAGTTTAAACACTTCATAAGAATTGATTGCAGACTAGTGGTTGTCGCTCTAGTTTAGATCGTCCGAGGTCTCTGGTTCGAGACCAATCCCTGTTTTTTTTTTCGCTGCACCTTTTATTTCCTTTTAAAACCATTAAATGAGAATGACTAGTTCTGTTTAAACATTATTAACACGAATCAGCAGCAGCCCAGTTGGTTGTTGCGTTGCTGGGATACAAAATGTCACAAGTTCGATTCCAGGTATAAACCAGTTTTTAGGACTAATTTTCTGTCTTTTTATTACTTTATATTTATTTATTTAATTCACATTAGATTCCTTGTTCCTAAATAAATGCATCGGTTTTATCATTCTTTTAACCTGAACTTTTTCTTCCTATTTACAATAAAAAGTTTTAGAAATTTGTTAATAACTTAATTAAACAATTCTTTAAACCATTAAAGGATGAATTATAATGTCCAATCGATTAACTTATAAACCATAAAATTTAGAAATATTATTTAACATATTAAAAATTAATAAGATAATTTACATGTTTTATTTTTTTTCACATTTAGGATAACCATTTCGTTCTCTTGGATTATTCTTCAATCCTTACTTGTGCGTTATTTTAAGAAATTCTTCACGCAAATCAATGTTGTGATGATACAAGGAATCTAGTAGAATTGCTTAGAAACGCATTTAAATTTTAATACTTGCAAACCCGTTTTAATTGGTTCCCAATCTTGTCGCATTTTATAAACCATTATTATGAAATGAAATTTATTTACTTGAATACTTGTCGCATTTTATTTATTTCAAACTTGTGGTATTTATAGTTCAAACAATGTAAAATGAAATCATTAAATACTTGACACAAATAGCGTTATGATGTCTCTTGCGATCTATTTCGTCTCATCCCGATGTTTCCGCCATCGGTTGGGGTGTGACAACTGTGTTCTGTAAGCACCGTATAATGTAAAACATTGTTGGTTATCAATAAAACAATATGCTTTGGTGTTATTATATGTGTTCTTGTGTTTGATGATTTCACAATTTGATTCGATTTCGACTTCAAGTTTTAAATCACTTTCTAAAAGGTTGTACGCAAGCTGGTGCTCAAACGCAATCAGTTTAACGCGACATACACTCCGGAACTGTGACGTAAGCCAAACATACCCTAAATATCCCTCACATAACTTAGAAATAAGTTTCGAAGGATTCGGTATGGCGAAAACATATTATTTGAACTAAAAAACTAATTACGACAAAACTGCGAAACGAACGTTAGCGACCACCCGGATAATATTTAAATCCCATAAATATTCTATTATGATTAAAATCTTATTTTAATCAGGTTCGTGTTGAAAAATAAATTAAAACGATTAAAAACGTTATTTTTCAAGTTTAAGCGCGTACCGCGTGTCTCTGCGCGACACAGTGCTTTTACTGCGAAACGCGGATAACGTAGCCAGTCTTGGCAACTGAAACTTATTTCAGTAATATTTTGGCGAGTTTATTTTTATCGAATAATAAAAATAATTTAGAACGCCATAAATCGGGATTCGAACGCTAGATAAAATACCCGGTACTTAATTAAAACACTTAAACGGAACGGTGTGTAACCGGACAACCGGACATTACCCAGGACACTAAAATTTTGCCACACACATTGTTTTTCCTTTTCCAAGCTAGTTAGGGTCCCCGAATACCCTAACGCCCGTTACAAAACACTACACACTAGTAATTAGTTTAAACTCCTAATTAAACTAACTAGTTACTAACTAACTAGTTCAAATCCAACCAATTACCCTCCCCCTTCAACCAATTCGGTCCCCCAAGGAGACACACTCTTACAAATGTTGATTGTTTTAATCTTGTGTGCCTTATATCTAGAGAACATACTATCTAATGGTTAAGGAGGATGCATGGTCTATAAATGTAACCTAAAGTCTTAAGATCCTTCATTCTAAACACCACAACAAAATTGGCATACTCTCCCCTTCCTCTCTTCTTCATTCGGCAGCCATCACCACACCCCATACCACCACCTTCAAGCTTCTTGTAAGCAAACCATACATACACAAAGGTGCAAGAAGGTCAACAACGAAACTTGGTGCGTTCGGAAGTCGAAGGACCGCTCTCGTTTTCTTTTATCCACCACTTTTCTACACTTGAACTCTCCTAGCCTTGTGCTAGTGGTAAGCACTTAGATCCTTGTATTTTACTTGTTATTTAAGTGGTCAATGATGTTGATGATCAAAAAGATAGGAACTCTAAAGAAACTTAAACAAGTCTTGAAGTATAACTAACTAAAGATGAATTATGGTTTAAGTAGGGTTAAAATGATGATGAAATATGATAATGCTTGATAAATCTGATATATATAAGTAATAATCTGCTGTAAGTATTGATGTGATCGTTAAACATGTTAACGGAATCAATCGAACACACTTTATAATGTTAAAAGACTGAAAACAGCTTGTTGATCTACTTTTCCACCCGCCTTTAACTGGCTGTAACCGCATCATAACTTAATGAAAAATGTATTTTCTGAAGTCTGGATTTATATATTATGAAATACGGTTCTAATGGCACCGGAATCATAATTTTTGGACTCCGTTTCCTTTTTTTAAAGAACTATTTCGTAACAGCAGCTTAAGCTGAATTTTTGCTGCTGAAATATGCGTCCTGTTTTCAGTCATAACTTAAATTCTGTAGATGGTCACTGTTGTCGCCGTGATCCTCCAACTGGAATTACGTTAAACGGACTTACGATTAATTTTTAGTGAATTATTCCGTAGACTGCGATCAGAAAGTAACAAATCTGATTTGCAGTCAGGAAAATGAATTTTTGTAAAATAATGGTAATGAACTAGACCCCGATATTTTTACACAATAATATTTTGTTCGTGTAAGATGTTCTGTAAAAATTTGGGAATTTTTAGAATAAGTTAACCATTTTATTTAAATGTCCGATGTCACACCCCCAAAATCCACCATGCGGAGTATCACCGCTTGGAGGGGTGACATGACCAGGATCGAGCCACCAATCATATCGAACAACATAATTAAGTAAATAAAACCAAACACAATACGATTGGTGACCAAAAGGAAGTAAACCGATTTTAGTTTAACAGCGGAAGCATAAAACATAAGTTCAAAACATAGTCCATAGTTCATAAGTTTAAAGTCCAAAAAGTAGGTTTAATAAGTTCATAAAGTTTATTTATTAAATACGGGACATATCAGTTCGCATCCCACAACGACCACCTCCATATGCAAGCTCCAAGCATTTAACTACCTGTAAGGCATGTAACAACGAGTCAACAACAAAGTTGAGTGAGTTCAAGTTTAGTTGTTTAGTTTTGAGTTGTTTCTGAAAACGTGGTTTGTCTTTCGTTGGCGTAATTGCCGTGGGGGTTACCTCGAAGTTGAAAGTAAGATTAACCAGTTCATTCTTTATTACCCAAACCATTTCCATAATTAGTGGGGGCTTCCCCATGTGAACCACTAGACCGTATGATATCGACTACTACGCAAGTAAGTTGTGCCCTACATCAGTGTCTATCATCACTGATGGTTTGCCATAGTCCATTAGTACACGCCGGTCCGACTGGCACGGTGTGAGGTTTGTTAAACCTAATAGCGCTATTAACTAATGACCCGCTCGCCATTGGCCTCGGCGATTAAGTCGATATAAAATGAGGGACTTATGATAGAGTTTTGTCTAGTAAGTTTTAAAGTTGTTGTCCTACCCAAGGAGGACGAACGTACGTAGTTCTACCCAAGGAGAATACGTAGGAATAATATTGGCATCCTACCCAAGTAGGATGGCCGTACATATCCTACCCAAGGAGGATATGTTGATTCAATTTTAAGTTCTTTAACCCATTCCCAAACCACCGGGAATCCCATGCCTTAGAAAGTGTGTGAACTCACCTCGGTTTGCTCGGTTAGATTCTCAAATATAGCTAACAGTCAAGGTCGGTCAATCACGTCCTAATGTAATTTACCAGTTAGTCATTTAGTGGCTTTCAAATAGAACACAAAGTTCCTACACATATCTATCACACAACATGCATCGTTTTAACGGTTTATGCCCATCTAAGTTTCCCATCCATTCCCCACTCAAAATCAAACATACGATAATGCACATAACATATATAACATGTTAGATCATTCACGGATAGCATACTCGACATTTAGACACGCAAGTCACAACTTATCTCAATTCAGCATTTATATTCAAAACCGGCTGTTTTCGGATATTTAAATAAAATAGTTAAATTATTCCAAAAATTCCCAAATTTTTACAAAATGTCTTAAACGTTCCAAATTTAAATGTGTAAAAATATCGGGGTCCGGTTCACTACCAATATTTTATAAAAATTCATATTCCGGACTGAACTCAGATTTATGTATTTCTGACCACAGTCCACGGAACAATTTATTAAAAATTCATCAAGTGTCCGATTTACGAAATTCCAGTGGGGTAATTACAGATACATCAGTTGTCATCTACTGTATGAATTCCATGAGCTGATTCATCATATTTTTCCAGTTATGACCAAAAACATAACACCTATTTTCAGCAGCAAAAATGCAGCTTGAGCTGCTGTTACAAAATGACCTTTTAAAAATAGTAAACGGAGTCCAAAAATTATGACTCCGGTGCCATTAGAACCGTATTTCCTAATATCACATTTTAGAGTCAAAATATCAGTTTTTCGTAGCGTTTATGACCTGTTTACAGCCTGATGAAATCGGCTGGAAATCATTACTCAGCTTGCTGTTTTGTGGTTTAAATGTTACTAAACGTATTAACAAGTGTCCGAACAACGGTTTATCAAAAGTTTGACGATCAAACATCATATATGCATTAACTAACCTTAAACCAACAAGTTTTCATCTTTATGTATCAATCATAAGTAAACTTTTAATATTTATCTATTTGTTCTTGACACTTTAGTGATTTTAAACATACTACACCCTTTGATCATAAAAACGAGATGAAACAAAATTAACAAGAGTGTAACAAAGAACTTACTACTAGCTTATAGCTAGGGATGAAATCTTGTGAAGAAGTGATGAGAAAGTGATGGTGAAAAAGACTAGAACAAAGCCCTTCTTGAAGCTCCACAAGTAGTAACCTTCTTGATTCACCTTCTAACTTAAATGGAACTTGTATAAGGGAAGAGATGAAGATGTTTAAAGATGATGGTGGTGGATTCGGTTGTGGTAAAACGAATAGAGGGAGAGTGAAGGGTGATGAGGGTTGAGTGTGAATCTTGAAAATGATGATGACAAATCCCAAGCTTCATACTTATAATTGTTCTTTCAATATTTTGGTTAGATCCACAAGTAACCATCCATTATAAAAATGGAATAAAATCAATGAGAAGATTATGGAGTATGGTGTATGGTGTGAGGGTTGAGTGTGAATCTTGGTGGAATGATGAATATCTCAAGACCATGCTTCTTATAGATTTCTTACACATTTTGTTTACTTACATAAGTAATCTAATAAACAAATGGCAAAAAAATTAAAACAAATATTTAGAGCATGGTGAAAATATATGGTGGGGTCCATGAGGGACCAAAAATCGGTTTGGGGGGGGGTATATTTGCAAAGTTTCAACTAAAATGTAAGTATAAGTTAGATAGCAAGTAACTTGAGGTAATATATTAGTTATATGGTTTTTAGTGGGTGTTATGACAAACGGGGATCATGACTAGCCAAGAATAATTAAATAATATTTTTGGCAAATATTTGGTGTCCCGGGTAATGTCCGGTTGTTCGGTCGGATACTGTTCCGTTAAAGTGTTTAATTATTCTGTAGAGTGTCTTTTATATATATTTTTTGTAACACTTTTAATTTCTAACACACAGGAAAAATATTCAGGACCATTTAGTAAATTTTATGTATACCACTAGTATGTTAACACGCACATGTAAGTATAACACAGTAATCAGAGAGCAGTTAAATGATTCAGCACAGTCATCAAGCCCTTTAATTATCATTGATAAATTGTACGGATTACATGAAATATTGAGGGTTGTCACATTCTCCCCTTGTTAAGAAAATTTCGTCCCGAAATTTAGCACGTGGTTACTGAGGAAGCTAGTTAAGTTGTGTTAGTTTCCTGGTTTTCCTAGGGTCTCACATCATCCTCCCGTTGATTTGGAATTTCGTCCCGAAATTTAGCGGTAGCTTCAGCCTCAGTAGTGGTTGCATTTTTTCTTAAACAGCTGGGGATACTTGAGTTTCATTTGGTCTTCTCGTTCCCAGGTATACTCTGGGCCACGACGGGCATTCCAACGAACTCGGACGAGAGGTATTCTGGTGTGCTTGAGAATCTTAACGTCTTGATCCGTAATCTCTACTGGTTCCTCAACGAATCGCAGCTTGTCGTCGATTGTGAGCTCTTTGAGAGGAACTATGAGGGTCTCATCTGACAGACACTTCTTCAGATTCAACACATGGAATACGTTGTGAACTCCACTGAGTTCTTCAGGTAGGTTCAGCCTGTAAGCGACTTTGCCAATTCTCTCAATGATCTCGAACGGTCCGATATAACACGGGTTGAGCTTGCCCCGTTTGCCAAATCGGACTACACCTTTCCAAGGTGAGACTTTGAGCAGCACTCGATCCCCAACCTGGAACTCGAGTGGTTTTCTTCGCTTATCGGCATAGCTTTTCTGACGGTCACGAGCTGCCGCCATTCGCTGTCGTATCTGAGCAATCTTCTCGGTTGTATCTACTACAAGTTCTGGACCAGTGATTTGACTCTCACCAACTTCTGCCCAACAAAGAGGTGATCGACATTTACGTCCGTACAATGCCTCAAACGGAGCGGCCTGGATGCTGGTGTGGTAGCTGTTGTTATACGAAAATTCCACTAACGGGAGATGCTTTTCCCAGCCGTTGCCGAAGTCGATCACGCATGCTCTAAGCATGTCTTCGAGAGTCTGAATGGTGCGTTCAGATTGCCCATCTGTTTGTGCATGATAAGCGGTGCTCATGTCTAATCGTGAGCCAAAAGACTTATGCATAGCTTGCCATAGTTCAGAGGTAAAACGAGCGTCACGATCAGAAATGATGGAGGTTGGCACTCCGTGCCTTGATACCACTTCTTTTAGGTAGATGTCTGCTAGAGTAGAAAACTTATCCGTTTCTTTGATAGGCAGAAAATGTGCAGACTTGGTCAGTCGATCCACGATCACCCAAACGGTATCATTTCCGCGTTGAGATCTGGGCAGACCAGTAACGAAATCCATGGAAATTTGCTCCTATTTCCATTTAGGTATCTCTGGTTGTTGGAGTGGGCCTGATGGTTTCTGGTATTCGACCTTGACCCTGGCATAAGTCAAGCATTTACCGACGTAGGTTGCTATGCTGGCTTTCATACCAGGCCACCAGTATGTAGTCTTTAGGTCGTGGTACATCTTATCCGAACTAGGATGTACTGAATAACGAGACTTATGTGCTTCATCCATCACAAGCTCACATAAGTCTCCATAAAGTAGAACCCAGATGCGTTCGTTAACATAGTAGGCGCCGTTTTCTTTTTGTTCTAGTCGTTTCCTCGATCCTCGTAAGGACTCAGCCCTGATGTTCTCTGCTTTCAATGCTTCAACCTGAGCATCGCGAATCTGAGCGGGAAGGTTAGATTGGATGGTAAGCTGTAACGCACGTACACGCCTAGGTATAGTATCCTTTCGACTGAGGGCGTCAGCCACAACATTGGCTTTGCCCGGATGATATTTGATAGCGCATTCATAATCGTTCAAGAGTTCTACCCATCGGCGTTGTCGCATGTTCAATTCCTTTTGCTTGAAGATATGCTCGAGACTCCTGTGATCGGTATAAATGGTGCACTTGGTACCGTACAGGTAATGTCTCCATATCTTAAGCGCGAAAACAACTGCTCCCAGCTCCAGATCATGAGTAGTGTAATTTCTTTCGTGAACCTTGAGTTGGCGTGATGCGTAGGCAATGACCTTGTCACGTTGCATCAACACGCAACCAAGTCCTTGGATGGAAGCATCGCAGTAAACCACAAAATCGTCTGTGCCTTCAGGCAATGAGAGGATAGGCGCGCTACAAAGTCTATCCTTCAAGTGCTGAAATGCGGACTCCTGTGCATCACCCCAACGATATGTGACACCTTTCTGAGTCAGTGAAGTGAGAGGTTGCGCAATCTTTGAGAAATCTTTGATAAACCTTCTGTAATATCCTACCAAACCCAAGAATTGGCAGATTTCTGTTGGTGTACGGGGTGCAGGCCAGTTCTTGATCGAGTCAACCTTGGATGGATCAACATGAATCCCATCCTTGTTTACCACATGGCCCAGAAAATGGACTTCGCGAAGCCAGAAGTCACATTTCGAAAACTTGGCATACAGCTGCTCTTTACGAAGTAGTTCCAGAATAAGCCTCAGGTGTTGCTCGTGTTCCTCCTGACTCTTTGAATAGATCAGGATGTCGTCGATGAAGACTATGACAAATTTATCCAAGTAAGGCTTGCACACTCGGTTCATGAGGTCCATGAAGACCGCTGGTGCATTCGTCAGCCCGAATGGCATAACCAGAAACTCGTAATGGCCGTAACGAGTTCTGAATGCTGTTTTAGAGACGTCCTCATCTCGGACTCTCAGCTGATGGTATCCCGATCTCAAATCAATCTTGGAGTAATAGCTCGACCCTTGCAACTGGTCGAACAAGTCGTCAATACGTGGAAGAGGATAACGATTCTTCACAGTCACCTTGTTAAGCTCGCGATAGTCAATACACATCCTGAAAGTACCGTCTTTCTTCTTCACAAACAAGAGTGGAGCTCCCCAGGGCGAAGAGCTAGGACGTATGAAACCCTTTTCCAAGAGTTCTTGTAGTTGCATGGACAGTTCTTCAAGTTCTGATGGAGCTAGACGATAAGGCGCACGAGCTATTGGTGCTGCTCCAGGGGCTAGCTCGATTTGAAACTCGACTTGTCGATGAGGCGGAAGGCCAGGTAGTTCCTCAGGAAATACCTCGGGAAAGTCGCGTACAATAGGAATGTCTTCTATCTTCCTTTCTTCCGTGGATGCATTAGTAACGAGGGCTAGGATAGCGGTGTGGCCCTTTCGTAAACACTTCTGGGCTTTAAGGAAAGAGATGATGCCTACAAGAGCACCACTCTTGTCGCCACGAATCACGAGCGATTCTTTACCAGAACGAGGGATACGGACGATTTTCTCCTTGCAAATAATCTCCGCTTGGTGTCGAGATAACCAATCCATTCCAATGACCACGTCGAAACTACCCAGAACGATAGGAATAAGATCGATGGAGAAGGTCTGACCAGCTAGGACGAGGTCACAGCCCTTAACTATGTGTGTGGCTTCAAGACTTTTACCGTTTGCTATTTCTACCGTGTGCTTGGTGTTCAAAAGTGTTGGAGTGCGCTTAAGCATTTGGCTAACTTTTAAGGACACGTAGCTAGTATCGGCACCCGAATCAAATAAAACAGTAACAAAGAAATCATCCAGAAGAAACTTACCCATCACAACGTTGGGGTCGTTCCTTGCTTCTCCCTGACCAATCACGAACACTCGACCTTGGGCGCCGTTGCCATTATTGTTACCTCCGTTGTTGCCTCCGTTGTTGTTTCCATTGTGGTTCCCATTTCTTTGGTTGTTATTCTGATTTTGGTTCAGCTGGGGACAGTTTCTTTTAAAGTGGCCTTCGGCGCCACACTGAAAGCATCCTTTATTGCCCTGCTGATGCTGCTGCTGGTGGTTCTGCGGAGCTTGTTGCTGTTGTTGGCGATTCTGATTCACAGGACGTGGGCTCCTGCAATCCTTAGCTTCATGACCCAGCTTGTGACACCTCTGACAACGACCCTTGTTACACTGGCCGCTGTGGTGCAGATTACATCGATTGCACTTAGGGTGATTTCCCTTGTACCCACCCTGACCTTGATTTCCAGATGACTGCTGACTGGGCTCCTGTACTCATCTGTCTTTCGCTGCTGAGATTGAGCTGAAGTAGAACCCTTGCCCAGATTTCCATCCCACTTGCGCTTATTGTCGTTGGGAGCATCAGAAGTAGTAGCGCTAATACATTTGGGCAGTTTGTTCTGCTCAACTGCCTGATCAGTGAGACGATGAGCCAACTTGATGATTTGTTGTATAGTGCCAAGGTTAGCTGAGGTTACGTAGCTTTGAATTTCTGGCACCAAGCCCTTAAGGTACAACTCAATGCGTTTGTAGGGAGGGTCCACCATAGTAGGGCACAAGATGGCTAGCTCATTTGACCTCTTCGTGTATGCCTCAATCTCAGATCCCGTCATTTTCAGATTGTAAAATTCCACTTCTAGCTTGTGGATGTCATCCCGACTACAGTACTCCTCCTTGATCAGCTCTTTGAAACTATTCCAGGGTGTGGCATTAGCAACTGCCAGTCCTAGTAGTTGAACCTGCGCCTTCCACCAGGTTAACGCAGCTCCTTCAAGTGTTCCGGTAGCATATTTCACCCTACGGTCTTCGGGGCATTCGCACATCTTGAAAACTGACTCAAGTTTTTCAAACCAGTGAAGAAGGCCTACAGCACCTTCTGTGCCGCTGAAAGTGCTAGGTCGGCAATCCATGAAGGTTTTGAATGTGCACACAGGAGGCTGAGCATGTTGACCTGTGGTGCGAGAATAAATGACAAGGTTAAGCACGAGGGTAGGTTTGCGAAGGTAAGATCTAAACGTCCTAAGATAGGTCGAAGTAGCAGGTTATACCTCCTGCAGGAACAACTGCGAGTGCCTCAACAACTCGTTCGTTGATCAGAGCCGTCAACTGGGCTTGAGTGAGGTTGATACGTCCTCCGCGTCCGCTCATGATCTTCATCACGAAGCAACGTAAGTGAGAAAAGTGTCGTGAAAGTGCGTAAGTGTGGAACGACAGTAGAGAGTAAGCACACAAGGTACAAGTAGCAGTTATCACGTTAACTAATACACAGTGTGAGCTATCTAACCGACAATATAACATAAATCATACAACCTATTGTGTCGAGTCTTGCACGTGGAGCGAAGCGTCGTTGTGGATCGTTGAGCACTGTACAGGTTATAGTCTGGTTTTATTAAAAAGCTTTTCCCTTTTTAAAACCAAGTTCACTATAACCAATGGCTCTGATACCAATCTGTCACACCCCCAAAATCCACCATGCGGAGTATCACCGCTTGGAGGGGTGACATGACCAGGATCGAGCCACCAATCATATCGAACAACATAATTGAGTAAATAAAACCAAACACAATACGATTGGTGACCAAAAGGAAGTAAACCGATTTTTGTTTAACAGCGGAAGCATAAAACATAAGTTCAAAACATAGTCCATAGTTCATAAGTTTAAAGTCCAAAACGTAGGTTTAATAAGTTCATAAAGTTTATTTATTAAATACGGGACATATCAGTTCGCATCCCACAACGACCACCTCCATATGCAAGCTCCAAGCATTTAACGACCTGTAAGGCATGTAACAACGAGTCAACAACAAAGTTGAGTGAGTTCACGTTTAGTTGTTTAGTTTTGAGTTGTTTCTGAAAACGTGGTTTGTCTTTCGTTGGCGTAATTGCCGTGGGGGTTACCCCGAAGTTGAAAGTAAGATTAACCAGTTCATTCTTTATTACCCAAACCATTTCCATGATTAGTGGGGGCTTCCCCATGTGAACCACTAGACCGTATAATATCGACTACTACGCAAGTAAGTTGTGCCCTACATCAGTGTCTATCATCACTTATGGTTTGCCATAATCCATTAGTACACGCCCGTCCGACTGGCACGGTGTGAGGTTTGTTAAACCTAATAGCGTTATTAACTAATGACCCGCTCGCCATTGGCCTCGGCGATTAAGTCGATATAAAATGAGGGACTTATGATAGAGTTTTGTCTAGTAAGTTTTAAAGTTGTTGTCCTACCCAAGGAGGACGAACGTACGTAGTTCTACCCAAGGAGAATACGCAGGAATAATATTGGCATCCTACCCAAGGAGGATGGCCGTACATATCCTATCCAAGGAGGATATGTAGATTCAATTTTAAGTTCTTTAACCCATTCCCAAACCACCGGGAATCCCATGCCTTAGAAAGTGTGTGAACTCACCTCGGTTTGCTCGGTTAGATTCTCAAATATAGCTAACAGTCAAGGTCGGTCAATCACGTCCTTATATAATTTACCAGTTAGTCATTTAGTGGCTTTCAAATAGAACACAAAGTTCCTACACGTATCTATCACACAACATGCATCGTTTTAACGGTTTATGCCCATCTAAGTTTCCCATCCATTCCCCACTCAAAATCAAACATACGATAATGCACATAACATATATAACATGTTAGATCATTCACGGATAGCATACTCGACATTTAGACACGCAAGTCACAACTTATCTCAATTCAGCATTTATATTCAAAACCGGCTGTTTTCGGACATTTAAATAAAATAGTTAAATTATTCCAAAAATTCCCAAATTTTTACAGAATGTCTTAAACGTTCCAAGTTTAATTGTGTAAAAATATCGGGGTCCGGTTCACTACCAATATTTTATAAAAATTCATATTCCGGACTAAACTCAGATTTATGTATTTCTGACCACAGTCCATGGAAAAATTTATTAAAAATTCATCGAGTGTCCGATTTATGAAATTCCAGTGGGGTAATTACAGATACATCAGTTGTCATCTACTGTATGAATTCCATGAGCTGATTCATCATATTTTTCCAGTTATGACCAAAAACATAACACCTATTTTCAGCAGCAAAAATGCAGCTTATGCTGCTGTTACAAAATGACCTTTTAAAAATAGTAACAGAGTCCAAAAATTATGATTCCGGTGCCATTAGAATCGTATTTCCTAATATCACATTTTAGAGTCAAAATATCAGTTTTTCGTAGCGTTTATGACCTGTTTACAGCCTGATGAAATCGGCTGGAAATCATTACTCAGCTTGCTGTTTTGTGGTTTAAATGTTACTAAACGTATTAACAAGTGTCCGAACAACGGTTTATCAAAAGTTTGACGATCAAACATCATATATGCATTAACTAACCTTAAACCAACAAGTTTTCATCTTTATGTATCAATCATAAGTAAACTTTTAATATTTATCTATTTGTTCTTGACACTTTAGTGATTTTAAACATACTACACCCTTTGATCATAAAAACGAGATGAAACAAAATTAACAAGAGTGTAACAAAGGACTTACTACTAGCTTATAGCTAGGGATGAAATCTTGTGAAGAAGTGATGAGAAAGTGATGGTGAAAAAGACTAGAACAAAGCCCTTCTTGAAGCTCCACAAGTAGTAACCTTCTTGATTCACCTTCTAACTTAAATGGAACTTGTATAAGGGAAGAGATAAAGATGTTTAAAGATGATGGTGGTGGATTCGGTTGTGGTAAACCGAATAGAGGGAGAGAGAAGAGTGATGAGGGTTGAGTGTGAATCTTGAAAATGATGATGACAAATCCCAAGCTTCATACTTATAATTGTTCTTTCAATATTATGGTTAGATCCACAAGTAACTATCCATTATAAAAATGGAATAAAATCAATGAGAAGATTATGGAGTATGGTGTATGGTGTGAGGGTTGAGTGTGAATCTTGGTGGAATGATGAATATCTCAAGACCATGCTTCTTATAGATTTCTTACACATTTTGTTTACTTACATAAGTAAGTAATCTAAATAACAAATGGCAAAAAAATCAAAACAAATATTTAGAGCATGGTGAAAATATATGGTGGGGTCCATGAGGGACCAAAAATCGGTTGGGGGGGGGGGTATATTTGCAAAGTTTCAACTAAAATGTAAGTATACGTTAGATAGCAAGTAACTTGAGGTAATATATTAGTTATATGGTTTTTCGTGGGTGTTATGACAAACGGGGATCATGACTAGCCAAGAATAATTAAATAATATTTTTGGCAAATATTTGGTGTCCCGGGTAATGTCCGGTTGTTCGGTCGGATACTGTTCCGTTAAAGTGTTTAATTATTCTGTAGAGTGTCTTTTATATATATTTTTTGTAACACTTTTAATTTCTAACACATAGGAAAAATATTCAGGACCATTTAGTAAATTTTAAGTATACCACTAGTATGTTAACACGCACATGTAAGTATAACACAGTAATCAGGGAGCAGTTAAATGATTCAGCACAGTCATCAAGCCCTTTAATTATCATTGATAAATTGTACGGATTACATGAAATTTTGAGGGTTGTCACATTCTCCCCTTGTTAAGAAAATTTCGTCTCGAAATTTAGCACGTGGTTACTGAGGAAGCTAGTTAAGTTGTCTTAGTTTCCTGGTTTTCCTGGGGTGTCACATCATCCTCCCGTTGATTTGGAATTTCGTCCCGAAATTTAGCGGTAGCTTCAGCCTCAGTAGTGGTTGCATTTTTCTTAAACAACTGGGGATACTTGAGTTTCATTTGGTCTTCTCGTTCCCAGGTATACTCTGGGCCACGACGGGAATTCCAACGAACTCGGCCGAGAGGTATTCTGGTGTGCTTGAGAATCTTAACGTCTTGATCCGTAATCTCTACTGGTTCCTCAACGAATCGCAACTTGTCGTCGATTGTGAGCTCTTTGAGAGGAACTATGAGGGTCTCATCTGACAGACACTTCTTCAGATTCGACACATGGAATACGTTGTGAACTCCACTGAGTTCTTCAGGTAGGTTCAGCCTGTAAGCGACTTTGCCAATTCTCTCAATGATCTCGAACGGTCCGACATAACACGGGTTGAGCTTGCCCCGTTTGCCAAATCGGACTACACCTTTCCAAGGTGAGACTTTGAGCAGCACTCGATCCCCAACCTGGAACTCGAGTGGTTTTCTTCGCTTATCGGCATAGCTTTTCTGACGGTCACGAGCTGCCGCCATTCGCTGTCGTATCTGAGCAATCTTCTCGGTTGTATCTACTACAAGTTCTGGACCAATGATTTGACTGTCACCAACTTCTGCCCAACAAAGAGGTGATCGGCATTTACGTCCGTACAATGCCTCAAACAGAGCGGCCTGGATGCTGGTGTAGTAGCTGTTGTTATACGAAAATTCCACTAACGGGAGATGCTTTTCCCGGCTGTTGTCGAAGTCGATCACGCATGCCCTAAGCATGTCTTCGAGAGTCTGAATGGTGCGTTCAGATTGCCCATCCGTTTGTGGATGATAAGCGGTGCTCATGTCTAATCGTGAGCCAAAAGACTTATGCATAGCTTGCCATAATTCAGAGGTAAAACGAGCGTCACGATCAGAAATGATGGAGGTTGGCACTCCGTGCCTTGATACCACTTCTTTTAGGTAGATGTCTGCTAGAGTAGAAAACTTATCCGTTTCTTTGATAGGCAGAAAATGTGCAGACTTGGTCAGTCGATCCACGATCACCCAAATGGTATCATTTCCGCGTTGAGATCTGGGCAGACCAGTAACGAAATCCATGGAAATTTGCTCCCATTTCCATTTAGGTATCTCTGGTTGTTGGAGTGGGCCTGATGGTTTCTGGTATTCGACCTTGACCCTGGCACAAGTCAAGCATTTACCGACGTAGGTTGCTATGCTGGCTTTCATACCAGGCCACCAGTATGTAGTCTTTAGGTCGTGGTACATCTTATCCGAACCAGGATGTACTGAATAACGAGACTTATGTGCTTCATCCATCACAAGCTCACGTAAGTCTCCATAAAGTGGAACCCAGATGCGTTCGTTAACATAGTAGGCGCCGTTTTCTTTTTGTTCTAGTCGTTTCCTCGATCCTCGTAAGGACTCAGCCCTGATGTTCTCTGCTTTCAATGCTTCAACCTGAGCATCGCGAATCTGAGCGGGAAGGTTAGATTGGATGGTAAGCTGTAACGCACGTACACGCCTAGGTATAGTATCCTTTCGACTGAGGGCGTCAGCCACAACATTGGCTTTGCCCGGATGATATTTGATAGCGCATTCATAATCGTTCAAGAGTTCTACCCATCGGCGTTGTCGCATGTTCAATTCCTTTTGCTTGAAGATATGCTCGAGACTCCTGTGATCGGTATAAATGGTGCACTTGGTACCGTACAGGTAATGTCTCCATATCTTAAGCGCGAAAACAACTGCTCCCAGCTCCAGATCATGAGTAGTGTAATTTCTTTCGTGAACCTTGAGTTGGCGTGATGCGTAGGCAATGACCTTGTCACGTTGCATCAACACGCAACCAAGTCCTTGGATGGAAGCATCGCAGTAAACCACAAAATCGTCTGTGCCTTCAGGCAATGAGAGGATAGGCGCGCTACAAAGTCTATCCTTCAAGTGCTGAAATGCGGACTCCTGTGCATCACCCCAACGATATGTGACACCTTTCTGAGTCAGTGAAGTGAGAGGTTGCGCAATCTTTGAGAAATCTTTGATAAACCTTCTGTAATATCCTACCAAACCCAAGAATTGGCGGATTTCTGTTGGTGTACGGGGTGCAAGCCAGTTCTTGATCGAGTCAACCTTGGATGGATCAACATGAATCCCATCCTTGTTTACCACATGGCCCAGAAAATGGACTTCACGAAGCCAGAAGTCACATTTCGAAAACTTGGCATATAGTTGCTCTTTACGAAGTAGTTCCAGAATAAGCCTCAGGTGTTGCTCGTGTTCCTCCTGACTCTTAGAATAGATCAGGATGTCGTCGATGAAGACTATGACAAATTTATCCAAGCAAGGCTTGCACACTCGGTTCATGACGTCCATGAAGACCGGTGGTGCATTCGTCAGCCCGAATGGCATAACCAGAAACTCGTAATGGCCGTAACGAATTCTGAATGCTGTTTTGGAGACGTCCTCATCTCGGACTCTCAGCTGATGGTATCCCGATCTCAAATCAATCTTGGAGTAATAGCTCGACCCTTGCAACTGGTCGAACAAGTCGTCAACACGTGGAAGAGGATAACGATTCTTCACAATCACATTGTTAAGCTCGCGATAGTCAATACACATCCTGAAAGTACCGTCTTTCTTCTTCACAAACAAGACTGTAGCTCCCCAGGGCGAAGAGCTAGGACGTATGAAACCCTTTTCCAAGAGTTCTTGTAGTTGCATGGACAGTTCTTCAAGTTCTGATGGAGCTAGACGATAAGGCGCACGAGCTATTGGTGCTGCTCCAGGGGCTAGCTCGATTTGAAACTCGACTTGTCGATGAGGCGGAAGGCCAGGTAGTTCCTCAGGAAATACCTCGGGAAAGTCGCGTACAATAGGAATGTCTTCTATCTTCCTTTCTTCCGTGGATGCATTAGTAACGAGGGCTAGGATAGCGGTGTGGCCCTTTCGTAAACACTTCTGGGCTTTAAGGAAAGAGATGATGCCTACAACAGCACCACTCTTGTCGCCACGAATCACGAGCGATTCTTTACCAGAACGAGGGATACGGACGATTTTCTCCTTGCAAATAATCTCCGCTTGGTGTCGAGATAACCAATCCATTCCAATGACCACGTCGAAACTACCCAGAACGATAGGAATAAGATCGATGGAGAAGGTCTGACCAGCTAGGACGAGGTCACAGCCCTTAACTATGTGTGTGGCTTCAAGACTTTTACCGTTTGCTATTTCTACCGTGTGCTTGGTGTTCAAAAGTGTTGGAGTGCGCTTAAGCATTTGGCTAACTTTTAAGGACACGTAGCTAGTATCGGCACCCGAATCAAATAAAACAATAACAAAGAAATCATCCAGAAGAAACTTACCCATCACAACGTTGGGGTCGTTCCTTGCTTCTCCCTGACCAATCACGAACACTCGACCTTGGGCGCCGTTGCCATTATTGTTACCTCCGTTGTTGCCTCCGTTGTTGTTTCCATTGCGGTTCCCGTTTCTTTGGCTGTTATTCTGATTTTGGTTCAGCTGGGGACAGTTTCTTTTAAAGTGGCCTTCGGCGCCACACTGAAAGCATCCTTTATTGCCCTGCTGATGCTGCTGCTGGTGGTTCTGCGGAGCTTGTTGCTGTTGTTGGCGATTCTGATTCACAAGACGTGGGCTCCTGCAATCCTTAGCTTCATGACCCAGCTTGTGACACCTCTGACAACGACCCTTGTTACACTGGCCGCTGTGGTGCAGATTACATCGATTGCACTTAGGGTGATTTCCCTTGTACCCACCCTGACCTTGATTTCCAGATGACTGCTGACTGGGGCTCCTGTATTCATCTGTCTTTCGCTGCTGAGATTGAGCTGAAGTAGAACCCTTGCCCAGATTTCCATCCCACTTGCGCTTATTGTCATTGGGAGCATCAGAAGTGGTAGCGCTAATACGTTTGGGCAGTTTGTTCTGCTCAACTGCCTGATCAGTGAGACGATGAGCCAACTTGACGATTTGTTGTATAGTGCCAAGGTTAGCTGAGGTTACGTGGCTTTGAATTTCTGGCACCAAGCCCTTAAGGTACAGCTCAATGCGTTTGTAGGGAGGGTCCACCATAGTAGGGCACAAGATGGCTAGCTCATTTGACCTCTTCGTGTATGCCTCAATCTCAGATCCCGTCATTTTCAGATTGTAAAATTCCACTTCTAGCTTGTGGATGTCATCCCGACTACAGTACTCCTCCTTGATCAGCTCGTTGAAACCATTCCAGGGTGTGGCATTAGCAACTGCCAGTCCTAGTAGTTGAACCTGCGCCTTCCACCAGGTTAACGCAGCTCCTTCAAGTGTTCCGGTAGCATATTTCACCCTACGGTCTTCGGGGCATTCGCACATCTCGAAAACTGACTCAAGTTTTTCAAACCAGTGAAGAAGGCCTACAGCACCTTCTGTGCCGCTGAAAGTGCTAGGTCGGCAATCCATGAAGGTTTTGAATGTGCACACAGGAGGCTGAGCATGTTGACCTGTGGTGCGAGAATAAATGACAAGGTTAAGCACGAGGGTAGGTTTGCGAAGGTAAAATCTAAACGTCCTAAGATAGGTCGAAGTAGCAGGTTATACCTCCTGTAGGAACAGCTGCGAGTGCCTCAACAACTCGTTCGTTGATCAGAGCCGTCAACTGGGCTTGAGTGAGGTTGATACGTCCTCCGCGTCCGCTCATGATCTTCATCACGAAGCAACGTAAGTGAGAAAAGTGTCGTGAAAGTGCGTAAGTGTGGAACGACAGTAGAGAGTAAGCACACAAGGTTCAAGTAGCAGTTATCACGTTAACTAATACACAGTGTGAGCTATCTAACCGACAATATAACATAAATCATACCACCTATTGTGTCGAGTCTTGCACGTGGAGCGAAGCGTCGTTGTGGATCGTTGAGCACTGTACAGGTTATAGTCTGGTTTTATTAAAAAGCTTTTCCCTTTTTAAAACCAAGTTCAGTATAACCAATGGCTCTGATACCAATCTGTCACACCCCCAAAATCCACCATGCGGAGTATCACTACTTGGAGGGGTGACATGACCAGGATCGAGCCACCAATCATATCGAACAACATAATTGAGTAAATAAAACCAAACACAATACGATTGGTGACCAAAAGGAAGTAAACCGACTTTTGTTTAACAACGGAAGCATAAAACATAAGTTCAAAACATAGTCCATAGTTCATAAGTTTAAAGTCCAAAACGTAGGTTTAATAAGTTCATAAAGTTTATTTACTAAATACGGGACATATCAGTTCGCATCCCACAACGACCACCTCCATATGCAAGCTCCAAGCATTTAACTACCTGTAAGGCATGTAACAACGAGTCAACAACAAAGTTGAGTGAGTTCACGTTTAGTTGTTTAGTTTTGAGTTGTTTCTGAAAACGTGGTTTGTCTTTCGTTGGCATAATTGCCGTGGGGGTTACCCCGAAGTTGAAAGTAAGATTAACCAGTTCATTCTTTATTACCCAAACCATTTCCATGATTAGTGGGGGCTTCCCCATGTGAACCACTAGACCGTATAATATCGACTACTACGCAAGTAAGTTGTGCCCTACATCAGTGTCTATCATCACTGATGGTTTGCCATAGTCCATTAGTACACGCCCGTCCGACTGGCACGGTGTGAGGTTTGTGAAACCTAATAGCGCTATTAACTAATGACCCGCTCGCCATTGGCCTCGGCGATTAACTCGATATAAAATGAGGGACTTATGATAGAGTTTTGTCTAGTAAGTTTTAAAGTTGTTGTCCTACCCAAGGAGGACGAACGTACGTAGTTCTACCCAAGGAGAATACGCAGGAATAATATTGGCATCCTACCCAAGGAGGATGGCCGTACGTATCCTACCCAAGGAGGATATGTAGATTCAATTTTAAGTTCTTTAACCCATTCCCAAACCACCGGGAATCCCATGCCTTAGAAAGTGTGTGAACTCACATCGGTTTGCTCGGTTAGATTCTCAAATATAGCTAACAGTCAAGGTCGGTCAATCACGTCCTAATATAATTTACCAGTTAGTCATTTAGTGGCTTTCAAATAGAACACAAAGTTCCTACACGTATCTATCACACAACATGCATCGTTTTAACGGTTTATGCCCATCTAAGTTTCCCATCCATTCCCCACTCAAAATCAAACATACGATAATGCACATAACATATATAACATGTTAGATCATTCACGGATAGCATACTCGACATTTAGACACGCAAGTCACAACTTATCTCAATTCAGCATTTATATTCAAAACCGGCTGTTTTCGGACATTTAAATAAAATAGTTAAATTATTTCAAAAATTCCCAAATTTTTACAGGATGTCTTAAACGTTCCAAGTTTAATTATGTAAAAATATCGGGGTCCGGTTCACTACCAATATTTTATAAAAATTCATATTCCGGACTGAACTCAGATTTATGTATTTCTGACCACAGTCCACGGAACAATTTATTAAAAATTCATCGAGTGTCCGATTTACGAAATTCTAGTGGGGTAATTACAGATACATCAGTTGTCATCTACTGTATGAATTCCATGAGCTGATTCATCATATTTTTCCAGTTATGACCAAAAACATAACACCTATTTTCAGCAGCAAAAATGCAGCTTGAGCTGCTGTTACAAAATGACCTTTTAAAAATAGTAAATGGAGTCCAAAAATTATGATTCCGGTGCCATTAGAACCGTATTTCCTAATATCACATTTTAGAGTCAAAATATCAGTTTTTCGTAGCGTTTATAACCTGTATACAGCCTGATGAAATCGGCTGGAAATCATTACTCAGCTTGCTGTTTTGTGGTTTAAATGTTACTAAACGTATTAACAAGTGTCCGAACAACGGTTTATCAAAAGTTTGACGATCAAACATCATATATGCATTAGCTAACCTTAAACCAACAAGTTTTCATCTTTATGTATCAATCATAAGTAAACTTTTAGTATTTATCTATTTGTTCTTGACACTTTAGTGATTTTAAACATACTACACCCTTTGATCATAAAAACGAGATGAAACAAAATTAACAAGAGTGTGACAAAGGACTTACTACTAGCTTATAGCTAGGGATGAAATCTTGTGAAGAAGTGATGAGAAAGTGATGGTGAAAAAGACTAGAACAAAGCCCTTCTTGAAGCTCCACAAGTAGTAACCTTCTTGATTCACCTTCTAACTTAAATGGAACTTGTATAAGGGAAGAGATGAAGATGTTTAAAGATGATGGTGGTGGATTCGGTTGTGGTAAACCGAATAGAGGGAGAGAGAAGAGTGATGAGGGTTGAGTGTGAATCTTGAAAATGATGATGACAAATCCCAAGCTTCATACTTATAATTGTTCTTTCAATATTTTGGTTAGATCCACAAGTAACCATCCATTATAAAAATGGAATAAAATCAACGAGAAGATTATGGAGTATGGTGTATGGTGTGAGGGTTGAGTGTGAATCTTGGTGGAATGATGAATATCTCAAGACCATGCTTCTTATAGATTTCTTACACATTTTGTTTACTTACATAAGTAAGTAATCTAATAAACAAATGGCAAAAAAATCAAAACAAATATTTAGAGCATGGTGAAAATATATGGTGGGGTCCATGAGGGACCAAAAATCGGTTGGGGGGGTATATTTGCAATGTTTCAACTAAAATGTAAGTATAAGTTAGATAGCAAGTAACTTGAGGTAATATATTAGTTATATGGTTTTTAGTGGGTGTTATGACAAACGGGGATCATGACTAGCCAAGAATAATTAAATAATATTTTTGGCAAATATTTGGTGTCCCGGGTAATGTCCGGTTGTTCGGTCGGATACTGTTCCGTTAAAGTGTTTAATTATTCTGTAGAGTGTCTTTTATATATATTTTTTGTAACACTTTTAATTTCTAACACATAGGAAAAATATTCAGGACCATTTAGTAAATTTTATGTATACCACTAGTATGTTAACACGCACATGTAAGTATAACACAGTAATCAGAGAGCAGTTAAATGATTCAGCACAGTCATCAAGCCCTTTAATTATCATTGATAAATTGTACGGATTACATGAAATTTTGCGGGTTGTCACATTCTCCCCTTGTTAAGAAAATTTCGTCCCGAAATTTAGCACGTGGTTACTGAGGAAGCTAGTTAAGTTGTGTTAGTTTCCTGGTTTTCCTGGGGTGTCACATCATCCTCCCGTTGATTTGGAATTTCGTCCCGAAATTTAACGGTAGCTTCAGCCTCAGTAGTGGTTGCATTTTTCTTAAACAGCTGGGGATACTTGAGTTTCATTTGGTCTTCTCGTTCCCAGGTATACTCTGGGCCATGACGGGCATTCCAACGAACTCGGACGAGAGGTATTCTGGTGTGCTGGAGAATCTTAACGTCTTGATCCGTAATCTCTACTGGTTCCTCAACGAATCGCAGCTTGTCGTCGATTGTGAGCTCTTTGAGAGGAACTATGAGGGTCTCATCTGACAGACACTTCTTCAGATTCGACACATGGAATACGTTGTGAACTCCACTGAGTTCTTCAGGTAGGTTCAGCCTGTAAGCGACTTTGCCAATTCTCTCAATGATCTCGAACGGTCCGACATAACACGGGTTGTGCTTGCCCCGTTTGCCAAATCGGACTACACCTTTCCAAGGTGAGACTTTGAGCAGCACTCGATCCCCAACCTGGAACTCGAGTGGTTTTCTTCGCTTATCGGCATAGCTTTTCTGACGGTCACGAGCTGCCGCCATTCGCTGTCGTATCTGAGCAATCTTCTCGGTTGTATCTACTACAAGTTCTGGACCAGTGATTTGACTGTCACCAACTTCTGCCCAACAAAGAGGTGATCGACATTTACGTCCGTACAATGCCTCAAACGGAGCGGCCTGGATGCTGGTGTGGTAGCTGTTGTTATACGAAAATTCCACTAACGGGAGATGCTTTTCCCAGCCGTTGCCGAAGTCGATCACGCATGCCCTAAGCATGTCTTCGAGAGTCTGAATGGTGCGTTCAGATTGCCCATCCGTTTGTGGATGATAAGCGGTGCTCATGTCTAATCGTGAGCCAAAAGACTTATGCATAGCTTACCATAGTTCAGAGGTAAAACGAGCGTCACGATCAGAAATGATGGAGGTTGGCACTCCATGCCTTGATACCACTTCTTTTAGGTAGATGTCTGCTAGAGTAGAAAACTTATCCGTTTCTTTGATAGGCAGAAAATGTGCAGACTTGGTAAGTCGATCCACGATCACCCAAATGGTATCATTTCCGCGTTGAGATCTGGGCAGACCAGTAACGAAATCCATGGAAATTTGCTCCCATTTCCATTTAGGTATCTCTGGTTGTTGGAGTGGGCCTGATGGTTTCTGGTATTCGACCTTGACCCTGGCATAAGTCATGCATTTACCGACGTAGGTTGCTATGCTGGCTTTCATACCAGGCCACCAGTATGTAGTCTTTAGGTCGTGGTACATCTTATCCGAACCAGGATGTACTGAATAACGAGACTTATGTGCTTCATCCATCACAAGCTCACGTAAGTCTCCATAAAGTGGAACCCAGATGCGTTCGTTAACATAGTAGGCGCCGTTTTCTTTTTGTTCTAGTCGTTTCCTCGATCCTCGTAAGGACTCAGCCCTGATGTTCTCTGCTTTCAATGCTTCAACCTGAGCATCGCGAATCTGAGCGGGAAGGTTAGATTGGATGGTAAGCTGTAACACACGTACACGCCTAGGTATAGTATCCTTTCGACTGAGGGCGTCAGCCACAACATTGGCTTTGCCCGGATGATATTTGATAGCGCATTCATAATCGTTCAAGAGTTCTACCCATCGGCGTTGTCGCATGTTCAATTCCTTTTGCTTGAAGATATGCTCGAGACTCCTGTGATCGGTATAAATGGTGCACTTGGTACCGTACAGGTAATGTCTCCATATCTTAAGCGCGAAAACAACTGCTCCCAGCTCCAGATCATGAATAGTGTAATTTCTTTCGTGAACCTTGAGTTGGCGTGATGCGTAGGCAATGACCTTGTCACGTTGCATCAACACGCAACCAAGTCCTTGGATGGAAGCATCGCAGTAAACCACAAAATCGTCTGTGCCTTCAGGCAATGAGAGGATAGGCGCGCTACAAAGTCTATCCTTCAAGTGCTGAAATGCGGACTCCTGTGCATCACCCCAACGATATGTGACACCTTTCTGAGTCAGTGAAGTGAGAGGTTGCGCAATCTTTGAGAAATATTTGATAAACCTTCTGTAATATCCGACCAAACCCAAGATTTGGCGGATTTCTGTTGGTGTACGGGGTGCAGGTCAGTTCTTGATCGAGTCAACCTTGGATGGATCAACATGAATCCCATCCTTGTTTACCACATGGCCCAGAAAATGGACTTCGCGAAGCCAGAAGTCACATTTCGAAAACTTGGCATACAACTGCTCTTTATGAAGTAGTTCCAGAATAAGCCTCAGGTGTTGCTCGTGTTCCTCCTGACTCTTAGAATAGATCAGGATGTCGTTGATGAAGACTATGACAAGTTTATCCAAGTAAGGCTTGCACACTCGGTTCATGAGGTCCATGAAGACCGCTGGTGCATTCGTCAGCCCGAATGGCATAACCAGAAACTCGTAATGGCCGTAACGAGTTCTGAATGCTGTTTTGGAGACGTCCTCATCTCGGACTCTCAGCTGATGGTATCCCGATCTCAAATCAATCTTGGAGTAATAGCTCGACCCTTGCAACTGGTCGAACAAGTCGTCAATACGTGGAAGAGGATAACAATTCTTCACAGTCACCTTGTTAAGCTCGCGATAGTCAATACACATCCTGAAAGTACCGTCTTTCTTCTTCACAAACAAGACTGGATCTCCCCAGGGCGAAGAGCTAGGACGTATGAAACCCTTTTCCAAGAGTTCTTGTAGTTGCGTGGACAGTTCTTCAAGTTCTGATGGAGCTAGACGATAAGGCGCACGAGCTATTGGTGCTGCTCCAGGGGCTAGCTCGATTTGAAACTCGACTTGTCGATGAGGCGGAAGGCCAGGTAGTTCCTCAGGAAATACCTCGGGAAAGTCGCGTACAATAGGAATGTCTTCTATCTTCCTTTCTTCCGTGGATGCATTAGTAACGAGGGCTAGGATAGCGGTGTGGCCCTTTCGTAAACACTTCTGGGCTTTAAGGAAAGAGATGATGCCTACAACAGCACCACTCTTGTCGCCACGAATCACGAGCGATTCTTTACCAGAACGAGGGATACGGACGATTTTCTCCTTGCAAATAATCTCCGCTTGGTGTCGAGATAACCAATCCATTCCAATGACCACGTCGAAACTACCTAGAACGATAGGAATAAGATCGATGGAGAAGGTCTGACCAGCTAGGACGAGGTCACATCCCTTAACTATGTGTGTGGCTTCAAGACTTTTACCGTTTGCTATTTCTACCGTGTGCTTGGTGTTCAAAAGTGTTGGAGTGCGCTTAAGCATTTGTGTCACACCCCCAAAATCCACACACGAAGTACCACCGCTTGGAGGCGTGACATGACCAGGATTGTGACAACTCGAGTTTTCGACCTTTGTTGGCTTTGACCGCTTAATTGTTTGTTGACTCTTAATTGTTTAACTTGTTGGCTCGTATCAATACACGTGGTGTTATATTGAAACGTATTATGATTGTTGGATATGTTGTGTGCTATATGGTAAAACGTGTTATGTTAGTGCAGAATGAGATTTATTGTTGTTGTAAATTATAGCATAGCTTATTGCAAAACACTTAGACTGTCCCACCATCAAACAACTCGACGGAACAGAGGTGTGATTCGCCAAACACTCTTCAACGAATCAAGAGGGTGATCCGTCAACCGTAGCTCGACGAAACAGGATATGTTTCGCCGAGCCCAGATTCGCCGAAGCCCATTACGGGCCCAAATCGTGAAATTGTGTATATAATCATGTAACGACTCCTGTTTCACACTCTTGGCAAAACCGAAACCCTAGAGCTCTCCCTTTGTGTGACGGCAACCTTGTGTTCTCTCAGGCTTCCCCTAGCGATCAAACCATCCTTACAAATATCCCGGTTAGTGTGATTATTTACGTGATTGTTTTGTATGCATTGTGTTGATGATGTCGATTACAGATTCTAACAAACAAGTCATATTGATGAGAATACATGATGGGTAGAACTGGATTTAATGATGTTTATGTCGGGTTAATGATTGTTAATCTTGTTGATTTATACGGATCGAATAGGTTTTATGGTTATGAATCTATCTACGTTTAACTAACCTGCGAATCATGTATCGATTAGATGATGATGGTATGATGAATGATTTCTGTATGATTGCGGTTTGATGATTGACGGCAACTAGGGTTTCCTGTAATATTGCGTAACTGTTGGAATTGTAACTGATCTGATTGACGTAACTGATATCTTCACGAAATAGAATCTTTGGCGAAACAGAAAGGGTGTTTCGCCAAGGGGTAGTTGACGAAACAGAGAGGGTGTTTCGCCAAGGGAAGTCGACGAGACAGAATCTGTTTCGCCAAAGGGTGGTTGACGAAACAGGGTATGTTTCGTCAATCTGTGTTTCGCCGACTTGAATAATTTGCACAGTAATCTGACTTAACTCTGTTAGAAGTTAACTGAGATATTTAACTGCTGTTAAGTGATACACATGACTTATGTGAGCTTGAATGTGTACAATGTGCTACTTGGTGATTATCGATGCATTGTCCTTTGTGATTACACATACGTACCAACTTCATGAATATCAACTGATCAAATACATGTGAATAATTAGGACTTGACTGATTAAGTGTGAGCGAGTAGTTAATCTTACCGAGCAAACCAAGGTGAGTTCACTGCATTTCTCAAGCATGCGTCCCAGTGGTTTGGGACAACTAGTAAACGTTTGGAAAGGGAATCTTGGGTAAACAATGTAATTGGGTCTTGGTTATTGTACATGGGATCGATCATTACCAATGCTTGGTTAGGGGCATTGGGGGCTGGACACACTCCAGGTTATTGAGGGACTCACTTCCCGGATACATATGGGCACACTCCCTAGGGTATCTCAACAAGTTATAAACCGCATCAAATCATAACGTTGAACTGACTTAACATATACCCGGTAACAAAACACGTTGACTAAACTTTGAACTCACCAGCGTCGTCTGACACACTTGTCTGCATGCTTGCAGGTCGTTAGAATACAAGACATGGTCTTGCTATCTGGGAGTGCTGGAGTGGTCATGGATCGAGGCTATTGGATTACTTATATTTGATACATTGGTTTTGAGTATTATTATGAAACAATTGCTAAACGATTTATTACATGCTTCCGCTATACAACTCTTTGGGAATTAAAATTATGTTGGACATTTTCTATTGGTAATTAATGACATGTTTATTTAAATAATTATCATTGGTTCAATGTGATTGGTGGCTCAGACTCTGATGCGTAACACGCCTCGCGGAGTTCCCGCAGGTGGTATTTTGGGGGTGTTACAAGGATCAAGCCACCAATCATATTGAACATGTAATTAATAAGTAAAAGTAAATGCCATTCAATCACCAACATGAAAGGTGTTCAAACACAAGTATGTTATCATTGTTTAGCGGAAGCGTATAAATAAAACCCAACATAAATAAGTATGAATGTCATAAGTGTTTAACAACTCGCGATCCAAGCCCATAACGACCAGCTCCTCCCTATGCAAGCTCCAAGTACCTAACGACCTGCAAGGCATGTAACAGAGGGTCAACAACTAGTTGAGCGAGTTCACAGAAAGTAAATGCGTAATAGTAAGTTCGTTTGTAACATGTGGCTCTACTGGCCGATAGTACGTTCTATTGGTGGGGGCTTCCCATGTTGTATATCCACTAGACTATTCGTAACCATAAGTGTTCTTCAAAACCCGAGAACAGTAATACGTACAAGCTTTACGTAGGTTTTACGTAAGTATCCTTCACAACCGAGGATAGGGGTACGTGGGGGTTTACGTAGGTTTTACGTAAGTGCCTGACACAACCGAGGCAGTAGTGAGTATCAATTTCACGTAGGTTTTACGTGAGTGTCCTTCGCAACCTGAGGACAGTGAATAGCACAAGTATACGTAGGTTTTACGTATGTGTCCTGCACAACCGAGGACGATGGTAGGTAGTCTAGTAATAGTGTAAGTACGAATCCATTCAATCTCAATCCTTTAATCCCATTCCCAAGCCCTGGGAATCCCATGCCTTAGTAAGAGTGTGAACTCACCACGGTTTGCTCGGTATGTTAAATCAGTTGATTACAGCAAAACAACCAATCCCTATTGTGATTATTAATAATATCAGTATCATGAACAGCCAGGTCACGTATATTCACACTTTGTATTCATCACAGAACAACACATGACATGTAACAAATATTCAATTTCCATACCATTCCACATTCCACGCGTGCAACATGCAACAGTGTTCGACACTCAAAGTAATTGTACATTAAATGCATTTAAGTTTCCTAGTTTCTGCTGATGGTGTCACCATGCACACGGAAAAATCACGTACCCAAGTTGGAACACTCAATCACTGTTCTGACAACCCTTTAAATATGTGCACATGTGTTTTGATTCGACTGATACTTCAAACGCCCTATTTGACTACCACATCAGATCCAACCATATGCTCTTATCATGCTATGCTTACATGTATTCATAACAGTCATCATTTAATTACACCTGATCAAGATTCTAGCTTATCATAACAACCATCTATCCCATCTTCCCATCATCCCATGACCGATTACTTGCATAATGAATATATTGTGCTGACACCCTCGAATTAATAACCCATGCAAACCCTATCCCCATGATTATTAGGATGTCTATTATGTGAGCAGTCCCCCAAGTGATGTCATGTTTACCTATTAACGGCCCAATTGGATTCCTTTTAGTCGCATTATGGACAAAATCATTTAAAAGTTGTCGGTTATAAATTAGCGGCACATAGCTTATCTTATCATTAGTTTACAACACATTGTACCACATGCTTACTGACTCGACGAAAGGCCCCACCCCTTTGTCGACGAAACATCCCCTCGACGAAACACAAGCTCCGACGAAACTCCATGTTTCGTCGTCGCATATTCATGGCGAAAGGCTCTCTTTCGTCGTGGCCAACCCAGACAGTTTCATCGTTCCTCTACACCCTAATGTTCCCAGTTACCCAATTACCCTTTTACTAATCGATTTCTAAGTTCATCATGCGAGCACATTCAGTTATGCTTATCAACAGTTTAACATCACCAATCCTTATGCAAAGCAATACACACTCAATTACATACTTGCAGTAACCTAATTGATCATCAAATCATTACATCAATCATTGGACATTACACGAATCAGTTTTTCATAACACATAATAACATATGAACGAAACCCTACCTTGCGATCTAATATTCAATGCATATTATAATAAGATCAACAAGTTTAGCACTAATCAGATAATCAAGAACAACAAGCGTATTACAAGAACAATTTAACGTACTAACCGGAATATAAGATGTCTAATCCAAGAGGTGAAAGTGCTTCGGGTGAGAGGGGATGGCTGCCGATGGTCGCACAGGAGATGGGAGGTTGTTAGGGTTTTTCCTCTTGGTGTGGCGTTTGTCAAATAAGGAGGACTTGTAACACATCCCATGCGTAAATATGGGCAGGAGGCCTATCGGGCCTTGTTGGGCTTCTTATGGGCGGAGAAACATAATTCAAATAGCAGAGGTTTGGGCCATGGGTGCACAATAATACTAGTGTGGGTATTAGGTGACTAAGGTGTACGCTCAACTAATCTAGGCATTTAACAATTAACACATAGCCACTCACAACCATTTAGTCATATAGATTCAATGTCATTTAAACGAGTTCAACAAGTTTACGCAACATAGACATAGTGACGCCGTATTGTGAAGCATGAACAGTAGTGATATAATTCAAGTGTCACAAGTTTGAACAATGCCAACCTTGGGAATACGGGTTGTCACATCATCCCCAACTTGAAAGAAATTTCGTCCCGAAATTTAGCATGCGGTTACTGAGGAAGCTAGTTAAGTTGTATCGTTTACTGGTTTTTCCTGGGGTGTCACATCATCCCCCCATTGATTTGGAATTTCGTCCCGAAATTCTGTAGTAGCTTCAGCCTCAGTAGTAGTTGCATTGTTTCCGAACAACTGGGGATACTTGAGTTTCATTTTGTCTTCTCGTTCCCAGGTGAACTCTGGGCCATGACGGGAGTTCCAACGAACTCGAACAAGAGGGATTCTCGTGTTCTTGAGGACCTTCACATCCTGGTCCGTGATTTCAACAGGTTCCTCGACGAACTGCAACCGCTCGTCGATAGTGAGCTCCTTCAAAGGAACTATGAGGGTCTCATCTGACAGGCATTTCTTCAGATTCGACACGTGAAAAACATTGTGAACTGCACCGAGTTCAGCTGGTAAGTTTAGTCTGTAGGCCACTGTGCCTATTCTTTCTGCGATTTCGAATGGTCCAACATACCGCGGATTGAGTTTGCCCCGTTTGCCAAAACGAACCACACCCTTCCAGGGTGAGACTTTGAGTAATACCCGGTCCCCGACCTGAAATTCCAATGGCTTCCTACGCTTATCCGCGTAGCTTTTCTGACGGTCGCGAGCTACCGCCATGCGTTGTCGTATTTGTGCACTCTTTTCCGTGGTGTCCACTACAAGTTCTGGACCCGTGATCTGACTATCCCCCACCTCTGCCCAATAGAGAGGTGACCGACATTTATGCCCGTACAATGCCCCAAATGGAGCGGCTTGTATGCTGGTGTGATAACTGTTATTGTATGAAAACTCCACTAAAGGGAGATGCTTTTCCCAGCTGTTGTCGAAATCAATAATACATGCCCGAAGCATGTCTTCTAGAGTTTGAATCGTGCGCTCAGACTGCCCATCCGTCTGAGGGTGATAAGCCGTGCTCATATCTAACCGAGAGCCAAAAGCCTTGTGCATTGCTTGCCATAGTTCTGATGTGAATCGTGCATCGCGATCCGAAATGATAGAGGTGGGCACCCCGTGCCTTGAGACTACTTCCTTCAAGTATATGTCTGCTAGTGTGGAAAACTTGTCTGTTTCTTTGATTGCTAGGAAATGAGCAGACTTGGTGAGTCGATCCACGATCACCCAGATGGTATCGTTCCCACGCTGGGATCTGGGTAGGCTAGTAACGAAATCCATTGAAATTTCCTCCCATTTCCACTGTGGTATCTTCGGTTGCTGAAGTAAGCCTGCTGGTTTCTGATACTCTGCCTTGACTCTTGCACAGGTCAAGCACTTGCTGACATAGGTAGCGATGTGGGCCTTCATGCTAGGCCACCAATAAGTAGTTCTGATGTCGTGGTACATTTTATCCGACCCTGGATGTACCGAGTAGCGCGATTTGTGAGCTTCATCCATCACTAGCTTACGCAAGTTTCCATAAAGTAGAACCCAAATACGCCCTGTTACATAGTAGGCACCGTCTTCCTTCTGTTCTAATCGTGGCCTCGAGCCACGTAAGGCTTCAGCCCTTACGTTTTCTGGTTTCAATGCTTCTACCTGAGAATCTCGTATCTGTGCAGGAAGACTAGACTGAATAGTGAGCTGCAATGCTCATACGCGCTTAGGTGTAGTGTCTTTCTGACTGAGGGCGTCAGCCACAACATTGGCTTTGCCTGGATGGTACTTAATAGCGCATTCGCAATCGTTCAAAAGTTCGACCCATCTTCGTTGACGCATGTTCAAATCCTTTTGCTTAAGGATATGCTCGAGACTCATGTGATCGGTGTAAATAGTGAACTTGGTACCGTACAGGTAGTGTCGCCATATCTTAAGCGCGAGAACAACAGCTCCCAGCTCTAAATCATGTGTCGTGTAGTTCCGTTCGTGAACCTTGAGTTGACGAGAAGCGTAGGCAATGACTTTATCCCGTTGCATCAATACACAACCAAGCCCCTGTATCGACGCGTCACAATAAACCACAAAATCGTCCGTGCCCTCTGGCAATGAGAGAATAGGTGCGCTGCAAAGCCTATTCTTTAAGTTCTGGAAAGCGGTTTCTTGGGAATCTCCCCAACGGTAGGTGACACCTTTCTGTGTCAGTAGTGTAAGCGGCTGTGCGATCTTTGGGAAGTCTTTGATAAACCGTCTGTAGTAACCTGCCAAACCCAAGAATTGGCGTATTTCCGTTGGAGTGCGAGGTGCAGGCCAATTTCTGATCGAAACTACCTTGGATGGATCAACATGAATCCCAACCTTGTTTACCACGTGGCCTAGAAAGTGGACATCACGAATCCAGAAGTCACATTTTGAAAACTTAGCGTACAACTGCTCTGTTCGAAGGAGTTCCAAAATCAATCGCAAGTGCTGCTCGTGTTCCTCCTGACTCTTGGAGTAAATCAGAATGTCGTCGATGAAGACAATCACAAACTTGTCTAAGTACGGCTTGCACACCCTGTTCATTAAATCCATAAATACGGCAGGCGCGTTTGTTAATCCGAATGGCATAACAAGAAACTCGTGGTGACCGTAGCGAGTTCTGAATGCGGTTTTGGAGACGTCCTCATCTTGGACTCTCAGCTGATGGTAACCAGACCTTAAGTCTATCTTGGAGTAGTAACTCGATCCTTGCAACTGGTCGAATAAGTCGTCTATACGCGGAAGAGGATAACGGTTCTTCACCGTCACCTTGTTAAGTTCCCGGTAATCAATGCACATCCTGAAGGTACCGTCCTTCTTTTTCACGAATAACACTGGAGCTCCCCAAGGCGAAGAGCTTGGACGAATAAAGCCCTTTTCCAAGAGATCTTGTAGTTGCTTTGACAGTTCTTCCAGTTCAGTTGGAGCTAAACGATACGGTGCTCGAGCTATGGGTGCTGCTCCCGGAGCGAGCTCGATTTGAAATTCGACCTGGCGATGAGGAGGTAGACCAGGTAAATCTTCAGGGAACACCTGAGGGTAGTCACATACCACTGGAATATCTTCCAATTTCTTTTCCTTTGCTGATGCATCAGTAACAAGTGCCAAGATGGCAGTGGGACCCTTTCGTAAACATTTCTGGACCCTTTGGGGGGTTTCTTCGATATCCACCCCATCTTTGACTACCAGGAGATTGCTGACCAGGACTCTGATAGTTATCAGTCTTTGGCTGCTGAGCTTGCGACTGAACTGAAGCTGAACCTTTGCTGGAATCCCTATCCCATTTCCGCTTGTTATCACTGGGAGTAGCGGAAGTAGTAGCACCGGTAGCATTGATACGTTTAGGCAGCATGTTCTGTTCCATTGCCTGATCTGTGAGGCGATGAGCAAGACGTTGAATATCCTGGATATTATTAAGGTTGGCTGATGTCACTTGGCATTGAATTTCTGGTGCCAGCCCTTTGAGATACAACTTAATACGTCTGGTAGGAGGGTCTACCATAGTTGGACACAAGATGGCCAGCTCGATTGACCGTTTCGTACAAGCTTCAATCTCCGATCCTGTCATTTTCAGATGAAAGAGCTCCACTTCCAACTTGTGGATGTCATCACGTGTGCAGTATTCTCGTTTGATGAGTTCCTTGAAATCATTCCAAGGGGTGGCGTTAGCAGCTGCCAACCCTAAAATCTGAACTTGCGCGTTCCACCAAGTCAGCGCAATTCCTTCCGGAGTACTAGTGGCGTATTTCACCCTGCGAGCCTCAGGGCATTCACACATCTCAAACACCGACTCGAGCTTTTCAAACCAATGGAGGAGTCCCACTACTCCCTCCGTGCCGCTGAATGTGCTTGGGTGACAGTCCATGAAGTTCTTGAAAGTGCATACAGGTGGCTGAGCGTTCTGACCCATTGCGCGGGAAAGATAAATCAAAGTTAAGCGCGAGAGTTGGGTCACGAGAGTAGGATCTAACATCCTAGGATAGGTTTGGAATAGCAGGTTATACCTCCTGCTTGTGCGGCTGTAAGTGCCGCAGCAACTTGTTCATTGATACGAGCCGTCAACTGGGCTTGAGTTAGGTTTAAGCGTTCACTCATGATCTTCACATCGAAGGAAACACAAGCAAGAAAAAAAAGTGTCGCGAATGTGCGTAATTGTATAGTATTAGAAGGGAGTAAGTGCACAAAGGTTCTCAGGCAATAGTCGTTATGTGTATCTAAGCATACCCTGAGCAAAGTTCTATGTAATCTAGCAAGTAGGCGATATAACATATACCATGTTACCTAGCATGTCGAGTCTTGCACATGGAGCGAAGCGTCGTTGTGGATCGTTGAGCACTGTACTGGATATAGTCTGGTTTTAATAAAAACGTTTTCCCCTTATCAAAACCGAGTTCTCTATAACCAATGGCTCTGATACCAATCTGTCACACCCCAAAATCCACACGCGAAGTACCACCGCTTGGAGGCGTGACATGACCAGGATCAAGCCACCAATCATATTGAACATGTAATTAATAAGTAAAAGTAAATGCCATTCAATCACCAACATGAAAGGTGTTCAAACACAAGTATGTTATCATTGTTTAGCGGAAGCGTATAAATAAAACCCAACGTAAATAAGTATGAATGTCATAAGTGTTTAACAAAACAATCGCGATCCAAGCCCACAACGACCAGCTCCTCCACGTGCAAGCTCCAAGTACCTAACGACCTGCAAGGCATGTAACAGAGGGTCAACAACTAGTTGAGCGAGTTCACAGAAAGTAAATGCATAATAGTAAGTTCGTTTGTAACATGTGGCTCTACTGGGCCGATAGTACGTTCTATTGGTGGGGGCTTCCCATGTTGTATATCCACTAGACTATTCGTAACCATAAGTGTTCTTCAAAACCCGAGAACAGTAATACGTACAAGCTATACGTAGGTTTTACGTAAGTATCCTTCACAACCGAGGATAGGGGTACGTGGGGGTTTACGTAGGTTTTACGTGAGTGTCCTTCGCAACCTGAGGACAGTGAATAGCACAAGTATACGTAGGTTTTACGTATGTGTCCTGCACAACCGAGGATGATGGTAGGTAGTCTAGTAACAGTGTAAGTACGAATCCATTCAATCTCAATCCTTTAATCCCATTCCCAAGCCCTGGGAATCCCATGCCTTAGTAAGAGTGTGAACTCACCTCGGTTTGCTCGGTATGTTAAATCACTTGATTACAGCAAAACAACCAATCCCTATTGTGATTATTAATAATATCAGTATCATGAACAGCCAGGTCACGTATATTCACACTTTGTATTCATCACAGAACAACACATGACATGTAACAAATATTCAATTTCCATACCATTCCACATTCCACGCGTGCAACATGCAACAGTGTTCGACACTCAAAGTAATTGTACATTAAATGCATTTAAGTTTCCTAGTTTCTGCTGATGGTGTCACCATGCACACGGAAAAATCACGTACCCAAGTTGGAACACTCAATCACTGTTCTGACAACCCTTTAAATATGTGCACATGTGTTTTGATTCGACTGATACTTCAAACGCCCTATTTGACTACCACATCAGATCCAACCATATGCTCTTATCATGCTATGCTTACATGTGTTCACAACAGTCATCATTTAATTACACCTGATCAAGATTCTAGCTTATCATAACAACCATCTATCCCATCTTCCCATCATCCCATGACCGATTACTTGCATAATGAATATATTGTGCTGACACCCTCGAATTAATAACCCATGAAAACCCTATCCCCATGATTATTAGGATGTCTATTATATGAGCAGTCCTCCAAGTGATGTCATGTTTACCTATTAACGGCCCAATTGGATTCCTTTTAGTCGCATTATGGACAGAATCATTTAAAAGTTGTCGGTTATAAATTAGCGGCACATAGCTTATCTTATCATTAGTTTACAACACATTGTACCACATGCTTACTGACTCGACGAAAGGCCCCACCCCTTTGTCGACGAAACATCCCCTCGACGAAACACAAGCTCCGATGAAACTCCATGTTTCGTCGTCGCGTATTCATGGCGAAAGGCTCTCTTTCGTCGTGGCCAACCCAGACAGTTTCATCGTTCCTCTACACCCTAATGTTCCCAGTTACCCAATTACCCTTTTACTAATCGATTTCTAAGTTCATCATGCAAGCACATTCAGTTATGCTTATCAACAGTTTAACATCACCAATCCTTATGCAAAGCAATACACACTCAATTACATACTTGCAGTAACCTAATTGATCATCAAATCATTACATCAATCATTGGACATTACACGAATCAGTTTTTCATAACATATAATAACATATGAACGAAACCCTACCTTGCGATCTAATATTCAATGCATATTATAATAAGATCAACAAGTTTAGCACTAATCAGATAATCAAGAACGACAAGCCTATTACAAGAACAATTTAACGTACTAACCGGAATATAAGATGTCTAATCCAAGAGGTGAAAGTGCTTCGGGTGAGAGGGGATGGCTGCCGATGGTCGCACAGGAGAGGGGAGGTTGTTAGGGTTTTTCCTCTTGGTGTGGCGTTTGTCAAATAATGAGGACTTGTAACACATCCCATGCGTAAATATGGGCAGGAGGCCTATCGGGCCTTGTTGGGCTTCTTATGGGCGGAGAAACATAATTCAAATAGCAGAGGTTTGGGCCATGGGTGCACAATAATACTAGTGTGGGTATTAGGCGACTAAGATGTACGCTCAACTAATCTAGGCATTTAACAATTAACACATAGCCAATCACAACCATTTAGTCATATAGATTCAATGTCATTTAAACGAGTTCAACAAGTTTACGCAACATAGACATAGTGACGCCGTATTGTGAAGCATGAACATTAGTGATATAATTCAAGTGTCACAAGTTTGAACAATGCCAACCTTGGGAATACGGGTTGTCACAATTTGGCTAACTTTTAAGGACACGTAGCTAGTATCGGCACCCGAATCAAATAAAACAGTAACAAAGAAATCATCCAGAAGAAACTTACACATCACAACGTTGGGGTCGTTCCTTGCTTCTCCCTGACCAATCACGAACACTCGACCTTGGGCGCCGTTGCCATTATTGTTACCTCCGTTGTTGCCTCCGTTGTTGTTTCCATTGTGGTTCCCGTTTCTTTAGTTGTTATTCTGATTTTGGTTCAGCTGGGGACAGTTTCTTTTAAAGTGGCCTTCGGCGCCACACTGAAAGCATCCTTTATTGCCCTGCTGATGCTGCTGCTGGTGGTTCTGCGGAGCTTGTTGCTGTTGTTGGCGATTCTGATTCACAGGACGTGGGCTCCTGCAATCCTTAGCTTCATGACCCAGCTTGTGACACCTCTGACAACGACCCTTGTTACACTGGCCGCTGTGGTGCAGATTACATCGATTGCACTTAGGGTGATTTCCCTTGTACCCACCCTGACCTTGATTTCCAGATGACTGCTGACTGGGGCTCCTGTACTCATCTTTCTTTCGCTGCTGAGATTGAGCTGAAGTAGAACCCTTGCCCAGATTTCCATCCCACTTGCGCTTATTGTCGTTGGGAGCATCAGAAGTAGTAGCGCTAATACGTTTGGGCAGTTTATTCTGCTCAACTGCCTGATCAGTGAGACGATAAGCCAACTTGACGATCTGTTGTATAGTGTCAAGGTTAGCTGAGGTTACGTGGCTTTGAATTTCTGGCACCAAGCCCTTAAGGTACAGCTCAATGCGTTTGTAGGGAGGGTCCACCATAGTAGGGCACAAGATGGCTAGCTCATTTGACCTCTTCGTGTATGCCTCAATCTCAGATCCCGTCATTTTCAGATTGTAAAATTCCACTTCTAGCTTGTGGATGTCATCCCGACTACGGTACTCCTCCTTGATCAGCTCTTTGAAACCATTCCAGGGTGTGTCATTAGCAACTGCCAGTCCTAGTAGTTGAACCTGCGCCTTCCACCAGGTTAACGCAGCTCCTTCAAGTGTTCCGTAGCATATTTCACCCTACGGTCTTCGGGGCATTCGCACATCTCGAAAACTGACTCAAGTTTTTCAAACCAGTGAAGAAGGCCTACAGCACCTTCTGTGCCGCTGAAAGTGCTAGGTCGGCAATCCATGAAGGTTTTGAATGTGCACACAGGAGGCTGAGCATGTTGACCTGTGGTGCGAGAATAAATGACAAGGTTAAGCACGAGGGTAGGTTTGCGAAGGTAAGATCTAAACGTCCTAAGATAGGTCGAAGTAGCAGGTTATACCTCCTGCAGGAACAGCTGCGAGTGCCTCAGCAACTCGTTCGTTGATCAGAGCCGTCAACTGGGCTTGAGTGAGGTTGATACGTCCTCCGTATCCGCTCATGATCTTCATCACGAAGCAACGTAAGTGAGAAAAGTGTCGTGAAAGTGCATAAGTGTGGAACGACAGTAGAGAGTAAGCACACAAGGTTCAAGTAGCAGTTATCACGTTAACTAATACACAGTGTGAGCTATCTAACCGACAATATAACATAAATCATACCACCTATTGTGTCGAGTCTTGCACGTGGAGCGAAGCGTCGTTGTGGATCGTTGAGCACTGTACAGGTTATAGTCTGGTTTTATTAAAAAGCTTTTCCCTTTTTAAAACCAAGTTCACTATAACCAATGGCTCTGATACCAATCTGTCACACCCCCAAAATCCACCATGCGGAGTATCACCGCTTGGAGGGGTGACATGACCAGGATCGAGCCACCAATCATATCGAACAACATAATTGAGTAAATAAAACCAAACACAATACGATTGGTGACCAAAAGGAAGTAAACCGATTTTTGTTTAACAGCGGAAGCATAAAACATAAGTTCAAAACATAGTCCATAGTTCATAAGTTTAAAGTCCAAAACGTAGGTTTAATAAGTTCATAAAGTTTATTTATTAAATACGGGACATATCAGTTCGCATCCCACAACGACCACCTCCATATGCAAGCTCCAAGCATTTAACGACCTGTAAGGCATGTAACAACGAGTCAACAACAAAGTTGAGTGAGTTCACGTTTAGTTGTTTAGTTTTGAGTTGTTTCTGAAAACGTGGTTTGTCTTTCGTTGGCGTAATTGCCGTGGGGGTTACCCCGAAGTTGAAAGTAAGATTAACCTGTTCATTCTTTATTACCCAAACCATTTCCATGATTAGTGGGGGCTTCACCATGTGAACTACTAGACCGTATGATATCGACTACTACGCAAGTAAGTTGTGCCCTACATCAGTGTCTATCATCACTTATGGTTTGCCATAATCCATTAGTACACGCCCGTCCGACTGGCACGGTGTGAGGTTTGTTAAACCTAATAGCGTTATTAACTAATGACCCGCTCGCCATTGGCCTCGGCGATTAAGTCGATATAAAATGAGGGACTTATGATAGAGTTTTGTCTAGTAAGTTTTAAAGTTGTTGTCCTACCCAAGGAGGATGAACGTACGTAGTTCTACCCAAGGAGAATACGCAGGAATAATATTGGCATCCTACCCAAGGAGGATGGCCGTACATATCCTACCCAAGGAGGATATGTAGATTCAATTTTAAGTTCTTTAACCCATTCCCAAACCACCGGGAATCCCATGCCTTAGAAAGTGTGTGAACTCACCTCGGTTTGCTCGGTTAGATTCTCAAATATAGCTAACAGTCAAGGTCGGTCAATCACGTCCTAATATAATTTACCAGTTAGTCATTTAGTGGCTTTCAAATAGAACACAAAGTTCCTACACGTATCTATCACACAACATGCATCGTTTTAACGGTTTATGCCCATCTAAGTTTCCCATCCATTCCCCACTCAAAATCAAACATATGATAATGCACATAACATATATAACATGTTAGATCATTCACGGATAGCATACTCGACATTTAGACACGCAAGTCACAACTTATCTCAATTCAGCACTTATATTCAAAACCGGCTGTTTTCGGACATTTAAATAAAATAGTTAAATTATTCCAAAAATTCCCAAATTTTTACAGAATGTCTTAAACGTTCCAAGTTTAATTTTGTAAAAATATCGGGGTCCGGTTCACTACCAATATTTTATAAAAATTCATATTCCGGACTGAACTCAGATTTATGTATTTCTGACCACAGTCCACGGAACAATTTATTAAAAATTCATCGAGTGTCCGATTTACGAAATTCCAGTGGGGTAATTACAGATACATCCGTTGTCATCTACTGTATGAATTCCATGAGCTGATTCATCATATTTTTCCAGTTATGACCAAAAACATAACACCTATTTTCAGCAGCAAAAATGCAGCTTGAGCTGCTGTTATAAAATGACCTTTTAAAAATAGTAAACGGAGTCCAAAAATTATGATTCCGGTGCCATTAGAACCGTATTTCCTAATATCACATTTTAGAGTCAAAATATCAGTTTTTCGTAGCGTTTATGACCTGTTTACAGCCTGATGAAATCGGCTGGAAATCATTACTCAGCTTGCTGTTTTGTGGTTTAAATGTTACTAAACGTATTAACAAGTGTCCGAACAAAGGTTTATCAAAAGTTTGACGATCAAACATCATATATGCATTAACTAACCTTAAACCAACAAGTTTTCATCTTTATGTATCAATCATAAGTAAACTTTTAATATTTATCTATTTGTTCTTGACACTTTAGTGATTTTAAAAACGAGATGAAACAAAATTAACAAGAGTGTAACAAAGGACTTACTACTAGCTTATAGATAGGGATGAAATCTTATGAAGAAGTGATGAGAAAGTGATGGTGAAAAAGACTAGAACAAAGCCCTTCTTGAAGCTCCACAAGTAGTAACCTTCTTGATTCACCTTCTAAGTTAAATGGAACTTGTATAAGGGAAGAGATGAAGATGTTTAAAGATGATGGTGGTGGATTCGGTTGTGGTAAACCGAATAGAGGGAGAGAGAAGAGTGATGAGGGTTGAGTGTGAATCTTGAAAATGATGATGACAAATCCCAAGCTTCATACTTATAATTGTTCTTTCAATATTTTGGTTAGATCCACAAGTAACCATCCATTATAAAAATGGAATAAAATCAATGAGAAGATTATAGAGTATGTTGTATGGTGTATGGTGTGAGGGTTGAGTGTGAATCTTGGTGGAATGATGAATATCTCAAGACCATGCTTCTTATAGATTTCTTACACATTTTGTTTACTTACATAAGTAAGTAATCTAATAAACAAATGGCAAAAAAATCAAAACAAATATTTAGAGCATGGTGAAAATATATGGTGGGGTCCATGAGGGACCAAAAATCGGTTGGGGGGGGGGTATATTTGCAAAGTTTCAACTAAAATGTAAGTATAAGTTAGATAGCAAGTAACTTGAGGTAATATATTAGTTATATGGTTTCTAGTGGGTGTTATGACAAACGGGGATCATGACTAGCCAAGAATAATTAAATAATATTTTTGGCAAATATTTGGTGTCCCGGGTAATGTCCGGTTGTTCGGTCGGATACTGTTCCGTTAAAGTGTTTAATTATTCTGTAGAGTGTCTTTTATATATATTTTTTGTAACACTTTTAATTTCTAACACATAGGAAAAATATTCAGGACCATTTAGTAAATTTTATGTATACCACTAGTATGTTAACACGCACATGTAAGTATAACACAGTAATCAGAGAGCAGTTAAATGATTCAGCACAGTCATCAAGCCCTTTAATTATTATTGATAAATTGTACGGATTACATGAAATTTTGAGGGTTGTCACATCCGTAAACAGACCAGTTTCATATATATTAAAACAGAAATGACCTAAGTAGTATTTTGCATGTCAAAGTGTGGTTTTTGATTATTAAAAATAATTCTTATTTAATTTAGGGCGGATAAACAATTGAGCGATTGTGTTAACATTTAAAAACGCACCCGAAGGTGAGTACATAGTTCCCCTATTTTACTGTTTTCAATTGTTTTGGGGTGATTCATATGTATCAAAACGATTTCGATCTTTTAACGATGGTTTCACAACGAGTAAAATGGTTTATATTAAACTAATAACGATTTCGATAATGTGAACGGGCTTGTTGGTTGTAATTACATAACAAATGACATTCATTAATTTCGGCCAAACCGACCAGTATTAGGTTATGGTATCATAGGATCCGACAAATCCCGTTATCAGACCGGACCCATGGTTATGTGTGGGTTAGGTGAGTAACGACCGAATCTGATGATTGTTAACTTACCCTTTGGAGGTTTGTTAATGCGAAAACGAGTTGAACAATAGACGAGTCACACAGGTTTGAATGTTATTAGCGAGACGACCAAAAGTAGTTTCACGATCTAAAACGAGAATGATTTAAACGACTAAAGCGATGTTTAACGAATTAAACGATTTGGGTAAACGATTGGTCTTCGGTTAGTGTTTAGATAACGGGACGGGGGTGATGTGATAAAGGCATGGTGGATGCGCCGCTGGTACTTCCTATATATATTACCTACCGGAGCGTTATTTAGTTCACTTGGGTAAACAATTGGAAGCGATGTCACACAAACGAGGTTTTCGAAACGACATATACTATACGAATTTTATTACGAGAATGATTTACGGTTTGGTTTACGAAAACAAATGTTTTGGGTTAAGATTCATGGCTTCGAGGTTTATAAATTATAACCAAACTATTTTGATTCGGTTATTCATTTTACGATACAAACATTTTACAAAACAAGGTTTTCTAATGACAATTAACGAGGTTGCACAATTTATTCCAACGTATAAACGAGCCATGAATCTGACACTCTCACAAAACCTATGTACTCGCCAACATTTCTTTGCTGACTTTGTTTCACATGTGTTTCAGGTGTTGTCGAATGATGTTGATTGCTAGGATGCATCCTCACTTTGGACTGGACGAGGCCTTAGTAACTTAATAAACTTGTTTATTTAGATTTCCAGACGATGTAAATATTTAATGTTTAATAAAATGAAACTTCAAATTTCCGTGTGTTTTGAAACAATGATTCTGTTACAACACTCTCCGATAATTCCGCCGTGATTTGTTGTTTTACGCGGTCGGGGTGTGACATGGGGTGTGACAATGACTTAGGGTATAAAGACAAGAACCGCCAATGTGAAGTAAGGTGTTTACCTAATTATACATACTTGTTGCTGTCTGAATTGATTTATACATTTGGCGGATTGTTTGATGTCTCTTATGTGGTATATGCCTGTGTATATATATACTACTACTGTCTCGTATGACGATATCAAACAAATGTCTAACCCTATTGTGTTGTGTTCTATCAGAACATGGCACCCAGAAGAGCTGTGAACGCTCGTGATCAACCTCCTCCTCCCCCACTGCCAAGGACTGCTGAAGAGCTAAACGCCCTACTAGAAGAAAGGTTCTCCGCAGCTATCGCTCAATACGAGGCAAACCGTACTGAAGACAGTGGAGGACCAAGCAATGCAAGATGTAATGGGAATGGAGATTCATCTGGAGGAAACGTAGCTCAGGGCTGCACTTTCAAGTAGTTCCTCGACTGCAAACCGCTGAACTACGACGGCACTGGAGGTACAGTGGCGTTTGTACGCTGGACGGAGAAGACTGAAGCCACTATCCGGATGAGCAAGTGTACCGCGGATCAGCAAGTCACTTTCGCTACTGGGTTGTTTGTCGATGAAGCTCTGACTTGGTGGAATTTGCAAGTCCAAACTCTGGGTGATGATGCCGCGTATGGCATGTCTTGGGATGAGCTGAAGGAGAAAATGAGAGAGAAGTATTGCTCTCGTGTTGAACTCCAAAGGTTGGAGATTGAATTCTGGCATTTGACCATGGAAGGTGCTGACATTACTGGGTATACTCGAAGGTTCCACGATTTGTCAAGAGTGATCCCCTACATGGTGATACCTGAATTTAAACACGTTGAATGCTACATCTGGGGGTTGGCTACAAAATTTCGCAGCTTGGTAACTTCGGCCAAACCCGCTGTGACAACTCGCATTTTAGAACCCGTTGTGCTTTAATGTAACTTGTAGGAACATACGTGATTATTTGATGATGTGTTTGATTGCAATGAATGTTATGATTATGTTATGATCTTGTATGCTATATGATACGTAATTGTAATATGAACAAGTATGTTTGGTCGCACAAACAATTGGCCCCAACCCCACTCGTATGGAACCCGTGGCCCAAAGGGTAGCCGAGGATGGGCCGATCCCTATGGTTTGCGCATAACACCAAGGATGTGGTGTATGACTTTCATAATTCTCTAATCACAAGATAATCACACCAAACCCTAGCTCTCCCTCTCTTCCCTACTTGAACTCGACGGCAGCCCTTCCTCAAGTCAAGAGTTCTCTTGTTCTCGGCCTTAACACCCTCCTCGACGGCATATAATCGGGTTAGTATAGTATAACTTTCATGTGTTGACTGTATGCTTTGGCGGGTTTGTATGATTATGTTTTGATTGGTTGGAATACTTTGAATCACCATGTAAATTGCCTTGTGAGAATCTGATGGATAACATGATTAAAATCGATAACTTGTGCATATGAGAATTGAAATATAGCGACGTAGAGTGTTATAAATCTATTGGCAAATTGATGATGATCATGAACTAGGATTTCACAATGATTGATGCTTGAGTTGTAACGAAATAGAGATAATTTGCTGATGTTTGGGTGAGTGTGAGTTGTTGTTAATCGATGCCTAGGAGGGGTAATGTGAATGCCTTGATTATTTTGTTATTCGATAATGAGGATGATGATTATGTTAAGTATGATGGCAAATCATAGATGGAACAATTAGGGTTTGTATAATTGTAAAGCATGTAACTGTTTTAATCTTTGATTGGGGTGGGGAATGAATGATATTGTGTTAGCTAAAATTAAGGGAAACAGTTGACTTGGGATCGCATAAGGGGTGCAGTCGCACAAGTCTACCCGATCGCACAAGGGATCCCAATCGCACAAGGGATCCCCAATCGCACAAGCAGACTCGGGTCGCACAAGGTTAACGTTGGGCTGAACTTTCCGGTTGGGCCACACGCTGGCCCAATAGTCAGTCGCACAAGCCGATCCAGTCGCACAAGGCAGCTCAGTCGCACAATGCAGATTTGGGCTGTGGCTTTGGGCCGAGCTCATGACCTTAGAGAGATACGAAACCCTTAGGGCCTTTTATGCGACTGGACCACACTCCATTGTACGTGTACTTTGATTTTCAGCCTGTTATGTGATGACTTGAAGTGGTAACATGAACATGTATTAAGTTGAAATGCTACTGTGTACCATATGACAATGCTTATTATCTGTTTTAGTATGTGGTATGTTTGTATGGCAATCTGATCATTGTGGTAATTATACTAGGACTTGATTAACTAAGTGTGAACAAGTAACTAATCATACCGAGCAATCCAAGGTGAGTTCACTGCTCTTTTCTAAGCATGCGTCCCGGTGGTTTGGGACATTTGGTAAACGTTCCTGGAAGGAATGATGGGTAAACTTTTAAACTGGGATGTTGGTTATTAAACTCAGTATCTATCCTATAAGACCCCTTACATCTACCGTGTTGCTGAGAAGGCAACGAGGTATTTAGTTGATAGCGCTATTAGGATTGGCACCCTCACACCGTGCCGGAAAGGACGGGCGTGAACTAATTACCTTCACCACTTGACCAATGATTTGATAGAGGCATTAGGGTTTGGGCAAACACATCTAGTAGCCACATACGGTAATCGAGTTAATAACATCATCAAATCAAATCATTGAACTGTTTTATTCTCACATCTGGTAACTAAACGCGTTAACAAAACTTTGAACTCACTAGCGTCGTCTAACACACTTGTCTGCATGCTTGCAGGTCATTAGATTTCTTGAGATGGACTTGCTATCTGAGAGTGCTGGAGTGGTCATGGATCGAGGCTCTTGGTTACATTTGATACATTGGTTTTGAACACTAGTCACGAAACAGACGTTTAACAATTTATTATATGCTTCCGCTGAAATATCTCTCTTGGTTTAAACTTATGATTTGGATTTGTATTTGGCAATTAATGGAAGGTTTTAATTAAATATTATACATGGTTCAATGTGATTGGTGGCTTGGATCCTAGTACGTCACACATCCCGCGGTGTTCCCGCATGTGGCATTTTGGGGGTGTGACACCCGCAACAATCACTGAGGCTGTAACTCTGGCTGTCAGCCTTACCGAAGATGCTGTCCGAATGAAGAAGTTATCACTAAACCCTACTGAAAAGACCGAGACGCATGCTGAGTCGTCTAGTGACAAGAAAAGGAAGCATGCGAACCTGAATCAAGCAACACGTAACAACAAGGGATTCAACAACAAGAAGCGTGACACTAACCCGCCTCAGGAGGCGAAATCTCTTGCAACCATGAATGACGCTCCTGCCAAAATATATCTGGGCACTCTGCCCATTCGCAACAATTGAAAGCGTCATCACGAAGGGGTTTGTCGCATTCCAAAATGCAACAAGTGTGGAAAGCTGGGTCACCACACTGAAGATTGTTGGGGTAAAGGAAAGAACGGGAATGGGAACCGAAACGGTGCCGGTAATAGAAATGGTGGAAATGGCAATGGTGCTGGTAACCGGAATGGCAACGGAAATGGGCAGAACCAAGGATGCTTCAGTTGTGGAAGCAAGGATCATTTCATGAAGGACTGCCCAAAAGGAAACAATGCTCAGGCTCGAGCATTCGTAACTGGAGCAAGGAGCGCACGCGAGGACCCTAATGTGGTCACCGGTACGTTTCTCGTTAACAATCACTTTGCATCCATATTATTTGATACCGGTGCCAATTATAGTTTCATGTCTGTGGAATTTAAAGGTATGCTTGGAATAGAATCTAGTAGATTAGATATTTTTTATTCCATAGAACTAGCCAATGGTAAACTAGTTGAATCGGGCGAAGTTGTTAGAGGCTATACATTTGAACTTGGTGAACGAAGATTTAGCATCGATCTCTTACCTATTCAATTGGGTAGCTTCGATGTAGTGGTCGAAATGGACTGGTTGTCCAAGAACAAAGCTGAAGTGGTTTGTCACGAGAAAATCATTCGCATCCCTCTGGCGAATGATGAAACCCACATAGTACATGGGGAAAAACGAGACGTGCCTCTGCGAATCATCAGTTGTATGAAGGCACAGAAGTGCTTAAGGAAAGGATGTGTTGCTTTCCTAGCGCACGTTGTAGACAAGAAGGCTGAGGAGCCGAAACTCGAAGACATTCATGTGGTGAAGGAATTCCCTGATGTTTTTCCCGAGGATCTGCCAGGACTACCTCCGCAACAACAAGTCGAATTTGATATAGACTTGGTTCCAGGAGCCGCTCCTGTAGCCAAGGCACCCTATCGGCTTGCACCATCCGAAATGCAAGAATTATCTACACAACTCCAGGAGTTGTTGGATAAAGGATTCATAAGGCCAAGCTTCCCGCCTTGGGGAGCTCCAGTATTGTTCCTAAAGAAGAAGGATGGAACTCTGCTGGATGTGTATCGATTACAGAGAACTGAACAAGCTCACAATCAAGAATCGGCACCCGCTACCGAGGATTGATGACTTATTTGATCAGTTTCAAGGATCAAGCTACTATTCCAAGATCGATCTTCGATCTGGATACCATCAGTTAAGGATTCAAGAGGAAAGCGTACCAGAGACTGCATTCAGAACACGCTATGGGCATTACGAGTTCCTTGTGATGCCATTCGGACTGACGAACGCGCCAGCGGTATTTATGGATATAATGAACCGCGTATGCAAACCATATCTTGATAAATTCGTGATTGTATTTATCGATGATATCCTGATTTACTCGCGAAGGAGAGAAGAGCATGAGCAACATCTCAGGACCATTCTAGAACTACTGAAGAAAGAGAAACTTTATGCGAAATTCTCCAAGTGCGAATTTTGGATTCGCGAAGTACAGTTTCCTGGTCACATTGTGAATGAGAAGGGCATTCATGTACACCCATCCAAGATAGAAGCCATAAAGAATTGGGAAGCCCCCAAAACCCCAACTGAAGTGCGACAATTTTTGGGCTTAGCAGGCTATTACCGACGGTTTATTTAGAATTTCTCCAAGATAGCCCAACCGCTGACAACCCTTACACAGAAAGACAAGAAATACGACTGGGGTTACAAGCAGGAAGAAGCCTTCCAACTGCTCAAAAATAAGCTATGCGATGCACCGATACTATCCTTACCCAAAGGCACTGAAGACTTTGTGGTATACTGCGACGCTTCACGACAAGGTTTGGGTTGCGTGCTCATGCAACGCCAAAAAGTCATTGCTACGCTTCAAGACAATTGAAGGTACATGAAATGAATTATACCACGCACGACTTGGAACTCGGCGCGGTGGTATTCGCCTTGAAGATCTGGCGACACTATTTATATGGTACTCGATGTACAATCTTCACAGATTATAAAAGCCTACAACACATATTTGATCAGAAGGAATTAAACATGCGTCAGCGATGATGGGTCGAGCTGCTAAACGATTACGACTGTGAGATTAAGTACCATCCTGGAAAGGCAAACGTTGTAGCAGACGCATTAAGCCGAAAGGAAAGGGTTAAGACCCTAAGGGTTCGAGCATTGGAAATGACTATTCGAACGAACCTCACTGAACGTATTCATGACGCACAACAAGAAGCCCTTAAGGGAGAAAACCGTAAAGCTGAATGCCTCCAATGTATGTTAAAATATATGGTGCCAAATGAAGAGGGAACCTTATACTTTAAGAAGCGCATTTGGGTTCCGCTCTATGGCGGTATACGAGAAGTCATCCTTGATGAAGTGCACAAGTCGAGATACTCGATCCATCTAGGATCGGACAAAACATATCAAGATTTAAAGGAATACTATTGGTGGCCGAGACTTAAAAGCGATGTTGCTGTTTATGTTGGAAAGTGCCTAACCTGTTCTAAGGTTAAGGCTGAATATCAGAAACCAACTGTGCTACTGCAACAACCAGAAATTCCCATGTGGAAGTGGGAGCAAATCTCAATGGACTTCATAATAGTCGATCGATTGACGAAATATGCGCATTTCCTACCAATCCGAGAGAAGGATAACACTGGAAAGCTTGCTGAGATATACTTAAAGGAAATCGTGGCACGTCATGGAGTGCCTGTCTCAATTATTTCCGAAAGAGATGGACGCTTTGTCTCAAGAATCTGGCAATCCTTTCAGGAAGCCTTTGGATCTCAGCTAGATCTGAGCACGACCTTCCATCCACAAACAGACGGCCAGAGCGAACGAACCATACAAACGTTAGAAGATATGCTTCGCGCATGTGTTATGGACCTATGCGGCAGCTGGGATACTCATCTACCTTTTGTTGAGTTTTCCTACAATAACAGTTATCATACAAGCATAAAAGCCGCATCGTTCGAAGCTCTGTATGGCCGCAAGTGCCGATCGCCCTTATGTTGGGCAGACGCTGGAGACAAACGAATGGTTGGTCCTGAACTTGTACAAGAGACAACCGACAAGATTATGCAGATCCGAGAGCGCATTAGGGCAGCTCGAGATTGACAAAAGAGCTACGCTGATCGAAGACGAAAACCATTAGAATTCGAGGTGGGAGAAAAAGTTTTGTTAAAAGTCTCACCTTGGAAGGGCGTAGTAAGATTCAGAAAACGTGGAAAGCTGAATCCCCGATACATCGGACCATTCAAGATCTTGGAAAGAATTGGTACCGTGGCATACAAGTTGGAATTACAGGAAGAACTTAATGGAGTACATGATACGTTCCATGTATCCAACCTCATGAAGGGCCCAACACAACAAAACGTGATCATCCCTGCGGATGAAGTGCATATTGATGACACCCTCCGATTTACAGAACAACCCGTTGAGGTTACAGACTGGAAAGTCAACAAGACCAGGAGGAGCAGTGTCAAGCTTGTCAAAGTACGTTGGAACTCTAAGCACGGACCCGAGTACACGTGGGAACATGAAGACCAGTTTAAAGAAAAGTACCCCCACCTGTTCAAGAAGACTCCTGCGAGAGCTAGTTCAGCCTGAATTTCGGGACGAAATTCTTTTAACGGGGGGAGACTATGACAACTGGCACCAAACCGGTAATTTCCGTACACTTTAATTATTATTTAATGACTGCAATTATGTGCTTAAATGTCAACATTGTTTGATTACATACTATACAAGTGATTTCATGCACGTTTTATACTACAAGAATTACTTTATGCATTAATGAACAGCGTTGCGTCAGAAATACTAGTAAACTCACCGGAAGACACATTGTGTCAACAAATCTGTAGACAGCAGTCAGACATTAGAATTGGAGCCAAGGTGTAGGTCCAACGACAAGAATACATTAAAACCCAAGAGTACATACAAGGGTTAACATATAGACTTTCCGGCAGCTAAAATACGCACTGAAAAGCACCTGAAATACACTTTAAATGCTGAATTTTAAATAATTCAGCAAAATTCAGCATTATAACAAAATTATACTATGTAAAAAGATGACAAATTGATCCAGAATACTTTTCGAAGTGTCGGGAATTGAAAGTATCACAAAAGGGGACATAAAGGACACTAAACGGTGCAATTTTGCACTTTAACAAACCGGTATTTAACCGAACAACCGGACATTACCCGTGTCACACCCTGACCACGTGGAACAACAAAACGTGACGGAAACGTCAGGGAGTGTTGTAACAGAATCATTGTTTCATGACACATGGAAATTGAAATATTGTTTTATTGATTAAATGAACTCATTGTTCTATTACAATCAAATAAGTACAACTATGATCTTCCAAGTTTTAAAGTTGCTAAGGCACGAGTCCATCCTAAATGTAGCATGTATCAACAATCATCTCAAGACAGCACCTGAAACATGTGTAAAAATAGGTACGTCAGCATAAAAATGCCTGTGAGATACATAGGTTTTGTGAAAATGGGATTCATGACTTGAGTTTAAAGAAAAACGTTTAATAACAGTCAGTCATGAACCTTGTAATTTGCTTTGTCTTGTAAATCTTTTGAAAAACGATAAGATCAGATGATATGTATAATTAAATGTAAGGTTAAATGGATAACCTAGTAAAAATGAGTTTGTATAAGATAAGTTGTTGTAAAACAATGTCTTATGAAAAGTATGTTATTTGTATAAAGTGTTATATGACTTAAATTGAAATGATTCAAATAACACTACGATATGTAATACCATACAAACACTTATATATAGGAAGTACCAGCGGCGTATCCACCATGCTTGTATCATATTACACACGCCTCGTTACTTAAGTTACTTACGCAAACCAAACCACCAATATAGAATGTTTATGTTTAAACCAATAGTCCAAGGTTATTGTATAACTCAAGTTAAATGTAAACCATGTAATGTATAAACAAAAGTTAAGTATGGTAAGTGAAATGAGATTTCTTAAACCACAAGTAAAAATGTACAAAACAGAGTGTTTGAATAAATCAAAAGTTATGCTTTGTAAAACAATGTAAGGTTAAACGAATAACCTTATAGTAGCATATTAACAGTATACTTTGGATTTGTAAATAACATATTAAAAATATGTTTTGGTTTGTTGATAAAATATATATGTTGGTTCTGTACAATACCACACATGAGAGTATATCAAACTGTACTTTTGGGAGTATATCAAAATATACTTTAAAGGTGCGATTTAAGAATTCATTCAGACCTAGTGCATCAAACTACACCTTTGAGACTATAAGGATACCACAAAGGAAATCCCTATTTGGATGGAGAAACAAATTGGTTTCAGACATTCCATGACAACAGGAATGGGGTGTCTAGTCCTATAGCGCTATATCAAACTACCAACTGGTCTGGTGAACAAAATAAGTACTATTCCAACAATTAATTTTGTAATCTTTGAGAAATCAGTGTTTAAACCATAGATAGTCATTTAGTTTGTCAAAAGATAAATACTAACATGTATATTCAATCATACTTTGAAATCATGAAAATAACAGATAGGTACACATGCTTCACCCCAAAACAGTTGAAAACAGTAAAAGAGGGGACTATGTACTCACCTGAGATTGCTTTGAAGTTCTTGTATAACAACCAAATAACGCTAGAGATCACGGATATCAACGGCACCTAATATAGGTAACTATGTTAATATACCGGACCTAAATCGGAGGATCGGATAGTATGCGGGTTCGTAAACCAAACGAGTATGGAGATTCGTGAAATATGGTTTAACAAAGCCTACATACTAAAATGAAACCTAACCTAAGTGCTTGCGACCCATTACGACCCGTTTAGGTAGCTTATGCTACCTTAACGCGTCGTTCGCGTAGAACGCGTTTGGAACGCCTAACATCGTGGCCATAAGGTATAACCTCGGAAGGTTATAGCTATGGTCACCTAATGTGTTTGGTCGGATCCTAATGATCGACCAAATGGGTCGGGTTCGAAAGTATAAGCGATGGTTTAGATCGCTTACCTTACGACCCTATATAAGCACTATACTAAAAGTGACGAGCTAAGCATGTTAGAACATGCTTACCTAAGTTTAGAAAACAGGTTTGGCATCAAAACAAACGGCTTTGATGCTCACGAGTAGTTTGGTTACAAAATACGCAAGAATGCGCATTTTGGCCGAAACTACGACTCGTCATTGAGCCTAGATAACGTGGTAATCAGTAGGTATAGTCACTACGGACTATAACCATCGTGATCACGCTCACGTTATGAAGTTCCAACGAACTTCATGTTGACCATAGGCTGGTCAACGCAGAAAGTCAAACAAAACGTTGACTTTCGGACTCGAAAAGCGAATAAAAGAACGAAAGAACACTTACGAAGGGTCCCCGAAAGCTAATCTTGATCCAGGAGCTCAGGTATGAAGCAAAGGCCTCAACTTAGAGCTTTGGATCAGATTTTGTGAGTTTTTAGCAAAAAAAAGGGGGGGGGGGGTATTTATAGGAAAAGCAAGACCGTTAGGATCGTTTCTTGAATATCATGTCACGATCCATGCCGTACACTTGTCGCAAAGTTGTGGTGCCTTATTTTGCCCCCACCATAGGAATTCGACACGTGTCGTTGCCCTTTGGGTGATCGAAAGGCCAATGCAAATGGATCTAAACATTGAATCTGGTCTGTTTGTCTGATGCGGCCCGCGTCAGGATTCAAACAAGGCTCAGGCGGGCCGCCTGTCCTTGTCTGATCCGCACAAACTTTCAGCAATTAAAATTTTAGTCCCTGTTGCGTATTTAAGCCATTTCCGACACTTCTAAGGCTCGTAAAGCCAACTTTAAGGCCCTAAAATGATGCCTAAACATTGTGGACATGAAACATGCTCAAAAATATGCCGGATGTTGGTTCGTTTGGCCGTACGATCGCGATGTTCGGTTAATTACGACGGAATGCGCATAAGCGCGGAAAATGATCCAAATGACGCGACGAATGGATTTTTCTCATGCCAAACACTAAGGCAAAATATTATGATGCTTACATAAATTTTTGGATGTCCGGATGTGTTCAGAACGTAAGTCATGCGAGAAAGTGCAAACTTGTGCACTTTTTGACACTTTTAGCCCCTGAATGATCCAAAAGTTTGTTTTAGCATACCAAACCCCTCAAAGCCTATTTCTAAGCTATGTAAATGATATTTATGGTATGTTTAACTTATGGACATGTTCCGGAATGTTCCTTACAGTTCAAATTGGCATACTTTCGTAGTTTGTCAAGTTTAGTCCCTATAAGCGAATTAACTTGTTTTTGCCATACCAAAGCCTTCAAAACTTATTTCTAAGTTATGTAAAGGTTATTTAAGGTATGTTAAGCCTATTTCACTATTCTAGAGTGTTCGTTGGATTAAACTGGTTATTTTTACACATCAGAGCGCGTATAACCCTCCAGAAAGCGAATTAAAGCTTAAAATCGAACAAGAGTTGATATGTGCAAATGATACACATATTTTTACAAATCCCAAGTATGAAATACAATATTTCATTGGTTTGGCATTTGTTTGATGGTTGAAGTGACATAGGTGTCACAGTCTCCCCTACTTTAGGAAATTTCGTCCCGAAATTTAATTCTAGAGGAAACTTGTGAGGACAGCTGTGACGGTTTCGCCTTCTAATAGATCCATTGAACCCTTAAGTAAAGCTCTGGGCCATGTTAGGACTCTTAGCGAATTTGTTAACCCTCAAAGTGAATTCCTTGTAATAGTAAAACATGAAATTTTAGACTACGGACAGAAGAACGTTTCTTATGAAGGCTTATCATAGGAAACTTGGTGTGTGATTGAGATCAGAATTGGGGGAGTGTGAGAATAAATGATATTGGTCTAGGTCCAAGACTTCTCCCGTATCATTATTCTTGTCACTAGGTCTTAACACATGACGAAGCTTCCTGTGGCTCCTGTGCACTGAATTCCATAATTACGTAATTCCTTGCACAGTCCGCACAGTCCATTTCATAATGCGTAGGAAAAATTACTTGAATAAACATGAAGCGATTCGACTAGACCACCAAAGGATCCTTTTAATTAGACCAACGAACGATCTTTTTAACTAGATCTACACATGATCTTCTTAACTAGACCGTCGTAGGATCTCTTTAAATAGACTACTTAAGAGATCATTTTTAGTTACATCATCACATGATATTTCTAATCAGATTTTCAAAATCAATCTGTTTAACCAGACCATTCAAGAGGTCCAATTATAGAATAATACTTTATAACCCGAGGGACTTAACTACAATGTTGAAGTCCATTAAGGGTTTAAGATAATATCTTTGGATGTCCTATTATGAATCTTTTGTATGAGATATGGAAGATTCTATGAGGATTTGGATGGATCACATACAACCACAAAACATGTAAGAAAACACATAAGCACAAATTTAGTTAACTTGATTCTTTAATTTGTTATCTTTAGGTATGGATATTTAAAGCACACTAGGAATCCAATCCATGGATTCATTTGGCACTATAATGATTTTTAAGGATCTATCTATAAAGATAGAGGGATTCTCAATAAGAGTTTGGCTTTGTTTCTTAATAGAAACGAGTGTTTAAGGTTCTTGGGGGAGATCACAAGTGATCATAAAATGACAGAACCATACGAGTAGTTTGTCTTTGGGTTGACATCATAAGGTTGCATCAAGCATTCACACAACGCATAAATTTTGCAGAAATAAAAACAACAATTCTTTATTTATGTAACAACCGAATTGTTTTGAAGTGTCAAAAGATAACAACCAAGGAAATACAAAACACTAATTGTTCACTGCTGCATCATTGTTCATGTTTGCCTCATTGATGTTGAACACTAGTCCACGCGCTGGGGGTATGTTAACAAGTCTTGGGCAATTGTTCCTATAGTGGGTAAGGTCACCACAGTTATAACATGACCCCGGAGGGAACCGTGCTTGAACAGCAGCAGGATTTGCAGTAGCTTGATTTGCATAACGACAAACATTGATCAAATGTCCCAACCGCCCACAGTGGGTACATTTGTGACACTGCTCTTGCTCTATATGATGACGATTGCACTTGTTGCACAAAGGTGCGGTACCAACATAGTTTTGTCTTTTGCGAGGTTGTGCTGGCTGGTTTGGTGCAACCTGTTTGTCTTGAGCAGTTACAGCATAGTTTTGAGAGGCTTTGCGCTTCTTCTTCTTGGACACCTCAACATTTTCTTCCTTTGGTTCCACATGAGTAGTCTTGTCAGATGGTCTTAAGTCGCCTTTCCGAAACAGCTTGCGCTTCCTGATATGGGATTCAGTCAGAGTGGCAGCCAATTCAATGGCTTGTCTGACAGTAGTAGGGTTGCTGCCAGTAACGATATCCTGAACTACGTCAGGAAGACCATCAATGTATTTCTCAATCGCCTTATCCAGAGGCGTAACCATAGCAGGGCATAACAAGCTCAATTCCTCATAGCGGTCAGTATAGGCTCGATGTTCCCCACTATCTTGCTTTAAATCATCAAATTCCCTTTCTAGAGCCCTTAGCTCATGACGAGGACAGAATTCCTTCATCATAAGAACCCTAAGCTCGGCCCAAGTCTGTGCTAATGCAACCTCAGCACCGCGGTCTCTCATAACCCCGTTCCACCACGTAAGAGCCCTCTTCTGAAACACACTCGAAGAAAACTCGACCTTGCGATTTTCAGGACACTAAACGTGACGGAAAGTATTCTCAATGCTCTCGAACCATTGAAGAAGCCCAGTTGCTCCCTCAGAACCACTAAACTTGAGCGGTTTAGCCGAGTTGAAATTCTTGAAATTGCATGGAGCATTGTTGTTGTTGGTGGCTTGAATCAGTTGAGCATAAAGATTTGGGAAGGCAGCAGCCATTTGCTGCGCGATGATTTCCGCCAGTTCGGCATTCGCCATCTGATTGTCGCGTCGAGGAGGCATTCTAAAAGAGGAAACATGAGAGGAAACGAGTGAGAGGATTAGACGAAAAGAATGAAATGAAACAAATCTGATGAAAGCGAGGATAGTGGTCATTTGTTTGTTACTACAAAGCAACAAACGACCCGGTGATTAATCAAAGTAAATAGGTCAAAAATAATGTATCGCGAAGACATGCTCGCCTATAAGTGGACACTCACCCCAAGAGTTCCCAGGTAAGAGTGACTGGTCCGATTATGTGGATTTGTACGAACACTCTAGCCTTAGACAGAAAACTCAGGGTACAAGCACCCACCCTTACAGTTTGCACGTGTTCACATTATTTAGAACTCAAAACTTTGACGAGAGTTTTGAAAATTCAAAGGGGTTCAAAACCTTATAACAGAGGGTTCAAAACCTTATAACAGAGGGTTCAAAACCTAGTAATCAATCATCCTAGAACAGATGATTAGTTTTCAAAGCGGTTTTGAAATTTATGTTCTTGTTGTGGTCGTCGCCTAAGGATAGGTGACGGTATCGTTTTATGACAAAACGCAAGTAAACTCGCGTTAGGGTCCTAGGAAGGTTATAAACTAGGTCAAAGCATTACTAATAACCTAATTCCCTATAACCATTGGCTCTGATACCAACTTTTCTGTCACACCCCGACCACGTGGAACAACAAAACGTGGCGGAAACGTCGGGGAGTGTTGTAACAGAATCATTGTTTCATGACACATGGAAATTGAAATATTTTTTTATTGATTAAATGAACTCATTGTTCTATTACAATCAAATAAGTACAACTATGATCTTCTAAGATTTAAAGTTGCTAAGGCACGAGTCCATCCTAAATGTAGCATGTATCAACAATCATCTCAAGACAGCACCTGAAACATGTGTAAAAATAGGTACGTCAGCATAAAAATGCCTGTGAGATACATAGGTTTTGTGAAAATGGGATTCATGACTTGAGTTTAAAGAAAACGTTTAATAACAGTCAGTCATGAACCTTGTAATTTGCTTTGTCTTGTAAATCTTTTGAAAAACGATAAGATCAGATGATATGTATAGTTAAATGTAAGGTTAAATGGATAACCTAGTAAAAATGAGTTTGTATAAGATAAGTTGTTGTAAAACAATGTCTAATGAAAACTATGTTATTTGTATAAAGTGTTATATGACTTAAATTGAAATGATTCAAATAACACTACGATATGTAATACCATACAAACACTTATATATAGGAAGTACCAGCGGCGTATCCACCATGCTTGTATCATATTACACACGCCTCGTTACTTAAGTTACTTACGCAAACCAAACCACCAATATAGAATGTTTATGTTTAAACCAATAGTCCAAGGTTATTGTATAACGCAAGTTAAATGTAAACCATGTAATGTATAAACAAAAGTTAAGTATGGTAAGTGAAATGAGATTTCTTAAACCACAAGTAAAAATGTACAAAACAGAGTGTTTGAATAAATCAAAAGTTATGCTTTGTAAAACAATGTAAGGTTAAACGAATAACCTTATAGTAGCATATTAACAGTATACTTTGGATTTGTAAATAACATATTAAAAATATGTTTTGGTTTGTTGATAAAATATATATGTTGGTTCTGTACAATTACCACACATGAGAGTATATCAAACTGTACTTTTGGGAGTATATCAAAATATACTTTTAGGTGCGATTTAAGAATTCATTCAGACCTAGTGCATCAAACTACACCTTTGAGACTATAAGGATACCACAAAGGAAATCCCTATTTGGATGGAGAAACAAATTGGTTTCAGACATTCCATGACAACAGGAATGAGGTGTCTAGTCCTATAGCGCTATATCAAACTACCAACCGGTCTGGTGAACAAAATAAGTACTATTCCAACAATTAATTATGTAATCTTTGAGAAATCAGTGTTTAAACCATAGATAATCATTTAGTTTGTCAAAAGATAAATACTAACATGTATAATCAATCATACTTTGAAATCATGAAAATAACAGATAGGTACACATGCTTCACCCCAAAACAGTTGAAAACAGTAAAAGAGGGGACTATGTACTCACCTGAGATTGCTTTGAAGTTCTTGTATAACAACCAAATAACGCTAGAGATCACGGATATCAACGGCACCTAATATAGGTAACTATGTTAATATACCGGACCTAAATCGGAGGATCAGATAGTATGCGGGTTCGTAAACCAAACGAGTATGGAGACTCGTGAAATATGGTTTAACAAAGCCTACATACAAAAATGAAACCTAACCTAAGTGCTTGCGACCCATTACGACCCGTTTAGGTAGCTTATGCTACCTTAACGCGTCGTTCGCGTAGAACGCGTTTGGAACGCCTAACATCGTGGCCATAAGGTATAACCTCGGAAGGTTATAGCTATGGTCACCTAATGTGTTTGGTCGGATCCTAATGATCGACCAAATGGGTCGGGTTCGAAAGTATAAGCGATGGTTTAGATCGCTTACCTTACGACCCTATATAAGCACTATATTAAAAGTGACGAGCTAAGCATGTTAGAACATGCTTAACTAAGTTTAGAAAACAGGTTTGGCATCAAAACAAATGGCTTTGATGCTCACGAGTAGTTTGGTTACAAAATACGCAAGAATGCGCATTTTGGCCGAAACTACGACTCGTCACTGAGCCTAGATAACGTGGTAATCAGTAGGTATAGTCACTACGGACTATAACCATCGTGATCACGCTCACGTTATGAAGTTCCAACGAACTTCGTGTTGACCATAGGCTGGTCAACGCAGAAAGTCAAACAAAACGTTGACTTTCGGACTCGAAAAGCGAATAAAAGAACGAAAGAACACTTACGAAGGGTCCCCGAAAGCTAATCTTGATCCAGGAGCTCAGGTATGAAGCAAAGGCCTCAACTTAGAGCTTTAGATCAGATTTTGTGAGTTTTTAGCAAAAAGGGGGGGGGGGGTATTTATAGGAAAAGCAAGACCGGTAGGATCGTTTCTTGAATATCGTGTCACGATCCATGCCGTACACTTGTCGCAAAGTTGTGGTGCCTTATTTTGCCCCCACCATAGGAATTCGACACATGTCGTTGCCCTTTGTGTGATCGAAAGGCCAATGCAAATGGATCTAAACATTGAATCTGGTCTGTTTGTCTGATGCGGCCCGCGTCAGGATTCACACAAGGCTCAGGCGGGCCGCCTGGCCTTGTCTGATCCGCACAAACTTTCAGCAATTACAGTTTTAGTCCCTGTTGCGTATTTAAGCTATTTCCGACACTTCTAAGGCCCGTAAAGCCAACTTTAAGGCCCTAAAATGATGCCTAAACATTGTGGACATGAAACATGCTCAAAAATATGCCGGATGTTGGTTCGTTTGGCCGTACGATCGCGATGTTCGGTTAATTACGACGGAATGCGCATAAGCGCGAAAAATGATCCAAATGACGCGACGAATGGATTTTTCTCATGCCAAACACTAAGGCAAAATATTATGATGCTTACATAAATTTTTGGATGTCCGGATGTATTCAGAACGTAAGTGATGCGCGAAAGTGCAAACTTGTGCACTTTTTGACACTTTTAGCCCCTGAATGATCCAAAAGTTTGTTTTAGCATACCAAACCCCTCAAAGCCTATTTCTAAGCTATGTAAATGATATTTACGGTATGTTTAACTTATGGACATGTTCCGGAATGTTCGTTACGGTTCAAATTGGCATACTTTCGCAGTTTGTCAAGTTTAGTCCCTATAAGCGAATTAACTTGTTTTTGCCATACCAAAGCCTTCAAAACTTATTTCTAAGTTATGTAAAGGTTATTTAAGGTAAGTTAAGCCTATTTCACTATTCCAGAGTGTTCGTTGGATTAAACTGGTTATTTTTACACATCAGAGCGCGTATAACCCTCCAGAAAACGAATTAAAGCTTAAAATCGAACAAGAGTTGATATGTGCAAATGATACACATATTTTTACAAATCCCAAGTATGAAATACAATATTCATTGGTTTGGCATTTGTTTGATGGTTGAAGTGACACAGGTGTCACAGTCTCCCCTACTTTAGGAAATTTCGTCCCGAAATTTAATTCTAGAGGAAACTTGTGAGGACAGCTGTGACGGTTTCGCCTTCTAATAGATCCATTGAACCCTTAAGTAAAGCTCTGGGCCATGTTAGGACTCTTAGCGAATTTGTTAACCCTCAAAGTGAATTCCTTGTAATAGTAAAACATGAAATTTTGGACTACTGACAGAAGAACGTTCCTTATGAAGGCTTATCATAGGAAACTCGGTGTGTGATTGAGATCAAAATTAGGGGAGTGTGAGAATAAATGATATTGGTCGAGGTCCAAGACTTCTCCCGTATCATTATTCTTGTCACTAGGTCTTAACACATGACGAAACTTCCTGTGGCTCCTGTGCACTGAATTCCATAATTATGTAGGCCTCCATAATTACGTAATTCCTTGCACAGTCCGCACAGTCCATTTCATAATGCGTAGGAAAAATTACTTGAATAAACATGAAGCGATTCGACTAGACCACCAAAGGATCCTTTTAATTAGACCAACGAACGATCTTTTTAACTAGATCAACACATGATCTTCTTAACTAGACCGTCGTACGATCTCTTTAAATAGACTACTTAAGGGATCATTTTTAGTTACATCATCACATGATATTTCTAATCAGATTTTCAAAATCAATCTGTTTAACCAGACCATTCAAGAGGTCCAATTATAGAATAATACTTTATAACCCGAGGGACTTAACTACAATGTTGAAGTCCATTAAGGGTTTAAGATAATATCTTTGGATATCCTATTATGAATCTTTTGTATGAGATATGGAAGATTCTATGAGGATTTGGATGGATCACATACAACCACAAAACATGTAAGAAAACACATAAGCACAAATTTAGTTAACTTGATTCTTTAATTTGTTATCTTTAGGTATGGATATTTAAAGCACACTAGGAATCCAATCCATGGATTCATTTGGCACTTTAATGATTTTTAAGGATCTATCTATAAAGATAGAGGGATTCTCAATAAGAGTTTGGCTTTGTTTCTTAAAAGAATCGAGTGTTTAAGGTTCTTGGGGGAGATCACAAGTGATCATAAAATGACAGAACCATACGAGTAGTTTGTCTTTGGTTGACATCATAAGGTTGCATCAAGCATTCACACAACGCATAAATTTTGCAGAAATAAAAACAACAATTCTTTATTTATGTAACAACCGAATTGTTTTGAAGTGTCAAAAGATAACAACCAAGGAAATACAAAACACTAATTGTTCACTGCTGCATCATTGTTCATGTTTGCCTCATTGATGTTGAACACTCGTCCACGCGCTGGGGGTATGTTAACAAGTCTTGGGCAATTGTTCCTGTAGTGGGTAAGGTCACCACAGTTATAACATGACCCCGGAGGGAACCGTGCTTGAACAGCAGCAGGATTTGCAGCAGCTTGATTTGCATAACGACAAACATTGATCAAATGTCCCAACCGCCCACAGTGGGTACATTTGTGACACTGCTCTTGCTCTAGATGATGACGATTGCACTTGTTGCACAAAGGTGCGGTACCAACATAGTTTTGTCTTTTGCGAGGTTGTGCTGGCTGGTTTGGTGCAACCTGTTTGTCTTGAGCAGTTACAGCATAGTTTTGAGAGGCTTTGCGCTTCTTCTTCTTGGACACCTCAACATTTTCTTCCTTTGGTTCCACATGAGTAGTCTTGTCAGATGGTCTTAAGTCGCCCTTCCGAAACAGCTTGCGCTTCCTGATATGGGATTCAGTCAGAGTGGCAGCCAATTCAATGGCTTGTCTGACAGTAGTAGGGTTGCTGCCAGTAACGATATCCTGAACTACGTCAGGAAGACCATCAATGTATTTCTCAATCGCCTTATCCAGAGGCGTAACCATAGCAGGGCATAACAAGCTCAATTCCTCATAGCGGTCAGTATAGGCTCGATGTTCCCCACTATCTTGCTTTAAATCATCAAATTCCCTTTCTAGAGCCCTTAGCTCATGACGAGGATAGAATTCCTTCATCATAAGAACCCTAAGCTCGGCCCAAGTCTGTGCTAATGCAACCTCAGCACCGCGGTCTCTCATAACCCCGTTCCACCACGTAAGAGCCCTCTTCTGAAACACACTCGAAGAAAACTCGACCTTGCGATTTTCAGGACACTGAACATGACGGAAAGTATTCTCAATGCTCTCGAACCATTGAAGAAGCCCAGTTGCTCCCTCAGAACCAATAAACTTGAGCGGTTTAGCCGAGTTAAAATTCTTGAAATTGCATGGAACATTGTTGTTGTTGGTGGCTTGAATCAGTTGAGCATAAAGATTTGGGAAGGCAGCAGCCATTTGCTGCGCGATGATTTCCGCCAGTTCGGCATTCGCCATCTGATTGTCGCGTCGAGGAGGCATTCTAAAAGAGGAAACATGAGAGGAAACGAGTGAGAGGATTAGATGAAAAGAATGAGATGAAACAAATCTGATGAAAGCGAGGATAGTGGTCATTTGTTTGTTACTACAAAGCAACAAACGACCCCGGTGATTAATCAAAGTAAATAGGTCAAAATTAATGTATCGCGAAGACATGCTCGCCTATAAGTGGACACTCACCCCAAGAGTTCCCAGGTAAGAGTGACTGGTCCGATTATGTGGATTTGTACAAACACTCTAGCCTTAGACAGAAAACTCAGGGTACAGGCACCCACCCTTACAGTTTGCACATGTTCACATTATTTAGAACTCAAAACTTTGACGAGAGTTTTGAAAATTCAAAGGGGTTCAAAACCTTATAACAGAGGGTTTAAAACCGTATAACAGAGGGTTCAAAACCTAGTAATCAATCATCCTAGAACAGATGATTAGTTTTCAAAGCGGTTTTGAAATTTATGTTCTTGTTGTGGTCGTCGCCTAAGGATAGGTGACGGTATTGTTTTATGACTAAACGCAAGTAAACTCGCGTTAGGGTCCTAGGAAGATTATAGACTAGGTCAAAGCAATACTAATAACCTAATTCCCTATAACCATTGGCTCTGATACCAACTTTTCTGTCACACCCCGACCACGTGGAACAACAAAACGTGGCGGAAACGTCGGGGAGTGTTGTAACAGAATCATTGTTTCATGACACATGGAAATTGAAATATTTTTTTATTGATTAAATGAACTCATTGTTCTATTACAATCAAATAAGTACAACTATGATCTTCTAAGATTTAAAGTTGCTAAGGCACGAGTCCATCCTAAATGTAGCATGTATCAACAATCATCTCAAGACAGCACCTGAAACATGTGTAAAAATAGGTACGTCAGCATAAAAATGCCTGTGAGATACATAGGTTTTGTGAAAATGGGATTCATGACTTGAGTTTAAAGAAAACGTTTAATAACAGTCAGTCATGAACCTTGTAATTTGCTTTATCTTGTAAATCTTTTGAAAAACGATAAGATCAGATGATATGTATAATTAAATCTAAGGTTAAATGGATAACCTAGTAAAAATGAGTTTGTATAAGATAAGTTGTTGTAAAACAATGTCTCATGAAAAGTATGTTATTTGTATAAAGTGTTATATGACATAAATTGAAATGATTCAAATAACACTACGATATGTAATACCATACAAACACTTATATATAGGAAGTACCAGCCGTGTATCCACCATGCTTGTATCATATTACACACGCCTCGTTACTTAAGTTACTTACGCAAACCAAACCACCAATATAGAATGTTTATGTTTAAACCAATAATCCAAGGTTATTGTATAACTCAAGTTAAATGTAAACCATGTAATGTATAAACAAAAGTTAAGTATGGTAAGTGAAATGAGATTTCTTAAACCACAAGTAAAAATGTACAAAACAGAGTGTTTGAATAAATCAAAAGTTATGCTTTGTAAAACAATGTAAGGTTAAACGAATAACCTTATAGTAGCATATTAACAGTATACTTTGGATTTGTAAATAACATATTAAAAATATTTTTTGGTTTGTTGATAAAATATATATGTTGGTTCTGTACAATTACCACACATGAGAGTATATCAAACTGTACTTTTGGGAGTATATCAAAATATACTTTAAAGGTGCGATTTAAGAATTCATTCAGACCTAGTGCATCAAACTACACCTTTGAGACTATAAGGATACCACAAAGGAAATCCCTATTTGGATGGAGAAACAAATTGGTTTCAGACATTCCATGACAACAGGAATGGGGTGTCTAGTCCTATAGCGCTATATCATACTACCAACCGGTCTGGTGAACAAAATAAGTACTATTCCAACAATTAATTTTGTAATCTTTGAGAAATCAGTGTTTAAACCATAGATAGTCATTTTGTTTGTCAAAAGATAAATACTAACATGTATAATCAATCATACTTTGAAATCATGAAAATAATAGATAGGTACACAAGCTTCACCCCAAAACAGTTGAAAACAGTAAAAGAGGGGACTATGTACTCACCTGAGATTGCTTTGAAATTCTTGTATAACAACCAAATAACGCAGGGGATCACGGATATCAACGGCACCTAATATAGGTAACTATGTTAATATACCGGACCTAAATCGGAGGATCGGATAGTATGCGGGTTCGTAAACCAAACGAGTATGGAGACTCGTGAAATATGGTTTAACAAAGCCTACATACTAAAATGAAACCTAACCTAAGTGCTTGCGACCCATTACGACCCGTTTAGGTAGCTTATGCTACCTTAACGCGTCGTTCGCGTAGAACGCGTTTGGAACGCCTAACATCGTGGCCATAAGGTATAACCTCGGAAGGTTATAGCTATGGTCACCTAATGTGTTTGGTCAGATCCTAATTGTCGACCAAATGGGTCGGGTTTGAAAGTATAAGCGATGGTTTAGATCGCTTACCTTACGACCCTATATAAGCACTATACTAAAAGTGACGAGCTAAGCATGTTAGAACATGCTTAACTAAGTTTAGAAAACAGGTTTGGCATCAAAACAAACGGCTTTGAAGCTCACGAATAGTTTGGTTACAAAATACGCAAGAATGCGCATTTTGGCCGAAACTACGACTCGTCACTGAGCCTAGATAACGTGGTAATCAGTAGGTATAGTCACTACGGACTATAACCATCGTGATCACGCTCACGTTATGAAGTTCCAACGAACTTCGTGTTGACCATAGGCTGGTCAACGCAGAAAGTCAAACAAAACGTTGACTTTCGGACTCGAAAAGCGAATAAAAGAATGAAAGAACACTTACGAAGGGTCCCCGAAAGCTAATCTTGATCCAGGAGCTCAGGTATGAAGCAAAGGCCTCAACTTAGAGCTTTAGATCAGATTTTGTGAGTTTTTAGCAAAAGGGGGGGGGTATTTATAGGAAAAGCAAGACCGTTAGGATCGTTTCTTGAATATCGTGTCACGATCCATGCCGTACACTTGTCGCAAAGTTGTGGTGCCTTATTTTGCCCCCACCATAGGAATTCGACACGTGTCGTTGCCCTTTGGGTGATCGAAAGGCCAATGCAAGTGGATCTAAACATTGAATCTGGTCTGTTTGTCTGATGCGGCCCGCGTCAGGATTCACACAAGGCTCAGGCGGGCCGCCTGGCCTTGTCTGATCCGCACAAACTTTCAGCAATTACAGTTTTAGTCCCTGTTGTGTATTTAAGCCATTTCCGACACTTCTAAGGCCCGTAAAGCCAACTTTAAGGCCCTAAAATGATGCCTAAACATTGTGGACATGAAACATGCTCAAAAATATGCCGGATGTTGGTTCGTTTTGCCGTACGATCGCGATGTTCGGTTAATTACGACGGAATGCGCATAAGCGCGAAAAATGATCCAAATGACGCGACGAATGAATTTTTCTCATGCCAAACACTAAGGCAAAATATTATGATGCTTACATAAATTTTTGGTTGTCCGGATGTATTCAGAACGTAAGTTATGCGCGAAAATGCAAACTTGTGCACTTTTTGACACTTTTAGCCCCTGAATGATCCAAAAGTTTGTTTTAGCATACCAAACCCCTCAAAGCCTATTTCTAAGCTATGTAAAGGATATTTATGGTATGTTTAACTTATGGACATGTTCCGGAATGTTCGTTACAGTTCAAATTGGCATACTTTCGCAGTTTGTCAAGTTTAGTCCCTGTAAGCGAATTAACTTGTTTTTGCCATACCAAAGCCTTCAAAACTTATTTCTAAGTTATGTAAAGGTTATTTAAGGTATGTTAAGCCTATTTCACTATTCCAGAGTGTTCGTTGGATTAAACTGGTTATTTTTACGCATCAGAGCGCGTATAACCCTCCAGAAAGCGAATTAAAGCTTAAAATCGAACAAGAGTTGATATGTGCAATTGATACACATATTTTTACAAATCCCAAGTATGAAATACAATATTTCATTGGTTTGGCATTTGTTTGATGGTTGAAGTGACACAGGTGTCACAACCCGGAACATAAAAATATTACTAGAAGCATTTTTTTAATGTTTCTGAGCTAGTTATGGTCCCCGAACACCATAACACCTCTTATAACATAATAACACATCAAGTCCCTAAAAATTACACTTGAGAGCTAACTTGTTTATAAAATTAAAGTTTGGATTTTACACTTTGCCCCCCCCCAATCTTGTCTACGGTTACAAAGGGGTGGCCCCCACAAAATATTTGCCAAATCCTACTAAATCCCATTTGATATTATTTTGATATTACTTGGATTTGTTTTGATTTTATAAGATATTGTGATCTTTGAAGATATGATATGATTATAAATAAGATACTAGAACTCCACCTACATCCACACACCATATTCAACCTCCTTCTCTCCCTCCTTGTTCTCGGCCTCAACCCACCACCACACTACCACCATTTTCATCCAACATCCTTCCATTCCAAGGTGCACACAAGGTGTTAGGAGCTAAGTTAAGAGGTGTGGAGCTTGTGGATCTTGAAGGACCTTCTTCATTTGCTATTATCCTTCATTTTTGTCATCTTCAAGTTCTAGTAATCTTCCCTAGCCTTGTTGCTAGTGGTGAGCCCTCATAGTCTCTTATTACTTCATATCTTGATGGTTAAAAGATGGTATATATTGTTAAACACAAGAACACTAAAGAATATGAACAGGAATCTTCAACATAAGCTTAAAAGCATAAGAATACATGTTGAAAATGTTAATTTGCTTCTTGTTGATTGATTATTAGTGTTAGTAATACTACTAGATTGTGATTAAACACATGATCTAGTAAGTTAAAGTGGTGATCTTGTGAAAGACCAAGATCATCATACTTTATGTCTTCATGAACTTGAATGATGAAAGTGATTTTCATATGAAAAGATGATCTAAACAAAATACAAACCTTGTAAATAGATGATTACAAAAATAATCTTCCCAAGAAACCAAGTTTATTTACAAGATGTACAAGTCATGGTTTCTAAGTAAACTAATAATATTTTTAGTGTTTAAACAAGACTGGAAACATGATTGTAACAAGAAAAATACAAAAGAAATATTTTTTTAGAAAAATCATCTTACAAGTTGTAAATGACCAAATCCTTTAATAAAGTGATTTACAAACAAATAACCATGTTTTAAGGGTAACTAAACCTACTAAATAACATGGTAAGTTACTACAAGTTTTTACAAAAACTTCAAGTTCATGATGTAGTATAATTTACTTGATTTTGACACTCGGTGAGTGTTAAATGAGTTGATAATTGTTGTGATGATTTTAAAAGAAAATAAACACATGTTTTGAAAACATGGGAAACCTCCATTTTTAGGGGAACCCATGTCAAAATTTCTATAAATTTTGACACTTAGAAAAATACAAGTTTGGTGAAACTTATTCCCTAAAAATATTTACCAAGGTTTCCCTAATTTTTGTGTAAACTTCAAGTAAAGAAATGATGATTTCTTCAAGATAAAAACTGATATTAAGTATGTATATTTTTAAGAAATATATATATATATATATATATATATATATATATATATATATATATATATATATATATATATATATATATATATATATATATATATATATTTGTTGATCACTAAATTTTGTGCTAAGTGTATGTAGTATGTATTACATGAAATAGTGTATTAGGACGTGAAAATGCACTAAATACTCCTAAGGAGTAAAAATACAAAAAAAATACACATAAAACATGCTTAGACAAATACAAGAGAATATATTTATGAAAATATGTTTCTTCATAGAATAAATAACTTGGACAAGTTATGAACATGAAATGAAGTTTTTGGACAAGATACATAATTCGGGTGAAAAATACAAGATACTTATATTTATTGTGAGAAAATAATATAAGTATGACACATAGTTAAAAATATAAATTATTTTTAACACAAGAACAAATCCATAAAAGATGGTGACTTGTACTTGTGCGATACAAGTGTAGTGACTAACGTTAATAAAACACGTTTAGGTCACGACGCTAGATAAGCAAAATCCGGTGAAGTTTACAGTGCAAGGAACGCAAAGTTGTGAGTTCATGCTCCCCCTTTTCTTTTAACTATTTTCAGTTTTATAGTTTCGGGGGTGAAATACATGTTACAATGTTTACAAATGGTATGATGGATACAAAAACAAGAAGCACTCTTGGTGATAACTAGTACCAAGTATGATGCGTTTAAAGGAATGATACGAGAAATCGTGTCACGAATAGGGTACCATAAGCACCATTAATCGTGTACATACTAAGACCGCAGAACAAAAGGTTAGATCTAATGGGTTTTCGGGCAGCCACACTCTTGGTGAAAACTAGTACCGAGTAGTGCTTTTGTGTCTCAGTCGTGAATCGACAACTAGAAAAATGCCTATGGTTTGGTTGTTTCCTATGTCTTGTCACATGTTAATGGCCTTGCAACCCATTAACAACTTGATTTATACAAGAATACTTGATTTATACAAGAATACTTGATTTATACAAGATACATACCATGTTTTTCATACAAAGTATACTACGTTCAATACAAGAACTGCATGAATTCACACCAACATTATGTTGGCGTTTTTCCAAAAACTCATGTATTTCAGGTAACTAAAGTGGATGTGCGCGCGGTCTTACTCATGCTCCTGGATGTTGTTTATGTTTATCCTTAAATAAAGTTGTAAACTTTCAGACAATGTGTTGTCTTGTGATGTAAACACTTAAACTATGTTTTCCGTTGTGTAAATGGTGTTTGAAGTTATTTTTATGAGCATGTAGTATGTTTACCAATCGTATGCAATGAAAACCTTTCATGATCACACCTCGTGCTTCCGCCTTAGAAAGGGGTGTGACAAAACAAGCCTTAGAAAAGTAATGAACCACCACAAGGATCACCCCATGCTTGCAAATGTGCTTCGAAAGGTTTCAATATATGCTATTTAGCTTTTGGCTTTTGAGCTATGACGTAAGGCAGATGGGTTGAGAGCCTAAGGTTTAACTTGTGGTTGCCAGCTTTTTACCAGTTGTAGTTTGCCACGTGCTTGTCGTTTGGATAAGTTAGAAAAAAACAGTACGTTTACATATTGACTCTTGGCTATTATGATTTCACTACCTAATTTACTACCATATGTTTTCGTTCATAGGGGGCAAATCCAAATGAATTTGATAGACGCGTTCTGGAAAAAGCTTGACTTCCAGCCGGCAAGGCGTGGGATTGAAGATATCGATGTAGACGCAGAGTTTGAAAAACTTAAACAACAAATCAATCCAACACCTCCTCAGGTGAAAAAGAGCTACCTGGAAAAATTTAAAGAAATCATCATGCCAGGCAAGAATACCAAAAAACCTCCTGTTGTTCAAATGAACACCCGTGGTCGTCCAACATTAAAAACGCAAGAACAAAGGACGGCAGAAGCTACAAGAAAAAGCTTGTATATATCGTCCGAAGAAAGTTGGTTCGACGGCTCGTACGATCTTCCTCGTCACAGCGCGTACGCATCATCCCAAGACTCTCGAAGACATAAAAAACAACAACCGCTTAACCTTCACCCCGATTTCCCAAATATCATGTTGGGTCCTAAGTTGGATATAGCTGTCGGGAACTATGGATCTCAAATTCCAAAAGTGTTTCAACCATAAATCTCGAAGATAAAGGATGTGAAACCAGATGGTCACTGTGGGTTTCGATCAGTAGCTGTGGGGTTAGGACAGAAACAAGCAAAGTATCTGTCTATCCAGCGACAACTTTTGTTGGAGATGCGTTGAAACGAGGGTATTTGGAGGCAAGTCTTCGATCCTGAAAATGTAGGACATTACGATGAGTTGTACAACAGGATAAGTTTTGAGGGAGTGGGTATGGCAGAGCCCAAAAATAATATATGTCGATGCCTGAGATAGGATTTCTTATTGCAAAAAAATATGGTGTGATTGTTCATAAGTTGGACATTCGTGGCAGCGACACAGTTTTCCCTCTGTTGGGCGGTCCAGATGAAGCTGAGGAGCCTTATCAAGTTGTTGCGGTTGTATGCCCACCCGAACTTTATTTGGAATTCGAAAAAAACAGAGAGGGCAGCAGCCTGGGATGACAAATACAAGGATCGAATCGAAACATATTAAAGGCTAATGTGCCCACCGGTTGGCCTTAATCTTTTCCCAAATGTTCAGGATATAGATTAAGTATGTATAATTGGAATCCTATTAAATCAGTTATAATCCAAAAGTGTATTTGTTATTGTTATTGTTAAAAGTACGCCATAATATGAACAAATGCATATCTAGCATTCAAACGATGCATACGACAATTGTAGGTACGCTTTTGAATTAAAATGATTTTTTAAAAAATAAAAAAAACCCCCAAAGCGCCCCCGCTTTGGCCAAAGCGGGGCGTTTAGGGTTCCTTCTGCACACGAAGACTTGATGTGATGTTATATTCTATACGGTGTTCTAGAAAAGGGTCACGTTTGAACACTAAGCGCCGCGCTTTGTTTTTTTTTATTTTCTTAAAAATCATTTTATTCGAAAACGCACCTACAACTATTGCAAGGTGTCGTATTTTGCCATTTTAATTCAAAAACGAACCTATAACTGTAGTAAGGCATCACTTGACTGCTAGATATGCATTTGTTCGACCTTCATTTCATGCATTTAAGAGGCAGTCCTTCATTTTACGAAGTATAATGACAAAATACATCGAATACTTTCATGTATTTTGTCTTCTTTCATGTTTCCCAAAATAATTTGAAGGCTTACACTACTCATCATTTCCTGAATCCGAGTTCACTATGAAATAATGACTGTTGAATAATTTCCGCCTTGGTAGTTGTTACCATATCCATTATCCCGTTGGTAGTTGTTACCATAGTTGAATAATTGCCGCCTTGGTAGTTCTCCTTAAAGATTGCATCATTTTCCTCCTCAACCTTCTTTTTTACCTTCAAATACTCATCTTTAATGTGTTCTTCGCTTTCTATCAGTGTTTTGGCCACTTGTTCAAACTCTACTGAAAAGAATGATGGTCGGAGCTGTAGAATGAGATCCTCCACTGTTGGGTTATCATCTTTCAAACCCATTTTCCCAAAATTGGAGATGATCAAATGCTTGAAGTGGAACTTGAAAAATGCTTTTTGCTTGCTGTAGAAAAAAAACCCTAAATATGAAAAGATGTAAGTGAAAACTGTATTGAAGATCGTGAATGAAGACGACGAAGTTTTCACTCCTGTAGAGTGATCTTCATCACTTGAAGTTATACCCAAATCTTGGATCTCTTCTAATATCAAATTTCTTCGTTTCCCATGATTATGAAACCTCATTTCGTGAGGTGTTCTTCTTTCATGTTTCCCAAAATAATTTAAAGGCTCACAAATTTCAATATCATTTTGGTGATTTTCTGAGTGTTTATAACCTTCGTCTGATTCTGAAGACAATAACTCGCTATATGTATTTTTATGTATCCGCCTGCGATTTTGTGACATTTGCACATTTTTCAATCATTTTACAATTCCAAATATTTTCGTATTCAATAAAATCTCACCCTTTATACCAACCAAACAACATATCACATCATAAAGTGACAAATATAATCAAACCATCAACCACTAGATATAACCAAAAAAATTTGAGTAACAGTTATCCATACACATGTGCATATGTATCATTTTCTTTGACAAATTCCATAATACATTACTAACAGACAATTGCACTTTAATTTACACTACCATTCACAATATACTACTTTTACATTAGTAATATTAGAAATACACATGTGCATCTATATGTATGAACATGTTATAACATTTTTTGTTACACTACTTTGAATAAACATTCCCTTTCATCTATCATACCATCCATAATACACTATCATTAGCTCCTACCATCCGTAATACAATACCATTACCTCCTGTCACACCCCAACCGAAGGCGAAATCATCGGGGCGCGGCACTAGGCGAATCAAATTGCTCAAGAGAATCCATAACAACTATTTAGTGACAATATTTAATGCATTCTTATCCCATACTAATAAACAATGTATCAGCAAACAATTATACAGACTTCATGTTCTCTCAAACAATACAAATCCGACAACCTAGATTTATCATGAGTTTCTAGACTTCCTAGTTTGTTTTCGAGATAGTATGCGATTAACCTGCAACGTACGTTAAAATAAAGTAATACAAAAAGCGTTGGCGAGTATACAAGTTTGATATAGTAATAAAGTAGATATAAGCGCCGCGAATTTCCACATACATAAACGGGATACACAACATACACACTACAAGACAAATACTACCAGCTAAGTCACTCGATGACTGCGATGGGTGCGACATTTGTGCCATTACGATCATCATACAAATACGAATCCAATGAAATCTTGTATTTCATTCTCGGGATTTGTATAATCACATGTGACAAGTACATATATCAAGTTTCGTATGATTCCGAACTCTCGAGAAGCTTTTCTAGAAGTTATACGCAAACTGTTACGTAAACGTAATCAGTTTAACGCGACATACACTCCAGAATAGTGACATAAGCTTAACATACCTTAAATAACCTTTACATAACTTAGAAATAAGTTTTAAAGGGTTTGGTATGGCAAAAACAAGTTTATTCGATCACAGGGACTAATTGCGACAAACTGCAAAAGTCTGCCGATTCGCATAGAAATGAACACTCTGGAACAAGATCATAAGCTAAACATACCTTAAATATCCCTAACATAGCTTAGAAATAAGTTTTGAGGGGTCCGATATGCGAAAATACGCTTATTTGATCAGAGGGACTAAAAGCGTTCTGACCATATCCGGACATCCAAAAATTTTTGTAATCACTAAAATATTTTATTTTAGTGATAGGAATGCAAAAGTACCTTTCGTTCCGCAATTTTGTATCGTTTTCACGTGCGTTCGAGTTTTGTCGTAATTAACCAAACAACGCGATTGTACGGCCAAACGAACCGACATCTGTGATATTTCCAAGCATATTTCAAGTCCCCTATGCTTTAACATCCTTGTAGAGCCTTGAAAATGGATTAACGGGGGTTAAACGCGTCGAAATCTATCTTAAATGTGTGCAGGGACTAAAGATGTCAAATACTGAAACTATGTTGCATGCTGTCGCGTCAAGCGACGCCATGGGGGTGGTGCTGTCGCGCCATGCGACCCCCTTATGTCGACAGAAACCTCATTTCAGCTAACCAGCTTGCTGCACATGTATTTTTAAGGCTAGTTTTGCAATATTGTGGGTATTTTGTGTGATGAACAAGGCTTCAAATCATGTCCAAACACTTATAGGGTTGATATCATTCCTTGGGCAATACACAATACATGTGGCATCATCTTATGGCCTCTCAAAAACTATAAATACCCTCCAATTCTGCCATCTTCATTGCTCATTCCCATTTTTCTTCTCCTCTTCAACTCTAAGTGAAGGCTACCATCTTTGGATGCCTTCCACCTGAGTTCTTCTAGTCATTTTTGCAGCCTTAGAGCACTTGTAAGTGTTCTTTCTTGGCTAGTTCATTTATTTCAGCAATTACAAGCTGAAAGTCAAACAGTTTGACTACCGTTTGACTTTCGGTTTTGACAATGAATTGGTCAAGTAAAAGTTCAATCGAACTTTGCAACGTGAGCGTAATCACGATGGTTATAATCCCTTGCGATTATACCTACTGATTACCACACTGACTAGTCGAAGTGACGAGTCAAAGTTTCAGTCAAAATGCACGTTTATGTGCATTTTGCGACGAAACTATTTTCGGGTATCAAAACACTTTGTTTTGATACCAAATCAGTTTTCTAACTTAGTTAAACATGTCTTAACATGTTTAACCTGTCACTTTTAGTTTAGTGCTTATTTAGGGTCGTAAGTCAAGCGGTCTCGACAACCGCTCAGACTTTCGAACCCGACCTGTTTGGTGATTCATCAGGATCCGACCAAACATATTTTGTGACCATAGTTGTATATAGGGAATAACCTTCCGAGGTTATACCTTGTGGTTACTTAGTTTGATTAGTTGTATGATAGGTAGTTTATATGCCTTAGGAAAATGACCAAAATACCCTTTTTACGCATAATTTGAGTTTAAGCATATGTAACCAAAATTTTGACACTTAAACTGATTATGCAACATAATTAAACATGTTAGGGCATATAATACCTGTCATAGGACTAGTTAGGCTATCCGAACGCGCATTTGCACAAATGACGCGTTAAAGTAGCGTAAACTACCTTAACGGGTCATAACGGGTCAAAAGCACTTAGGCTAGGTTTCAAAGCAGAACGTAGGCTTTGTTAAACTAATATAAAGTTTCAACACTCATTTGATTTACAAGACCTCATTCTATCTGATCTCCCGATTTAGGCCTCGATTATTAACATAGTGATCCGATACTAGGTGTGTCACACCCTGACTTTTGCGGAAGCGTATGATGTGTGACTGGTTTAATATCATTGCATTCAATCGGAATAAACAACTACATGATCAAAATGATGTTCATCCATTCATAAAATTTGGGTATTACAAACACTGGTTATTTAAGTTTTAAAACAAAACCTTCGACTAGGTTACAAACTAACAAAAGTGGATGACATCTAAACTTGAAGGCTACTTCTAGTTATGACACCCGCGCCCAAGATCCATCCTGTCACCTGAAATACATGTAATTTTGGAAAACATCAACAAAAGTTGAGCGAGTTCAAGCGTTATGTGTGAGTACTCGTAATCTTGTAAATCTTTGAGAGACTCCTTTGTAAACAGGTATGAAAAGCGTGTATGAACATAATTGTTTTACAAGGACTTTAAGGCATGTGAGGACGTAGGGAGCACTCATAATGAGTAAGATCATACCCTTGTCGATTTCCCTCGACTATGTCGATTTCCCTCGACTATGTCAACTTACCTTGACTATGTCAATTTCCCTTGACTATGTCGATTTCCCTCGACTATGTCGATTACCCTCGACTATGTCGATTACCCTCGACTGGGACTCCGAAGCACTGCTTGGCACTAGTTGTGACCATGAGTGGGGTTCGGCCGTACCCGTTAGATCTAACCCTCGTCCCTAATTAAGTATTAATGGCATTTCAATATCTAGTCTATGCTCACATGATCTAGTATTTCATAGGCATTTCATACCATTCAAGCATTCATAACATGTATTTCAACCCCAAGAGTTATAAAACCAAAAATAGTTAAAGAAAGGGGGAGCATGAACTCACTGTTTTGCGTCTTCAGTACTCGTAACTCAAATCTCGTTAGAAAACACGACTACCTACAATGTGCTAGGGTCTATTAGACGAGCGGACCGTGCCTTGCCTTAGTATTCATGTTTTGAGTTATGTTTCCTTTATGTCTTTAACATTATCCAAGGTTATAATACTTCTCAAGTATTTATTTTCATATTTCCTTCCCAAGGATGGGAGTATTTTCATACATGTGTATTTGTATTCTCGTATTTGTAGTTTCCAAAATAATATATTTTCAAGTTTCACTTAGAAAATATATATAGACTTGTTATGTCCAAAAATAATGTATTGTCAAGAAAATGTATATTTTTCTAAAAAATCATATATCTTCTAAATATTCTAAGAAAATATATTTCTTACTTCCAAAAATAATATATTTTCTCTTTGTCGAAAATATGATATACTTTGTAATAATAATGAAAATCATATTTTCATTCCTGGTATCCAAAATAATATTTACCAAAAATATATTTATAAGAGTACTTTCCAGAATATTTTGTAAGTTACGTTTTTGCGTTCGGTTTCACAATATCAAGTGTGTAACTTATACATTTATTCCTTGTGATTTTTGGTATTAATTTGGATTTGTACATTCTTGGTATTTGTAAGTTACATTATTTTACCCTAAAATAATATAACTATCCCACAAAGTATACAAATATTCACACAAGTGTCTTTAGTATAAAATATATATTCTAAATATATATTTATCCATTTTTATTTGCAAAAACCAACCTCCAATATTTGTATTTTTGTAACAAAATCTATGGCAAAGTTTATATGGGAAAACCAAAGTTAAAACACACTTGTAAATACTTGTTAGAAAATATTTTCTAAGTGTTTGTATTTTTAGAAAATTTTGCCATAGTTTCCTTTGAAAACGGAGGTGTCCATGCTATTGAGCATATCATTTTCTTTTCAAAATCAACACACAATAATCAACAATCAACCTTTAAACAACTTATGCTTACCAAGAGCAAAAACTATTCAGTTTACGTAACAACATGAACTTGATCTTTTTGCAAAATCTTGTAGTAACTTGATGGTATGTCTAGTAGCCTAAGTTACCATCCAAAATATATTTACTCCTTGATAAACTTCATTCTTGAAAGTTTTAGATGTTTACAACTTGTAAACATATTTTACAAAAATGTTTATTTATTAGATCTTCTTGTTTCGTAAGTGTTTCTACACCTATTTTATCACTAAAAATAGTGTAAGTTTAAGTAAAAACCATGATCTTCCAAAAATCATATTTTTAACTTGGTTTTCTTGGAAAATCATTCATAAATCTTGAATCTATAAGATTACTAGCTTACTTTGTTTATTATTTTTCAAGAAATCATTTTATTCATCAAGTTCTTGTTTACACAATAAGATGATTATCTTATGTTGTTACATAATCATCCTCCTACTTGCTAGATTATGTGTTTAATCACCATCAAGCAAGCTCCATGTGATGATTAACATCATCATCTCAAGAAATCAACAAGCAAGCATTATACATACACTAAACAACCTTATTTCATCAAGATTTCATCATATGAAAGCTTATGTTTCATGGTTCTTGTTCATGTCTTTTATTGTTCTAGTGATTTTCATCATAACACATCTTATAACCAATCAAAATGGAAGTAAACAAGGGTTATGAGAGATCTTACTACTATCTCTAAGCTAGGGAAGAAACAAGATGAATATGGAGTGGATAAAAGCAAACGGGAGAGGTCCTTGATGATCCACAAGCTCCAAGCTTCGTTAGTGACCTTCTTACACCTCAAAGTGGCCTTGGAATTGTTAGATGATGATCGAAAACGGTGGTGGTGGGGGGAGAAGTTTTGTCCGAGAGGTAGGAGGGAGAAGGAGAGTGGGTGTGGTGTGTTGAAATGTTGGTGATCATGTTTACTTATAACCAATTTAAGGTGTTTGTCCAATGGTTCTTATGTCCCACAAAATACAAGAACAATCCCATCAAATCCAAGATAAGATTTTGGTGAGATTTAGGAAGATTGTGGTGATCTTGGTGGGGTCCTTGTGACCGTAAATACCAAGGGGGAGGGGGTAAATGTAAGTTTAAATGGTAATGTAGGTAAACAGTTGGAGGTTAAGTGTTAAGTCTAGTGTTTAAGTGTTTCATGCATTATATAGTATGTTAGAGTGTTCGGGGATCATAAGTAGCTCAAAAATAATAAAACAATGCTTTTAGTAATATTTTGGTGTTCCGGGTAATGTCCGGTTTTTCGGTTAGATACCGGTTCGTTAAAGTGTCAAGTTATTCCGTTTAGTGTCCTTTAAGTACCCTTTTGTGACACTTTTAATTCCCGACACTTAGGAAAGCATTCAGGACCATTTTGCCATATTTTTGCACATTACTAGCTTGTTAAAAAAGCTGAATTTTGCTGAATTATGCAGAATTCTGCACTTTGGGTGAGTTTTAGGCAATTCCCGGCACTCAAACTATCACCGAGAAAAGTAGTTTTGTGGTCCTTACTTCCCTACACACTATACTAGTGTAATACGTCGTCTCTGGCTCATACTGGGCCTCAAAACATTGTCTATCTATGTACTGAACATCGTCAACATTTTAGTTTGTCTGATAATGGTGCCAATTTTGTTCTGTGCATTATTAGAGCTATATCGTGTTGCATGTAGCAACGATAAAAGTCTCTAAACATGAAATGCCATTGTATGTATATAACAGTAATCAGAAATTCATTTGTCTTGTAAACTAGATCATGCACAGTTATTACAGCACAGATTACTGTTCAATTAGTGTACGGAATGTACGGAAAAGTGACAGTTGTCACAGTCTCCCCCCGTTAAAAGAATTTTGTCCCGGAATTCAAGCGATGCCATCGGTCACAGGGGAGTTGTGAATCAAATGTGGTCACTTAGGTTTAAAATTTGTCTTCATGTTCCCATGTAACTCTGGGTCATGATATGAATTCTATCGTACTCAAGTAATTCAATTACGTATTTTCTGTATTTTGTGGACTCTTGGTCCGCAACCTTAACAGGTTCTATAGTAATTTTGTCGTTTGTCATTGACGTGATTCTTATTTGTGGGAACAACGACTGTTCCTTGAGTCAGACTCCTCTAAAGACTAGACACATGGAATGTGTCACGATCACTACTGATCATTTTCTAGAAATTTCAACTTGTGAGCAATGGTTCCGATCCCTACACCGGGGGTCCAACCTTTACGTTTTCTAAATCACACCACGCCTTCTCTAGGCGAGGCTCCCATTAAATCCATACTTCTTATTTCAAATTCTTATGATTTCCACCGCTCATCAGCGTAATCTTTCTGTATTCCGCGGGCTGTCTTGATATGATCACATATCTGAACGATCTTGCCTCTAGTTTTTCCTGGACCAACTCGGGCCAGTAGATTGTTTAACTCTGGTCTCCGTTCAACATGACGGGGATCGACTTATTATGTTCCATCTAAAGCTTCATACGAAGCGGTTTAAACGGCGGTGTGATAAATACTGTTGTAGGAAAACTCCACTAAGGGCAAGTGAGTGTTCCAACTTTTCATCAAAGTTTATCACACAAGCACGTATCATGTCCATACAGTCTGCATCGTTCAGTATCTTAGTCCAACTACGTTAATATTTAAGTTCTTACGATCAACGGTGTGCTGCAACCCTTGTGATCAGTAAAGGTCGTGCAGCGTTTTCTTACAGGTAATGACGTCAAATTTGCGGCGCACAATTACTGTATCTAGATCAAGGTTTCTTCTCATGATCTCTTAATCAACGTGACGCGTATACAATGCTGTGGTCTCGTTGCATCGACGCGCAATCGAGACTTTGTCGAGAAGCGTCACATAATTGCAACTCTAACTCCTTAGCTCTTGATTGCAGGGTTGGCATGAATCTCGTTTTTATCCACCATGTACCCTAAAGTTCTTACCTTGCGAATTCGAAATTCGCTTTTCGACATCTTAGCTCATAACTGTTCTTTCTCTAAGAGTTGCAAGGTAAATTGTAGCTGTTGCTCACGACCATCCTTGGTCTTCGAGCTTATGAGAATGTAGCCAATAAATATAATCATGCTCTTGTAGGATCGGTTTCGACACCGTACGATTGCGTAACGAACGTTCGACGTGCGGAATCCGTGAACGTGCGTCACCGAACACACAAGAACGTACTAATAACGTGATTCTATTGATATGATGTCGTGTACAAAGCCGTGAATCACGTAGAGAGACTTTCTCTCTGTAGACTTTCTCTCTCTAGGATTAAATCTCTAAATCTCCAAATGAGCCAAAAGTCTTAAACTTTACAACTAAATGATCTATTTATAGGCTAAGGGATATAATGAGAAATCTCATTATTTAAAAAATTTCCACCTTGCCTTTCTAACTAGATATAACACTAAAAGCTTAGAATTCTTCGGTTTCTGCTACGGACTAGATTGACGGAGGCGATAGACAGATAATGCACTAACAGACTCCCCCTTGGATATTGCCGTAGTCAATCTCGTAGCATCTTGTCTTTCTCTATCTCGAACAGAATCCCCATGGATCTGTCTTTGAGCTTCCGTTGCTCCCCCTCTCTTTAGACTCTTTTTCCTTCAGGCTCCCCCTTTCATCAAGCTTCCGTGCTTTTGGGATCGACAACTGGATTTCCGTATACAAGCTCCTTCAAACTATTTATCTGGGTTTTTTAATCCACGCTTCCTCTTGCGTTGAGCTCGTCTTCAGACTCCCCCTTAGACTCAGCTGTAGGGATCGTAGTCTGCCTTTCATCGGTTCACAAGTTCAGGATCAATTCCTGGCTTTGTTTTGCATCTGCTCAGGATTTGAAACCTGGTTAACCTGCACATCCTCTACCTCAACATAAGTTTCACAAATTTATAACAGTTAGATTTAAGAGACTTACTGGTAGAAATCATTCATTCATCAAACTGTATAGTTACATCAAATTCAAATAAATGACCTTGATTAACTAAACATACAACCTTACAAAACATTTGTATATGACATTCAAAGTTTTCAACATATTCTCCCAATCCTGTTCATCATGTTTAGCACTCGAATTTTGAATATCAGCTCTTCAATATCAGTTGTCGAAAATCTTTTTGACTTTTCAAAATTTTTTGCTAAAACACTCCGAAAATCTTTTTGGATTTTTGTTTTTGAATGAAATGCAGTAAACAAATATATACAGATAATATTTTTGTGAGTTTGTGTAAGAAGATCATATCAGTTCATGAGACAAATCACTAGCACTGTTAAGCTTTAATCATATTAAGTTCTAAACGATTCACGTAGATTGACGATATAGTTGTCTTCTTAAATTTTCACACAATTTTCAATCTATTCAGGATACGATTTAGATGTTTTAGGAACTTAACTCATTCATGTGTCCCACCTCTTGAATATACTCCCGTATCCAGAATCTCAATATTCAGTCTTACAGGTGAGTATACTACAATGATATCTGTACATAAATTAGGTATGCGAGGGCCGAGGGATCTCAGGTCGATACTTCCGTATGCGCAGAGAGATATCAGCTTCGACTTTTCAGTATGTCCCCTTTAGAGGATCTTTTAGTTACAACAGCAGCGATTATCAATTTTATTGTTTCATCTGCATGCTGAGGGCGATGCTATATTTCAAGCATTTGCAGAAAGTATTATTCGGGGACTAGGTCAGTACTTCCATACAACAGAAGTCCCGGAATAATACCCCAGATATCACTGAGTATAAAGACCTAGTATCTCAGAATATGGGACCTTTCAAACGACATTTAAGGGGTTACCTATATATCCAAGTAGTGTTCCCCACGAATTTCACAAGTTTGAAATTTTAGGTTTATATCCCGAATAAATCTACTAAATGTACGAAAACCTATCGACATATCAATAGTGAGACCGTTTATCACATTTGACATTTCATTTCTTTAGCGTGCTGTGATAGTCCACTGATGTACTATCATTTCCTCTTTTCTCAACAAAACTCATTTTTTGTTTTTTCAATGTTTTTGGTATTTTCAAATTTTCTAATTTTTTAAAATTTTTCTCCCCCTAAAATCAAAATATGTTTCAATTTTGATTTTCAAGGAAAATTTGAAAACAAACTGTACAAATAAAGTGACAAACTTATATCGAAACACTTCAATTCGCCATCCTTGTGGCGTAAACAATCAGAACTCCCCTGACAACAAACTATTTTCCCATTTAGATTTCAAAACACTGAAGTTTATTTTAATCAAAATGGTTTTTCTGGAAAATTAGTTTTGTGTGTCATTTCACAAATTCGGGGTTCTTTCATCACATTGTTTTCCTTTAATCACTTGTCGGAAAGAGAAATCAAGTACAACTTAATGTCCTTGATTAGTCTTTTGTAATTCGAAATATCACAGTTACCAACCTATGAATTTCTCAAGAAAGATGCCGATACCTATTCCACACTTACCAACCTGGGAACTCCGGCAAGTCAGGTTTTTCATTTGAAAAGATCCACCCAAGCCTGACCAGCCTTGGGTTTGACAGTTTTTACCTCAACAAAAAGCTCTTCTGGTTTTGACGAACCAGAATCATTGCCTGAATGTGGCTTGTCTGACTTTGATGAGTCAGATTCATCACCAACACGTGGCTCCTTTGTTTCCGAAGAAACAAATTCCTTGCCAGGAACTTTTTTTTTCTTAACACTGCATTCTGTCCTCAGTTTTGCATCTGATGAATTCGTTTTGCTTGATTTATCATTCTTTGGAGAGCAAAACGATTTATCTGAACTCTTCTATGATTTTCTTGCTGTATCCGAGGACAAAATCTTCTCGAGATACTCTCTCGCCTTCTTCCTCTTCTTCCTCAGTTTGTCTTTCTGCCCTTGCGAAAGCTTTACTTTCTTTTCTTGAACTTTCTGTTCTTGAACTTTTGGTTCTTGAACTTTCTGTCCTTTGGGCTTGACACTGACTGGATTCTTTTCCATTTTCTGAGATTTATCCCTAGATCTTTCCTTTGATCTCATTGGGCAATCTCTTGCAATATGTCATCTGATATGACAATTATAGCATCTTCTTGTTTCATAAATCCAATTCTGGCAGTTAACAGAAATGTGTCCTCTCACACCACATGTGTAGCACACTCTGTTATCGTACCTCTTCTCACTTTCATATCGTACACCATTTTCATACCACACACTTAGATCATAGCATTAAGTTGCCTTGTGGTAGTCATTTCTCTTCTTGTATCCTTGATTTGGCATTTGAACACTGTGGTCAAACCTGCACCACTGATTACCAACTATTTTTGAGTTTTGATTTTTAATTTTTTGTGATTTTTTATTGTGATTGGATGATTGATCTAATGAGCTTTTATTTTCTTTTTGAAAATTTTTCGATTTTTTATCTTTTTGTTTCTGTTCCACATTCTTTTGTACGGGTTTTTCGTTGAGCATTCACCTTTCTTAGTAGAATGTAAAACGGTATTTTTAAACATTTCATTTAATTTCAAAAATGTTTTTTTTTCTTCTTTTTCTTTTTCATCATCAGATTTGTCATCACAGTCTTCAATTTTGACCTTGTCAAAATTTGTGACATTGTCACTTATTGGAACAGAATTGATCGGTTTTGGACAGGGAAAATTCAAACTATCTGATGCAGTCACAAAACCTTTCAATTTCTTTTCAAGTTCATCAATCTTGTTTCTTGAATTCTCAGCTTCATTTTCAAGCTGAGATATTCTTTCAAGATGAGACTTGATTGATTTTTCATTTTCAATTTTAATATTTTCAAGAACAGATTTTTCATTTTCCAAAACTTTTAACTGTTCTTGAAATTTTGTTTCATTTTCTTTCAGATTCTTGTTTTCCAGTTTTATCCAGAAATCTTCATTTTCTGAAGATTTCCTTTTGCTTTCAAAGTCTTTTTCTTTTTCTTTCAAAATTTTGTTTTCTGATGTCAAACTATTCAAATCGTTTAACAATTTATCATTCTCAGATTTCAGCTTTTCACAGTTCAAGCGTAACTCCAGAATCTGTTCATCATCGGCTTTCTTCACAATCTTCAAAGTTTTGTTTTCCAATGTCAAACTCTCCACATCCTTCAAGAGTTTGACATTGTCTGCTTCTGATTTTTCACATTTCGAGCATTTTCCATTCATCTTTCCATCATCAGCTTCTTTCTTTGTTTCCATCTTGTATGTTCCTGCACAGAAAATTTTAACAAAATCAAGAGGATTTGTATTTTCATCAATATAACAACCCCTCTTAATATCGTATTTCATATCATTTTTTGCTGCAAGACACACATAAATTCTTTTTCTCATCTCAATGATTACATCCAAATTTATCTTTTCTAATTCTTTTCTTATTTCATCCAATAACTCCCATTTTCTTGAGTCTTTGTGACACCTATGATTTGTTATTGTATTGATGAAACTTCTTAAATCAAAGTGTGATAAACTAGAATCTCGTTTCAGTTCATTCACGAATTTATCCCATTCCAAAGGTAAAGCATCAACAAATTTTGAAATTCTTTCATCATTTGAATGATATATCTTATGTTTTTCTAACTTGATGATTAGCTCATAAAACCTTTCTTTCAACATCTCCACCGATTCATTCTTCATACATAAAAAATTTTCGAATCTTTTAACATAAACATCCTTATTATATCTCATCTCATACCAAGATTCCTTAGTCTAGTTATTTAAATTTTCAAGATTCTTGTTTTCTTGTTCATCAAACATTTTGACCAAATGTTAAACAATCTGATTGTTACTCAATTAAATCTATTGATCTTCAATTTTGAACAATTTTCTTACTCAACTTAGGCTGACACTCTCACATGCAAACTTTATGATTGAGCCGTAGAATCCACTAAATCCAACACTTTCAAAGGTTCATGAAATCTGATTGGGTCACTTATGTGTGATGGGCTGACAACACTAAACCTATTTGACCGACAATCTGATTTAACCTTGTTGTTTGAAACAATTTATTTAATCACTGGGCCGACAATATGTAATGGGTTGTTCAAGTTCACAAAACTCAGCTATGATTGGGCCGAACAACAAAGGCTTTAAATGTTGATTGGACCGTTAATATCGATCAGACAACTCCTATAGGGCCATTTTATGATTTAAATGTTCATATGGACAAACAACTAGCCGACAATTTTTATGAACATATGTAAACAATCAGACATCCATATTGATTAATGATTGGACCATTCGACTGTTGTTCTTTTAATTCTTTGAGCCAAAAATGTCCGACAACTTTACAATTACACAACACTTTGATTGGGCCGCTGAATTATGTTGATCACTTGCAGCCTATTTAAGTCTCGTGGCCGACAAACTTTATTCAAGACCTGTTTTAATTGAACCGAATATAAAATGTGGCCGACAATCAGACGTGATGTCTTATGAGCGAAACCACCTACACCCCATTTGAACTTAAAAGCGAAACCACTCTTTGACAGAAAAGCGAAACCAGATAATGTTCCTATAAGCGAAAGTGGTAATGTCCGTATAAGCGAAACTACGATGTCCGAATGAGCGAAACTACAATGTTCGTATGAGCGAAACTACAATGTTCGTATGAGCGAAACTACAGTGTTCGTATGAGCGAAACTACAGATTTTTTGACGCGAAGACGGACCGAAAAACTTCGATTTCTCCTAAACGGCTAGGAGTTTGGATCTGAAACTTGGTAGGGTTATAGATCAGGTGTTTTCGCACAACATATCAAAAATTTAGCCGATTCGGACTGTAAAATCCCGTTCAATTTGACGAATTTCAGCGAAAAACGTGATAAAAGTGAAAAAATGAAGAAATAGATGAAAATCAGATCTGAAATCTCTGAAATCTGGTACGAATCAATGTGTTTGATCAAAGCAATCGAGCTCCTAGCTCTGATACCACTTGTAGGATCGGTTTCGACACCGTACGATTGCGTAAAGAACGTTCGACGTGCGGAATCCGTGAACATGCGTGACCGAACACACAAGAACGTACTAATGACGTGATTCTATTGATATGATGTCATGTACAAAGCCGTGAATCACGTAGAGAGACTTTCTCTCTCTAGACTTTCTCTCTCCAAGATTAAATCTCTAAATCTCCAAATGAGCCAAAAGTCTTAAACTTTACAACTAAATGATCTATTTATAGGCTAAGGGATATAATGACAAATCTCATTATTTACAAAATTGCCACCTTGCCTTTCTAACTAGATATAACACTAAAAGCTTAGAATTCTTCGGTTTCTGCTACGGACTAGATTGATGGAGGCGATAGACAGATAATGCACTAACAGCTCTTATCCATGTACGGCTCGCACACTTGATTCTTGAGGTCCATGAATATTGTTGATGCTTGTGCTAAGCCAAATGGTACGACAAGGAAATCGTAATGCTCGAAGAGAGTCCTAAAGGTCGTTTTAGGGATATTTCCTTCTTGTATTTGTTGTTGAGGACATCCTGTCCTCAAGTCGATCTTCGAATGGTAACTATAACCTGACGATTGGTCTGTTCATGTCATCAATCCTTGGCAAAGGATACCAATCCTTGATATCCAATTCTCTGGAAATGATGCAAAGTGGAAACTGTCAATTTTCTCTCTGTGTCCTTAACTAAGGGTGTCATGTCCTAAATTTCCTCTACCTAGCAGTTCTTGCAGTTATAACGGAGGCTCATGCTTCGTGGACGGAGCTAGTCGGTAAGGTGTCACCCGGCACTGGTGCCGCTCCTAGCACTAGGTTCGTCCTAAACTCCTCTTGTTGTTGTGGAGGTATTCCTGGCAAGTCTTCAGGAAGGTCTTCTGGGAATTCCTCCACCACGGGGTTGTCTTCTAGCTCCAGCTCCTAGGTCTCCTTATCGACATGAGCTAGGGAGGCAATGCAGTCTACTCGGAGGCGCTTCTGTTGTTTCTTCGACCAATATGAGATGTCGCAGATCCACGGTCTAGTACCCTTGCACTTTTTGCAAGAAGGTTGTGCACTATAAATGTTTCATCATTCGCAAGAGGGATGCGACTGATTTTTCTTATATCGAACGACTTCAGCTCTATACTTGGATATCCAATCCATGCTGACTATCATATCATGACTTCCCAAGTCAATGGTAACAGAATGTTCTGGCCTTCAGAGTCCCCAAAATATAATCCTTAATTGCTTCGTCTGCTTAAACTAGTCTTCTATATGCCCATTTCTAAAAAATACAGGACGTCTGTTTTACTCGAAACTAGGCCAAGCTGTTTCTTAAGTTCTAAGCATGCAAGGTTAAAGTTGATGCGAGTATTAAAAATAGATGCATAAGGTTGGTTAATAGGGAACGTACTCGTAACAGCATCTGGATCTTGGCGTGCTTCACGAGCTTCGATCGTGAAAACCCTTCCTTGCTTGGTTCTTTCCAGGGCAATCTTTCCTAAAGTGCCCTGCTTCACCACACCTGTAGCAACCTGGTACTCTACCATTATCTCTTCCATCTGGATCCTTCGACCAACAGGCGTCCTTGCTGTGCCCTTCTTTTCCACACTTCTCGCACTTAGGCCTCAGACATTGACCTTTATGGTAAAAATTGCATTCCTCGCACCTTGGCTTAGTCCCCAAGTAAACCTTACTACCAGCCTTATGATTGGCTCCATAAGCTTTCCTACCATGCGGCGGGTTCACTTCCTTTCTTTTGTTAGCTTTAGAGCTTCCATAGCCGCCTTGGGTGCCTATCTTTAGGTTTGAAGACTTCCTTTTCTTGTTGCCTGATGACTCCACATGAGTCTCTTTCTTGTTATCCTCAGATTCCGAAAATTTCCCCATGCGTAGAGCTTCTTCAGTAAGAGTGACACTCAAATCGATAGCCTTTGCAATGGTTGAGGGCTTTGAGGTAGTAACCATGCTCCTAATTTGTGGTGCAAGTCCCCAAAGGAATCGTTCAATCCTCTTGAATTCCGGCTTGACTAAGTAGGGGACGACCCTAGACAAGTCATGAAATCGCTGGACATATTCAGGAATCTTCGGTCCGTCCATTTTCAAATTCCAGAACTCCACCTCAAGCTTCTGGATTTCAGCCCTAGAATAGTATTTCTTCTCCATCATTTCCTTGAGCTCGTCCCAGCTTAGTGCATAAGCAGCATCTGCACCAAGGGTCTGAACCTGAAGGCTCCACCAAGAGAGTGTGCCATCCAAAAACAACCCTGAGATAAAGGTAACACTCTGCTGGGGCGAACAGTTACTCATTCTTAGAACAGAGTCAGTCTTTTATGCCCCAACGGACAAATGCAACGGCACCTCCTGTGCCATCAAAATTCAATGGCTTGCAGTCCAAGAATTGCTTATAGGTGCAGCCAGTTGGAGGGTTATTTCCGGTAGTGCCATCGCTGCGCTTAGAGCGGAGGGCTTCGTGTCGTGCAATTGCCTGAGAGATGCGTTCTTGAAGCCCGGCTTCTGTCCTTGGTAACGTACTGGTGTCTGTGTCGCATCTGGGCGGCATTCCTTTTCTGTCAAAAGGTATGAGGTGGGTTAGACAATATTCCATAATTGTCTATGGGGTACATATTACCACAAGCATCATGCAATCTCCCAATATCGCATGCATATAAAATCAACAATGTACTAGCGAGGAAGCAATTACTGAGCCTTCACATAGGCTTGGTAACTTGGCCTATTGTTTGTAGTAATGTATTCGAGGCTACATCGCCCTGGTCATACATGTTTCATAAAGTGGTAGAGTGTAATGTCACTGAATCTTTCTGAATGTTATCCATCTTCTCTTGCTTAAATATCATTTCTCAAATGTTTTGTACATGGGTAGAAGTATCAGACACGAAGTAGGCAAAGACAGGCTTCCTACTTTATAAAGTGCTAAAGCAATAGTCTATGTATTGTTCTACCAGATGAAGGTGTGAGCGCCTATAGATTATTTTTGGAGGGATGGTGATCTTTAACTTGACCCGCAGAGTCCACCAGGATTTCTATGCACTACAAGTTGTTATTACGTGGGCCCCGTAATAATAAATTGTTTTGCATAGTTACCCCAATTTTCCCTCGTCCAAGCAGATGATCAATCAAGGAGGGGACACTACTGTCCTTATACCTCTGTCATGGAAAGGACCATTGTGGTGGTCCACGCGCTAACACTTGTTATCGTTACGCGCGAATATGCATGATTAAACGAAATAGGAATAAAGAGAATTCCTAGTAGTTGGAGGGGCACCTTTAAGATGAATACTTCATCTCCCTTTTCTGGTCAAGTATGTCGTCAATCTCGCTTCGCAAAAGCCGCAGGGATCCCGTCCTACTGGTTAAGAAGTTGTTCAAGGTTGCCGCCTCCGCCTCACCGTTACTACCGTAGTCAGGCACCTTCACGATCGAGGGGAAGAGCAGCCATCTCCTACGGAAGCAAGCTTAGAATCTTGTTTGGTAATCACTCCAGCCACGAGCTTTGCAAAGAACGCGAGGTCGATAGCTTCATCGTGCGAGTAAGTACAATAGTAGGAGTCGGAGTCGAAAGTATCTTATTCACGTCAATAATCATTCCGTACACTTATTTGTATGTATATATATATATATCAATAAACAAATATGTTACTTAGCATAAACGGGCAATTTGATGCATTATATCACGTATAACTCTCGTTTATTCTTTGGGGGGTCATTTTGTCTTTAGCAAGTCTAACTCATGTAGACTATGCCTTAGTTGGCACCTTATCTTGAGGGTATTCCCTATTAATGTCTTTGCCTTGTCTCTTCTTTGAAAAATGTTTGACTCATGGATCTTGACGCTTACGTGAATGCAATGAAAAACCTTTTTGTAAAATGTCTTTATGAGAGAACTCTAGTGATTGTAGTCTAGACTCGAGAAGGAATCCTAGTTCACTACAATCGAAGCTCTGATACCAAACTGTCACACCCTGACTTTTGCGGATGCGTATGATGTGTGACTAGTTTAATATCATTGCATTCAATCGTAATAAACAACTACATGATCAAAACGATGTTCATCCATTCATAAAATTTGGGTATTATAAACACTGGTTATTTAAGTTTTAAAACACAACCTTCGACTAGGTTACAAACTAACAAAAGTGGATGACATCTAAACTTGAAGGCTACTTCTAGTTACGACACCCACGCCCAAGATCCAACCTGTCACCTGAAATATATGTAATTTTGGAAAACATCAACAAAAGTTGAGCGAGTTCATGCGTTATGTGTGAGTACTCGTAATCTTGTAAATCTTTGAGAGACTCCTTTGTAAACAGGTATGAAAAGCGTGTATGAACATAATTGTTTTACAAGGACTTTAAGGCAAGTGAGGATATAGGGGCACTCGTAATTTGTAAGATTATACCCTTGTAGATTTCCCTCGACTATGTCGATTTCCATCGACTATGTCAATTTACCTTGACTATGTCGATTTACCTCGACTATGTCGATTTACCTCGACTATGTCGATTTCCCTCGACTATGTCGATTACCCTAGACTATGTCGATTACCCTCGACTGGGACTCCGAAGCACTGCTTGGTACTAGTTGTGACCATGAGTTGGGTTCGGCTGTACCCGTTAGATCTAACCCTCGTCCCTAATTAAGTATTAATGGCATTTCAATATCTAGTCTATGCTCACATGATCTAGTATTTCATAGGCATTTAATACCGTTCAAGCATTCGTAACAGGTCTTTCGCCCTCGAGAGTTATAAAACCAAAAACAGTTAAAGAAAAGGGGGAGCATGAACTCACTGTTTTGCGTCTTCAGTACTCGTAACTCAAATCTCGTCAGCAAACACGACTACCTACAATGTGCTAGGGTCTATTAGACGAGCGGGTTGTGCCTTAGTATTCATGTTTTGAGTTACATTTCCTTTATGTCTTTAACATTATCCAAGGTTATAATAGTTCTCAAGTTTTATTTTCGTATTTCCTTCCCAAGGATGGGAGTATTTTCATACATGTGTATTTGTATTCTCGTATTTGTAGTTTCCAAAATAATATATTTTCAAGTTTCACTTAGAAAATATATATAGACTTGTTTTGTCCAAATATAATGTATTATCAAGAAAATATATATTTTTCTCAAAAATCATATATCTTCTAAATATTCTAAGAAAATATATTTCTTACTTCCAAAAATAATATATTTTCTCTTTGTTGAAAATATGATATACTTTGTAATAATAATGAAAATCAACCTCTAAACAACTTATGCTTACCAAGAGCAAAAACTATTTACTTTACCTAACAACATGAACTTGATCTTTTCGCAAAATCTTGCAGTAACTTGGTGGTATGTCTAGTACCCTTAGTTACCCTCCAAAATATATTTACTCCTTGATAAACTTCATTCTTGAAAGTTTTAGATGTTTACAACTTGTAAATATATTTTACAAAAATGTTTATTTATTAGATCTTCTTGTTTCGTAAGTGTTTCTACACCTATTTTATCACTAAAAATAGTGTAAGTTTAAGTAAAAACCATGATCTTCCAAAAATCATATTTTAAACTTGGTTTTCTTGGAAAATCATTCATAAATCTTGAATCTATAAGATTACTAGCTTACTTTGTTTATTTTTTTTTCAAGAAATCATTTTTTTCATCAAGTTCATGTTTACACAAGAAGATGATTATCTTATGTTGTTACGTAATCATCCTCCCACTTGCTAGATTATGTGTTTAATCACCCTCTAGCAAGCTCCATGTGATGATTAACATCATCATCTCAAGAAATCAACAAGCAAGCATTATACATACACTAAACAACCTTATTTCATCAAGATTTCATCATATGAAAGCTTATGTTTCATGGTTCTTGTTCATGTCTTTTATTGTTCTAGTGATTTTCATCCTAACACATCTTATAACCAATCAAAATGGTAGTAAACAAGGGCTATGAGAGATCTTACTACTAGCTCTAAGCTAGGGAAGAAACAAGATGAATATGGAGTGGATAAAAGCAAACGGGAGAGGTCCTTGATGATCCACAAGCTCCAAGCTTCGTTAGTGACCTTCTTACACCTCAAAGTGACCTTGGAATGGTTAGATGATGATCAAAAACGGTGGTGGTGGGGGGAGAAGTTTCGGCTGAGAGGTAGGAGGGGGAAGGAGAGTGGGTGTGGTGTGTTGAAATGTTGGTGATCATGTTTACTTATAACCAATTTAAGGTGTTTGTCCAATGGTTCTTGTGTCCCACAAAGTACAAGCACAATCCCATCAAATCCAAGAGAAGATTTAGGTGAGATTTAGGAAGATTGTGGTGATCTTGGTGGGGTCCTTGTGACTGTAAATACCAGGGGGGGGGGGGGTTGTGACATCTGTGTCACTTCAACCATCAAACAAATACCAAACCAATGAAATATTGTATTTCATACTTGGGATTTGTATAAACATGTGTATCATTTGCACATATCAACTCTTGTTCGATTTCGGGCTTTAAGTCGCTTTCTGGAAGGTTATACGCACACTAATGCTTAAATATAACCAGTTTAATGCAACAAACAGTCCGGAACAGTGACATAGGCTTAACATACCTTAAATAACCTTTACATAACTTAGAAATAAGGGACTAAATTCAACAAACTGCGAAAGTATATCAATTTGAACCATAACGAACATTCCGGAACATGACCATAAGTTAAACACACCCTAAATATCCTTTACATAGCTTAGAAATAGGCTTTAAGGGGTTTCGGTGTGCTAAAATAAACTTTATGCTCATTCAGGGACTAAAAGCGTCAAAAAGTACATAAGTTTGCATTTTCACGCATAATTTACGTTCTGAATACATCCGGACATCCAAAAATTTATGTAATCATTAAAATATTATGTTTTAGTGATTGGCTTGATAAAAATCCATTCGTCGCGTAATTTGGATCGTTTTTGCGTCCGTTACGACTTCCATCGTAATTAACCGAACAACGCAACCGTACGGCCAAACGAACCGACATCCGAGATATTTTTGAGCATGTTTCAAGTTCCCTATACTTTAACTTCATTTTAGAGCCTTGAAATGGGGTTAACGGGGCTTAAACGTGCCAAAAATGAATCAAAATGCAAGATTCTCAAGTGTAGAGGCTAAACTGTCAACTTTTGAAAGTTGCTGATCTGCAGATAGCATACGGACCGTAAGCCATACTCCATATGGTCCGTAAGCTAGTGTCAGACAGTAGAAAATGCATTCCAGCTTGATCCAGCTGTTCCTCACTTGTGCACATGGTTTTGGGCAATCTATGGGCTGGTTTAGGGGCTCCAATGGTTTTTCAAAACAATGGGCTCGAGGTGTACGGATGAGATTGAATCTCGGATAACGAGGGACGATCTTTAAGGTTCTAGTACATCTATAAATACCCCCCCATGCCTTGCTCAAAACCCACAATTTGATCTGATTTATGCTCTCTAAGTGGAAGTATATGCTTCCTACCTGAGAGAAAATCGGATCAAATCTTGCGGGGACCTTCTGTAAATATTCTTTCGTTCTTTCCTTTCGTTTTTAGCGTTAAAGTCAAACTGCGTTTGACTTTCTGCATTGACCATTTTATGGTCAACGCGAAGTTCGTTTGAACTTCATAACGTGAGCGTAATCTAGGCTCAGTGACGAGTCGTAGTTTCGGCCAAAATGCGTTTTCTCGCGTATTTTGTAACCAAACTACTCTAGGGTATTAGAACCGTTTGTTTTAATACAAAACCTATTTTCTAACCTAACTAAACATGTCCTAGCATGTTTAGCTCGTCACTTTTAGATTTGTGCTTGTCTAGGGTCGTAAAGGTAAGCGATCTAAACAATCGCTTATGCTTTCGAACCCGACCCATTTGGTCGATCATTAGGATCCGACCAAACACATTAGGTGACCATAGTTGTATAGGGAATAACCTTCCGAGGTTATACCTTATGGGCACGTTGTTCAAGTAGTTGTATGATAGGTAGTTTATATGCCTTAGGAAAATTACCAAAATACCCTTTTTTACGCATAAATTCATTTTAAGCATATGTAACCTAAATTTTGACATCTAAACTGAATAGGCAACTATATTAGACATGTTGAGGCATATTCTACTTGTCATAGGTGTTGGTGCATACGTCTGTCGACTTCGTCTTGTATCGAGTCTTGCATTACTTATGGCACGAAGATCGAGAAAATGAAGCAAAGAGTTAATTTCGCATGAATGGTTAATTCCGCATGAAGAGGTCTTTCAGTAATTCCGTGCAAAATTAGTTATTAATTCCGTTTGACTTGTAATTTCGCATGTATGTAATCTCGTGTGAGTGTGGTTCGTGCAGAATTAGGCAGTCTATAAATAGTTGTGATTTCGTGTTATTTCACACGAAATTAGTTTGGTGTTTTCCGATGGCGAAGCTCTGTCGAAGTGTCTTCAGATCTGTAATCATTTCAGAATCAATACAAAGACAGCTATTAGTGTAAATCTAGCTGAATTCAACTCATTATGACTGTTTCCGCCTTTCATTTTGAGTAGAACACCTATGATCGACTCGTTTCGGGTCCGACAACGATCCTACATGTGGTATCAGAGCACATGAGGAGGAGTTCTGCAGATTTCAGCTTGATTTCATATCTTTTTCTTACTTCTACACCTTATTTTCTTAATTGAACTAGTTTCCATGGTTAAAATGATCTGAATTTCACATATCATAAGCAAAATAGCATTTTAACTAATCCTTGAGAGAATTGGACCGTAATTCAATCTAAAATTTACAAAATCTGTAATTTCGCATGAAATTCTGTTCGAAAATGATGACATCATCCTAATCTCGCTTGGAAGTGTACTTTAACTCCGCACGAGATTACAGTTAAAAGCTAATTTCGTTTGAAATTGCATTTAATTCCGCATGAGATTCTAATTTCGTTTGAGTAATCTCGTGTCAAATCTAATTTCGTGTGAAACTGGGTAATTCCGCACGGAATTACCTGATTTCGTTTGAAAAGTTTAATTCCGTTTGAAAGTTGATTGTTTCAGGTAATTTCGCTTGGACCTAATATCGCTTGGGAGTGATTTCGTTTGAAGGATATAATCTCGTTTGAAAATGTCTGACGAAGAATTTTACAACGCGTTTGCTTCATCCCCGACTACTCCGGCTGCTATTGCTCAAAGCATGAACATGGAGAACGAAACCGGAACTTTGCAAAAGCCCCCGAAACTTATGGGAATCGAGGAGTATTATGGATGGATAGATCGATTTGAAAATTGGGTGTAAGCTAATCATTTGAGGTCTTGGGAATGTATTGAGAAGAAATACATTAGACCTCGTACTGATTTGGGTGTTACAAAAGCAATTTCTGAACTGAATGATAAAGAGAGAGATATGTATAAAGCAGAAAAGATGATGATCAGTCTTCTACAGAAGGCTATAAAAGAAGACGTTTTTATCTTGCTTCAACATGATAACACTGCACGTTCAATCTGGGATGCTTTGAAGGTTAAATTCGAGGGTAGTGAGAAAATGATTAAGAGCAAGAAAGCACTACTAAAGAAAGAATTCGATTTGTTTTCAAACTTGGTAGGAGAAACATTAAAGAAGCTGATTGAAAGATATTGGCACTTAGTTCGATCTATGTCTTTGTTGGGAATAGAGAAAACTTAATATGAGTGGGTCGGCAAGTTAGCTGATGCTTTACCTCAAAAAGAGTGGGGTACATTTTTGATGATTTTGAAGAACACTAGGGAATATGATGGATTAACTATTTCATAGTTCATTGAAAAAATTGAAAGTCAGGATCTTGAACATCAAAAGATTGCAAGGATGAACAATCCGAGTAATCAAAAAGATGTGAGAATGTATTACAAAGGTAGTGTTCAAGATGTTGAAATGAGTCCTAAAATCCAAACTACTTATAGTGCTGGAAATTCATCTGATTCAGTCAATCAAAGTCCAAACAGCGGTAGTGGAATCTCTTCATATCCAAGTGTGAATCCAAAGAGTTCAACTACAAGCTTTCAACATCAAAGCTCAAAAACTGGAAATGGTTGTGTGATACAGTGCAACATTGCATTAAATCTTCCGAATGGTCAAAGCTTTTCCGAAGAAGTTGCTAAAGATCACATGGAGTTACTTGCTACCGTGCTACAATCGTATGAGGGTTTGGTTGCTGGAAGGATCGGAAATCCTATGTTGACAAAAGAGGATTACGATCAGATAGACGCTGAAGAGATGGAGCTCATGGACATCAAATGGTGTCTAGCTAGTGTCCTGAGAAGAGCTGAAAAATTCAAAATGATTACAGGAAGAAATGATTTTCTGGATGCACATGTTTCAACTTTGGTTTTTGATAAATCTAAAGTAACTTGTTTTCGATGCAGGGAGAAAGGTCATTTCAAAAGAGAATGCAAAAATCAAGAAGCTAGTGGAGCAAAGAATCCGTTTGGTAAAGATGATTACTATCGAAAAGCCATATATCAACAAGTTGCTTATCAACCACAACAACAACAACAAAAAGAACCACAAACTGCACATGCTAGAATGATTGAAGATGCAAATAAGAAAGCTTATTATGGTATCATTGATCAAGATGATGAAAAAATTGCAGAAGGTTTCAGCTGGGACAAATACATTCCACCCGATTCAAAAGTGGTTGCTCTCATTGCAAAAGTTATTCAAGAACCTGATTTATTTACAGAATGGATGAACGTGTTTGCTAGTGATGATAAAAGTCAAGAAGGAGAGTCTGTTTCATCAGATAAAAGTTCAGAAAGAACAACAGTTTTTGATCAAACACCATCTGATTCTGGTTATTCAGATGATAGTACAGAAAAGACAATAGAGTTTGATCAATCACCAATAGAATCTGATGATTTTAGTGATTATGAGGAAGAAATGCATATTGATGTTGCAAAAACTCATTTATCTCCTGAATGTTTTCTATTTTATTTTGCAGATCGTGTGGAGAAGTTAAAGGAGAGACTAGCAGCAAAAGAACGAAAGAAGATGAAATGTGAGAATGTTGCTCAAAATGAAGAGATTGTTCAAAAGAATGAAGTTAAAATTGGTGAGAAGAATGATGAAGCTAAGAAGGTGATTGAGGTTGAGAAAGTTGTTGAAGTCGAAAAAGTAGTCGAAAAGATTGTGGAAGTCGTCAAGCCTTGCTTAAAGTGTTTGGAATCTTGCAAGAAGTGTGTAGAAAAATATGAGAAACTAAGTGAGAAAGACAAGATGATAGAAAAGCTACTGTTTGATCTCGACTACATGAAAGAATCTTACGATGTGTTGAACAGAACGGTAACTGGTCTGCAAAAGTCTAATTCTAAAAGAGAAGATGCACTGACAATGCTGTGATGATGCCGAAGCAGAAAGCTATAAATTTCTATATTGAAGAAAGTGCAAAATGGAAGCAAGAGTTAGAAACTGAAAAGATAGAAAACGAGAGAATCAGACGATTATTACAGAGTTATTCTAGTTCTGATTATCTTATTGATCGAATTTATCCAACTGTTGTAGATATGGAAGCATTTAAAGATGAAAAGCCGAAGAAAAAGGATACTGGTAAGAAACAGAGTGTTAGCTATAACAAGTGTCCGCCTCCGATCTAGGAAGGTTATTCTCCTAGAAAACCAAATGAGGAGCAAGTTCAAAAGGCAGTCAATATAAAACTGAAGTCTGATATAACCGATGAGTTACCAGAAAACATTGACAACACTTTTACATCGTCTGACACTGATCATGAGTCCAAGTTAATAAAAAAGGTGGTCGATCAGGTGTTGGATAAAGATGAGGAGTCTGAGTCTGGAAATTCGAGTTCGTCGGTCAACAGTTCAAAGACGTCGGTTAAACGGGCTTACAGTAAAGAGTTTTTGTTATCGAATTTGGATGATGAAACATTTGAAGTTGCATATACTTTGAATGATTCTGACAAATTATATTCTGATAAAGAATTTCTAATAAGAAGTGTTAAAACTGATTTGATAAAAAGGGTTTTCAAACTAACAGAAATTAATATTTCTGAAATAAAAGATTTAAATCTTTCTGTAAAACGTAAAAAAATACACTTCAAGAGTTCAACAACGGTTAAACAAGAAAAAAGGTTACAGTTCTGGTTCTGGTTTTCAAAAGAAACCAAACCATAACGGTAATTTCAAAAAGAAAGGATTAGGTTTCATTCCACCTGAAAGTTATAAAAATGAGAAAATTTTTAAAACAAATTCAAAATTTGTTTCAGGGACAAGCTGTGAAGAGGAATCAAAAAGCTCTTTCTGGAGACAATCAAACCAGGAGTTTCTCGCTGAGAGGAAAGGGACTCGAGTTTTTCATAGAAAGGATACTAGAACCTGTTTTAAATGCAATGAAGTTGGTCATATAGCATGGAACTGTTCTCAAGAAACAAAAACAAAACAGGGAATCTCTGAAAAACTCAAAGAAAAAGTTGTTGAGAAAAATGAACCACCAATTGAAAAAATTCAAAATTTTTGAAAATTCAACTTATGAAGTTGGTGAGTGTTCAAAGAAAAATTTTTACAAAACGAATGCCAAAGACAACCAAATGTGGGTTTTTAAGAAGTTTGATGAAAAATCGGGCAATGATTCTGGTTCCACAAAGCCAGAAGAGCCACAGGTTGAGGTTAAAGAAGAAAACTCAGTGCCTGCAGTGGATGATGCGAATTTTCCACCATTGAAGGTTGAGAATTTTAAATCAAGGGTTGGAAAGGTTGAGATCTTGAATCAATTCTATTCAGAAAAGAAAGAATTAGATGTCGAGAAAGCGTTTAATGGCAATGTGAAAAAGATTTTTGGAAAAATGGTTGAGGGTAGAGTTCAAGGGGTTAAAGATTTTTATGCTACAAAGAAGGCAACTCATAACCCGAGTGAATCAGAGTTAAGATCACTCAAGGCTGGTCAGGCTAGGGTGGACATTTTCTTTACTTGAAAAACCTGACTTGCCGGAGCTCCCAAGTTTGTAATCGCGGAGCAGGAATCGGCATCGTTCTTGATAAAAATTGATTTTATGAATGAATTTTAAAGTTGATAAATTTTATAGGTTGAGGACTTGCCGGAGCTTCCAGGTTGGTAAGTGTAAAGTAGGAATCAGCATCTTTATTGGTAAAAAGAATTTGTGTAGATGTGTTATTCCTACAACTGGTACAGAGGTTTGCTTTTATTAGTGATTTGTCAAGGTCATTAAGTTGAACTTGATGTAATCTTTATATATGTGGTATTTTTTGAAGAACAAGATGATGAACCCCGAACCTACAAGTGGTTAAAGCAAAACTTATTTTCCGGAAAAACCATTTTGATTCAAACAAACTTTAGTGTTTTGAAATCTTAATGGGAAAATAGTTTGTTGTAAGGGGTAGTTCTGATTGTTTATGATAAGAGGATGGCAAAATGAAGCGATTCACAACAGTTGTCATTTTTCTTGTACAGTTTGTTTTAAAATTTCTTTTAAATGTGTTTGCATTTTAGGGGGAGTAAAAATTTTCAGAAAATCCAAAAACATTAGAAAATTTGAAAAAAACCAAAAACATGATAAAATTCAAAAAATGAGTTTTGTTGAGAAAAGAGGAAATGATAGTACATCAGTGGACTATCACAACACGCTAAAGAATTGGAAAGTAAAAATGTGATAAACAATCTCATGCGGATGTGCCAGTAGGTTTTTATACATTTAGTAGATTATTTACGAGATATAAACCTAAATATTCAAACTTGCTTATCTCTGGGGAACATTTCTTGAATATATGGGTAACACCCGAAATCTTGTTTGAAAGGTCCCTCTTTCTGAGATACTAGGTCTTTATACTTAGTGATATCTGGGGTATTATCCCGGGACTTCTGATTTTGCGAAAGTAATGGCCTAGTCCCCGTATAATACTTTGCATTTACTTGAAATATAGTGCCACCCTCAGTACAAAAAATGATGAAACATTGAAAAATGCTAATCATGTGCTATTGAAGAAGAGATCCTCTAAAGGGGACACACCAAAAGTCGAACCATCATCTCTCTGCTGAACGGAAGTTCTGACCTGAGCTCTCAAGGTTTCGTATTTAACCCTTTAACAGATATCATCTAGGTATACTCACCTGTAAGACTGAATATTGGGATTTGGATACGGGAGTATATTCAAGTGGTGGAACACGCGTATAAGTTTAAGTACTTAAAACACTAATCTCGTATCTCAAAACATTTGAACTTTGTGTGAAAATTTAAGTGGATCAATATACTGACAATCTAGGTGAATTGTTTAGAAATTAAAATGAAATGAAGCTTAACGGTGTTGGTGATTTGTCTCACAAACTGATATGATCCTCTTACACAAACTCACAAAAATATTGCGTGTAAATATTTCTTTACTGCATTTCTTTTATATGAAAAATTCCAAAAAGATTTTGAGTGTGTTTTAGTATAAATTTTTGAAAAATTCAAAAAGATTTTCGACAACTGATGTTGGAGAGCTGATTTTCAAAATTCCAAGTGCTAAACATGATGACATTTCGTGAGGGGGAGTTTGTGTTTAAAAGGTTTTAAAATGTTTAAATCATTCTTTCAAGTGGTTCATCAGAAAGAGGTCTACAAGTGGTGTCTGTGATTGTTAAATCCTAAAATTGTAAATCTTATGTTTGTGGTAGAGACAATGCAGGTTTGAAATTTGAGAAGAGCCAGGTTCTGATTCCTGAAAAACAGAATGGATGCCAGGTGACGATCCTGATTACGAGCATAACTCGAGGGGGAGTCTGCTTGCAAAAGGGGAGCCTGTGGATGCAAAGAGTCAGGTTACAATCCTAGAACTAAAGTTCACACAAGCTGAGGATGCTGATGAACTTAAGGAATCAAGAGATCTGATCAAGAGAATTAGAAAGTTGAGAGCCAGATCATGATTCTGATTCAGTGAAAGTAATATTGTGATCAAACATATTGAGAGGGGGAGTCTATTGGTGCTGATAGAAAGAGAAAGAGAGATTGAGGTTGTTTTTTACAGTTTCAGATACTTCAAAAGAGTTCGAGAGGACTGATAAAGACTGAAGTTGCAAAGACTCAACACAGTAGACTCATCAACATCCGAGGGGGAGTCTGTTGGTGCATACGTCTGTCGACTTCGTCTTGTATCGAGTCTTGCATTACTCATGGCACGAAGATCGAGAAAATGAAGCTAAGAGTTAATTTTGCATGAATGGTTAATTCCGCATGAAGAGGTCTTTCAGTAATTCCGTGTGGAATTAGTTATTAATTCCGTTTGACTTGTAATTTCGCATGTATATAATCTCGTGTGAGTGTGGTTCGTGCAGAATTAGGCAGTCCATAAATAGTTGTGATTTCATGTTATTTCACACGAAATTAGTTTGGTGTTTTCCGACAGCGAAGCTCTGTCGAAGTCTCTTCAGATCTGTAATCGTTTCAGAATCAATACAAAGACAGTTATTAGTGTAAATCTAGCTGAATTCAACTCATTATGTCTGTTTCCACCTTTCATTTTGAGTAGAACACCTCTAATCGACTTGTTTCGGGTCCGACAACGATCCTACAATAGGACTAGTTAGGCGGTCCGAATGCGTTTTACGCGAACGACGCGTTAAAGTATCATAAGCTACCTAAACGGGTCGTAAGCACTAAGGTTAGGTTTCATATTAGTATATGGGTTTTGTTAAACCATATCATATGAGTTCCAATACTCATTTGGTTTCCGAAACCTCATACTATCCAATCTCCCGATTTAGGTCCGGTTATTTATGTAGTTATCTATATAGGGTGCCGTTTGATTCCGTGATCCCTCTAGCTTTGCTTGGTTGTTGTTCAAGACTCCTAAGCACCCTCAAGTGAGTACATAGTCCCCTCTTTTACTGTTTTCCATACATTTTGGGGTGAAACACATGTGCCTACTTGTTACTTTCGTGCTTTTCATGTTTTCATATCATATACTTGTTATGTTCATTAGTACACTATTAGTACATGATTTCATTATGTTTATGCTACGTATGTCCATTGTGTGCATACTTAGTACATTGTTTTACATTCATTTCATTTGCTATGTATGTTTACTTGGCATGCTAGCACATTGTTTTACATTGCATCTCTGTTGCATATGTTCTAGTAACATATGGACACACTGTTTACATCTCTACCTTGTATGTTCTCTTAAGCATACTAGGTACATTATTTTCATAAAACATATTTACATTTGGTATGACATTTGGTTTGTAAAAACGGGACTTATATACATTCATTAACATTAGCTACGCCGCTCGGTAGTAAGTAATGGTACCATAGGACTTGACAAATCCCGTTCCTGACATCCTAGGTTTGTTTGGGTGGAAGGAATGACTGGATCCGATAACATTTCTTTTGATAACCTTGACTTAGGGTTATCCGTCTGTCTCAAGGCTTGAATGTATGCCTTTAACTTACCGTATAAGTGTTTGTATCAGTAAAACATGCATTTACATTGCAAAACACAACTTTTTGATATATTCAAAATACTTTGTTTTGTACATTTTTACTTTTGGTTTAGGTAATCGTATATTACTTACCATACATAATATTTGTCACGTGCTACTTGATTACATTTGACTTTTAACATATGACATTGGTTTATACAAGAACATTTGACATTCGGTTTAAACATGAACATTTTACATTGGTGGTTTGTTTGGGTAAGTGATTTAAGTAACGAGGCGTGTGTAGTATGATACAAGCATGGTGGATACGCCGCTGGTGCTTCCTATATATAAGTGCTTGTATTATATTACATGTCGTAGCGTTATTTAATTCATTCAATTTGGACTTATACATTTTAGACAAATAACATATTTTTCACAAGACATTGTTTTACAAAACAGTTTGTTTTATACAAACTCATTTTACATGGTTATTCATTTAACCTTACATTATTCTTTTAAATATACATATCTATCATCGCTTTTCAAATGATTTATAAAACAAAACATTTTACAAGGATCATGACTGACTTTTTGTTAAACAACCTTTTCTAAACTTATAAGTCATGAATCCTAAATCAATAAAACCTATGTACTCGCCGGCATTTTTATGCTGACGTACCTATTTTCACATGTGTTTCAGGAGATGATGCATAGGATTGATCAAGATACACATAGGTGGACTTGGGCCTTAGTGACAATAAAAGATGCAAGACTAGTTAATTATGTTATACTTCTTGGTTTGTTTAGACATTGTAACTCACTTAATCAATAAAATAAAATTTCAAATTTCCATGTGTTATGAAACAATGATTCTGTTACAACACTCCCCGACGTTTCCGCCACGATTTGTTGTTTTACGTGGTCAGGGTGTGACAGAAAAGTTGGTATCAGAGCTCATGGTTATAGGGAATTAGGTTATTAGTAATGCTTTGACCTAGTCTATAACCTTCCTAGGACACTAACGCGAGTTTACTTACGTTTAGTCATAAAACAATACCGTCACCTATCCTTAGGCGACAACCACAACAAGAACACAAATTTCAAAACCGCTTTGAAAAGCAATCATCTGTTCTACGATGATTAATTACTAGGTTTTGAACCCTCTAAGTTTTTAAATCTCGTCAAAGTTTGGGGTCTTTTGATGTGAACACGTGCAAACTGGAAGGGTGAATGTCTGTACTCTGAGTTTTCTGTCTAAGGCTAGAGTGTTCGTACAAATCCGCAGTATCGGACCAGTCACTCTTACCTGGGAACTCTTGGGGTGAGTGTTCACTTATAGGCAAGCATGTCTTTAGCAATACATTATTAAGACCCGTTTGCTTTGATTTGTCATCGTCTCATTTGTTTGCCTTAGGTAACAAACAAATGATCACAATTTTTATGCGTTGCCATTCTATTTTGATTATCTGATAACCTTTCACTTGTTTCTTCCTATGTCTTTCATTCTCTTCTAGAATGTCTCTACCTCTCAGCAACGGTCAAATGTCCGAGCAAACAGCCAAATTTTACCAACAAATAGGCGAAGTGATTCTGAAGTCTGTGGATTTAGGCATTGCCATGTCTCGTCTCAACAATGAAGCCACTCAAGAGTCACCGAAGGAAGCAGAAGTTGAGCCTGCACCAAAATCAAGGAAGCGTAAGGCTTCAAAGAAACCCGCAGCGAGTGCACTAAATCAAGCGGGACCTAGCCAAGTGGCAGCACCACCAGCTAGGAAACCGTACTTAGGAGTTGCCCCATGGTGCAAGCGATGCAATCGTCATCATTTAAACCTCATACCCTGCTCCAAATGTACCTACTGTGGACGGTGGGGACATTTGATTAACATATGCCGCTTTGCTATCCAAAACAAAGCTGCTATAAACCTTGCTGCTACCCAACTCCAAGTCAACCCTACTCAAGCTCGTTTTCCGTCTGGTACTTGCTACAATTGTGGCGAGACGAGCCATTTCAGGAACAAATGCCCGAAGATTGTCAATGCAAATCCAACCCTTGGATAAGCATTTGGCTGAGCAAAAGATGTTGTTGTCTTATGCCTTTGTTTCTTTTGTTTTCTTGTGTTGTGAAATAATCTGTCTTGTTCATAAATAAAAAAATTGTTGTTCACAATTCTGATGTACAAGTGCAGTTACATGTGTGTATGGCAATTCTCTATGATACCTATATCAAGGAACTATGTTCTTTACAAACTACTCTTGTGATTCTCCCTTTCAAGTGATCGCTCATAATTTCCTCGAAAATTTTAAGTACTCGTTTCATTCTAGGAGACGAAGTACAAGAAATAAAGCGAAATTATGAGTAATCGTGCTTTTTGCACATCTGTACCTTTGAATCCTTGGTTAGATAACTAAGGGCATTTTCAAATCTCATACCCATTACGTTCTGATTTTTTTTTTCAACATGCATAACATAAGTTTTCAAAACAACCTTCATGATTTCAAAAACATTTTATATATAGTTTGAAAACATTTTTAACATAGTGTAATTACTTAACATATGAAATGCATGATTTCAAAAGCATTGTCTATGTTTTCAAAAACAACCTCCATGATTTCAAAAACATTGTCTATGTTTTCAAAAACAACCTTCATGATTTCAAAATGTTTCATATAGTTTGAAAACAATATTAATACAGTATAATTACTTATATCAAGTGCATGATTTCAAAAGCATCATTCATGTTTTCAAAAACCTTATACATAATTTCAAAATTCATCTCGCATGATTTTAAAACATTTTTTATAAATATACCTACCTAATACACCTACTTTATGATTTCAAAAGTATTATATATAAGGTTTCAAAAACATTAAACATATTTTTTTTCTTTTTTTTGAACCCCATGCATAGTTTTCAAAAATATTTTCCTCATACATTGACTTAACCTTCAAATTCCGCTTCATATGTCACCTTGGCATATCTAGCATCTCAACTTCATAAGCATTTTTACCTCATGTTTTGACTTAAGCACGTCTAGTGCAATGTTTTGAAACACCTCCCGCTTTTCAAATTCTAAAATCCATATGGGATCTTTTTATCTTCACAATTAGACCGTTATGGATGATTATCATTTAAATCAGAGTCCTTAATTGGATTCCTTGTGTACCTTAATTGGAACATTTCGGTTCCTTACAATCAAAATCAAATTTTCTCTTTAAGATCTTTCTATCTTCATAGTTAGATTCTTGATAATGTTTAAAGTACCAAATGAAATCCACGGAATGGATTCCTAGTGTGCTTTAAATACTTGTGCGCAATTAACAAAACGATAACAAATTTAAAATTAAGTTAAACAATTATGTGATTATGTGTTTATGCATTTTGTGTTTTCTTTTATGCATTTTGTGTTTTCTTTTATGCATTTTGTGTTTTTGTATACTCTGGATATTCATTATGCAAATCCTCGTAGAACCTTTCATATCTTCATATGAGGGATTCGTAGTAGGATATTCAAAAAGATACTACCTTAAATCCTTATTGGGCTTCTACGTGATAGTCAAGACCCTTGGATTATATAGTACCATTCCATGATTCAAAAAGAGACCCTTTGAGTGATATAGTCAAAGGATTGATTCAGAATCTGATTAAGAATGACATGTGATGATATAAGCTGAAAAGACTCCTTGGCGGTCTAGAGATCATTTGTTGACTCAATTAAAAAGGATCCCGGTATGGTCTAGTCACACTCATCACAGGTTTGTTCATTTGGTTTCCCCTACACATTATAAAATACACTGTGCAAACTATGCAAGGAATTACGTAATTATGGACGCGTACGTAATTACGAAATTCAGTGCACAGAAACCCAGTAAAAATTATTATGTGTAAGAACCGACAGTGACAACAATAACAAAATGTGAATGATGTAATGGAGGTACGGTGGACGCACCAATAACGCTTAATAGACTTATATATAAGTGTCCCTCCTACATTGTAAGCATGATGTTATTTAAAGTTACTAGAAGTTCAGGACTCTAACCAGTGCTGTTCAATCTTTTCAACTCCATGTTTCAAACTCTCACAAGTTTCCTCTAAGATAAATTTCTGGACGAAATTTCCTGAAGTAGGGGAGACTGTGACATCTGTGTCACTTCAACCATCAAACAAATACCAAACCAATGAAATATTGTAGAGTAAATTTCACTTTTTGTCCTTTATGTATTACCAGAATTTTGAAATATGCCCTTTAAAAGTTTTAGTTTCAGTTTATGTCCAAAAAACACATGTTTTATATCACTTTATGTCCTTTACACCAAACTGAGTTAAATAATTCAGTTAGGTTTATTTAATGCAAGGGCATTATTGGTATTTAACCTTAGTTATTTTGTTTTTAAAAATAAATCAAAACAATTAAAGGTGTGACCCACTTTATAAAGTTTCAAGGCTTCATCTTTCCCACACCCCCATGTTTTCGAGTCATCTTCTCCGGCGGGCTCTTTGGTTCCGGTTACCATATGTTTCGTGTTGTAACAAACTTTTGTCCCTTAAAATTTCTCTCACTAGCTGCTAATGAACTGTTTTAAGACATTGCTCCTGTTACCATATGTTTCGTGTGAAACAAACTTAAAAACTGAAAATCATAATTTCATTGCAGGATTATATGAACGATGGTGGCTTTTACATTATCTCATAACTCTTCAGTTCAACTAAGATCCTCATTGGTGCCTCAAAAAATCCAATATCTCAATAGTTCCCCACAGTTCCGTCCCGTAAACGATGTGAACTTACGTAGTATGCAATCTAAGGAAACTAGAGTTTTCCCAGGAATACGCCAAGCCATTTCCAAGAATAACTCTTCAGAATCACAAGGTGTCTCGGCCAATCCCGTAGTTCCGGTGCGGTGGGACCCTAATTCCGGTGCGGTGGGACCCTAATGTTTTACCGTAATTGTATTAATCTGCTACATAACGCCGGTGCGGTGGTTCCAGTGGTGCAAGGTGATAGGTTTACGGAGAAAACCTACAAACTCCCAAGATAGATAACCCTTAGAGGGGGTTAAGCTCCAAGAACAAAGATAAAGAACAAGACTAGTTTTGTAACAATTTTCTCTCTTTTTTTGTCATTCCTTCAATCTATTTAAATACATAATATGCATAACTGGAGTAAACATGCAAAACATAAATAAATGTGAACATGGGTGATCATGGATGATAACTACCCTATAATGCTCAAAACTAATCTATCATGCATAACGTGGAGATGGGTCAGGTGCATGGGTTGTGATGCATGAGCCATGAGGCACGTATCACAAGGCGGATGACGGAATGGTGGATTCGAGTTCCAGTTCGATTGAGAAGGGGGTCTTGGCTCATTAAAAAAAGCTAAAAATCTTTGAGATACTAAGCAGGGTATAATATATTGTTGCCGGAAATGAAGAGCCCGCCGGAGAAGATGACTGGAGCCGGAGAAGATGACCGGAAAACATGGGGGTGTGGCAAAGATGAATGCCTTGAAACTTTGTAAAGTGGGTCCCACCTTTATTTGTTTTGATTTATTTTTAAAAACAAAATAACTAAGGTGAAATACCAATAATACCCTTACATTAAATAAACCTAACTGAATTATTTAACTCAGTTTGGTGTAAAGGACATAAAATGATATAAAACATGTGTTTTTTGGACATAAACTGAAACTAAAACTTTTAAAGGGCACGTTTCAAAATTCAGGTAATACATAAAGGATAAAAAGTGAAATTTACTCAATATTGTATTTCATACTTGGGATTTGTATAAACATGTGTATCATTTGCACATATGAACTCTTGTTCGATTTCGGGCTTTAAATCGCTTTCTGGAAGGTTATACGCGCACTAATGCGTAAATATAACTAGTTTAATGCAAAAAACACTCCGGAACAGTGACATAGGCTTAACATACCTTAGATAACCTTTATATAACTTAGAAATAAGTATTGGAAGGTTTGGTGTGCCGAAATCAAGTTTATTCGCTTACAGGGACTAAATTCGACAAAACTGCTAAAGTATGTCAATTTGAACTGTAACGAACATTCCGGAACATGACCATAAGTTAAACACACCCTAAATATCCTTTACATAGCTTAGAAATAGGCTTTAAGGGGGTTCGGTGTGCTAAAATAAACTTTATGCTCATTCAGGGACTAAAAGCGTCAAAAAGTGCACAAGTTTGCATTTTCGCGCATAATTTACGTTCTGAATACATCCGGACATCCAAAAATTTATGTAATCATTAAAATATTATGTTTTAGTGATTGGCTTGATAAAAATCCATTCGTCGCGTAATTTGGATCGTTTTTGCGTCCGTTACGACTTCCGTCGTAATTAACCGAACAACGCAACCGTACGGCCAAACGAACCGACATCCGAGATATTTTTGAGCATGTTTCAAGTTCCCTATACCTTAACTTCATTTTAGAGCCTTGAAATGGGGTTAACGGGGCTTAAATGTGCCAAAAATGCATCAAAATGCAAGATTCTCAAGTGCAGGGGCTAAATTGTCAACTTTTGAAAGTTGTTGATCTGCAGATAGCATACGGACCGTAAGCCATACTCCATACGGTCCGTAAGCCAGTGTCAGACTGTCACACCCCCAAAATCCCACACTGCGGAGTACCACCGCTTGGGAGCGTGACTGACTAGGATCAAGCCATCAATCATATCAAACATAGCATTTAATAATAATAAAAGTAATTAAGGTAGTTCATCATGACATGATTGATGTTTCAAAACCAAACATTGTATATGTAGCGGAAGCATTAAATATAAAACCCAAAACATAAGTATCAATGTGTGAATGTAAAAGTGTTTAATAAGCATTCACATGTTCTTGTCCACAACGACCCGCTTCTCCTCTGGTGCAAGCTCCAAGTATACCTAAGGACCTGCAAGGCATGCAGCAAATAATCGACAAACTAGTTGAGCGAGTTCACAGAAAGTAAGTTCATAACAGTAATGCGTAAGTTCATCTAGTGGTGAGGGATTCTCACGATTATCCTTAACAATGGGGGATTCCCATTATAGTACTTACTAGACTAGTGCAACCATGTGTTCTTCTTAAACCGAGAACAGGAATACGTACTGGGTCACGCAGGATTTACGTGACGTGCCCTTCCCCGAGGACAGTGGTACGCATGGGGCTATGCAGGATTTACACAGCGTGTCCTTCCGACCCGGAAGACAGTAGAGGGTATTGGGTTACGCAGGATTTACGTAACGTGTCCTCCCGACCCGGGAGACAAATGGCAATTACTGGGTTACGCAGGATTTACGTAACGTGTCCTGACTATCCTGAGGACGATGGTCTATAGTCTAGTGAATGCGTAAGTACGAGTAATCATTCCATATCAACATCTCCAACCCAATTCCCAACCCGGGAATCCCATGCCTTGGCTGTGTGAACTCACCTTGGTTTGCTCGGCAGATACACAAAGAGTACAGATAAGCTAGTAAATGGTCAACCACGTCCTATCATGGTTGTAATACAAGTCAGCTTTTGACTAAGGAAATGCACGTATGTATCATACAGGTTAACACGTTACTAACACGTTTTGATCATGGCAACCACGTAACAAATAAAACATACATTCTCACTTGTGCGAGTCGAACGGTTGGGCCATCGAGCTTGTGCGAGCCCAACCGCCTTGTGCGATGTTAGTGCCTAAGCCCAACGATTCCCGACCCACAAATAAGTACCCAGTCCAAACTTATGCGGCCCAAAACAATTAAACAACCGTTCTTGTGCGACCCGGACGAGTTGTGCGACTCGGATTGGGCTTAAGGCCCAATAGTAAAACAGTTAGCAAATAAATGTGTCCTTGTGCGATTGGATAGGCTTGTGCGACTGACCAGCCCAAACCAACATGTCCACCGGTCCAACAGTTAAACGGATCCGCTAACTTGTGCGATTCAGGGTATCTTGTGCGTTTAATACCCCTTGTGCGACCGAGTGGCATGTGTGATCGGGCCAGCTTGTACGTGTGGGCTCGTTGTGCGATTGGACTCCTTGGTCGGCCAAGGAGTCTTGTGCGATGGTTGAACTAATTCCACAATTCAAGCAATCGGTTACAGCCATACATTCTGTCAATCAATTACCATGTTTCCATATATGCACAAAATCAATTAACAACTAATAATTTTCCATATTATAGATCAAACAAGGGTTTCCAAACATTAATTCATATGAACCCTAACAAGAATCAAAGCATTAACAATAATAACATTCATAACAATACATACATTCTAACATGGATCTCGATTACCAACTATATCCGATCAAACAATACATAACAGCCGATCCATCATACATTCATATATATCCGATTCATGTGCAAGTCGATTACATGAACATTATCTATCATTGATTAGTAACACCCAATCTAACATTATCATACACAACATGTTAACAAGAATCCTTCGGGTATCAAGCAATCATCAACATACAAACAATAACACACAACCAATAACATAATCACTAACCGGATTAAAGAAGGAGAAGAGGGTGATCCGAGTAGGGGATGCTCTTGCCGTCGGGTTCCAAGCAACCGAGAGAGAGAAAGAGTCTAGGGTTGTGTGTGTGTTCTTGTGTTGTGTAACAAATGAGAAAAACCAAGTCCCTAAGGTGTTTACACGGTATAGAGGGGTGGGCCGGCCCTTACATGGGCTGCCCTATTGGTCCGCGTACAAGAATGAGGCCCAAACGGCCTTGTGCGGGTGATGTGGGCTTGTGCGGTTCGGATCATGATGTGCGGTTTGGGTTCATGTATCACATATACATACACTTAACATATCATGTATACATTCATTAAAACACACATATCACATAACATTCAATAGATATTCGCTTAACCAATCAAGTTCACATAGTTGTGTCGTGTTCATAACGTTACACAAAAATAGGTCTAAAGTTCGAGTTGCCACATTATCCCCAACTAATTGGAAATTTCGTCCCGAAATTTGGTATGCACTCACTGAGGAAGCTAGGTAAACTGTATTGTTCACTGATTTTCCTGGGGTGTCACATCCTCCCCCCGTTGATCTGGAATTTCGTCCCGAAATTCCGAAGTAGTAGCTTCAGCCTCAGCAGTGGTTGTACTGTTCGCGAACAATTGGGGGTACTTTTCTGTCATCCTGTCTTCGCGTTCCCAGGTGTACTCTGGGCCACGTTTGGAGTTCCAACGAACTCGAACAAGAGGGATTCTCTTGCTTTTGAGGACCTTCACATCCCGGTCCGTGATTTCAACTGGTTCCTCGACGAACTGCCACCGCTCGTCGATAGTGAGTTCTTTGAAAGGAATGATGAGGGTTTCATCTGATAAGCACTTCTTTAAGTTCGATACATGAAAGACATTGTGAACTGCCCCGAGTTCAGCTGGTAGGTTCAACTTGTAGGCTACCTTGCCAATCTTTTCTATGATTTCGAATGGTCCGATGTATCGCGGATTCAGTTTGCCCCGTTTGCCAAAACGAACTACACCCTTCCAGGGTGAGACTTTCAATAAAACCCGGTCCCCGACCTGAAATTCCAAAGGCTTTCTACGCTTGTCCGCGTAGGCTTTCTGACGGTCGCGTGCTGCCGCCATGCGTTGTCGTATCTGTGCAATCTTTTCTGTGGCGTCCACTACAATCTCTGGACCCGTGATCTGACTATCCCCCACCTCTGCCCAACAGAGAGGTGACCGGCATTTACGTCCGTACAATGCCTCAAATGGAGCGGCTTGGATGCTGGTGTGATAACTATTATTGTACGAGAACTCCACCAAAGGGAGATGCTTCTCCCAGCCGTTGCCGAAATCGATAACGCATGCCCGAAGCATGTCTTCTAGTGTTTGAATCGTTCGCTCAGACTGCCCATCCGTCTGAGGATGATATGCTGTGCTCATGTCTAAACGTGAGCCGAAAGATTTGTGCATCGCTTGCCATAGCTCTGACGTGAATCGTGCATCGCGATCCGAAATGATGGATGTGGGCACCCCGTGCCTCGAAACAACTTCTTTAAGGTAGACGTCTGCGAGAGTGGAGAACTTATCCGTTTCCTTTAAAGGTAGGAAGTGTGCAGACTTGGTGAGTCGATCCACGATCACCCATATGGTATCATTCCCACGCTGGGATCTGGGTAAGCCTGTAACAAAATCCATGGAAATTTCTTCCCATTTCCATTGAGGTATCTTAGGCTGCTGAAGTAGGCCAGCTGGTTTCTGATATTCAACCTTGACTCTCGCACAGGTCAAGCATTTTCCAACGTACGTAGCGATGTGGGCCTTCATGCTAGGCCACCAATAAGTAGTGCTGATGTCGTGGTACATTTTATCCGACCCTGGATGTACCGAGTAGCGAGACTTGTGTGCTTCGTCCATCACAAGTTCGCGTAGACCGCCATAAAGTGGGACCCAAATACGCCCCGTTACATAGTAGGCGCCGTCTGCCTTCTGTTTCATTTGCTGTCGTGAGCCGCGTAAGGCTTCAGCCTTGACGTTTTCGGGCTTCAATGCTTCTATCTGAGCATTTCGTATCTGTGTAGGAAGGCTAGACTGAATCGTAAGCTGTAGCGCTCGCACGCGCCGAGGTAAAGTGTCTTTCCGACTGAGGGCATCAGCCACAACATTGGCCTTGCCTGGATGATACTTGATAGCGCATTCGTAATCGTTCAGTAGTTCGACCCATCGTCGTTGACGCATGTTCAAATCCTTCTGCTTAAGAATATGTTTGAGACTCCTGTGATCGGTGTAAATCGTGCACCTGGTACCGTACAGGTAGTGCCGCCATATCTTAAGCGCGAAAACAACAGCTCCCAGCTCTAAATCGTGCGTCGTGTAGTTCCGTTCATGAACCTTTAGTTGACGAGAGGCGTAGGCAATAACTTTATCCCGCTGCATCAATACGCAACCCAGACCCTGTATTGATGCGTCACAATATACTACGAAGTCATCTGTGCCCACTGGCAATGAAAGAATAGGTGCGCTGCAAAGCCTATCCTTTAGATACTGAAAAGCAGTTTTTTGCGTGTTGCCCCAACGGTAGGTGACACCCTTCTGTGTCAGTAGTGTAAGTGGCTGAGCAATCTTTGAAAAGTCCTTGATGAACCGCCGATAATAACCTGCCAAACCCAAGAATTGGCGTATTTCCGTTGGCGTTCGTGGTGCAGGCCAGTTTCTCATCGAGTCTACCTTGGATGGATCGACATGGATCCCATCCTTGTTCACTACGTGGCCTAGAAAATGGACTTCACGAAGCCAGAAGTCGCATTTCGAAAACTTAGCGTACAGCTGTTCCTTCCGAAGGAGTTCCAAAATAAGGCGAAGATGTTGTTCGTGCTCCCCCTGACTCTTGGAGTAAATCAGAGTGTCGTCGATGAAAACAATGACGAACTTGTCAAGATAGGGTTTGCACACCCTTTTCATAAGATCCATAAATACGGCAGGCGCGTTCGTTAACCCAAACGGCATGACAAGAAACTCGTAGTGGCCATAACGAGTTCTGAATGCAGTCTTGGAGACGTCCTCATCCCGGACTCTCAGCTGATGATACCCTGACCTCAAGTCTATCTTCGAATAGTAGCATGACCCTTGCAACTGGTCGAATAAGTCGTCGATGCGCGGAAGAGGATAACGGTTCTTCACCGTCACCTTGTTGAGTTCTCGGTAGTCGATGCACATCCTGAACGTACCGTCTTTCTTTTTCACGAATAGTACTGGAGATCCCCAAGGCGAAGAGCTTGGACGAATGAAGCCCTTTTCCAAGAGCTCTTGTAGCTGCTTTGACAGTTCCTCCAGTTCTGATGGAGCTAAACGATATGGTGCGCGAGCTATGGGTGCTGCTCCTGGAGCGAGCTCGATTTGAAATTCGACCTGACGATGAGGCGGTAATCCAGGTAAGTCTTCAGGAAACACCTGAGGGTAGTCACGTACAATTGGAATATCCTCCAATTTCTTTTCCTTTGCTGACGCGTCTGTAACGAGTGCCAAGATTGCGGTGTGACCCTTCCGCAAACATTTCTGAGCCTTCAAGAAAGAGATGATGCCAACCACAGCACCACTCTTGTCGCCTTGGACTTCGAGAGGTTCCTGACCAGAACGAGGAATTCGAATTATCTTCTCACTGCATAAGATTTCTGCCTGGTGCTGGGATAACCAATCCATCCCAATCACGACGTCGAAGCTACCCAAAACTATAGGAATGAGGTCGATAGAGAAAGCTTGACCAGCTAGGATAAGATCACAACCCTGAACTACGTGCGTGGCTTCTAGACTTTTACCGTTAGCTAACTCTACTACGTGTTTGGTGGGTAAAAGTGTTGGTGCACGTTTTAGCAGTTGACACATTTTCACAGACATATAGCTTGTATCCGCACCCGAATCAAATAAAACAGTAACGTAAATATTGTCGAGGAGAAACTTACCCATAACAACGTTGGGATCGTTCACTGCGTCGCCTCGACCTAGTACGAATGCACGACCACGAACTTCATTGTTGTTGTTTCCCCCGTTGTTGTTATTCCCGTTGCCCTGATTGTTGTTGCGGTTCTGGTTCTGGTTCAATTGAGAGCAATCGCGTTTGAAGTGACCTTCAGCCCCACACTGAAAACATCCCCGGTTTCCACGCTGTGGCTGCTGCTGCTGCTGCTGGTTCTGCGGAGCTGGTTGTTGTGGTTGCTGGTTCTGATTTGCAGGACGAGGGCTCCTACAGTCTTTAGCCTCGTGCCCCATCTTGAGACACCTTTGGCAACGACCCTTGCTGCATGGGCCGCTATGGTGCCTGTTGCAATTGTGACACTTGGGGTGAAAACCCTGATATCTTCCCCGTCTATGACCACCAGAGGATTGCTGACTGGGGCTCTGGTAGTGGTCAGTCTTCTGTTGCTGTGCTTGTGACTGAACGGATGCTGAACCTTTACTAGAATCTCCATCCCACTTTCTTTTGCTGTCGCTAGTAGTAGCAGGAGTAGCTGAAGGAGTGGCTGTAGTAGTAGCGTTGACACGCTTAGGCAGTTTATTCTGATCCACTGCCTGGTCGGTGATACGATGAGCGAGGCGTTGAATTTCCTGGATGTTGTCAAGATTAGCTGAAGTAACATGGCTCTGGATTTCTGGCGCCAATCCCTTGAGATACATCTCAATGCGCTTGTATGGAGGGTCTACCATAGTTGGACATAGCATGGCTAGCTCATTAGACCGTTTAGTATACGCTTCAATCTCTGATCCAACCATTTTCAGATTATACAGCTCGTCTTCCAGCTTGTGAATATCTTCACGCGTACAATACTCCCTCTTGATAAGTTCCTTAAAATCGTTCCAGGGTGTGGCGTTAGCAGCTGCCAACCCCAGAATTTGCACCTGCGCGTTCCACCAGGTTAGCGCGATTCCTTCCAAGGTGCCAGTTGCATACTTGACCTTGCGAGCCTCAGGGCACTCGCACATCTCGAACACTGACTCTAGCTTCTCGAACCAGTGGAGGAGTCCCACTGCCCCCCTGTGCCGCTGAAGGTACTTGGACGACAGTCCATGAAGTTCTTAAAGGTGCAAACTTGCTGCGCTGGTTGACCTATTGTGTACGAATAGGGCAAAGTTTAAATACAAGGGCTAGTTTAGAAGTGTAGGATCTAAAGACCCTAGCGTAAGTTATAACTACAGGATATACTACCTGCTTGAGCAGCTGCAAGTGCCGCAGCAACTTGAGCTTGAACGAGAGCCTCTAGCTGGGCTTGAGTCATGTTAATTCTTCCAGACTTGATCTTCATAGTAAAAGTAACGTAAATGAGAGTGGTTCGCGAGTAGGGCGATGACAGAAAAGAGTAAGCACGTAGGGATTCTCATGCTATAGTATCATGTGTATCTAAACGTAATGCGAGCAAAGTTCTAAGCAGTTCTAGCAAACAGGCAATAAACATAAACCTTATTACCTAGGATGTCGAGTCTTGCACGTGGAGCGAAGCGTCGTTGTGGATCGTTGAGAGCACTGTTCTGGTTATAGTCTGGTTTTAATAAAAACGTTTTCCCATATTAAAACCAAGTTCTCTATAACCAATGGCTCTGATACCAATCTGTCACACCCCCAAAATCCCACACTGCGGAGTACCACCGCTTGGGAGCGTGACTGACCAGGATCAAGCCATCAATCATATCAAACATAGCATTTAATAATAATAAAAGTAATTAAGGTAGTTCATCATGACATGATTGATGTTTCAAAACCAAACATTGTATATGTAGCGGAAGCATTAAATATAAAACCCAAAACATAAGTATCAATGTGTGAATGTAAAAGTGTTTAATAAGCATTCACATGTTCTTGTCCACAACGACCCGCTTCTCCTCTGGTGCAAGCTCCAAGTATACCTAAGGACCTGCAAGGCATGCAGCAAATAATCAACAAACTAGTTGAGCGAGTTCACAGAAAGTAAGTTCATAACAGTAATGCGTAAGTTCATCTAGTGGTGAGGGATTCTCACGATATGTTATTACGTGTGTTGTGTTTACTATATGTGTTTGTATGTTAAATGAGCCAAACCGCACAAGATGTTCTAAACGCATAACACTACACCCGACCGCACAAGCCGTTTGGGCTACACCCCTTGTACACTTGATATTGGACTTAAAGGCGGCCCAAGGTAGAATCGGCCCACTCCCTTCAAACGTGTAAACACCCCTATGGGGTTTACGATTTCATTTGTTACAAACACATAACTCACACAAGAACCCTAGTTGCTACTTCTCTCTCTCGTTTGCTTGGAACCCGACGGCACAAGATTTCTATTCGGATCACTCTTGTTTCTTCTCCAATCCGGTTAGTGATTATGTATTGATTGATTGTGTGTTATGGTTTGTATGTTGATGATTGCTTGATACCGAAGGAGTCTTGTTAACATGTTGTGTATGATATTGTTAGATTGGATCGATGATAGATAATGTTCATGTAATTGGCTTGCTCATGAATCGGATATATGTGTTTGTATGATTGTAATCGGCTCACATGTGCACCTTATATTAAATCGGATGTTACAAATAAGAACAACCGAATATATGCTAAATCTGTTATTATGATATGTAATTCGGATGGTGTGATGCTAATCGGCTGCCATGTGTGGGTTCGGGTTGTTAGATTGAGTATGAATGTTAATGATGTTCTTGTTGATTTCTATTAGAATTAGGGTTCATAAGAGTTCTTGATGTTATTGCCCTGTTTGATCCATAATTGGTTAACCGAATTGTAGGGAGTATGTTAATTGATTGATGTATGTTTGGAAACTGGTAAACAAACTGTAACCGAATTACTTGATTAATGGGATGATTGGACTGATCACACAAGCCACTCGCACAAACTGGTCCAATCACACAAGTTGGTCGCACAAGAAACAAGTCACAAGAGACTTGGTCCGATCACATAAGGCATGTCGCACAAGAGATCCTCAGTCGCACAATAACTGTGGGATCGCACAAGCTAGCGGGTTGTTAACAGTTGGGCCGAACAAGCCCAAATCCAGTCGCACAACCCACTGGAATCGCACAAGGCCTAGAATTAGTTACTGGACCGTAGTTTTGGGCTGGGTAATGAAGCTGGACCGCACACGTTGTATGCCTGCTTAACTGTTGGGCCGGATGGTAATTTGGGTTGGGCTTGTCCGATCGTACAAGACTAGCTGTATCGCACAAGACTGTATTTGTTTAATGTATTGGGCCAATATGTTATGAACTGTTATGATAGCTGGGCCGGTTAGTCTGAATAGCACAAGATGGACTATTTACCTATACGTTGGGTCGGGTAGTGTTTTGGGCTTAGACTTTGACATCGCACAAGGTGGTTGGGCTCGCACAAGCTCAATGGCCCAACCATCCGGGCCACACAAGTATGATTATGATATGCTTTGACTGATAAACATGCTATACGTGTTTGCTTTGATTTATACGTGCATTACTTGAAACCCAAAACCTGACTTGTATGGTAACCCTGTTAGGACGAGGTTGACCACTTTAGTTCAAGAACCTTTTATTGTGTATCTGCCGAGCAACCCAAGGTGAGTTCACACAGCCAAGGCATGGGATTCCCGGGATGGGAATTGGGTTGGATATGTTGATATTGAAAGAGTTACTCGTACTTACGCATTCACTAGACTATAAACCATCGTCCTCAGGATAGTCAGGACACGTTACGTAAATCCTGCGTAACCCAGTAATTGCCAATTGTCTCCCGGGTCGGGAGGACACGTTACGTAAATCCTGCGTAACCCAATACCTTCTACTGTCTTCCGGGTCGGAAGGACACGCTGCGTAAATCCTGCGTAGCCCCACACGTACCACTGTCCTCGGGGAAGGGCACGTCACGTAAATCTTGCGTGACCCTGTACGTATTCCTGTTCTCGGGTTAAGAAGAACACATGGTTGGAAATAGTCTAGTAAGTACCATAATGGGAAACCCCGTTATAAAGGATAACCGTGAGAATCCCTCACCAATAGAATATTCTTGCTTGGGAAGCCTTATTAGATGAACTTACGCATGATTATTACAAACTTACCTTCTGTGAACTCGCTCAACTAGTTGTTGACTATTTGCTGCATGCCTTGCAGGACCTTAGGTACATTACGGAGCTTGCACATGGAGGAGCTGGTCGTTGTGGGCAAAGGATCGTGAATGCTATTTGAACACTTTTACATTCACACATTCATACTTATGTTTTGGGTTTTAAATTAAATGCTTCCGCTATACTTACTATAGTACATGTTCAATATGATCGGTGGTTAAGATCCTGGTCAGTCACGCCTCCAAGCGGTGGTACTCCGCAGGTGGATTTTGGGGGTGTGACAGATTGGTATCAGAGCCATTGGTTATAGAGAACTTGGTTTTAATATGGGAAAATGTTTTTATTAAAACCGGACTATAACCAGAACAGTGCTCTCAACGATCCACAACGACGCTTCGCTCCACGTGCAAGACTCGACATCCTAGGTAATAAGGTTTATGTTATTGCCAGTTTGCTAGAACTGCTTAGAACTTTGCTCGCATTACGTTTAGATACACATGATACTATAGCATGAGAATCCCTACGTGCTTACACTTTTCTGTCATCGCCCTATTCGCGAACCATTCTTACCTATGCTACTTGTTACAATGAAGATCATGTCTGGACGAATCAACATGACACAAGCCCAGCTAGAGGCTCTTGTTCAAGCTCAAGTTGTTGCGGCAGTTGCAGCAGCTCAAGCAGGTAGTATATCATGCAGTATAGGCACACACTAGGATCTTTAGATCCTACATTAACTCTCGTATTTAACTTCGTCCTATTCATACACAATAGGTCAACACGCGCAGCAGCCCGTCTGCACATTCAAGAACTTCATGGACTGTCGTCCAAATTCTTTCAGTGGCACTGAGGGGGCAGTGGGACTCCTCCATTGGTTTGAAAAGCTAGAATCAGTATTCGAAATGTGCGAGTGCCCTGAGGCTCGCAAGGTCAAGTTTGCCACCGGCACCTTGGAAGGAATCGCGCTAACCTGGTGGAACGCGCAGGTGCAAATTCTGGGGTTGGCAGCTGCTAACGCCATCCCATGGAACGATTTTAAGGAACTTATCAAGAGGGAGTATTGTACACGTGAAGATATTCACAAGCTGGAAGACGAGCTGTATAACCTAAAAATGGTTGGATCAGAGATTGAAGCGTATACTAAATGGTCGAATGAGCTGGCCGTATTGTGTCCAACTATGGTGGACCCTCCATACAAGCGCATCGAGATGTATCTCAAGGGGTTGGCACCAGAAATCCAGAGCCATGTTACCTCGGCTAATCTCGACAACATCCAGGAAATTCAGCGTCTCGCGCATCGCATCACCGACCAGGCAGTGGATCAGAATAAACTGCCTAAGCGTGTCAACGCTACTGCTACAGTCACTCCTTCAGCTACTCCTGCTACTACTAGCGACAGCAAAAGAAAGTGGGATGGAGATTCCAGTAAAGGTTCAGCATCTGTTCAGTCTCAAGCTCAGCAGCAGAAGACTGACCACTACCAGAGTCCTAGCCAGCAATCCTCTGGTGGTCCTAGACAGAAAAGGTATCAAGGGTTTCACCCCAAGTGTCACAACTGCAACAGACATCACAGCGGACAGTGCAACAAGGGTCGTTGCCAAAGGTGTCTCAAGATGGGGCACGAGGCCAAAGACTGTAGGAGCCCACGGCCTGCAAACCAGGACCAGCAACCGCAACAACCAGCTCCACGGAACCCACAGCAGCAGCAGCCACAGCGTGGAAACCGGGGATGTTTCCAGTGTGGAGCAGAAGGTCATTACAAACGCGATTGTCCTCAATTGAACCAGAACCAGAACCACAACAATAACCAGGGCAACGGGAACAACAACAACAACAATGGCAACGAGGCAAGAGGTCGAGCTTTCGTGTTAGGACGAGGAGACGCTGTGAACGATATTTGAACTTATAACTTGTTTTGGGTTTTCCTTATTATGTCTCTGTTACTCAAATAAAGTTTGGTTTGAACATCAATCGTATTGGGTTTTATGAATTATTTAACTACTATACTTCATGTTTGCTATGATGGATGGTTTGATATATTTGAACGCACCTGCCGTATTTAAGGACCTTATGAACAGGGTGTGCAAACCCTACCTAGACCAGTTCGCCATAGTATTCGTGAAGTCCACTTCTTAGGCCACGTAGCGATCAAGGATGGGATCCATGTCGATCCATCCATGGTAGACTCGACCAGAAACTGGCTTGCACCACGTACTACAGACGGCTTACCAAGGATTTCTCGAAGATTGCTCAGCCGCTTACGCTACTGACACAGAAGGGTGTTACCTATCGCTGGGGAGAGCCCCAGGAGACTGCTTTTCAGCACCTAAAGGATAGACTTTGCAGCGCACCTATCCTCTCATTGCCAGAGGGCACAGATGACTTCGTGGTATATTGTGATGCATCCATTCGGGGACTTGGATGTGTGTTGATGCAGCGGGATAAAGTTATTGCCTACGCCTCTCGCCAACTTAAGGTTCATGAACGCAACTACACGACGCACGACTTAGAGCTGGGAGCTGTTGTTTTCGCGCTTAAGATATGGCGACACTACCTGTACGGTACCAAGTGCACGATTTACACCGATCACAGGAGTCTCGAGCATATCCTTAAGCAGAAGGATTTGAATATGCGTCAACGACGATGGGTCGAGTTATTAAATGATTACGAATGCGCTATCAAGTACCATCCAGGCAAGGCCAATGTTGTGGCGGACGCCCTCAGTCGAAAGGACACTCTACCACGGCGCGTGCGAGCGCTACAGCTTACGATTCAGTCCAGTCTTCCTGCACAGATACGAAATGCTCAGGTAGAAGCATTGAAGCCCGAAAACGTCAAGGCTGAAGCCTTACGCGGCTCACGACAACAGATGGAACAGAAGGCAGACGGCGCCTACTAAGTAACAGGGCGTATTTGGGTCCCACTTTATGGCGGTCTACGCGAACTTGTAATGGAAGAAGCTCACAAGTCTCGCTATTCGGTACATCCAGGGTCGGATAAAATGTACCACGATATCAGCACTACTTATTGGTGGCCTGGTATGAAGGCCCACATCGCTACGTACATTGGAAAACGTTTGACCTGTGCGAGAGTCAAGGTTGAATATCAGAAACCAGCTGGCCTACTTCAGCAGCCTAAGATACCTCAATGGAAATGGGAAGAAATTTCCATGGATTTTGTTACAGGCCTACCTAGATCCCAGCGTGGGAATGATACCATATGGGTGATCGTGGATCGACTCACCAAGTCTGCACACTTCCTACCTATAAAGGAAACGGATAAGTTCTCCACTCTCGCAGACATATATTCTAAAGAAGTTGTTTCGAGGCACGGGGTGCCCACATCCATCATTTCGGATCGCGATGCACGATTCACGTCAGAGCTATGGCAAGCAATGCACAAATCTTTCGGCTCATGGTTAGACATGAGTACAGCATATCATCCTCAGACGGATGGGCAGTCTGAGCGAACGATCCAAACTCTAGAAGACATGCTTCGGGCATGCGTTATCGATTTCGGCAACGGCTGGGAAAAGCACCTCCCTTTGGTGGAGTTTTCGTACAATAACAGTTATCACACCAGCATTCAAGCCGCTCCATTCGAGGCATTGTACGGGCGTAAATGCCGGTCACCTCTCTGTTGGGCAGAGGTGGGGGATAGTCAGATCACGGGTCCAGAGATTGTAGTGGACGCCACAGAAAAGATCGCACAGATACGACAACGCATGGCGGCAGCACGCGACCGTCAGAAAGCCTACGCGGACAAGCGTAGAAAGCCTTTGGAATTTCAGGTCGGGGACCGGGTTTTATTGAAAGTCTCACCCTGGAAGGGTGTGGTACGTTTTGGCAAACGGGGCAAACTGAATCCGCGATACGTCGGACCATTCGAAATCATAGAAAAGATCGGCAAAGTAGCATACAAGCTAAACCTACCAGCTGAACTCGGGGCAGTTCACAATGTCTTTCATGTGTCGAACTTAAAGAAGTGCTTATCAGATGAAAACCTCATCATTCCTTTTAAGGAACTCACTATCGACGAGCGGTTGCAGTTCGTCGAGGAACCAGTTGAAATCACGGACCGGGATGTTAAGGTCCTCAAAAACAAGAGAATCCCTCTTGTCCGAGTTCGTTGGAACTCCAAACGTGGCCCAGAGTACACCTGGGAACGCGAAGACAGGATGACAGAAAAGTACCCTCAGTTATTCGAAACCAATGCAACCACTACTGAGGCTGAAGCTACTACTTCGGAATTTCGGGACGAAATTCCAGATCAACGGGGGGAGGATGTGACACCCCAGGAAAATCAGTGAACAATACAGTTTACCTAGCTTCCTCAGTGAGTGCATACCAAATTTCGGGACGAAATTTCCAATTAGTTGGGGATAATGTGACAACTCGAACTTTAGGCTTATTTTAATGTAACGTTACGTGTCTACGTGATACCTGACTAATGAATGTTATGTGAATCTTGTGATTATGTTATTACGTGTGTTGTGTTTACTATATGTGTTTGTATGTTAAATGAGCCAAACCGCACAAGATGTTCTAAACGCATAACACTACACCCGACCGCACAAGCCGTTTGGGCTACACCCCTTGTACACTTGATATTGGACTTAAAGGCGGCCCAAGGTAGAATCGGCCCACTCCCTTCAAACGTGTAAACACCCCTATGGGGTTTACGATTTCATTTGTTACAAACACATAACTCACACAAGAACCCTAGTTGCTACTTCTCTCTCTCGTTTGCTTGGAACCCGACGGCACAAGATTTCTATTCGGATCACTCTTGTTTCTTCTCCAATCCGGTTAGTGATTATGTATTGATTGATTGTGTGTTATGGTTTGTATGTTGATGATTGCTTGATACCGAAGGAGTCTTGTTAACATGTTGTGTATGATATTGTTAGATTGGATCGATGATAGATAATGTTCATGTAATTGGCTTGCTCATGAATCGGATATATGTGTTTGTATGATTGTAATCGGCTCACATGTGCACCTTATATTAAATCGGATGTTACAAATAAGAACAACCGAATATATGCTAAATCTGTTATTATGATATGTAATTCGGATGGTGTGATGCTAATCGGCTGCCATGTGTGGGTTCGGGTTGTTAGATTGAGTATGAATGTTAATGATGTTCTTGTTGATTTCTATTAGAATTAGGGTTCATAAGAGTTCTTGATGTTATTGCCCTGTTTGATCCATAATTGGTTAACCGAATTGTAGGGAGTATGTTAATTGATTGATGTATGTTTGGAAACTGGTAAACAAACTGTAACCGAATTACTTGATTAATGGGATGATTGGACTGATCACACAAGCCACTCGCACAAACTGGTCCAATCACACAAGTTGGTCGCACAAGAAACAAGTCACAAGAGACTTGGTCCGATCACACAAGGCATGTCGCACAAGAGATCCTCAGTCGCACAATAAGTGTGGGATCGCACAAGCTAGCGGGTTGTTAACAGTTGGGCCGAACAAGCCCAAATCCAGTCGCACAACCCACTGGAATCGCACAAGGCCTAGAATTAGTTACTGGACCGTAGTTTTGGGCTGGGTAATGAAGCTGGACCGCACACGTTGTATGCCTGCTTAACTGTTGGGCCGGATGGTAATTTGGGTTGGGCTTGTCCGATCGTACAAGACTAGCTGTATCGCACAAGACTGTATTTGTTTAATGTATTGGGCAATATGTTATGAACTGTTATGATAGCTGGGCCGGTTAGTCTGAATAGCACAAGATGGACTATTTACCTATACGTTGGGCCGGGTAGTGTTTTGGGCTTAGACTTTGACATCGCACAAGGTGGTTGGGCTCGCACAAGCTCAATGGCCCAACCATCCGGGCCACACAAGTATGATTATGATATGCTTTGACTGATAAACGTGCTATACGTGTTTGCTTTGATTTATACGTGCATTACTTGAAACCCAAAACCTGACTTGTATGGTAACCCTGTTAGGACGAGGTTGACCACTTTAGTTCAAGAACCTTTTATTGTGTATCTGCCGAGCAACCCAAGGTGTGTTCACACAGCCAAGGCATGGGATTCCCGGGTTGGGAATTGGGTTGGATATGTTGATATTGAAAGAGTTACTCGTACTTACGCATTCACTAGACTATAGACCATCGTCCTCAGGATAGTCAGGACACGTTACGTAAATCCTGCGTAACCCAGTAATTGCCAATTGTCTCCCGGGTCGGGAGGACACGTTACGTAAATCCTGCGTAACCCAATACCTTCTACTGTCTTCCGGGTCGGAAGGACACGCTGCGTAAATCCTGCGTAGCCCCACACATACCACTGTCCTCGGGGAAGGGCACGTCACGTAAATCCTGCGTGACCCTGTACGTATTCCTGTTCTCGGGTTAAGAAGAACACATGGTTGGAAATAGTCTAGTAAGTACCATAATGGGAAACCCCGTTATAAAGGATAACCGTGAGAATCCCTCACCAATAGAATATTCTTGCTTGGGAAGCCTTATTAGATGAACTTATGCATGATTATTACAAACTTACCTTCTGTGAACTCGCTCAACTAGTTGTTGACTATTTGCTGCATGCCTTGCAGGACCTTAGGTACATTACGGAGCTTGCACAGGGAGGAGCTGGTCGTTGTGGGCAAAGGATCGTGAATGCTATTTGAACACTTTTACATTCACACATTCATACTTATGTTTTGGGTTTTACATTAAATGCTTCCGCTATACTTACTATAGTACATGTTCAATATGATCGGTGGTTAAGATCCTGGTCAGTCACGCCTCCAAGCGGTGGTACTCCGCAGGTGGATTTTGGGGGTGTGACATTATAGTACTTACTAGACTAGTGCAACCATGTGTTCTTCTTAAACCGAGAACAGGAATACGTACTGGGTCACGCAGGATTTACGTGACGTGCCCTTCCCCGAGGACAGTGGTACGCATGGGGCTATGCAGGATTTACACAGCGTGTCCTTCCGACCCGGAAGACAGTAGAGGGTATTGGGTTACGCAGGATTTACGTAACGTGTCCTCCCGACCCGGGAGACAAATGGCAATTACTGGGTTACGCAGGATTTACGTAACGTGTCCTGACTATCCTGAGGACGATGGTCTATAGTCTAGTGAATGCGTAAGTACGAGTAATCATTCCATATCAACATCTCCAACCCAATTCCCAACCCGGGAATCCCATGCCTTGGCTGTGTGAACTCACCTTGGTTTGCTCGGCAGATACACAAAGAGTACAGATAAGCTAGTAAATGGTCAACCACGTCCTATCATGGTTGTAATACAAGTCAGGTTTTGACTAAGGAAATGCACGTATGTATCATACAGGTTAACACGTTACTAACACGTTTTGATCATGGCAACCACGTAACAAATAAAACATACATTCTCACTTGTGCGAGTCGAACGGTTGGGCCATCGAGCTTGTGCGAGCCCAACCGCCTAATGCGATGTTAGTGCCTAAGCCCAACGATTCCCGACCCACAAATAAGTACCCAGTCCAAACTTATGCGGCCCAAAACAATTAAACAACCGTTCTTGTGCGACCCGGACGAGTTGTGCGACTCGGATTGGGCTTAAGGCCCAATAGTAAAACAGTTAGAAAATAAATGTGTCCTTGTGCGATTGGATAGGCTTGTGCGACTGACCAGCCCAAACCAACATGTCCACCGGCCCAACAGTTAAACGGATCCGCTAACTTGTGCGATTCAGGGTATCTTGTGCGTTTAATACCCCTTGTGCGACCGAGTGGCATGTGTGATCGGGCCAGCTTGTACGTGTGGGCTCGTTGTGCGATTGGACTCCTTGGTCGGCCAAGGAGTCTTGTGCGATGGTTGAACTAATTCCACAATTCAAGCAATCGGTTACAGCCATACATTCTGTCAATCAATTACCATGTTTCCATATATGCACAAAATCAATTAACAACTAATAATTTTCCATATTATAGATCAAACAAGGGTTTCCAAACATTAATTCATATGAACCCTAACAAGAATCAAAGCATGAACAATAATAACATTCATAACAATACATACATTCTAACATGGATCTCGATTACCAACTATATCCGATCAAACAATACATAACAGCCGATCCATCATACATTCATATATATCCGATTCATGTGCAAGCCGATTACATGAACATTATCTATCATTGATTAGTAACACCCAATCTAACATTATCATACACAACATGTTAACAAGAATCCTTCGGGTATCAAGCAATCATCAACATACAAACAATAACACACAACCAATAACATAATCACTAACCGGATTATAGAAGGAGAAGAGGGTGATCCGAGTAGGGGATGCTCTTGCCGTCGGGTTCCAAGCAACCGAGAGAGAGAAAGAGTCTAGGGTTGTGTGTGTGTTCTTGTGTTGTGTAACAAATGAGAAAAACCAAGTCCCTAAGGTGTTTACACGGTATAGAGGGGTGGGCCGGCCCTTACATGGGCTGCCCTATTGGTCCGCGTACAAGAATGAGGCCCAAACGGCCTTGTGCGGGTGATGTGGGCTTGTGCGGTTCGGATCATGATGTGCGGTTTGGGTTCATGTATCACATATACATACACTTAACATATCATGTATACATTCATTAAAACACACATATCACATAACATTCAATAGATATTCGCTTAACCAATCAAGTTCACATAGTTGTGTCGTGTTCATAACGTTACACAAAAATAGGTCTAAAGTTCGAGTTGTCACATTATCCCCAACTAATTGGAAATTTCGTCCCGAAATTTGGTATGCACTCACTGAGGAAGCTAGGTAAACTGTATTGTTCACTGATTTTCCTAGGGTGTCACACAGACAGCAGAAAATGCATTCCAGCTTGATCCAGCTGTTCCTCACTTGTGCACATGGTTTTGGGCAATCTATGGGCTGGTTTAGGGGCTCCAATGGTTTTTCAAAACAATGGGCTCGAGGTGTACGGATGAGATTGAATCTCGGATAACGAGGGACGATCTTAAAGGTTCTACTACATCTATAAATACCCCCCATGCCTTGCTCAAAACCCACAATTTGATCTGATTTATGCTCTCTAAGTGGAAGTATATGCTTCCTACCTGAGAGAAAATCGGATCAAATCTTGCGGGGACCTTCTGTAAATATTCTTTCGTTCTTTCCTTTCGTTTTTAGCGTTAAAGTCAAATTGCGTTTGACTTTCTGCATTGACCAGTTTATGGTCAACGCGAAGTTCGTTTGAACTTCATAACGTGAGCGTAATCTAGGCTCAGTGACGAGTCGTAGTTTCGGCCAAAATGCGTTTTCTAGGCTCAGTGACGAGTCGTAGTTTCGGCCAAAATGCGTTTTCTCACGTATTTTGTAACCAAACTACTCTAGGGTATTAAAACCGTTTGTTTTAATACCAAACCTGTTTTCTAACTTAATTAAACATGTCCTAGCATGTTTAGCTCGTCACTTTTAGATTTGTGCTTGTCTAGGGTCGTAAAGGTAAGCGATCTAAACAATCGCTTATGCTTTCGAACCCGACCCATTTGGTCGATCATTAGGATCCGACCAAACACATAAGGTAACCACAGTTGTATAGGGAATAACCTTCCAAGGTTATACCTTATGTCACGTCGTTCAAGTAGTTGTATGATAGGTAGTTTATATGCCTTAGGAAAATTACCAAAATACCCTTTTTACGCATAAATTCATTTTCAGCATATGTAACCTAAATCTTGACATCTAAACTGATTAGGCAACTATATTAGACATGTTGAGGCATATTCTGCTTGTCATAGGACTAGTTAGGCGGTCCGAACGCGTTTTACGCGAACGACGCGTTAAAGTAGCGGAAGCTACCTAAACGGGTCGTAATGGGTCGTAAGCACTTAGGTTAGGTTTCATATTAGTATATGGGTTTTGTTAAACCATATCATATGAGTTCCAATACTCATTTGGTTTCCGAAACCTTATACTATCCAATCTCCCTATTTAGGTCCGGTTATTTATGTAGTTATCTAAATAGGGTTCCGTTTGATTCCGTGTTCCCTCTAGCTTTGCTTGGTTGTTGTTCAAGACTCCTAAGCACCCTCAAGTGAGTACATAGTCCCCTCTTTTACTGTTTTCCAAACATTTTGGGGTGAAACACATGTGCCTACTTGTTACTTTCATGCTTTTCATGTTTTCATATCATATACTTGCTATGTTCATTAGTACACTATTAGTATATGATTTCATTATGTTTTATGCTACGTATGTCCATTGTGTGCATACTTAGTACATTGTTTTACATTCATTTCATTTGCTATGTACGTTTACTTGGCATGCAAGCACATTGTTTTACATTGCATCTCTGTTGCATATGTTCTAGTAACATATGGATACACTGTTTACATCTCTACCTTGTATGTTCACTTAAGCATACTAGGTACATTATTTTCATAAAACACGTTTACATTTGGTATGACATTTGGTTTGTAAAAACGGGACTTATATACATTCATTAACATTAGCTACACCGCTCGGTAGTAAGTAATGGTACCATAGGACTTGACAAATCCCGTTCCTGACATCCTAGGTTTGTTTGGGTGGAAGGAATGACTGAATCCGATAACATTTCTTTTGATAACCTTGACTTAGGGTTATCCGTCTGTCTCAAGGCTTGAATGTATGCGTTTAACTTACCGTATAAGTGTTTGTATCAGTAAAACATGCATTTACTTTGCAAAACACAACTTTTTGATATATTCAAAATACTTTGTTTTGTACATTTTTACTTTTGGTTTAGGTAATCATATATTACTTACCATACATAACATTTGTCACGTGCTACTTGATTACATTTGACTTTTAACATATGACATTGGTTTATACAAGAACATTTGACATTCGGTTTAAACATGAACATTTTACATTGGTGGTTTGTTTGGGTAAGTGATTTAAGTAACGAGGCGTGTGTAGTATGATACAAGCATGGTGGATACGCCGCTGGTACTTCCTATATATAAGTACTTGTATTATATTACATGTCGTAGCGTTATTTAATTCATTCAATTTGGACTTATACATTTTACACAAATAACATATTTTTCACAAGACATTGTTTTTCAAAACAGTTTGTTTTATACAAACTCATTTTACTTGGTTATTCATTTAACCTTACATTATTCTTTTAAATATACATATCTATCATCGCTTTTCAAATGATTTATAAAACAAAACATTTTACAAGGATCATGACTGACTTTTTGTTAAACAACTTTTTCTAAACTTATAAGTCATGAATCCTAAATCAATAAAACCTATGTACTCCCCGGCATTTTTTATGCTGACGTACCTATTTTCACATGTGTTTCAGGAGATGATGCATAGGATTGATCAAGATACACATAGGTGGACTTGGGCCTTAGTGACAATAATAGATGCAAGACTAGTTAATTATGTTATACTTCTTGGTTTGTTTAGACATTGTAACTCACTTAATCAATAAAACAAAATTTCAAATTTCCATGTGTTATGAAACAATGATTCTGTTACAACACTCCCCGACGTTTCCGCCACGATTTGTTGTTTTACGTGGTCGGGGTGTGACAGGGGTAAATGTAAGTTTAAATGGTAATGTAGGTAAATAGTTGGAGGTTAAGTGTTAAGTCTAGTGTCTAAGGGTTTCATGCATTATATAGTATGTTAGAGTGTTCGGGGATTATAACTAGCTCAAAAATAATAAAACAATGCTTTTAGTAATATTTTGGTGTTCCGGGTAATGTCCGGTTGTTCGGTTAGATACCGGTTTGTTAAAGTGTCAAGTTATTCCGTTTAGTGTCCTTTAAGTACCCTTTTGTGACACTTTTAATTCCCGACACTTAGGAAGGCATTCAGGACCATTTTGCCATATTTTTGCACATTACTAGCTTGTTAAAAAGCTGAATTATGCAGAATTCTGCACTTTGGGTGAGTTTTAGGCACTTCCCGGCACTTAAACTATCACCTAGCAAAGCAGTTTTGTGGTCTTACCTCCCTACACACTATACTAGTGTAATACGTCGTCTCTGGCTCATACTGGGCCTCAAAATATTGTGTGTCTATGTACTGTTCGTCAGCATTTTAGTTTGTCTGATAATGGTGCCAATTTTGTTCTGTGCATTATTAGAGCTATATCGTGTTGCATGTAGCAACGATAAAAGTCTCGAAACATGAAATGCCGTTGTATGTATATAACAGTAATCAGAAATTCATTTGTCTTTTAAACTAGATCATGCACAGTTATTAAAGCACAAATTACTGTTCAATTAGTGTACGGAATGTACGGAAAAGTGACAGTTGTCACAAGGTGCCACTTGATTCCTTGATTTCCTGAGCTTTGTTTGGTCACTTAATCAAGGATACTTGCAATCTCAAGTGAGTACATAGTCCCCCCTTTTACTGCTTTCAATTGTTTTTGGGTGATTCATATGTGCTAAATGCTTTTCATGTTTTCAAAATAATGTTATGGTTTATATAAAATACGATGATTTCAATAATGTGAATGAACTTGTTGGGGCGTTAGTCGAAAGACATTCGAATGACATACATTAACTATGATCAAGCCGACCAGTAGTATGTTATGGTACCATAGGATCTGACAAATCCCGTTATCGGGCTATCCCTTTGGTGGGTAATGAGGGTAACGACAGAAACTGTTTTCTGATTAACAAATCATGTGTTGGTTTGTTAATCTTGTTAAAGAGGTCGTTCAGGGCCTAGTTAAAGATACCCCATGGGTAGTATATCGAGTCACACAGGTTTGAATGTATTCTTTAAAGAACGACCAAAAGTTGTATTTCACAATTAAAACACGGGCGATTTGAACGATTGGAACGATTTGGACGATTGGTTTATGGTAAGTGATTAGGTAACGAGGCGTGTGTAATGTGATAAAAGCATGGTGGATACGCTGCTGGTACTTCCTATATATAAGTGCTTTTATCACATTACATGTGGTAGCGTTATCTAGATCACTTGGATGAATGTTTTCAGTCGAAGACACACAACGAGGTTTACTTAAAGATATAAACCATACTTGTTTATTTTCAAAGACGATTCACTACTTAGTTTTACAAAGACAAATGTTTTCAATCAAGATTCATGGCTACAATGGTTTTGGTTTTACATATATCAACTTGTAAAGTTGATAAAACATATTGCAATATTAAACACTTTTTGATTTCAAGGTACATACTCGACAACTCTCGTAGTTGGACGAGGTATTGCAATATGGATTCAAAGCCATGAATTTGACATACAAAACCTATGTACTCACCGACATTTTTATGCTGACTATTTTCACATATGTTTCAGGTTCTACTATGTGATGATTGTTGATTGCTTGCTATACATAGGATGGACGAGGGCCTTAGTGATTTAAAACTTGAAAGACAATTGTTGAAATTATTTGGTTTGTATCAAAACAATGAGACAATCAACGAAATAAAACAAAACTTCAATTACCATGTGTTGTGAAACAATGATTCTGTTACAACACCCCCCGACGTTTCCGTCGTGGTTTGTTGTATTACGCGGTCGAGGTGTGACAGAAGAGTTGGTATTAGAGCTCATATTTATAGGGAGTTAGGTTATTAGTAATGCTCTTGACCTAGTCTATAACCTTCCTAGGACCCTAACGCGAGTTTCTTGCGTTTAGATTCTTAATACAATAACAATCACCTATCCTTAGGTGATTAACAAAAACAAAACACAATTCATTCTCTCGAGTCAAAATTTTTCAAAACATCAAAAGAAATCATCTATCCTTAGATGATTTGTTTTAGGCTTTTAAGCCTTTGGTGTTTTCAAAATCTAGTCAAAGTTTGGGTCTTTATAATGTGAACACATGCAATCCGGAAGGGTGGGTGCATGTACCTCGAGTTTTCTGTCTAAGGCTAGAGTGTTCGTACAAATCCGCAGTATCGGACCAGTCACTCTTACCTGGGAACTCTTGGTGTGACAATTGTCAAAATTCCATGTATCCGTACAATTATTAAACAGTAATTATGACCTAATGACTGTGCTGATTTACAATTAATGACTTGAATTGCTTTCTGATTATTGTTATTATAAATACATTTGCATCACCTATTGCATAATGTCACATCATTATTGCATGCAACACTTTATTGATTCAAATGATGCACGAAACAAAGTTAGCACAATTATCAGACAAATCAGAAAAAATGCTTGACGGAGTTCAGTGCATAGACAGACATTATATTGAGACACAGAATGTGCCAGAAACCAAGAGTTACACTAGTATAGTGTGTAGAGAAGTTTGGATCATAAAACTGCCTTCCGAGTGATAGTTTAAGTGTCGGAAAGTGCCTGAAACTCACATAAATTATAGAATTCAGCAAAATTCAGCACAATTCAGCTTTTAAACACTTAAATATCATGCAAAAATATGGTTAAATGGTCCATAATGCTTTTCTAAGTGTTGGGAATCAAAACTGTCACAAAAGGTATCATAAAGCACACTAAACTGTATAGTTTAGCACCTTAACGAACCGGTAACCAACCGAACAACCAGACACTACCCGAAACACCAAATTTTCACTAGAAGCATTGTTTTAACATTTCCGAGCTAGTTATGGTCCCCGAACATCATAACACAATATATAACATCCTAATAACTAATAACCTAACTAAACCTTTAGATTTCAACCATTAAACCTAACAAGCCATTTCAACCTAACCAAGACCCCCCCCCCTCATGAACTCGGTTACATGGTGGCCCCCACCATGGATTTTCTTTGAATTCTTTATTAGATTATGTCTCCTAATTTACTAAACATGTTAACCCTTAGAGAAAACCATGTTGGAAGATAATATAAGTAACCATTAGAACATTCACTTCTCATTCTTACACAAGTTCACCAACACACAACTCTCCCTCTCTTCCTCTTACCTTCGGCCGTAACCCACACACACCACAACCACCATCTTCATTCAACTTTCATCCATTCTCTACATATACAAAGGGGTAAGAAGCACTACAAGGAAGCTAGGAACTCTTGGAAGTTGAAGGACCTCTTGCAAGTGCTATTAACCACCTCATATTCATCTTGTGATCATCCCTAGCCTTGAGCTAGTAGTAAGATCATCTAAACTCCATTTTACATCTTAGTTAGTTGGTGAAAGAATGATACAAGTAACTTAACATGAAGAACACTAATGATCAAGAACATGAAACTTAAACATAAGACTAAAAATCATAAGAAATCATGTTGTTTAGTGTATGTGTTAGCGTTGATTGATGATTGTTTGTGTTAATGATGTTAAACATCATATGAATTGCTAGGTAGTGATTAAAGACATAATCTAGCAAGATGAGAGGATGATTAGGTTATGATCATCCTTATGTGAAACATAAACTTGAAAAATTAAATGTTTTTCTTGAAGTATGATGATTAAAGTGTAATGTGACTCTCGTAAATATTTGATTTCAAGAATAATTTTTCAAGAAACCAAGTTAAAATACAAGATTTACATAAACTTGGTTCTTAAAGAAGTTAATCACATTTTTAGTGGTTAATCAAGTGTAGGATCATGTATTTAACAAGAAAAACTCAAGAAGAAATACTTTTAGAAAAATGGTTTACAAGTTGTAAACATCTAAATTTTTCAAGAATGATGTTTTAAATACAACCACACTTTAAAGGGTAACCAAGCTTACTAAACACACTAGTAAGTTACTACAAATTTTTATAAATTTTCAAGTTCATGAAGTAGTGATTCATGCTTGATTTAAGGCACTTGGTAAGTAATATTTGATTTGTTGATGATTGTGACGATTTATAAAAGAAAATGATATGCTTTGAAAGCTTGGAAGCCTCCATTTTTAAGGGGAAACTATGGCAAAATTTTTCTAGAAATTAAACACTTAGAAATATATTTTTAAACAAATATTTACAAGTATGTTTTTAACCATGATTTTTATACAAAGTTTGCCATAAATTTTATTACAAAAATTACAAAATATTGGAGGTTGGTTTTTGATAATAAAAGAGACTAATATGTATTTAGGAGAATATATATTTAGATGTCACCATGTGTGTGATTATTTGTATATTATGTGTATTAGTTATATTATTTTAGCACTTGAAATAATATACCTCACCAAAATACCAAGAAATTACAATACGAAATATTAGCAAAATTCAAAGAAATAAATATACAATTTATACCCAAAATATTGGAGGAACGGCACAATGAATATAACTTACAAAAACATTCCGGAATTAAATTCATAAGTGTATTTTGGTAAATGGTATTTTGGACACCAAGAGAATGAAAATATGATTTTTACAAATTATTACAAAATTATATCATATTTTGACAAGAGGAAATACATTATTTTTAAGTAAAGAAAATTATACATGTTTTCTTGAATTACTAGAAAATATATTATTTTTGGAAGAAAATGTATATTTTCTCAAATAAATATAGAATACATTATTTTTGAGTGAAAAATGGATTTATATATATTTTCTAAGCTAAACTAGAAAATATATTATTTTTGAGGTTTAAATAAAAATACAATTATTTTTGCCAAGGAAAAATTATAAATAATTTTTCTATGTAAGTTTTCTTAAAATATATATTTTTGAGAATATATATTTATTAGAAAAAATATTCCGGAAAAAGTTAATACCAAAATTAAGTATAAGAATACTTAATAAACACAATGAAAATACGTATTCTCGTACGTATAAATATACACCGGAATACGACATTGATACTTGGAAAAAATACATAAGGTTAAAAGTACGAGTATGAATACACCCATCCTTGGGAAGTTATACATGTACAAATACATAAATGTGTCACACCCCCAAAATCCACACGCGGAATATCACCGCTTGGAGGCGTGACTGACCAGTATCAAGCCACCAATCATATTGAACAATTTAAATAATAAATATAGTTCAACCCATCAATACGAAAGGTGTTTCAAACAAAACATAGTTAAGTGTTTAGCGGAAGCATAAATGTGAAAACCCAAACATAAGTATCAAGTTCTAAAATGTCATAATGTTTTTAGCATGGCATTACTGTCCATGTTCCACAACGGCCGCGCCTCCCTGTGCAAGCTCCATGAGTACCTAACGACCTGCAAGGCATGTAACAGAGTGTCAACAACAAAGTTGAGCGAGTTCACAGTTGATTGCTCAGTTAATGAGTTCGTTTCCGAAATTGTAAGTTCGTTTAATAACAATGCGTTACCCAGTACCCTTGTTCCCAAACCTTTACAATAATGAGTGGGGGCTTCCCATGTTGTAAGTACTAGACTAGTTGTAACTATAGGTGTCCTTCTCAACCCGAGGACAGTGGCAAGTATGAGTTTACGTAGGTTTTACGTAAGTGCCCTTCCCTAACCGAGGACAGTAGTACGTAGCGAGTACGTAGGTTTAGCGCTGGTGTCCTTCCCAATCCGAGGACAATAGTACGTAGGTTTTACGTAGGTTCTAACACTGGTGTCCTTCCCAAACCGAGGACAATAGTACGTAGGTTTTACGTAGTTTTTACCACTGGCGTCCTTCCCAAACCGAGGACGGTGATAAGTAGTTTAGTAGTGATGAAAGTACGGGTAGTCATTCAATCCCATTCCCAAACCCACCGGGAATCCCTTGCCTTGGAAAGAGTGTGAACTCACCTTGGTTTGCTCGGTTTGATTAACTACTTGGTTCCAATTAATCAGTCAAAGCCTATGGTATGCACGTATACAAAATCAGTTGACATACACATGTTCAACTAACAGGCAATATCATCACATACATGCAAGTAACAACTAATCACTTAGCATTTATCAGTTATATGAGTTCGTACAAAATCGTGTTTATCCTTTAACAACAGTTAGCTAACCCAGTTAACCCCTAACAGACTTAACTGAGTTCACTGTGCAGTTTACCCATTTGACGAAACACACCTGTTTTGTCTTGCAACCCTTCGACGAAACCTATCCCTTTCGTCGTGATCATTTTCGGCGAAACACCCTCCGTTTCGTCATATTTACTTTAAGCGAAACACCCCTTGTTTCGCCGTGATTTGCGTTTCGTCTACAAGGTCAGTTACGTCGTGTTATCAGTTACGCTGAAAACCCTAATCATCTACAGTCGTTACACAATGATCATCAACTTCACACAGCAAACATACAATCTGAATCAAGCATTCAATCAATAAACACGGTTCCAATACTCAACATCCAAACGACATGAACAACGAACTCACTCGCATACAATCACAAGTATCGGATTTAGTTTCATAGGTTAACAATGAAGCATCTGCCCTAATCTAAACGATTAATAACAAAACATCCACTCTATCTATTTACTAATTCATCAGCAAGCAATCCAATCCTCAACACACTAAACTGTAACCGATAACTAGCTCTTAATAACCAATTCATCATCTAAACATGAACATTAGTATTATTTAACATCAATCCTTTATGGATTCAATTTAACAGTTGACACTGATATCAATCAAACAATCATGCAAGGTTTAAACACTAACCGTGATGAACATAATAATAACTTGATCGATTCAGGGGGCTTCGAGGACCCACAGTCGACGACAATAGGGAGAGAGAGCTCTAGGGTTTCTTATTTGCTAAAGTGTAACGAATGAAACGGTGATACCCAATAAAACATACGCGTAACATACTGGGCCCTTACTGGGCTTCGGCGAAACTTGGGCCGGCGAAACACTTCTGTTTCGTCGGAGTGTTGATGGCGAAACACACTTGTTTCGTCGAGTTGGTTGGTGGCAAATCATACTTTGTTTCGTCGAGCTTTCTAGTGTGAAACTTTAAGTGTCATCCAGTTAACCCATAGATAAGTTTATAACACTAAACACATAACACAATATTCTCAATGATTCGACATATCACAAACGTGTACAGTTACAAAGCAAACAAGTTGTGCGAACTAACAACTTAAACAATTAACGTGCAATTAATGCGAAGATGGAAATATTGGAAACTCGAGTTGTCACATTATCCCCAACTTGAAAGAAATTTCGTCCTGAAATTTAGCATTCGGTTACTGAGGAAGCTAGTTGTGTTGTTTAGTTTACCGGTTTTCCTGGGGTGTCACATCATCCCCCCGCTGATTTGGAATTTCGTCCCAAAATTCCGTAGTAGCTTCAGCCTCAGTAGTGGTTGCATTGTTCCCGAACAACTGGGGATACTTTAGTTTCATTTGATCTTCTCGTTCCCAGGTGAACTCTGGGCCACGACGGGAGTTCCAACGAACTCGGACAAGAGGTATTCTGGTGTGCTTGAGGACCTTAACGTCTTGGTCCGTGATTTCAAATGGTTCCTCGACGAATCGTAACTGATCGTCGATAGTGAGCTCCTTCAAAGGAACTATGAGGGTCTCATCTGACAGACATTTCTTCAGATTTGACACGTGAAATACGTTGTGAACCCCACCGATTTCTGCTGGTAGGTTCAGTTTGTAGGCCACCTTGCCTATTTTCTCAATGATTTCGAACGGCCCAACATAACGTGGGTTAAATTTACCTCGTTTGCCAAAACGAACTACACCTTTCCACGGTGAGACTTTGAGTAGCACTCGATCCCCAACCTGGAACTTGAGTGGTTTCCTGCACTTATCAGCGTAGCTTTTCTGACGGTCACGAGCTGCCGCCATTCGTTGTCGTATCTGAGCAATTCTTTCCGTTGCGTCTACCACCAGTTCTGGACCTGTTATCTGACTATCACCCACCTCTGCCCAACAAAGAGGTGATCGGCATTTTCGCCCGTATAATGCCTCAAATGGAGCAGCTTGGATGCTGGTGTGGTAACTGTTGTTATACGAAAACTCCACTAACGGGAGATGTTTTTCCCAGCTGTTGCCGAAATCGATTACACATGCCCGGAGCATGTCTTCTAGGGTTTGAATAGTGCGCTCAGACTGCCCATCCGTCTGAGGGTGATAAGCTGTGCTCATGTCTAATCGAGAGCCAAAAGATTTGTGCATCGCTTGCCACAGTTCTGAAGTAAATCGTGCATCACGATCAGAGATAATAGAAGTTGGCACTCCGTGCCTTGAAACAGCTTCCTTAAGATATACGTCTGCTAGAGTGGAGAACTTATCCGTTTCCTTAATAGCCAGGAAGTGTGCAGACTTTGTGAGTCGATCCACGATCACCCAAATAGTATCATTCCCACGTTGAGATCTAGGCAGGCCAGTAACAAAATCCATGGAAATTTCCTCCCATTTCCATTGTGGTATCTTTGGTTGCTGGAGTAGGCCCGATGGTTTTTTGGTATTCGGTCTTGACTCTCGCGCAAGTCAGACATTTGCTAACGTAAGTTGCTATGAGAGCCTAGTTCTGAGATCGTGGTACATCTTATCCGAACCTGGATGTACTGAGTAGCGAGACTTATTTGCTTCATCCATCACCAGCTCGCGTAAGTTTCCATAATGTGGGACCCAAATGTGTCCTGTTACATAGTAGGCACCATCTTCCTTTTGTTCTAACCGTTGCCTTGAGCCGCGCAAGGCTTCAACCTTGACGTTTTCTGGTTTCAATGCTTTTACCTGAGCATCTCGTATCTGAGAAGGAAGACTAGACTGAATATTGAGTTGCAACGCTCGTACATGCCTAGGTGTAGTATCCTTTCGACTGAGGGCGTCAGCCACAACATTTGCTTTGCCCGGATGGTACTTGATGGCACATTCGTAATCATTCAATAGCTCGGCCCATCGACGTTGTCGCATGTTTAATTCCTTCTGTTTGAAGATATGCTGGAGACTCCTGTGATCGGTGTAGATGGTGCACTTGGTACCGTACAAGTAATGTCTCCATATCTTAAGCGCGAAAACAACAGCTCCCAGCTCTAGATCATGTGTAGTGTATTTCCTCTCATGAACCTTAAGTTGGCGTGATGCATAAGCAATAACCTTGTCACGTTGCATCAACACGCACCCAAGACCCTGGATGGATGCGTCGCAATAAACTACAAATTCGTCTGTGCCTTCAGGCAATGAGAGAATAGGTGCGCTACAAAGTCTACTCTTCAAATGTTGGAACACTGATTCTTGGGCATCACCCCAACGATAGGTGACCCCTTTCTGAGTCAGTAGAGTAAGTGGCTGCGCAATCTTCGAGAAGTCTTTGATGAACCTTCTGTAGTAACCCCCCAAACCCAAGAATTGGCGTATTTCCGTTGGTGTGCAAGGTGCAGGCCAGTTCTTGATTGAGTCTACCTTGGATGGATCAACATGAATCCCATCCTTGTTTACCACGTGGCCTAGAAAGTGGACTTCATGAAGCCAGAAGTCACATTTCGAAAACTTGGCATATAACTGTTCTGTTCGAAGGAGTTCCAAGATAAGTCGTAAATGATGCTCGTGTTCCTCCTGACTCTTAGAATAGATCAGGATGTCGTCGATGAATACAATAACAAACTTATCCAAGTAAGGCTTGCACACTCTGTTCATAAGATCCATGAAAACTGCAGGCGCGTTTGTTAACCCGAATGGCATGACCAGAAACTCGTAGTGGCCGTCGCGAGTTCTGAATGCCGTTTTGGAGACGTCCTCGTCCCGGACTCTCAGTTGATGGTAGCCTGACCTTAGATCAATCTTTGAATAGAAGCTCGACCCTTGCAACTGGTCGAATAAGTCATCAATACGTGGAAGAGGATAGCGATTCTTCACGATCACCTTGTTTAGTTCGCAGTAGTCTATGCACATACGGAAGGTACCGTCTTTCTTCTTCACAAACAACACTGGAGCTCCCCAAGGCGAAGAGCTAGGACGAATGAAACCCTTATCCAAAAGTTCCTGCAGTTGCGTGGATAGGTCTTCCAATTCTGATGGAGCTAAGCGATACGGTGCACGAGCTAGTGGTGCTGCTCCAGGAGCTAGATTGATTTGAAATTCGACCTGGCGATGAGGCGGTAGCCCAGGTAAATCTTCAGGAAACACTTGTGGAAAATCGCTTACTACTGGTATATCCTCTAATCTCTTCTCTTTCATTGATGCGTCAGTAACAAGTGCTAAAATAGCGGTGTGGCCCTTTCGCAAACACTTCTGGGCCTTAAGAAAGGAGATGATGCCCACCACAGCACCACTCTTGTCGCCTTGAATTTCGAGAGGTTCTTTACCAAAACGGGGAATACGAACAATCTTCTCTTTGCATAGGATCTCTGCTTGCTGTTGGGATAACCAATCCATCCCAATGACGATGTCGAAACTACCCAAAACTATAGGAATGAGATCGATAGAGAAGGTCTGACCAGCGAGGACAAGATTACAACCCTGAACTATGTGTGTGGCCTCAAGACTTCTACCATTTGCTAACTGTAACAACCCGTAACTTCAGGTTAATGTTTTTACTTAACACAATTAAATTGGTCACACAATCTTTAGCATTGCATGGAACTATGCATTACTTTATGCATTATTTGACTTACATGAGAACTTTGTGCCGTGACTGTAAATTATATGTGGTGTGTGTGTTTTATGTAAAAGATGATACTTAGGGGTGTTTAGTGTTAATGGTGAAAATAAAACAAAACCTCTCAACCCTAATCATTCTCACTAATTCCAATCATACGGCAGTTCAAATCATTCTCTCTACAATCATTCCTCTCATCATTCTTGGCTACACAAGTCCTCTCGCATCAATCTTGATTTCCCAATCCATCTAGAATCAATCTAAGGTAACGTTTAATGATTATTTGTTGTTAATCATTGGTTATTTGATTCACGCAAACCCTAGTTCTCCAAACAATGATTTTGTGATTAGTTGATCTTTTAGATTGTTTGTAAGATGATTTGTAATTGTCTAATGATTTGCCTGTGAATAGTTAAACTTTTGGTTGATTCATATGGAAGAATAGGGTTTTGATCGTACTGATTATTGTAACTGTCGCATCAGAAACTATGATTTGGCTCTGTTGATTTGAGGTGTTGTTGTTTGGAGTTAACAGTCCGGGCTCTGTGAAGTCACAAGTCCGAATTTTTGTAAAGGAACTCAAGTTCCGAGTTTTGTAATTAATCTATGGACCGAGTTTTGTATATGATGTAAGGGTCCGAGTTTTGTGATTAATGTGTGGACCGAGTTTTGTATATGATGTAAGGGTCCGAGTTTTGTGAAGAAGGCATGGTCCGAATTTTGTTGCAAGGACTTATGGTCCGAGTTTTAAGAGGGGGTGTATGGTCCGAGTTTTTAAGAGGGGTGTGTGGTCCGAGTTTTAAGAGGGGTGTTTGGTCCGACTTTTACAAGTGATGCATGGTCCGAATTTTGTTGGTGCTATATAGTCCGAGTTTTTGTTAATGCTTGAAAGGTCCAAGCTTGTTGATGCCTGTAATGTTAAACGTAATACTTATGAACTAGAATTTTTGCATGACTAATAAGACCCGATGATATGGTAAAGCCTGGTATTCATAAGTAGGGATGGGTAGGGAGTGATGTAGCAAACAGTTAGATAGTTGATTTAATCTGATTTCTCGGATTGCGAATGTTCAATGTTAAACAGAGCATGTTATCAGTTGTATAGCGTATTCATTGGATTAATTTGAACTTGTATAGCAGATAAATGCAATGTGTTGGTTGTTACTTGCATGTACGTGATGATCTTGACTGTTAGTCGCACCTTGTGAATGTAAACTAATTGCGAATACGTGCATAACTTTAGGACTCGACTGATTATTTGTGAGCATATACTTAGCATACCGAGCAAACCAAGGTGAGTTCACACTCTTACCAAGGCATGGGATTCCCGGTGGGTAGGGAATGGGATTGAAGGAAAAGGGTTGATGAATTATTTGATTTACACTGTTACTAGACTATCTACCATCGTCCTCGGTTGCGAAGGACCCTTACGTAAAACCTACGTAATACTTGTCCTTACTACTGTCCTCAGGGTTCGAGGGACACTTACGTAAAACCTACGTAAACTTATACATACTACTGTCCTAGGGTTATGAAGGACACTTACGTAAAACCTACGTAAACCCCCGCGTACCACTGTCCTCGGGATAAGAAGGACACTTACGTAAAACCTACATAAACCTCGTACGTACTACTGTTCTCGGGTTAAGAAGAACACTTATGGTTACCTCTAGTCTAGTACATACACACATGGGAAGCCCCCACTAAATGGACATACAATTGACTTAGTTAATAACGCATGGTTATGCAACGAACTTACTATTACGAACTTAGTTACTGTGAACTCGCTCAACTAGTTGTTGACTTTCTGTTACATGCCTTGCAGGACCATAGGTACTCATGGAGCTTGCACGGGAGGCGCGGTCGTTGTGGACATGGATTGTGGGTGTTTCGATGAAAACATTATGACTCTTTAAACTTAACACTTGTGTTGGATTTTTCATACTATGCTTCCGCTACTTATACTATGTTTTGAAATGAACACCAATTGTATTGTGATGAATTACATTTACACTTACTTATTATTTACATGTTCAATATGATTGGTGGCTTGATCCTGGTCATGTCACGCCTCCAAGCGGTGATACTCCGCGAGTGGATTTTGGGGGTGTGACAGATTGGTATCAGAGCCATTGGTTATAGAGAACTTGGTTTTAATATGGGGAAAACGTTTTTTTTATTAAAACCAGACTATAACCAGTACAGTGCTCAACGATCCACAACGACGCCTCGCTCCACGTGCAAGACTCAACATCCTAGGTAATATGGTTTATGTTTATTTCCTACATGCTAGAATTACATAGAACTTTGCTCGTGGTATGCCTAGATTACATTGCCTACTATTCGTTATTGCTTGAGAACACTTGTGTACTTACTCTCTTCTGTCATCGCACTATTCGCGAACCTCTCTCACTTATGTTACATTTGCTATGAAGATCATGGCCGGACGTATTAACTTGACTCAAGCCAAGTTGACGGCTCTCATCAACTAACAAGTTGCTGCGGCACTTGCAGCTGCACACGCAGGAGGTATACCCTGCAGTCGTAACTCACACTAGGATCTCTAGATCCTACATTCCTAAACCAACTCTTGTGTTTAACCTTGTCCTATTCTTACACAATAGGTCAACACGCTCAGCAACCTGTTTGCACTTTCAAGAATTTAATGGACTGATGTCCTAGCACGTTCGGTGGCACGGAGGGAGCAGTGGGACTCCTCCATTGGTTTGAAAAGCTCGAGTCGGTGTTTGAGATGTGTGAATGCCCTGAGGCTCGCAGGGTGAAGTACGCCACTGGTACTCTAGAAGGAATTGCGCTAACTTGGTGGAACGCACAAGTTCAGATTTTAGGGCTGGCAGCTGCTAACGCCACCCCTTGGAATGATTTCAAGGAACTCATCAAACGAGAATACTGCACACGTGATGACATCCACAAGTTGGAAGTGGAGCTTTATCATCTGAAAATGACAGGGTCGGAAATTGAAGCTTATACGAAACGGTGAAACGAGCTGGCCATCTTGTGTCCAACTATGGTGGACCCTCCAGTCAAGCGCATTGAGTTGTACCTCAAGGGGTTAGCACCTGAAATTCAGAGCCATGTGACATCGGCTAACCATAATAATATCCAGGATATCCAGCGTCTTGCTCATCGCCTCACAGATCAGGCAGTGGAACAAAACAGGATACCTAAGCGCATCACAGCTACTGCTACCGTTACCACTTCGGCTACTCCTGCTACACCCAGTGACAACAAGAGAAAATGGGAGGGGGATTCCAGCAAGGGTTCAGCTACAGTTCAGTCTCAGGTTCAGCAGCAAAAGACTGACCACTACCAGAGTCTCAGTCAGCAGTTTTCTGGTAGTCGCGGGCAGAGAGTTTATCGCGGAAATCACCCCAGGTGCAACAACTGTAACAGACACCACAGTGGCCAGTGCAACAAGGGTCGCTGTCAGAGGTGCCTCAAGATGGGTCATGAGGCTAAGGATTGTAGGAGCCCGCGGCCTGCGACTCAGAACCAGCAGCAGTAGCAAATACCGCAGAATCAACAACATGGCAACAAGGGATGTTTTCATTTTGGCGCTGAAGGTCACTTCAAAAGACACTGCCCCCAATTAAACCGAAACCAGAACAACAACAATAACCAAGGCAACGGAAACAACAATGGTGGGAACAACAACGGCAACGAAGCTAGGGGACGTGCATTTGTGTTGGGGCAGGGAGAAGCAAGGAATGATCCCAACGTGGTAATGTGTAAGTTCCTTCTTGACGACTTTTATGTTACTGTATTGTTTGATTCGGGTGCGGATACAAGTTATATGTCTCTAAAAGTTAGCCAAATGTTAAAACGTCACCAACTCCCTTAAACACCAAACATGTCGTAGAGTTAGCTAACGGTAAAACTCTAGAGGCCACACACATAGTTCAGGGTTGTAATCTTATCCTCGCTGGTCAGACTTTCTCTATCGACCTCATTCCTACAGTTCTGGGTAGTTTCGACATCGTCATTGGTATGGATTGGTTATCCCAGCAGCAAGCAGAGATTCTATGTAAAGAGAACATCATTCGTATTCCCCGTTCTGGTAAAGAACCTCTCGAAGTTCAAGGCGACAAGAGTGGTGCCGTGGTTGGCATCATCTCCTTCCTGAAGGCCCAAAACTGTTTACGAAAGGGGCACACTGCCATTTTGGCACTTGTTACTGATGCATCAGCAAAAGAAAAGAAATTGGAAGATATTCCAGGTCTACCGCCTCATCGCCAGGTCGAATTCCAGATAGAACTAGCTCCTGGAGCAACACCAATAGCTCGTGCACCGTATCGTTTAGCTCCAACTAAACTGGAAGAACTATCTAAACAACTGCAAGAACTCTTGGATAAGGGTTTTATATGTCCTAGCTCTTCGCCTTGGGGAGCTCCAGTACTATTTGTGAAGAAGAAGGACGGTACTTTCAGGATGTGCATTGCTTACCGTGAACTGAACAAGGTGACAGTGAAGAACCGCTATCCTCTTCCATGTATTGATGACTTGTTCGACCAGTTGCAAGGGTCGAGCTACTACTCCAAGATTGACCTGAGGTCAGGCTACCATCAGCTGAGAGTCCGGGATGAGGACGTCTCTAAGACAACATTCAGAACACGCTACGGCCACTACGAGTTTCTAGTCATGCCGTTCGGGCTAACGAACGCGCCTGCAGTTTTCATGGATCTAATGAACAGAGTGTGCAAGCCTTATTTAGACAAGTTTGTGATTGTATTCATTGACGACATCCTGATCTACTCTAAGAGTCAGGAGGAACACGAGCAGCACCTGCGTCTTATCTTGGAACTCCTTCGAACGGAACAACTGTACGCCAAGTTTTCAAAATGCGACTTCTGGCTTCGTGAAGTCCACTTTCTAGGCCACGTGGTAAATAAGGATGGGATTCATGTTAATCCATCCAAGGTAGACTCGATCAGGAACTGGCCTGCACCGCGTACACCAACGGAAATACGCCAATTCTTGGGTTTGGCGGGTTATTACAGAAGGTTTATTAAAGACTTCTCCAAGATCGCACAACCACTTACACTACTGACACAGAAAGGTGTTACTTATCGTTGGGGTAATACACAGGAAACAGCTTTCCAACACTTAAAGGATAGGTTATGCAGCGCTCCTATTCTTTCATTGCCAGAGGGCACAGACGATTTTGTGGTCTACTACGACGCGTAGATTCAGGGTCTTGGTTGTGTATTGATGCAAAGAGATAAAGTCATTGCTTATGCCTTGCACCAACTTAAAGTTCACGAGTGGAACTACACTACACATGATTTAGAGCTTGGAGCTGTTGTTTTCGTGCTCAAGATATGGCGACACTACCTGTACGGTACCAAGTGCACTATCGACACCGATCACAGGAGTCTCGAGCATATCTTCAAGCAGAAGGAATGGAACATGCGTCAACGTCGATTGGTTGGGTGACACAATGATTACGAATGTGCCATCAAGTACCATCCAGGCAAAGCCAATGTTGTGGCTAACGCTCTCAGTCGAAAGGATACTGTACCTAGACGCGTGCGAGCATTACAGCTTACTATTCAGTCTAGTCTTCCTGCACAGATACGAGATGCTCAGGTGGAAGCATTGAAACTAGAAAACGTCAGGGCTGAAGCCCTACGCGGCTCAAGGCAACAGTTAGAGCAAAGGGAAGACGGCGCCTACTACGTGACAGGACGTATTTGGGTCCCACTATATGGCGGTTTACGAGAACTTATGATGGATGAAGCACACAAGTCTCGCTAATCGGTACATCCAGGTTCGGATAAAATGTACCCCGACATCAGAACTACGTATTGGTAGCCTAGTATGAAGGCCCACATTGCAACTTACGTCGGCAAATGTTTGACCTGCGCGAGGGTCAAGACGGAATACCAGAAACCATCAGGCCTACTTCAGCAACCAAAGATACCACAATGGAAATAGGAGGAAATTTCCATGGATTTTGTTACTGGCCTGCCTAGATCCCAGCGTGGGAATGATACTATTTGGGTGATCGTGGATCGACTCACAAAGTCTGCACACTTCCTGGCTATTAAGGAAACGGATAAGTTCTCCACTCTAGCAGACGTATATCTTAAGGAAGCTGTTTCAAGGCACGGAGTGCCAACTTCTATTATCTCTGATCGTGATGCACGATTTACTTCAGAACTGTGGCAAGCGATGCACAAATCTTTTGGCTCTCGATTAGACATGAGCACAGCATATCACCCTCAGACGGATGGGCAGTCTGAGCGTACGATTCAAACTCTAGAAGATATGCTTCAGGCATGTGTTATCGATTTCGGCAGTAGCTGGGAAAAGCATCTCCCTTTAGTGGAGTTTTCGTACAACAATAGTTACCACACCAGCATACAAGCCGCTCCATTCGAGGCATTATACGGACGTAAATGCCGATCACCTCTTTGTTGGGCAGAGGTGGGTGATAGTCAAATCACATGTCCAGAACTTGTAGTTGATGCTACTGAACGGACTGCACAGATACGGCAACGCATGGCGGCGGCTCGTGACCGTCAGAAAAGTTACGCTAATAAGCGCATGAAACCACTCGAGTTCCAAGTTAGGGATCGAGTGCCACTTAAAGTCTCACCCTGGAAGGGTGTGGTTCGTTTTGGCAAACAAGGCAAACTCAATCTGCGGTATGTCGAACCGTTCGAAATCACTAAAAGAATAGGCAAAGTAGCCTATAGACTAAACCTACCAGCTGAACTCGGTGCAGTTCACAACGTATTCCACGTGTCGAATCTGAAGAAGTGTCTGTGAGATGAGACCCTCATAGTTCCTTTGAAGGAGCTCACTATCGACGAGCAGTTGCGATTCGTCGAGGAACCAGTAGAAATCACAGACCGGGATGTTAAGGTCCTCAAGCACACTAGAATACCCCTTGTACGAGTTCGTTGGAACTCCCGTCGTGGCCCAGAGTTCACATGGGAACGAGATGAACAAATGAAACTCAAATATCCCCAGTTATTCGGAAACCGTGCAACCACTACTGAGGCTGAAGCTACTACAGAATTTCGGGACGAAATTCCAAATCAACGGGGGGATGATGTGACACCCTAGGGAAACCAGTAAACGATACAACTTAACTAGCTTCCTCAGTAACCGCATGCAAAATTTCGGGACGAAATTTCTTTCAAGTTGGGGATAATGTGACAACCCGTAACTTCAGGTTAATGTTTTTATTTAACACAATTAAATTGGTCACACAATCTTTAGCATTGCATGGAACTATGCAATACTTTATGCATTATTTGACTTACATGAGAACTTTGTGCCTTGACTGTAAATTATATGTGGTGTGTGTGTTTTATGTAAAAGATGATACTTAGGGGTGTTTAGTGTTAATGGTGAAAATAAAACAAAACCTCTCAACCCTAATCATTCTCACTAATTCCAATCATACGGCAGTTCAAATCATTCTCTCTACAATCATTCCTCTCATCATTCTTGGCTACACAAGTCTACTCGCATCAATCTTGATTTCCCAATCCATCTAGAATCAGTCTAAGGTAAACATTTAATGATTATTTGTTGTTAATCATTGGTTATTTGATTCATGCAAACCCTAGTTCTCCAAACAATGATTTTGTGATTAGTTGATCTTTTAGATTGTTTGTAAGATGATTTGTAATTGTCTGATGATTTGCCTGTGAATAGTTAAACTTTTGGTTGATTCGTATGGAAGAATAGGGTTTTGATCGTACTGATTATTGTAACTGTCGCATCAGAAACTATGATTTGGATCTGTTGATTTGAGGTGTTGTTGTTTGGAGTTAACAGTCCGGGCTCTGTGAAGTCACAAGTCCGAATTTTTGTAAAGGAACTCAAGGTCCGAGTTTTGTAATTAATGTATGGACCGAGTTTTGTATATGATGTAAGGGTCCGAGTTTTGTGATTAATGTGTGGACCGAGTTTTGTATATGATGTAAGGGTCCGAGTTTTGTGAAGAAGGCATGGTCCGAATTTTTTGCAAGGACTTATGGTCCGAGTTTTTAAGAGGGGTGTATGGTCCAAGTTTTAAGAGGGGTGTTTGGTCCGACTTTTACAAGTGATGCATGGTCCGAATTTTGTTGGTGCTATATAGTCCGAGTTTTTGTTAATGCTTGAAAGGTCTGAGCTTGTTGATGCCTGTAATGTTAAATGTAATACTTATGAACTAGAATTTTTGCATGACTAATAAGACCCGATGATATGGTAAAGCCTGGTATTCATAAGTAGGGATGGGTAGGGAGTGATGTAGCAAACAGTTAGATAGTTGATTTAATCTGATTTCTCGGATTGCGAATGTTCAATGTTAAACAGAGCATGTTATCAGTTGTAAAGCATATTCATTGGATTAATTTGAACTTGTATAGCCGATAAATGCAATGTGTTGGTTGTTACTTGCATGTATGTGATGATCTTGACTGTTAGTCGAACCTTGTGAATGTAAACTAATTGCGAATACGTGCATAACTTTTGGACTCGACTGATTATTTGTGAGCATATACTTAGCATACCGAGCAAACCAAGGTGAGTTCACACTCTTACCAAGGCATGGGATTCCTGGTGGGTAGGGAATGGGATTGAAGGAAAAGGGTTGATGAATTATTTGATTTACACTGTTACTAGACTATCTACCATCGTCCTCGGTTGCGAAGGACCCTTATGTAAAACCTACGTAATACTTGTGCTTACTACTGTCCTCAGGGTTCGAGGGACACTTACGTAAAACCTACGTAAACTCATACATACTACTGTCCTAGGGTTATGAATGACACTTACGTAAAACCTACGTAAACCCACGCGTACCACTGTCCTCGGGATAAGAAGGACACTTACGTAAAACCTATGTAAACCTCATACGTACTACTGTTCTCGGGTTAAGAAGAACACTTATGGTTACCTCTAGTCTAGTACATACACACATGGGAAGCCCCCACTAAATGAACATACAATTGACTTAGTTAATAACGCATGGTGATGCAACGAACTTACTATTACGAACTTAGTTACTGTGAACTCGCTCAACTAGTTGTTGACTTTCTGTTACATGCCTTGCAGGACCATAGGTACTCATGGAGCTTGCACGGGAGGCGCGGTCGTTGTGAACATGGATTGTGGGTGTTTCGATGAAAACATTATGACTCTTTAAACGAAACACTTGTGTTGGATTTTTCATACTATGCTTCCGCTACTTATACTATGTTTTGAAATGAACACCAATTGTATTGTGATGAATTACATTTACACTTACTTATTATTTACATGTTCAATATGATTGGTGGCTTGATCATGGTCATGTCACGCCTCCAAGCGGTGATACTCCGCGAGTGGATTTTGGGGGTGTGACACTAACTCTACGACATGTTTGGCGTTCAAAAGTGTTGGTGTGCGCTTGAGCATTTGACTAACTTTTAGAGACACATAACTGGTATCGGCACCCGAATCAAATAAAACAGTAACATAAAAGTCGTCGAGAAGGAACTTACCCATCACTACGTTAGGATCATTCCTTGCTTCACCCTGACCCAGCACGAACACGCGACCCCTAGCACCGTTGTCATTATTGTTTCCCCCATTGTTGTTTCCATTTCCTTGGTTGTTGTTCTGATTCTGATTCTGGTATAACTGTGGGCAGTGTCTCTCGAAGTGACCTTCAGCGCCACACTGAAAACATCCTTTGTTGCCCTGTTGCCGTTGCTGATTCTGCGGTGCTTGCTGTTGCTGCTGACGATTCTGATTTGCAGGCCGTGAGCTCCTGCAATCCTTGGCTTCATGACCCATCTTGAGACACCTCTGACAACGTCCCCTGTTGCACTGACCACTGTGGTGTCTGTTGCATTTGTTGCACTTTGGGTGGTTTCCTCGATATCCACCCTGCCCCAGACTACCAGAAGATTGCTGACCAGGACTCTGGTAGTCATCGGTCTTTCGTTGCTGTGCCTGGGACCGAACTGTAGTCGAACCCTTGCTGGAATCCCCATCCCATTTTCGCTTGTTGTCACTGGGAATAGCAGAAGTATTAGTGGTAGTAGCACCGATGCGCTTAGGCAGCCTGTTCTGTTCCACTGCCTCGTCTGTGAGACGATGAGCAAGACGAGTAACATCCTAGATAGTAGCAAGATTAGCAGAGGTCACATGGCTTTGAATCTCTGGTACTAAGCCTTTAAGGTACAACTCAATACGCTTGATAGGAGGGTCCACCATAGTTGGACACAAGATGGCCAGCTCGTTTGACCTTTTCGTATACGCCTCTATCTCTGACCCTGTCACCTTCAGGTTAAAGAACTCCACTTCCAACTTGTGGATGTCATCACAAGTGCAGTATTCCCGCTTGATCAGTTCCTTAAAGTCGTTCCATGGGGTGGCATTAGCAGCCGCCAACTCCAGCATCTGAACTTGCGCATTCCACCAAGTCAGCGCAATGCCTTCAAGAGTACCAGTGGCATACTTCACCCTACGAGCCTCAGGGCATTCCACCAAGTCAGTGCAGTGCCTTCGTGAACAGGACAAGGTTAAACACAAGAGTTGGTTTAGGAGTGTAGGATCTTAAGATCCTAGAGTGAGTTGCGACTGCAGGGTATACCTCCTGCTTGAGCGGCTGCAAGTGCCGCAACAACTTGTTCATTGATCAAAGCCGTCAACTGGGCTTGAGTCATATTGACACGTCCACTCATGATCTTCATAACAAAAGGGAAACATGAGTGAGAGAGGTTCGCAAAATGCGATGACAGAAGAGAGTAAGCACACATGTGTTTCAAACGATAGTTGCTACGTTTATCTAAGCATACCATGAGCAAAGTTCTATGTAACTAGCAAGTAGGCAATAAAACATAAACCATATCACCTAGAAATGTGAGTCTTGCACGTGGAGCGAAGCGTCGTTGTGGATCGTTGAGCACTGTTCTTGTTATAGTCTGGTTTTATCCAAAAGTTCCCCCTTTTTAAAACCAAGTTCTCTATAACCAATGGCTCTGATACCAATCTGTCACACCCCCAAAATCCACACGCGGAGTATCACCGCTTGGAGGCTTGACTGACCAGGATTAAGCCACCAATCATACTGAACAATGTAAATAATAAATATAGTTCAACCCATCAATACGAAAGGTGTTTCAAACAAAACATAGTTAAGTGTTTAGCGGAAGCATAAATGTGAAAACCCAAACATAAGTATCAAGTTCTAAAATGTCATAATGTTTTTAGCATGGCATTACTGTCCATGTTCCACAATGGCCACGCCTCCCTGTGCAAGCTCCATGAGTACCTAACGACCTGCAAGGCATGTAACAGAGTGTGAACAACAAAGTTGAGCGAGTTCACAGTTGATTGCTCAGTTAATGAGTTCGTTTCCGAAATTGTAAGTCCGTTTCATAACCATGCGTTACCCAGTACCCTTGTTCCCAAACCTTTACAATAATGAGTTGGGGCTTCCCATGTTGTAAGTACTAGACTAGTTGTAACTATAGTGTCCTTCTCAACCCGAGGACAGTGGCAAGTATGATTTTACGTAGGTTTTACGTAAGTGCCCTTCCCTAACCGAGGACAGTAGTACATAGCTAGTACGTAGGTTTAGCGCTGGTGTCCTTCCCAATCCGAGGACAATAGTACGTGTGACAACCCTCTCAAAACCAGGTATCCGTATGACTTAATTAATTATTAATTGATGCCTAATTACTATGCTTTACTGAGTTTGCTGATAAACTGCTACTTGATTGTTGGTACTTGTACATATCTGCATCATACTTTGATATTCCTGTCACTACACTACTTATTTATTGAACCTTAGTGACAAACATGATGCACAAAAGCACAGTAGCACTAAACGGATACACAGTGAACATGCTGATATAGCCAGCATCAGGCAAACACTGCCTCCAAAGGCCTGAATGAGCCAGAATTATTTTACTACACCCATAGTGTGTGTAGGGATACAAGGATTGTATGATTACGTCTCTAGGAATAAGATATAGAGATTTGGATGTGCCTAAAACATACTTTAAGCACAAAACACAGCACTTTTATCAACACACTAGCTTCTAGCTAATTAATAAAGTGCCAAAATATGAGGAATTATTCCCGACACTTTGCAGAATAAATTGTGTCGCTAAA